>NW_023604972.1:49639899-50239899 GCF_014898055.3 Talpa occidentalis
CCAGCTCTGGTGAATTCTCTCACCCTCCCTCACTTCTGACTGTACCCAGTGTTTATCTAAATAAATAAATAAAACTTAAAAAAAAAAGTGTCTCATCTTTTGTGTATCTTGTGGGCCTAGCAATATATGCAAATAGTAATTACTCAATAAAGGAGAAAAAATGTAATCATCTAACCTTTAGAAGTCTAATAAGCTATTTACAGTATTATTTCAAAATAAATCACATAATCTGTCCAAACTTTAAGACAATTTTTAAAAAACTCAAGTGAACCACCTCTACTGTGACAATTACATTCAACACCAAATGACAAAAACTGAGTCAAAATATTATCACATACCTCACCAAAACCACCAAAGTACTCCCTTATTTTCTCTTCAGGTGTATCTGGAGAAAGGCCACCAACAAAAATTTTTTTAACAGGTTCTTTTGTTTTCATGGCTTTGGCCCTTTTAGGATCAATCACCTTCCCATTCAATTTATGTTCTTTTTGATCCATGACCTAAGGAAATTCAAGTTTTTCATTTTAAAAATGTTTACCTTAAGTTCAGAGAGTATTAACTTACTTAAAAATTACAAATACAGCTAATGCCAATCATGTTGAATAACTCATGACTCAAATGTCAAAATGTGATGTCAAATATGACAATATACACCAGTGTTTAAATCTAAAGGTAAGAATGAAGGAGGCCCTCACAAGTTTAATCAAATAAGAAAATGTTAGCAAAATAAACAGAATTTTTAGACTTCCCCCTAGCCCAAGACTAAAATGATACGCAAAAGTTTTTTGCCTAATAAATTTCAGTTTGTTCACATAAGAACTTGTCAGAACACTCTTTTAGTTAGATGTCTTAAGTCTCGGGAGTTTAAAATTTCAATTTAGTAGAGCCTGTCACAAAAAGTAAACAAGTCTTGAATCTGACTCTCCCCCATCATTAAATATACAAGCACAAAGCTGTCATTCCTTTTTTCTAATTGCAAAAGGAGAAATAGCAAATAAAGATCAAATAATTGTAGTCAACCATCCATGTATTTTATATTAACTGAACAGAACACAACACACTACCTTATCTACACTCTCCGACTCTTTAAATAGCACAAAGCCAAAACCCCTTGATCGCCCTGTGATAGGATCTAACTTCAGAGTGCAGTCTACAACTTCACCAAATTTGGAGAAGTAGTCCTTCAGATCTTTCTTTGTAGTGTCCCAGCTAAGGCCTCCTATAAACATTTTCCTGTAAAGACAAAAAGCAGTATTAAAATGCTAAATTTTTTTAAATATCAAACTTTGCCTTATATATCACCCATATCAACAAAATTTCTTTACCAAACTGCACCAATTTACTGGGCAGTATTATTAAATGTCATTCTTCCTATAAAATCACATTTCAGTAAGACCCTATTTCCAGTTTTGGAAACCTCTGCTTATTAATGCTGCACTGCATAATTACAAAATAGTAAGCAAGCAGCAAATTAAGTCAATTAGATCAGTGTTGCCTCCCCAAAGTAAAAATACATTCAGTCTTCCCTCAATTACAAATTAAATATCAGACAGCAAAATAAATAATTTTTATTTCAAATTTATCTTCCAAATCTGCATTAAATTTTAAAAAGGCTATCGCAGTCCCCAATGATCAAGGTAAATAGTATGTATGTTGTAGTTCCTCTCTACATTTTCTTACAAAAACCTCAACATATAAAATGGAAAATTCTAACAAGGTGCAAAACCAGTTTTTGGATGTGCTATGAGTCCTTTAAAAAAAAAAAAGGAAATCATGAATCATGTAAACAACTTAGTGAACACAAAAGAATTACCCATTGAATCACAACCCACTAATCTAAATGACTTAGTTACAGTAGAACCTCAGTTAACCAGCAATAAAACATTTAAACTTTTAAAATATTAGAAGTGACAGGTGGTAAGTGGAAACCACCAAGGCACTGTAAAATCAAAATACTAAATCCCCCCCCCAAAATTAAAGTGAAATCTTTAGTAAAAGAAAGGCCATAAAGCTCAGATACAGCAACTTTTACTCTTTTTATCTTTCCTTTTCATCATCTCCTCCTCCCCTGCAGCAGTCAACATTTACCACCTACCCTTTACAAAGACAAGACTGGCTATTTTTATTTTAAGGGTAAACTGTCAGAATTTGTTATGAGGGTTAAAAATTTCACCATGGGAGTAAAATCATTCTTGTTTAAAAATTTCTCAAATTTTGTAATTGGGGTAGTTTGGGGATACAGTGAATTCCAGCTCTGGAAAGAAAATAAAGCATGAAATATCTCCATCTTGTGGACATTTAGGGTATTACCACTAAGGTCAAGTCTTGCAAAGAGGCCGATTTTGTCCCTAGAATAAGCTCTTCCTCCTCTTGCTTTTCTCTAAAGATGCCAGATTAACTGAGGTGTTACTGATTTTACTATTTAACCACAATTTGTTTTTACTTCTACTGCTATATTTGACTTTCGATGCAAAAGGTATTTAAGGTATTTTACTTTAGATATATACTGTGATTCCCAATCAGGTAAGTTTTCAACCTATACATATATTCTAGAACTGGACCATTAATTTAATGTTCAGGCCTTCCTCTATCTTTTTATATTCTGTAATCAAATGAATATAACCAAAACATCCATAGCATCATCATATAGGCATTTTTTGTATTTGTTGCCAATTCCATGGGGGGGAGGGTCAAAATGTTTTCTCAATTACATTTTCTTTCAAATAACACGTCTAATATTCAACTTTAGTGACAAACACCTTATTTTTTCAACCTAAAAATCTCAGAGCACTTCTTTAATAGATGAAAATTCATTACCAACATTTACCCTCTGTTCTAAGGACACTGGTATCATCTTAGCAAATTCTGTAAGAAGTAACTTCAAGTTGAAATTTAACTATTAAATTACCACTTCTGTAATGATTAGAGATTTTTCAATAATTTAAGTTTGAAATTATTTAAAGCTGAATACAAGATACTCAGACAACTAGTTTTGATTTCCTTTAACCAAGGCAATGTTTATACTGAGTTAAGAGTTAATTTAAACTAAGAAACAAATTTTTATAGCAAGAATGAGGCATGTTCTATTATTCACAAGCCCCAAATGTTTACAACATAGTCAGTTTTCTTAATTAGATAAGCAAACTAATTCACCAACTGACCCAAATGAAGTGTTCTTTATTAAAGAAACCTCCCACCTTTAATGTAGTCTTTAGTACAGAAATTGTTAAACATGCCTATCTTAGAGCTAAAATAGAAGCTATCCTACCTAAACAATCAAATTCCATTTATCCAGAATATTAAAAATTCTGGTCAACTGTAATCTATATATTCCAAAAAATGATCACTATTTCTCAAAAATTAGACCAAAATACACAGTAAAACTATAGCTGTCTAGCCCCTTTTAGGAATGTGCTAATATTCCACCTGCCCTAAAGCACTGACTGTATTCCCTAACCTCTCCAAGTGTTTTTTCAGTTGCAGTTATTAGGAATAAATTTTTTTTTCTACAGTACACCAAACTTCTGCTTTTCTTACTCAAATATGGTGATCATGATTTCATACTCTATGGGTGAATTAAAATATGCTACTGTACCATGCCCATAGGGTCTTCCAAAATTAGTGTTATTTCTCAATACACAAATGCATCTGATTTCCTAAATATATTAGAACTTCTAGTTTTCACTTTTTGTCTTCCCCATACTCCCCACCTTTCATTCTGTAAGGTAGGTACCCAGAGCTCAAATGTTTAATTTTATATAAACAGTCTCAGAGCAATGGCCCATGTGGCTCTTCTTTGAAACAAATGCCTAACACTTTGGCAGTCTCAAGGTGTTTTTTCGTCTAATAAGAAATGTTGTAACACAACTGAAAATCAGACAGGTGAATATACTAAACAGAACTGTACCAAATCCATACTATCTTTACTAAATGGAACATTATTAACACCATCCAAACTATTCAGTAGGCAAACCAAGATACAATGGCTTAGTACAGTTAAAAAAAAAAGTCTGTTATTTTAATTCTGGATAAATGGGAATTTATTTAGCCTCTCTAGAACACCAGCATTCTTACATGCTCCCCCCTCAAATTTTAAGAGGGTGTAAAATACCAATTTAAATTTTCTATGTTTTATATTACTGTATCTTGCTTAAATAAGCACAATACCTATTGTCCGTCCAGATTACCTCTGCTGCCTTGAATACAAACTGTCAAGTTGCTGTCACTCCTGCAGAGATGTGCAAACACTTTACAATGAAGTAGAGACAGAACTTCAGAAAAATCCTAAGTAGCCAAGTTAAAACGAAGTGACAAGTAGCAACCAAAGTGGGTGCCTACTGCTACAATACAAGTTTAATATTTATATCTTTAGTTGTAAGTGAATCAATAATCCCAATTCAAATGTAGGACACTTCACCTACAGTATTATATATTAGCAAAATTCAATTTAGTACCCCTACCTATGTTATTTAGCACCCAAAGGCTATACAGCATTCAATTTAACACTCAACAATAATGCCTCACACTTTACAGATACTGACATTATACCCTCTGTTAAGTGCAGGACACAGTCATACAACTCAGTGAGCATCACTATCCAAATGCTGTGTGGTTTGTCATATGAGAATTTTGGCTGCTTCGTGGGAAGTTCTCTTTCAGATAAAGTAAACTTAGAGGCACCTAGTCAAATTGCCTGGGTTTAAACCCCATATCCATCATTTAACTGAACAACCCTAAGGGGAAAAAATTCCAAGATTGTTTCCACAGTTCTAAAAAAGAGAACTTAAGAGTCTACCCACATAGGTGTAGTGAGGAATAAACCAGAAAATCCATTTAAATGGCACAGAACATAGTCTGATGCATCCTAAATGCTCAAAAAAATTTAGTGTACAATCTAAATAGATTTAATAAAGCAACTTTTCTTACATTTTTCTTGATGGTTTAATTTTTTACTAAAGCTCATGCCTACATGAATTTCCCAACATTAAGGAAGAAAAGGGTGAGTTTTATATAAATGGACCCTAAGTTTTATGTAAACGGACCCTTAGATTATTTTCAGTGCTCCAGATTTAACTCAAAAAGTTTTAAATGCTCCATGTAAAAAATACACTAGGTATTGTCTAAAACGCCTAAAAATATAGTTTGTAAAATCATCTTGATGGCTTGTCTGTATTTATGTAAAATAGTAGTTTTACGAAGAATTTGAAAATAAGGCAATACATATGGAGCAGTATTAAGCAGTAAAAAATGTTTGCGATTTAGTTGTTATTCACATCAAAAAACCTTATTTTCTGTACTACTAAAATCAGTAGGGTTAACCTTCCAGAGGTAACTCTGTACTTTCCCTAACAAGTCTTTAATGTGAAACACCTTACTCAAAGTATGATTTTTGACGATCGTTATTACTCTTCCTCCCAGTCTGGGAAAAGGGACCCAAAAAAGGAGTCTTTTTAACTTTCAAAGACTTCCTACCAACTTATGGTTTTTCATACGTGGTTTCATAACAAGTTCTGACAGTTTAAAAACACAAGACAATGTCAATCGGATGTACATTTCAAGAATGTAACTGGCCAATCACTGTCACCTTTTAGAGGAATGTTAAATCCAGCACTGATCTTTATTTAAATAAATCTTCTGTATTAGCACTGCAATCATTCCTTCAAAACTCTAAAATGATAATGTATAGTGAAATCTCATCAGCACACAAAAAAATGAGTATTTTTCTTTTCAAATTGCGTTTTTAAGTCACCATTAGCTATAATGGGAGAGGGCTTTACCTTTTTTTCTAATTAGGCACTATCACATGGTATGGTATTAATTTTAAAATGTATAAAAATACATTTAAAAATAACGACAAACTTTTAACAACTATAAAACAATTAGTCCCTTTGATTAAATCTCCTTACTCCATACTTTAAAAATGAGTCTAAAACAAATTTATTTCAAAATAAATTGTCAATTTCAAAATAAATTGTCAAATCAGCTTTATATGATAACCGTCACCTATAAAGGTGAAGGAGTGGGATTTTCTTAACCTAGGGGTTAAGGTTCTGGTTAACTGAGATTACACCTTCACAATTCTTTTAATTTTTATCCATTGGAAATCAATTTAGAGATCACTAAACTCAAAGATTTTCACTTTTGTTGAAAATTTTTATGATCTTGCATGCTTTAAAATCACATTTTTTAATAGCATATGGGGGAAATTTTAAGATTCACTTCATGACAGTCTTAGTTGCTTTTTGAGTCAATCTGCTAGGAGTTTTGCCTCCTCCTCATGAGAGTAAAGTGTATGGCTGGGGGGATTTCCTACTTTTGGGTTTTGTGGTAGTCTGAAATCTAAATAAGGAGACATGATCCAACACTTAATACTAACACTTCATTGGCCAACACTGTCAGTAATATGAGTCTCCTCACCCCACCCCCAGTCTTAAATGTCTACCTCCAATGTACAATGTAATACTCCAGAAACTAAAACATGCTTACCTTTACTCCACAGGAGTAAATCACTGGCAGTATCAACTATTAGGGCACCCGGAAAATACACACAAGCTATAAAAACAGGCTATGTAGTCAATCTTCCTGTGGCGAGCTTTGTTTCCAATACATAAGAGCAGCAAACCAAGTAACAAACGCGTTGTATTACCTGAGACCACACTGTTGAAAGTGAAGTAACAGAAACAGATCCCACGCTTTTAGCATTCAGTTCAGTGCCCTAGCTACTTAAAATTGTGAAGGAAAACTAAAGTCAAAACTTTGACTAACACAGGTCATGTTTCACTCCATTTGAGAATCTGCATTCAGAAAGTGTAGTTTTAAGTAGAATAGAAAAAGTTGTTATTCTATTCTTTTTTAAAATGCTCAAGCATTTTATCACTTAAAGGCAACTAGTCATCCTTCACACTGGTCATAAAGTCACACCCCTAAATAGATTCAAAACTTTATATTTGGGCAGCCTTCCAAGGGACAGAACATTCAGGCAACATTAAAGATACATAGTAAATATACACTTACTTTATAAAAGGGGCTAGAAGGGGTTTAAGGCAAGTATACTTATCTCAAAATAATAATACTGAACAATTTCAGTAATATTCTCCAATTCCAAACCTAAAAAGTCACAGTGCCAAATAAGAATTTGAAATGAAAAGAATTTAACCCATCCCTTATTATGTTCATTTTATCAAGATTCGGGGGTATCAATTTCTGCAATTTTATATTTTGTCAAAGCTTCCAAAGTATAAAATTCAGACCTACAGGACTCCGGGTCACAACTTCATAGTAATGCAACTTTATGAATCAAGGCCAGTAAATTTGCCATGAGATTGTTCTAAGAATCGTTTACAAAGCAAACAGTGTTCAGGGTACCCCAGAAACACTAGGGTATAAATTATAATCTCAAATACTGAAAACATTCACAGGCCCATTCCTTAAAAATTAGAAACTCAACAGGAGTCAGCCTATATAGAGAATTCACAAAATTCCAAAATAAGCACACTTGGGTTTACATACTAATGATTACAGGGCCAGAGCTAATAATGGTTACTAAAGAAATACTGCTCTACTTTGCTGAAAACTGAATGGTACTATTTTGCCTCCTGCCCAATCCAATGCAGGAAAGTCAATATACCTACTTTGTAAAATTGCCTGAAAGGTAACACAATACTCTAGTTTTCCCCTAATGATATTTTTTTTACATGTCTACCTCCACCTCCACATGGCATGTATATTTTGCCACACTAAGTAATGCTAAAGGAGAACACTACTCTTCTAACCAGAAGAATTCTAGCACTGCAGAGAACATAATCCCACCCAAAAATGGGGAATTCCAGTACAACTGCTTATAAAGTTGTAAAGATTAAAATGAGATTAACCCAGGAAGGCTTTTACTATGGAAATAAGTAATTATTTTAAAGGCCTATAATACACTTTGAAAACATTGACTAGCAGTATTAACAGGCATGCCCCGTCCCAGAAATAGCTTTTCATTCTTATATCTAATGTTAGAAAAATATTTAAGTCTGTAACAGATTTTTAAAAATATTTTATAAGACTAGTAACTTCTCCAGTTAAAGTTATTTCTTTAAAATGCACACAAGAATGTGATTCACATATTAAATGATTTTTATTTTATTTTTTGGATTATGAAACTACTGTCCAACATCCCTCAAACTGAGGAGGAATTAACAGATGGGGGGAAGGGGGCAAGAACATAGACACAAAAAGATTAAAGGTCTTAAGGTTCTTTTCTTCAAAAAGAAAAATCTGTAACAGATGAGACTGGATGACTGGACAATTTCTAGAAATGAAATATTAAAACTTCAAAAAATTAGTAGACTTGTTAAATTTTTTAACTTCAGTGAACTTCAGTAAAATTCTCTTTTCAGTGGAAAACTGATCATGTGCTAAAACACTAACTATAAATATTTTCCTGCCCGTTTTTCCTAAGAGGTCTCTCAAACTCATTACATTATAGGATTGAGTAGCAGGACAGAAATAATTCTTGAGTCTGAACAGTAACCTTCAGAGCCTACACTTATTGTTCTTTCAAATTACTGAAAATAAGCGTATACATAAGACATGAAATATTCAATGACACAAAGAAAAGTAGTTATACTTTAATCTTAGTTTGCCACTAGATAGGTGGCAGTGAAATCAAACTATCACAATGCCAAAGAAGACTCATCTTCAAAAGCATTTTATTCTGTATGTCAAACTCTGAACCTGTTTTGTTACTCCCTCTTTCCTATTTTTTCTAATCTGCTTACTGTCCAATATAGAACAGGATAGGTTTCAGTGAACGAGTATATAATAAAACTTGTATGTTATTCCAACCAGGCTCTTAAAACATAACATGGAAAACATAACTTAGTTCATGCCAACATAAGTCACCCATCTGCAAATTACTGACCCTCCAAAACTACAACAGTGGTGAATACAAACGCCTAAAAAACTCAAAAAATCATCCTAAGGCAGAAATATTGACATTTAGGGAAAGAGAAAGATAAAAAGAACAATACTCAACCTACCAGTCTTCCAAAGAGGAGTCATGCAATTGTAAATACATGTCAACCAATTATAATTAACATTCCAATCAAATCACACTGAAATTTGAAAATCTGATAAGAGCTGTAGTGGAAGGTCAGACACATCAGCTCTCTGAATAACACACATCCAATTCTTATCAGTTATATTTACAAATATGGCTGATTATAAAGAACACACTTTTTTACATAATACATATACACAACACTAAAAATTGTTTTACTCTAGACATCTACAGATTCCATTATAACATGCAAGACATTTTAAACACGCAAGATTTTGTATTAAGTAACCATCACATTTAGCATTAATCTCAGAAATCCAAAATATTTGTCTTAACAAAAACCAAATTTGAATTTACAGAACTATTTTTCTTGCCCAGATATATAAAACTATCATTACTGCTATATTAAGCTTTAATTGGCCAAACCACAATTACATGCATTATCACAGACCAAAAACCATATAATGGCATCAATTTTGCCCAAAGATCACAGGCAATGCCTAAGCTTTTATATCCCAGGTACAAGATATCCTATTGTGCTAATGTCTAGAATTCCCTGGGGATCAATGGGCAACTAACCAACACAACCTCTGCATGTTATGACTACTGAAACCTTTATAATACAGAAATAAAATTTAAAAGTTTTACCATTCTTCCCGCTGTGCCGTCGCTGCTTCAGTGTGTCGTGGGGAGGAGTTTGAATGGCTAGGGAATTAACAACCGGTACAGCAACCAATCAAAATTCTAGTTTTAGTTTTTCCACATTGTTAGGGTTAAAAACTTTAATTCATTTACACTTCAGTTCAACAGATAATTACAAAGGCAGCTGCTTTGTGAATTGAAAAATCAGAATAGGTAAGTCGGCCCCAAACAACAAAGTTATACCATTAATCATTTTGGTGCCTCTGTCCAAAGAACAGAATTCAGAAAACAAAAACCAAAATGTTAATGGCTAATGTTTCCAAATAGTTAGCATTCATTGGTAAAATTAAGCTCTACATAATTCAAGATTAGTTCTGCTTAATTAAAAAAAGCTACTTTCCCATCCCACCTCCACTATCCCAAAACCAGCAACACAGCCTGACAAGTGTCTGCCTGGGCTGAGACTGTTAAATCCTATTTACAAAGTGCTCCTCTCCCCACCCCCACCCCCACTCTTGTGCTGTTTCCCAATAAAGTAAAATTTTTCTAAAACTGGGTTAAACCGACATTTTACTTTTACCTTCCACCAACAGCTTTCGCCTTGTTTTGGGGGGGAGGGGAAGGAAGGACGGGGAAGACGGACAGACATCTCACACACCCATTACAAAAGGGAATGTAAATTTTAACCTAAGGTCAATTATCACTAACGGGAATAAGAAAACCCAACCAAGAACCCCGATTTAGTCCCTCCTGCTAACTCCTTTATTATGCTCCGGCTCCCAAATGCTGCGTTCTAATACACTAAATGCAGCTTTTAGTATAATTCACTTATTCCAAATGTAAGAAGCAACTTAGTACTTAAAAACCTGCAAAAAAAAATTTATGCCATAGCACAATACAGGATTTGTTCATTTTATGAAAAAAGGTTGGTAGGCTTAAGTGGGTAAGAGCGGGAAGGAGAAGTCAAGAGAGACCAAAACAGGTTCCTGGGCAGGGGGAATGGGGGGGTAGGTGAAGACTACCAAACAAATGGATATTGCACAGAAAAAGTAAGTGAAGAGTACAATCTGCGGGAAGAGTCGGGGAACCCAAAAGCTAAGGGCGCGAAAAGGGTGCGCGGTTAGAATAACTGGGCGGGTGGGGGAAGGGCCGTCTGGGGCCAGAGGTGGAACAGCCCCGGTGAAGCACAGGCCTCGCCAACAGGGAACTTAACGAATCCTTGCGGAGCAAAACCAAGGTACAAACACGCTACTGGGAAAATTTCACCAGGCCCAATTTGTTCCGTAGACTGAAAAGTTGGGCCTACAGAAGCAAACCGTGCGACAGTATGCAGGAGAGAAAACGAAGAGATCGAAGCCAAACTTACTCAAAACACCAAAAATTAAAAAAACATTCAGCCTGAAGCCGAGGCGGGAGAGGCCTAGGTAGTCAACCTACACGTACCCCAAAGACTCGCATCGTATCGGAATGCCAGAGCGCTAAGCACCAAATAAACCTTAGTTACCCAGGCATAAAAGCTTTTGTGTCTGTTTGCGTTTTTTCCTACACCTAAGTCTTCTAAAAAAGGGGAACGAGGGCGCAGCGGGGAAAGAAAAAGGGTACCCCCGGACAGGCGGGAAAAAATCCTGGCGGCTAAGTCGGTGGGAGGAGACCCAAGGCGAGGGAGGGAAGGAGGGCGGGCCGGGGAGTAGCATGGTGACGGCTAAAGGTGGAAACGTGTGTGATGGGGGAGGGGGCGAAAAGCAGGCAAGGGGGGAAGGAAACGAAGGCCCCGGGGATCCCCAACGTAGAGAACAGAACAGCGCGGGAGGCGGCATGGGGGCCGGGCGGGCGGGCGGTGAGCGGGAACGAGGCCTAATGGCGGGGATGTAGAGGGGGAGGGGGGACTACTTGGGCCTGACTATCGCGGGCAGCCCCTTACTCACCCTTCGTCCTCCTCGTTCTTACTGGCATCGATCTTCGCCCCCTCCGACTCAGCGCTGCCCCCTTCGGTGCCTCCAGCCGCGGTTCCGCCCCCGGTCCCGGCTCCGCTTCCCGCCGCCGCCGCTGCCCCCTGCGCCGCCGCCACCATGGCTCCCTCCTGCTCACCCGCCGAGCCGCCTACCGCCGCCGTTGCCGCCGCCGCCGCCGCCCCGTCCCCGCCGAACTGCTCCTCCGACATAGTGCTACTGCCTCCGCCGCCGCCGCCGAGACTACACCCGCTGCTGCCGCGAACCGAAACTAGCAGCAAAGTAATCCCCGCCGCTGCCGCGCGCCCGCTCTACCGCGCGAAGCACACAAGGCAGAGAAGGCGCGCGCGGCTGCAAAGGCTCCTGCGCCTCTCCCTGGCCTGCCCCCCTCGCCTCCTATTCTCGCGCGGCGCGCACTCCCGCTCTCTCCCGCTGCACTAAAAAAGAATAAGGAGCAGCGGCGGCCGCTCTTGCCTCCTCCTCGCTTTAATGGCGCCGCCGCGGACCACCTAAAATGGCCGACGGAAGAACGGCGCGTCCCGGTCACGTGACACGAGAGCGCGCCCTTTGCGCCTCCCCCGCCCTCTCTACTGCTAGTTTTTTTTCCTCTTCTTCCTCGGTCCCGCCCTCTCGCTCCCATTTATACCTTCCTCTCACGCGCCGCGCCGCACAGCGAGGGGCCTTTAAAAGGAACCGGAAATGGCGTTCGATAAGAGGGCCGCGCGGGGACCATCGAGAACAAGGAACGCTGTTTCGAAGAGGCGGCTAGAGGGGCCTCTTCCTCTGCCCCCGCCCTTCCCGAGGGTTCCCGGAGCCGGCTCGCCCACCTACCCCACCCCCACCGCCCAGCGGCGGGCGAGAGCCGCGGCTCGGGACGGGGACGCGGTAGCACCTGCGGGAAGACGACTGTGCCTTGGGCGCCGGCTGTCGGGTCGCGGGGGTCACTCCCGCACCCCGTTTGGTCCTACGACGGCCCAGCCTGAGAAAGAAGGCGGCCCCGAGGGGTGAACCCCGTGCCTCCGCTCTGTCCGCCGCGGCGCCGGGGATGCCTGGCTCGGCGTGCGCGGAGGAGGCGCCGCGGCGGACGGCGCGCGTGCACGGGCTGCCGCAGCTCCGCCGCCCGCGCCCGGGTGACATTGAGCTTTCCCCGGCCGCCGCCGCCGTGCGCGCCGACTGCGGGCGGGCGGCCGGGGCCGCTGGCTGGTCAGGCCTCTTTCTAAGATTTGCCTTCAAGTACGATTTTTGCTAGCCTGCTTCTCCAGAAATTTTTCGTCAAAAGGAGGAGGTAACTTGTATGTTGAGAAGAGCAGGGGTCGTTTTGTTTGCTTGCTTTTTTTGAGGATCCTACAACCTACCACGCTTCTTTGAAAACACACTGAGTGAAGAAGTGCAGTGGCTCAACCAAGAGTTCGTTTAATTTAATGTTTTATAGTCCTGGAAATAAGTAGAATATATAAATGCTTATAGGATCGTCGTTACGAGGATTCTGACTTTGTTGTGGTTTGGGTTTTTTTTTTAAACACCGCTAGGCGTTTCATTCAGGATAACAGCAAAGTTCTTTAATAGGCCAATTAGGAATCCCAACTACCTTGGCTGGAAACTGGATTATTCGGACTTTGGGATTTGCAACTTCCTTCAGTACATCTAGGAGGAAATATATTGGGTATTTTTCTAGTCGACACATAATTATTTGTCTCTTTAACGTGTGTCCTGGCACTGGGGAAACAAAGACAAGAGCGAAATATAGTCTAAAACTCCGAAAAGTTTGTTTTCCAATTTGTGGTTAGTGAATTGATTTCACTGGGCACTATCCAAAAAGCTCAACGGGTGATTAAAAATACCTTTAGGTACTAATCAAGGTAGCAGAACTTGCATTACAGAAAAATTAAGAATCAAGACAATAGGTCAAATTCGAACATCTTAAAAATTTAACCTTACCAAAGTCCTATATGCCAGAAAGGTATATTTTAGGTCAAGTGATGGTGACTTCAGGTATTTATCTCCGTTTGCCAAGAAGGTCCAGGAGAAAGTGGATATTGTGCTCAAACCAAATATTTCAGTTTAGAGGCAACTAAGGAGATCACCTAAAGAGAGATGTCTTGAATCTTTTCTGTCTTCAAAGGAGGATTCTTTTGAGATCTTAACATTTAACATTAGACATGTGCACTTCTTAGTTATAGACTTTCCCAGAAATGTTCAATTTAACTTAACTCACATATGGTCCAGTAGCTGCTGGACAACTTGGAATTTACATTTTAAAAATTCCAGAAACCCTGTGAATGATTTTGAAGTTAACAATGAGTATGTATGATGCCACTCACTCACTCACTCATATTCCTATGTGTTGCGGTTGAAATCTCTGCATCCTATACTCCTATATATATATATATATATTTTAAGATTTATTTATACAAGCACTGGATATAGTCAGAAGCGAGGGAGGGTGAGAGAATTCACCAGAGCCAGAGCGGGGAGCAGAGCAGGCAGAAGGACCGAAGTACACTGCTGAGGGGAGCAGCGGGCTGCAGGAGAGGTCTGCGCGCCATGTGGGACCCTCCTCCGGTGGCCGGGGAGCAGCCGGAAATCGAACCGGCGCCGCAGAGGTCGCGGGCAGCTTCACAGCCCAGCGCTCAACCGCTGCGCCACCGGGGAGGCCCCTATGCACCTATATCTACTCTTAAAACTCACCTAACTTCGATCCCCGGCCCCGGAGAGGGTCCCACGTGACGCGCAGACCTCTCCTGCCGCCCGCTGCTCACCTCAGCAGTGTATTTACTCAGTCTGCCTGTTGGCTCCCTACTCTGGCTCTAGTAAATTCTCTCACTCTCCTGCTCTTCTGACTGTACCCAGTGCTTGTATAAATAAATAATTCTTTAAAAAAAAAAAAAAAAACCTCACTTCAACCCTAGTTCTTATATGCCTCATCTACCTAGTCTCTTATTCTTATCTTCTATAGTATTACCATAGTACAAAACCCCAACCAAATGACACTAGGTGGTTCTGTGGAGCCCCCCAAATGCCCTGATGCATCGTCAATCATTCATTTTCAGCCTTTTATTCTATACTAGACCATGAGTTCTTGCAAGCAGAGATAATAGATTCTGTGTATCCTAACTCCCATACACACATAGACATGCAGTACTTGCATGTTGAATTACTGTATAACAAGAAAGTAATTAGATATTTCCAGTTTGCTAGGTTTGGAGTCTTTGGGGCAAACTTGGTGTGCCTCCATGGACTTAAAAGTCTCCTCCCCACACAATCTCCCTTCATCTCTGACTTAAGACACCCTCCAGACCACTTGTAGCTGTGTAAAATTCCTTAAAGGGAGGTGCACTAAACTCATAAGTAAAAATTTAATGTTTAAGTGGCTAAAGATTGTAAATTGTTGTTGTATTGGTTGTGGTGGCCCAAACCACTATAAAGAAGCAGTGTCTCTTGTCAATGTCCGTGACGTCAAAAATTCCAATCCTGGGGCCTCCCCGGTGGCACAGCAGTTGAGCTCTGGGTTTCGAAGCTGCCCGAAGCCTCTGCAGCGCCGGTTAGATCCCCGGCAGCTCCCTGGCCACCGGAGGAGGGTCCCACATGGCGCGCAGACCTCTCCTGCAGCCCGCTGCTCCCCTCAGCAGTGTACTTCGGTCCTTCTGCCTGCTCTGCTCCCCGCTCTGGCCCTGGTGAATTCTCTCACCCTCCTGCACTTCTGACTGTACCGAGTGCTTGTATAAATAAATAAAAAATAAATCTTTAAAAAAAAAAATTCCAATCCTTCAGGAGGTTTCTAGTGTGTTTCACATAACACACTGAAATACTCAATCCTCATTAGATTCTGCTTTTGTGAAGCAGTAACTGCAGAAAAAACTAGAGTACTTCTAAAAGGGAAAAAAAAATGATTTGAAATTTAAACTGAAATCAGGGGCCTCCCTGGTGACTCAAGGGGTTAAGATGCAACCTATGAAGCTGTCGACAGCCTCTGCAGCACGAGTTCAATCCCAGGCCAGCCAGGGAGCAACCCACATAGTGCAGCAGACCTCTCCTGACTCTCTCGTTGCTCCCCTCAGCAGTGTATTTCAGTCAATCTGCCTGTTCTGTTTCCTACTTTGTCTCTGGTGAATCCTCTCGCCCCCTACACCTCTGGCCTGTACTCCAGCTCTTGTATGCTAAATAAATAAATCTTAAAAAAAATAAATAAATAATTTTAAACTGAAATCAAATTTTACCAAGACAAGATGTACACACCTACATTGAAGAGTCACACTTTCAATCTGCTAGGTAAGCTACCAATGGGGCAAGCATATCTTACGCTCACTTTTTTTAAGTGGAATATGTGATCCATTGCCAACCTAGACAAGTGTGTCCAAAAGAAACAGGAAGAGCCCCTTTCCTATACAAATTACACATACTTGAATCTCTTCCACAACTTGTTCAATACCTGTATTCTCACAGAATATCCTTGGTAGAGGCCTCCCTGTTTGTGGAGGGGTTAAAAACAGTGCTATCAAGCTATCACCAGCCACTTGCAACACAAGCTATCTCCCCAGCTGGCCAGGGAGTAACCCACATGGCACAACAGACCTCTCCTGCCTCGCCTGCTGCTCCCCTCAGCAGCCTATTTTATTGGATCTGCCTGTTATGCTCCCCACTCTGAATCCTCTCATCCCCCGCACCTCTGGCTTACACCCCAGTTCTTGTATGCATAAATAAATCTTTAAAAAAAAAAAAAAAAAGAAAACCCTTGGTAGGATTTAAGCATTTTATTTTATTATTTTATTTATTTATACAAGAACTGGGGTACAGGCCAGATGCCCAGGAGAGTAAGAGGATTCACCAGAGACAGAGCGGGGAACAGAACAGGCAGACTGACGAAATACACTGCTGAGGGGAGCAGCGGGGGAGACAGGAGAGGTCAGCCGCGCCATGTGGGTTTCTTCCCGGCTGGCTGGAATCGAACCCTCACTGCAGAGGCTTTGGACAGCTTCACAGTGCAGCACTTAACCACCTGCGCCACCAGGGAGGCCCAGATTAGAGCATTTTGTTGAAGAACTAGTTTGTGATTTTCAGTGAAGTGACCAGTTGTCCATTTTGAGCATACTACATTCCTGGTTGTCAAGATGATCTTATTTCACTTAGAAAGCAGAGGCCCCATTTGAAACTGTTAGGTTCTTCTTCAGCAACAGTCTATCCTAGACTCTGGGTTCTATTTATCCACAAAAATGTCAGTATATTGAGTACCTAGAGAATTCAATTCAATTAAAGCCTAGCTCAAAGGAGGATTTAAATAAGGAAATGAGGGGCCTCTATGGTGGCACAAGGGGTTAAGCACTGCACTATGAAGCAATCCGCAGCCTCTGCAACACGAGTTCGATCCCCAGCCAGACAGGGAGCAACCCACATAGCCCAGCAGACTTCTATCTTGCCTGCTGCTCCCCTCAGCAGTGTATTTCAGTCAGTTTGCCTGTTCTGTTCCCCACTCTGTCTCTGGTGAGTCCTCCCACCTCCTGCATCTCTGGCCTGTACCCCAGCTCTTATATGCATAAATAAATAAATCTTTTTTAAAAATAAAATTAAATAGGTCCTCCCCTGGTGGCGCAGCGGTTAAGCACTGGGTTGCGAGGCTGCCCGCAGCCTCTGCAGCGCCAGTTCGCTCCCCGGCTACCGGCGAGGGTCCCACAAAAAAAAGTTAATTAATTAATTAATTAATTAATAAGGAAGTTATCTTATTCCAGACCTACATATCCAACCGCCTACTTTAATATCTCCACTTGAATGGCCAACAGACTTTTCATGTGTTAGAAATCCACAGTTAAACTATAAGTTCCCCACAAATCAGCTTCTTTGGCCTTCCTCTTTTAGTAAATGACACTTCCACCTACCCAAGTGCTTTTGGCAAAAATCAGGAAGGCCTTGATCTCTCATCCTCCACATCCAATCAATCACCAAATCCTACTTCCAAAATGCATCTTGAGGGCCTCCCTGGTGGCACAAGGGGTTAAGAGGCAATCTATGAAGCTATCTGCAGCCACTGCAGCACGAGTTTGATCCCCCGCCAGGGAGCTACCCACATGGCACAGCAGACCTCTCCTGACTCGCCCGCTGCTCCCCTCAGCAATTTATTTCAGTCAGTCTGCCTGTTCTGCTCCCCACTCTGTCTCTGGTGAATCCTCTCACCCCCCGCACACACACACACCTCTGGCCTGTACCCCAGTTCTCATATGCATAAATAAAATAAACCTTCTAAAAAAATACATCTTGATTGGGCCTCCCTGGTGGCACAAGGGGTTAAGCACAGCCCTATGAAGCTCTCCATAAGCCTCTGCAGCACAAGTTCAATCCCTGGCCAGCCAGGGAGCTACCCACATGGCACAGTAGACCTCTCCTGTCTTGCCCACTGTCCCCTTCAGCAGTGTATTTCAGTCATTCCACCTTTTCTGCTCCCCACTCTGTCTCTGGTGAATCTTCTCACCCCCCCTCACCTCTGGCCTGTACCCCGGTTCTTGTATACCTGAATAAATAAATCTTTTTAAAAAAAATGTTATTCTAGAAAAAATAAGGTTACATGACCACATATAAATAACACCCTATTTGTAGAGTTGCCTCTTATCTAAAGAAATCAACCATGAGAAGCCTCAGAACAGTGGCTTTCTAAAGATTTGTTTATTTATACATACAAGAAATGGGGTACAGGCCAGATGTGTGGGGGTGAGAGGATTCACTGGAGACAGAGTGGGGAACAGAACAGGTGGATTGACTGAAATATACTGCTGAGGGGAGCAGTGGGCGAGTCAGGAGAGGTCTGCGGCAATGTGGGTATCTCACCAACGGGCTGGGAACCAGCACTACAGAGGCTGTGGGCAGCTTCATAGCACTGCGCTCAACAGCCTGCGCCACCAGAGGAGGCCCTAGAATAACATTTTCTACAAAGAAAATCATACGGTATTATTAGATAGCTAGAGATCATTAAAAATAAAACAAGAGGGCTCCCTGGTGGTGCAGGGGTTAAAGACAGCGCTGTTGAGCTATTTCTAGCTACTGCCTATCTGGCAGGGCCAGGGAGCTGCCCACATGGTGGAGCAGACCTCTCCTGTCTGGCTTGCTGCTCCCCTCGGCAGTGTGTTTCAGTGGGTCTGCCCGTTCTGCTCCCCAACTCTGTCTCTGGTGAGTCCTCTCACCCTCCCTCAACTCTGACCTGTACTCTGGTTCTTGTATGCATAAATAAATCTTTTAAAAAAATAAATAGGACCTCCCCTGCTGGTGCAGGCTGTTGAGTGCAGTGCTATGAAGCTGTCCCCAGCCTCTGCAGGCTAGGATCCCACAAGGTGAGGCAGACCTCTCCTGTCGCACCCGCTGCTCCCCTCAGCAGTGTTTTTCTTCAGTCTGCCTGTTCTGTTCCCCAATCTGTCTCTGGTGAATCCTCTCACCCTCCCGCACATCTGACCTGTACTCTGGTTCTTGTATAAATTAATAAATAAATCTTTAGAAAATAAAAATAAAACAAGATGTGGGCTAATAGTATTGATAGTATTTCTAATAATAAAACCAGTATTTTTATTCAATCCAGTATATTTCCTTCTTTTTCTACTCTTTTCTTAATCTCTGGCATCAATTCTTGGTAAGCTGCTGCAACTAGGGTTTATCTAGAGCCTTTTAATAATCCTGCCTCAGGCATTGCAGTAAGTACAATATTTTGACTTAAATTGAGTTCTGAGGTCTTGGGTATGCCACACTTCTTTTTCCCAGAAACCTAGGCTAAGTATCAGATTTTTCACTTCATAGCATGCTTTTAAGTTTCTTTTGACTGTTTATTTTACAATTGCCCTATTTCATTTGTAGAAGCTATATACAGTTCAAGAGAACAAAATCAAAAGGACATGATATGAAAATGTTGGGATTTTGAGATTAACATTCTACTGACAACCTAAAAAAAGTTCAGGAATGTGTCCTTTGTCTTGGATCTGTTTGGAACCTTTTCTTTCGTTATGCTAACTCTGGGTTATTTGATATTCCTCATCCCATACAAGTGGCATGACAATAATCATTTTGAAAGTAGTGACACATAATCAAATTGTTCTTATGACATAGCAGGAATGGTTTCTTCAGTTTAGCCAGTTCATGCCCTTAATGTTTTGGTACATTTAGGAGACATTCGTAGCTACTTGGGTGCTACACCTAACATCAGCTTTCCCTTCTCTTAGTATCAGTGTAGGAGAAGTCAGTGTGGAGGGAATATAAGGCCAGGGAAGAACAGATCAATTAATGAGAATGATTTTAACACCCATAATCACATTGGTTCGGGAAGGGCACAGAGCCTAAGTTGACCACTCACAGGAAAAACTTCCCTTTGACATCTGAGTGAAGTACTTTTCCTGCCCACTTATTACTCATAAACAGAGAAGCATGTAACTCAGAAAGTATAGGCAACTGTTTTGCCAAAAAGATGCCTTTGAAGATAGGAATAAAACCACAATATTAGAGAGTTATGGAGGACAGGATGCCAGGTTTTGGTCATGATGCCAGGTATTAGTCACTTTCTTTGAACTATCAGATCAATTTCTATCTAGAGCTCTCGCTGCATTTAGAATTAGTTAAGACTCAGTAATTCCCCTTTTATAATTTAATTGACTTGTCACTATTTCTCAAAATCAGAAGTATTCTAACTATGCTGAATTGTTTGTTGCCAACTTTGCATTAGTACTACTCTGTCACATTTCTGCATTGCAGAGGAAAAGCCAGGATATTTCCCAGAATACCCTTCCCATTATGGTTCCAAGTTGGGGTTTGCCTATAAGAGGTACTTAGAATAGATTGGAATGGCAGAGAAAAAAAAGCATTTATTCTCAGGAGACTGGGGCAGCACCATGGGCCTCTTTTCTCCCAGCAAAGTTTGTTTCCAGCTTTTTAAATCTCAACACAAGCTCTTGCTTTGCAGTTGTGGTGGCCAAACACAGGGGCTTCTTGGGCTTCTGTGCAAACTCCTGCTTTGCAGTCAAGGTGACCATAAATGACAGCAGCTCAGACTCCAAAATCTCTGGCTTCTTATATTTCTCCATGAGTTCCAACTTCTCCATCTGCTCTAATGCTTCAAGCCAAAGTCATTAGTGAATGTTTTCTAATCCTTCAGCTGTAACTCTCAGCCCTTCACTCCTCCAGCTTCTCTTACATTCACTTAACCCCCAGTTCCCACATTAAATCTCTTTATATATTCCATACTTGCAGTGACTTTGTTTTGCTCACTCCAGCTAGTTATTGGTAATAAAAGTGACTTTCAAGAGGCGCAGAACTTTAAGAATGAGAATTGACTCTGACTCCATTGGATTTAAAGGACACTAATGCCAGCAAAATGGCATTATTGGTTTATGGCATACAGTGGCAAGTGGTTTATTAATTATCAATTTGTATGACATAGAAATTGCTGCAATTGGATGATATACTAGAAATAAGGGGTGTAAGACTATAGAGTGAGGTGGCTCTTTCAAAAGTCTAAGCACAAATTCAACAGGTCCAGAGAATCCGAGTCTAATTTTAAAATGTTGATCAAGATAAAATCAATACAAGCCTTACTGGGAACTACTGGAAATTTACTTGTAAGACCTGAGAACTGCTCCTCCAGAAACCTCCCACAGGGTCTCTCTGAACTCTCCCCCCAATCAAATTAGTTGACGCCTTAGCAGCCAAATTTGTGATACATGGCCCCACTCATAGCAAAGTCCAGGGTGGATACCTGACCCAGACTTGTCAATTGGATTTTCTCTCCTGGGAATTAAATTGGGATATTTGTTTTCTAAGTAGCTGACTAGAGAGCTGGAGATAAGGGGAAATTTGATTAAAGTATGGAGGAACGTTTTCCCACCAAGTTCATCAGAAAAGCATAGAACATAGCTTGGGGGGCAGGAAGGAGAGAGGTGGAGGAGAAAGAATGAAGCAGATGTGTAGAAAGAACCAGGAACCAGAGACTATGTGGTCCTGACTAGATGCAGATGGTATTGCCTTGGTTCTTGATGATATTCCAATCACGTAATTCTGTTCTCAGTGGAACTTCCTCCCTTGAGTTATATGCAGCGCTCCTGGTTCCCCTAGACTCACATTTTACATGAGCAAATCTGAGTAGATGTCTATTACTGTAACCCAAAGAATCTTAATCAGTAGCAAAGATATGTCAAATGCTGTGCTGAAATCAGAATATACTATATTTACAGTCAATCTAATCTAGTCTAACCAATTCTGTCAAATAAAAAAAAGAAGTGACATGAGGTTGGATGACTATTTAATAAAACCACACAGACCCTTGGAAGAAAAGAAAAAAGCAATGGTCACTACATACTCACAATCTAGATGTAATCTCTTTATAATCATTAAGAAAAACTTACTCAATTTGACAATTAAAATAAAGAGAAATCAGGGGCCTCCTGGGTGGCACAAGTCTCAGCACTATGAAGCTATCAGCAGCCACTGCAGGACAAGTTCGATCCCCAGCCAGGAAGAAAACACACATGGCGCAGCAGAAATCTCCTCTACTGCTCCCCTCAGTAGGGTATTTCAGTCAATCTGCCTGTTCCGCTTCCCACTCTGTCTCTGGTGAATTCTCTCACCACCCCTGGCACCTCGGGCCTGTACCCCAGCTATTGTAAACATAAATAAATAAATCTTTAAAAAATAAAATAAAGACAAATATTCCTGAGGCTACCTTCCTAACATAACCATCCTGAGCATTTTAATGTACTTCGTGTAAGGTTTTTCTTTATGTGTTGCTTTTAAACAGTGAAATTAGAGGATAAAATATAACTTCTTTTTTTTTTCATCAGATATTATATCATGCTCATTGCCTGTGTTGCTGCACTATCTTCCTGGCTAAAACTGTAATGGCTGCCTACTACTCCATTGAATAGATATATTATAAGAATAACACTACAAGGTCCTCCCTGGTGGTGCAGGGGTTAAAATCTCAGCGCTATGAAGCTATCCTCAGGCACTGTAATGAGTTGGATTCCCAGACAGGGAATAAATAAATAAATAAATCTTTAAAAAAAAAAAAAAAAAAAACCACTATAGTGATTGGACCAAGTGCCAGGGGCATGGCAGCAGCTGGGTTCCACCACCATCTCTCTGCAGGGTGATTTTAATAGGGTTGTAGAACATACCATGAAGCTGAAAAAAGACCAGATGATGGAGAACTGAAAGCACTCTATAGGCTCAACACGCAACTTTTCATTTGAAGCTTTGACAGCGAGTGTCTGGTATATTAGATTTAAAAGTCAAAGCTGAATGGGTAGCATGGAACCAAAAAAAAAAAAAAAAAAGCTTATTGAAAGAAAATGTTATGAGTGCCTGTATTTCTAAAACAAGAAGATTAATTTTTAAAAATATGAAATTTAGAATTCAAAGCATGAGAAACTTTTCCTTTGGAAGTCTTCATATTGGAATCATGAGCTAACCTTTAGTGGGAAATGTACCTTTAGCTCCTTACATAGCATGAATGTTTTTGCTATTAACATGAATAGTATTCCTTAGAGAGATACTGAAACTACACGTTTGATGGAATTTTACATGTTAGAACCTTGTGATTTTAAAAGTTCTTTTAAAAACTTAAATACTCTGGTAGTATTTGTATGAAAACATTAACAATTGTCCTTTTGCCTTATCTGTTTTTCTACAATGAGTTGGTATCACTAGTGGAATAAAAAAAATCCGTTAAGGAGCAATAACAAGACTTTTTGTTTAACCATATAAATAGTTTTGGGATTCACACTGACACAAGACTTTGGGGACCACAGATACACCTGGTTCTAGTGCTCACTATGACTTATTTACTTGGTGACCTAAGACAAGTTATTTAACCTTGCTAAGTCTCTTCTGTAGGAGGGTGGGTGGTGGGGGGAAATACCAGGCTCACAATTTGGGAAGAATTTAATGAAATAACTGCAATTATCCTACTTTCATTATAAAACAAAGATTATATAAAACATAATAGCAAATAAACTGAAAAAAATTTTAGTAAACTTTCAAGTAAAATTTTTTCTTTTTTTCAAGATTTATTTATTTATTTATACAAGCACTGGGAACAGTCAGAAGCAGGAGAGGGTGAGAAAATTCACCAGAGCCAGAGTAGGGAACAGAACAGGCAGACTGATGAAACACACTGCTGAGGGGAGCAGCAGGTGAGGCTGGAGAGGTCTACAACTATGTGGGATCCTCACCGGTGGCCAGGAATCTAACTGGTGCTGCAGAGGCTGTGGGCAGCTTCGCAGCACAGCACTCAACCGCTTCGCCACCAGGAGAGGCCCTCCAGTAAAATTTTTTAAAAGATTTATTTTATTTATTTATGTATACAAGAACTGGGGTGTAGGCCAGAGGTGGGGGGTGGTGAGAGGATTCACCAGAGACAGAATGGGGAGCAGAACAGGCGGACTGACTGAAATACACTGCTGAGGGAAGCAGTGGGCAAGGCAGGAGAGGTCTGCTGTGCAATGTGGGTAGCTCCCTGACCTGCCGGGGATCAAACTTATGCTGCCGAGGCTTATGGATAGCTTCACAGTGCTGTGCTTAACTCCTTGTGCCACCAGGGAAGCCCTAATTTCATAAGTTTTTTTTAATAAAAATCTAGATTTCTAGGGCCTCCTCAGTGGCGCAGCAGTTAAGCGCTAGGTTGTGAAGCTGCCCGCAGCCTCTGCGGCACTGGTTCGATCTCCGGCTGTTCCCGGCCACCCGAGGAGGGTCCCACATGGCGCGCAGACCTCTCCTGCCGCCCGCTGCTCCCCTCAGCAGTGTACTTCGGTCCTTCTGCCTGCTCTGCTCCCCGCTCTGGCTCTGGTGAATTCTCTCATCCTCCCGCGCTTCTGACTGTACCCAGTGCTTGTAGAAATAAATAAATAAATAAATCTTTAAAAAAAAAAAAAGATTAAAAAAAAAAATCTAGATTTCTAGGTAATTATGTGGAGTAAAACAAGCCAGTCCCAAAAGGTGTCATATTGTATGATACCACTTATATAACATGCTTCAAATGGCAAACTACAGGCATGGAGGACAGGATAGTGATTGCCAGGGAAGAACTGGGTGTGTGTGACTATAAAGGGCTGCAGAAGGGATCCTATGGGGATGGAATGTTCTGCATCTTGACTGGAACAATATCAATCTTGAATGTGATATTACATGAGAGTTTTGAAAGATCTTAGCAGTGGGAAAATTGGGTAGCTCTGTATTTATTTTTTTTTACAATTACATGTAAATCTACAGTCATGTCATAATAAAAATTTTCAATTAAAAAAAAAAAAGTGGATCTCCCTGGTGGCGCAAAGGGTTAAGACACAACCTGTGAAGCTATCTGCAGCCACTGCAGCACGAGTTTTATCCCTGCCCAAGGAGCTACCCACATGGTGCAACAGACTTCTCCGGGATTGCCCGCTGCTCCCCTCAGCAGTGTATTTCAGTCAATCCGCCTGTTCTGTTCCCCACTCTGTCTCTGGTGAGTCCTCTCACCCCGCACACCTCTGGCCTATACCTCAGTTCTTGTATGCATAAATAAAATAAATCCTTTAAAAAAAAAAAAAAAGTAACACTGTAGTGATTATCTAGTGCCCTCTAGGTTAAAATTCCAAAAAGAAATTTCTAACTTAGTGAGTATGGTTATTTATAAATTATGAGACAAAAGTTCTCCTTTGCAGGGGTGGATATAGCTAATCAGACCTTATGATTCCTGCATCCCTCAAGATTAATGTTCACCTTTTTTTCCTTGGATCTGGGTCAGTCTGGTTATTACCTTGGCCTCCTAGTTACCCTCATATAAGGGAGATATTATCCTTCCTGGCAGCCATAAATGTCCAGGTCACTTAAAAGGAAACTTTCCCTTGTCCCTAAAGTTGTACATTAATAAATTAGCATCTGAGTTCTTACTGAGGCAACTTTTATATTTGATTACACAGTGACAGAATCTGTACCTAGAAGTCTGAGAACCAGACTTTGGTCTGTAGCATGCACACTAAAGTGCTGCCTGCCTGTGTGTCCTTTTTGAAAGTCATGCAAGGCCCTTTAATTACCATCTAAATCTTCTGAGCTTTGACCTCACAGATTAAGGATGACCTCAATTCTGAAACAATAAAACAAACAAGCAAACTAGGGGCCTCCCTGGTGGTGCAAGGGGTTAAGCACAGCACTGTGAAGCTCTCTGCAGCCTCTGCTGCACAAGTTCAATCCCTGGCAGCTACCCACATTGCACAGCAGACCTCTCCTTTCTCGCGGCACAATGCTGTGAAGCTGTCCGCAGCCTCTGCAGCGCCAGTTTGATGGTGGCGGGCGAAGGTCCCACATGGCGTGGCAGACCTCTCCTGTCTCGCCCACTGCTCCCCTCAGCAGTGTATTTCATCAGTCTGCCTGTTCTGCTCCCCACTCTGTCTCTGGTGAATCCTCTCACCCTCCCACGAATTTGCCCTGTACCCCATTCTTGTATAAATAAATAAATCTTTTTTAAAAAATAAAAACAAAACAAAACAAAACAAAACAGGGGCCTCCCTGGTGGCATAAGGGATTAAGACACAACCTATGAAGCTATCCGCAGCCCCTGCAGCACAAGTTAGATCCCCAGCCAGGGAGTTACCGACATGGCGCAACAGACTCGCCCTGACTTGCCTGCTGCTCCCCTCAGCAGTGTAGTTCAGTCGATCTGCCTGTTCTGTTCCCCACTCTGTCTCTGGTGAATTCTCTCACCACCACCCCCAACACACACACACCTCTGGCCTGTATCCCAGTTCTCGTATGCATAAATAAATAAATCTTAAAAAATAAAAACAAGCAGACCAAAAATCTAAGCAATTGCAGAGTCACTTGCAAGAAGTAACCAAGAAGAAGTAGAGTGATCTCATCTCTACTCAAAGTTTCAAATACCATCTCATCTCATCTCATGTTGATAAGTTAAAGGCTTCAGTTTCTCTTCATTTTATTTTATGTCATTTCAGGTGCCTTTCATCCTTAGAGTTTTGGCATTCTCTGCATTTTTCACCACTCTCTTTCAGCATTTAACTTAAAACCCTCTTGATCACTTTGACCTATTTCTGGGAAAATCTATTTTCTCCTAGTTCTTTAGGGATATATTCTGTCCTTCACCAACATACTAATTTTCATTATCCAAAGATGTGATTCAGGAAACCAAATTCTATAGAGTTAAATATCTGCACCCTATGTCATTCTTCCTCCTTCCCATTGCCAATCTTCTATTGAAAACTGTTGAAGTGCTATTTATAGAACTAAGTACTTCATCTTTGGGTCCCAGATCCCTTAATGTGCATCCTAGGTCTCCTTTGCAAGGGTTGGAAAAAGCAAGGGATCGGTAAAAGCAGAGAGTGGCTGTCAAGTTTGATGAGGCTATAGACTACCACTTCCAACAAGATACCACTCCTTGGGCCACAGCAGAAAAAGAGTCCTTCATTGCTCCTCAGGAGCTGCCAAACACATTTAGCTAAAAAATAATTCATTGTGGTCTTTTATGTGGCAGCTGCCTGAGAGACATAGAACAGACTCTAATAATTCATCTCTTCTTTCTTGACTACCCAGCCAATGTCCTTACAACGTCTACCACTTGTGAAATTTCATTATTTGATTTGTGCTATTCTTATCTTCAAGATAATTTTAAAGTACAAAAGTAATATATGAATACAGTTTCTTTCTAAAAATTCAGACACACAGAACCACATAGAATAAAACAGATCTTGGGCCTTTCTGGTGGCACGGAAGCTAAAGTCTCAGCATTATCAAGCTATTACCAGCCACTGTGGCATGAATTCAATCCCTGGCCAGGGAGCTAACCCACATGGCACAGCAGACCTCTCCTGTCTTAATTCAGACACACAGAACCACATAGAATAAAACATCTTGGGGGCCTCCCCTGGTGGCACAGCGGTTGAGTGCTGGGGTGCGAGGCTGCCTGCAGCCTCTGCAGCGCCGGTTCGTTCCCCGGCCGCCGGCAAGGGTCCCACAAAACAAAAACAAAACTAAAACAAAAACAGATCTTGGGCCTTTCTGGTGGCATGGGAGCTAAAGTCTCAGCATTATCAAGCTATTACCAGCCACTGGGGCATGAATTCAATCCCTGGCCAGGGAGCTAACCCACATGGCACAGCAGACCTCTCCTGTCTTAATTCAGACACACAGAACCACATAGAATAAAAACAGATCTTGGGCCTCTCTGGTGGCACGGAGGCTAAAGTCTCAGCACTATCAAGCTATCACCAGCCACTGGGGCATGAATTCAATCCCTGGCCAGGGAGCTGACCCACATGGCACAGCAGACCTCTCCTGTCTTGCCCACTGCTCCCCTCAGCAGTGTATTTCAGTAGACCTGCCTGTTCTGTTTCCATTTTATCTCTGGTGAATACACACACACACACACACACACACACACACACACATTTGGCCTACACCCCAGTTCTTACATGCATAAAAGAAAAAGTTCTGGGTTTTTTCCCCAATATTTTGCCCTTAGTCCTTTACTTTACTTTCTACAAATCCATTTATTTTTTACTTTTTTATTTTTAAACATTTATTTATTTATGCATACAAGAACCGGGGTGCAGGCCAGATGTGCGGGAGGGTGAAAGGATTCACCAGAGATAGAGTGGGGAACAGAACAGGCAGACTGGCTGAAATACACGGCTGAGGGAAGCAGTGGGCAAGACAGGAGAGGTCTGCTGCGCCATGTTGGTCACCTCCCTCGTCAGGGATTGAACTTGTGCTACCAAGACTGTGGATAGCTTCATACTGCTGACGCTTAACCCCTTGGGCCACCATGGAGGCCCTACAAATCCCTTTCTAAGAGGACTCATCTACAGATAATTTTGATAACTTTTTTAACCAAGGTGCTTTTATAACCACTTAGTACAGTGTGACTGCAATTTCACAGTGGCTTACCAGGATATTAGTCTCTAAAAGCAAACCTCTAAGTTGATCAATAAAAAAATACTGGTTTTAATTTTTGAAAATCATTCACATCCTTACCCATTTTCATTCTTCATTCTGCTTCACATGTACTGGGAAAGTTTCTTCAGTGACTTCTTTTTTTTTTTTTTTTTTTTCTTGTGGGACCCTCGCCAGTGGCCGGGGATCGAACTGCACGCCACAGGCAGCCTCGCAACCCAGCACTCAACCGCTGTGCCACCAGGGGAGGCCCTCTTCAGTGACTTCTTTATCTCTTTGAGAGACAGGAAAGTTGATTGTATAATGGAATTTATTTGCTACATAGAGTAGCAGATTTTTTTTGGGAGGGGGAGGTTAGGCTTTTTTCAGTAAGCTATGCCCCATGAAATTTGTGATAGCAATTCCACCAAAGATTTTTCTTTACTTGAACACTTTTTGAGATCATAGTAGATTCACATGCAGTTGTAAGAAATAACATAGAGGGCCTCCCCGGTGGCGCAGCGGTTGAGCGCTGGGTTGCGAAGCTCCCCGCGACCTCCACGGCGCTGGTTCAATCCCCGGCTGCTCCCCGGCCACCAGAGGAGGGTCCCACATGGCGCGCAGACCTCTCCTGCCGCCCGCTGCTCCCCTCAGCAGTGTGCTTCGGTCCTTCTGCCTGCTCTGCTCCCCGCTCTGGCTCTGGTGAATTCTCTCACCCTCCCGTGCTTCTGACTGTACCCAGTGCATGTATAAACAAACACACAAATAAATAAATAAATAAAATACGTGCCTCTTTAAAAAAAAATAAATAAAATAACATAGAATCCCATGTACATTTTACCCACTTTCCCCCGATAGTAACATTATACAAAATTAAAGTTTCAATTGCAACCAGGAAATTGATAGTAATACAATCCATAGATGTTATTCACATTTCCCCAGTTTTAATTTGCATATTTTATACAGTCCTATCAATGTATAGTTTTGTGTACAAAGCCTCCAAATTTTGTGCTTAATGCGGTCAAGATAGGGTCTCCCTGATAACACAAGGAGTTAAGACATAGCCTATGAAGCTATTCACAGCCACTGCAGCACAAGTTTGATCCCCAGCCAAGGAGGTGACCCATATAGCGTAGCAGATCTCTCCTGACTGGCCCACTGCTCCTCTCAGCAGTGTATTTCAGTAGATATGACTGTTCTGCTCCCCACTCTATCTCTGGTGAATCCTCTTACCCCCCATACTGCTGGCCTGTACCCCAATTCTTATATGCATAAATAAACAAATCTTTAAAAAAATACAGTCAACATACTAAACAGTTACAGGACCTTTTTATTGTCCTTTTATAAATACCCATCTCACATTCCTAATTCCTGAACAACGAAGGTGATATCCATTTCTAAATTTTTAAAAAAGATTTATTTATTTATGCATACAAGAACTGGGGTACAGGCCAGAGGTGTGGTGGGTGAGAGGATTCACCAGAGACACAGTGGGGAACAGAACAGGCAGACTGACTGAAATACACTGCTGAGGGGAGCAATGGGCAAGTTGGGAGAGGTCTGCTGTGCCATGCTGTGCCTGATCAGGGATGGAACTTGTGTTGCAATAGCTGCAGATAGCCTAATAGGTTGCATTTTAACCTCTTGCACCACCAAGGAGGCCCTTTGTTTTCTTTATATGTCCTTTAGAGAAATGTCTATACAATTTGAAGAGGAGACTTTCTCCTTGTGTTTCTCCTCTACTGCATTACTACTTCGAATGCTCATACATAGAACACTCCACAACACCTCTGACACCAACTCTAAAGGAAAAAACTGTTTTCTCCTTGACTCATATTCACAGCACTTCTGTGACCAGAAGTTGGGAGTGGGGTTCCCCCAGCACTAAAAAATTCACCCAAAATCTCCTGACACCAACTGGGTTTCCTACAATGTAACTCAAATCTTTCCCTGTCTACCTGGAAATAACGTCAGATCCCGCAGGTAAAGGATTCAGTACAGGGTTCAGTACAAGCAGCGCGCGTGCACACGAGCACACACACACACACACACACACACACACACATCAATTGCAAGTGCAGCTTGTCACCTGTAGTTCTGAGTGACTGGTTATAGATTAGAGGTTCTTACTATTCTCTCCTTGATTTTGATTAATTTGCCAAAGCAGTTCACAGAATTCAGAAAACAATTTACTCACAAGGTTGCCATTATTCTCTAAAGACATAAAACTCAGAAACAGTGAGAGGGAAGAGATGCAGAAGGTAAGATAAGGGGACAGGGACACAGAGCTTTCACGCCCTCTGTGGTGTGCACCCTCCCAGGACCTTCCCCAACCAGGAAGTCCCCCAAATTTTATCCTTTTGAGTTTTATGCAGGTCTTCATATGGCAGTGTGATTGATTAAATCATTGATGATTGATTCAATTTAGAGCCCCTTTTGCCTTCTTGGAGGTCTGGAGGTGGAGTTGAAAGTTTCAACCCTCTAATTACACAGGTGGTTTGCCTTGCAACGGGCTCCTTACCATGTGGTTATCTAGGTGATTTCCAAAAATCACCTCATTGACATACAAGGTGTGGGTGCAAGTGTTTGAAATGAATACAAAAGACACACATTTACCTTTATTGCTCTGAATCTATTTCTGAAACTGAGAACAAAAGAATTTTACTCCTCTATGCCATGTTTTGTTCATCTGTCAAATGAAAGAGCTGGAATACCTGGCCAAATTTTTTTAACATGCATATTTATGATTTATTTACAGTTTGAATATTGATTGCTTGACAAATAGTAATAAAATACCATGCAAGTGGTTCTAAACTGCCCAACAAAAGCACACTTTGCTTTTATTTTTAAAAACTTTCAGGGTTTTATTTCTTTCCTCCCCTCTGAAAAGTGAGTGTTGGAATAGCTAATTTCTGGAGTCTTTCAAGAGGAAAATAATATTTGAAATATCTACCGAAACTTGATTTTTCAATTTGATTTATCATATCAAAATATTTCTGGTTAGAGTAAACACATACAAAGTGCCTAGAAATCATGAGACCAAGCAATTTCACTTGGTAGATACCTCATGCATCATACCACAATTCTAAGTCTCACTACACAGGGTTAGTAGTTGAATCCAGAGATTAACCGCACAGGCCCGAATAAGACGCCTTTACTTCTGACATCAGATGGAGGTTCAGAAGTCCTCAGGCCACCTGCATTTTTTAAAAAATTTTTATTTATTTATTTAAGCACTGGGCACAGTCAGAAGCGGGGGAGGGTGAGAGAATTCACCAGAGCCAGAGCAGGGAGAAGAACAGGCAGAAGCACCGATGTACACTGCTGAGGGGAGCAGCGGGCGGCAGGAGAGGTCTGCGCGCCATGTGGGACCCTTGCCCGGTGGCTGGGGATGAAACGGGCGCTGCAGAGGCTGTGGGCAGCTTCGCAGCCCAGCACTCAACCGCTGCACCAACAGGGGAGGCCCAGGCCACCTGCATTTTTGACTTACTGAATCAAAATCAGGGATTCTCATATTGCCCTCAGGTTTTGTAATTCACTAGAATGACTTCCAGAATTCAGCAAAGCACTCTACTTATGATTACAATTTTAATATACTGAATACAAATTAGAACCAACCAAATCAAGATAAGTGTAAGATGAGTTCTAGGAGGGTGTCAAGTTAAGAGCTTCTGTGCCCTCCTATGGTGTGTCACCTGTTGACACATTGATGTGTTCACAAACCAGGAAGCTCCCCTCAGGCTCAGATTTCAGAGGTTTTATTTTTGGGGGGATGGGGTTCATAATGTAGTTACATTGATTAACTGGCCCTGCAAATGAGCTTGATCTCCAGCCCCTATCACTAGGAAAATTCACAGGACTCAGCATACAATTGTACTAATGGTTAAAATGCATTATAGCAAAAGACAGACCAAATCTGCAAAAGAATAGATGTGTGAGGCAAAGTCAGAGGAAACCACATGCAAGTTTTCAAGTCTTCTCCCAGTGGAGACACACAGGATAAGTCTAAACACTCCAGCAGGGAATTGTAGAAAATGTGTGAAATATATCTTCTGTTACATTGTTAGGGAAGCTTAGTAGAAACTCAGTTTTTACTGGGACCTGGTCACATTTTTTTACAGGACCTGGTGACATGCTTTCATGCGTATACCAAGCTCCTAGAGTCCCAGAAGGAAAGCAGCAGGTGATCAGCATAAACCACTTTATATAAACAGTTAAGGCGAAGAAAAACACACTTATCAGTTAGGGAATGGTGAAAATGTCCCCAAATCCAAGTTCCCACATGCCCCCTAAAGGTTAGCCTTACAAGCAGGACTTTCTAAGGATGTCAGCCTCAGACTTCCATGTTAACTCTTATGCACAACATATGATGGATTATTATTCATCAATAAAAGAGAATGAAGTACTGATGTGACACAATATGGAGAAATCTGGAAAACATTATGCAAAATAAAGGAACCCAGCAACAAAAGACCGCACATTGCATTATTTCATGTATATGAAATATTCAAAATAGACAAGTCTACAAAGACAGAGAGTAATGATTGCTTAGGAATGGGAGGTTGAAGGGAAAAGGTGAATGGTGAGTATGAGATGAAATATTTTAAAATTGATTGTGCAGTGGCGCAGCGGTTGAGCACTGGGTTGTGAAGCTGCCCGCAGTCTCTGCAGCGCAGGTTCGATCCCTGGCTGCTCCCCGGCCGCCGGAGGAGGGTCCCACATGGCGCACAGACCTCTCCTGCCGCCCACTGCTCCCCTCTGCAGTGTACTTCGGTCCTTCTGCCTGCTCTGCTCCCCGCTCTGGCTCTGGTGAATTCTCTCACCCTCCCGCGCTTCTGACTATATACAGTGCTTGTATAAATAAATAAATAAATAAATAAATCTTAAAAAAAATAAATTAAAAAAAATTGATTGTGATAATGCACAACTTTGTGAAATATACTAAAAATACATTGAATTATACCCTTTAATGTGTGAATGGTATGGTATATGAATTATATCTCAACAAAATTAATTCAGAAAGGATAGAATCAGTTGCTCATTTTAGTATGTTCTTAAGTGTTTTTGTTTTGCTTTTAGGAATATAAATACAAAAATATTTGTGAGAAGAAAGAATAAAATTCCAAAGAAGATTATAATTACCTGAGGTATCATACTTTTTATCTGAAGTTATAGAATTCCTTAGTTAATTGCATAATTTGTATAAACTTTATATTTCCAATTATTGAATCAGCTGTTTATGTTAAGGAATATGTGTTCAGGTGATAATTAACAGGAGTTACAGCAGATGAAAAATGCACATATAAGGCCTCCCTGATGGCTCAAGGGGTTAAGACGCAACCTATGAAGCTATCCACAGCCACTGAAGCACGAGTTAGATCCCCGGCCAGGGAGCTACCCACATGGCACAGCAGACCTCTCCTGACTTGCCTGCAGTTCCCCACAGCAGTGTATTTCAGTCAATCTGCCTACTCTGTTCCCCACTCTACCTCTGGGTGAACCCTCTCACCCCCCACATCTCTGGCTTGTACCCCAGCTCTTGTATGCATAAATAAATTTTTTTAAAAACAAGCAAGAAAAATGCACATATAGATTTGAGCTATTGGTGTTGATGCTTCTATCTCTTTTTCTCTATAGTATACTACTATCTGATTGCATAAAACATTGTACACTAAAAAGTCCTGAGAGATTTTTTTTAAAAAAGATTTATTTCTTTATGCATACAATAACTGGGGTACCAGCCAGAGGTGCAGGGGGTGAGAGGATTCCCCAGAGACAGAGTGGGGAGAAGAACAGGCAGACTGATTGAAATACACTGCTGAGGAGAGCAGCAGGCAAGACAGGAGAGGTCTGCTGAGCCATGTGGGTAGCTCCCTGGCCGGCTGGGGATCAAACTCATGCTGCAGAGGCTGTGGACAGCTTCACAGTGCTGTGCTTAACCCCTTGTGCCACTAGGGAGGCCCCTGAGAGACTTCTAGTGATCTTAAGCACATCACACTTATAAACTCAAAATAAAAGTGGAAATTTGAGTTCTGTGTTGGTAAAATATCTATTGACAATTCCAGCTCAGAATTCTCAGGGTTCTTCACTTCATAAAGAAAGACCCAGTTATCCCTGGTGAGAACACCTATATAGAAAAACGACTAAGTCACTCTATATACCAGCTTTCACACATTCTTTTCTTCCTGTTCATCCCATATTGGTCACTTGCTCTGTGCTATATTATATCCAGAGTAGTTTTTTTCTGAATCATTTAAAAAAGGAAATTTCCCATTTTTCAGTTTTCTAAAGTTCGCCCACTTTCCACAACCCAGAATTCTCTGTATAATTACTGCAGTCCCTCCTTGCCACAACCATTTTTCCACAGTCCAAAAATTATCCCTATAAAATGTTTCTCGTTTTTGTATTGTGTGTCTCCCAACTGTTGGCTTGACAAGAGCCATTCAAAGTAATTAACATTAAATATGTGCTTGACTGAGATTGATAATCTTAACTTTATTTATTTTTTTTAATAGAGGCATGTTTTATTTATTTGTTTGTTTGTTTGTTTGTTTGTTCTTGTTTTTGTTTATACAAGCACTGGGTACAGTCAGAAGCGCGGGAGGGTGAGAGAATTCACCAGAGCCAGAGCGGAGAGCAGAGCAGGCAGAAGGACCGAAGTACACTGCTGAGGGGAGCAGCGGGCGGCAGGAGAGGTCTGCGTGCCATGTGGGACCCTCGCCCAGTGGCCGGGGAGCAGCCGGGGATTGAACCGGAACTGCAGAGGCCGCGGGCAGCTTCGGAACCCAGCGCTCAACCGCTGCGCCACTGGGGAGGCCCGATAATCTTAACTTTAAATTGAAAAAGCAATACCTATTATTCAATTACTTATTTTTAAAAAAGATTTATTTTATTTATGCATACAAGACCTGGGGTATAGGCTAGATGTTCGGGGGTGAGAGGATTCACCAGAGACAGTGGGGAGCAGAACAGGTGGATTACTGAAATACACTGCTGAGGGGAGCAGGGGCGAGCAAGGGGAGGTCTGCTTCACCATATGAATTAGTTCCCTGGCTGGGAATGGAATGCATGCCACAGTAGCTGGCAATAGCTTGATAGTGCTGAAACTTAGCCCCTGCGCTACAAGGCAGCCCTTCAATTATTTATTTTTAAAACATAACTAATGTGTCAGGAGGTTTCTCAAAATGTTAAAAAGAGATATGCCTTATGACCCAGCAATCCCATTCCTAGGTATCCATGCTAAGGACACAAAAACACTAATTTGTAAGGATATATGCACTCCTAAGTTCATTGCAGCACTATTACAATAGCCAAGTTATGGAAACAACCTAAATACCATGACAGATAAGTAGATAAGTGGAATACTCATTAGTTGTAAGTAGTATAATCTGTGCATTTATTATAGAAAATTGAAAAAATATGTTTTTTTTCCCTTTTTCATTATTTACTCTTGGGTTAAAAATGTTATCATAGATTGAGTAAAATTTGAAGAATGCACAAGATACAATTATTTCCAATAATTCCTTCCTTTTATAAGGTGAAGAAACACATCTTTGTGCTACTTGATTGTCATTTCAGTAATCCCAAATACATCTTTTTTTTTTTTTTTAAGATTTATTCATTCATTTACACAAGAACCAGGGTACAGGTCAGATGCACGGGAGGGGTGAGAGGATTCACCAGAGACAGAGCAGGGAACAGAACAGGCAGACTGACGAAATACACTGCTGAGGGGAGCAGTGGGCGAGACAGGAGAGGTCTGCTGTGCCATGTGGGACCCTCTCCGGGCGGAATCCAACTGGCGCTGCAGAGGCTGCAGACAGCTTCACAGCGCAGCACTCAACTGCCTGTGCCACCAGGGGAGGCCCCCAAATACATCTTTTTAAAAATTAAAAAAAAATATTTATTTATGCATACAAGAACTGGGATAGGAGTGGGGTCAGAGGTGTGGGGGGAGGGCAGTGAGAGGATGCATCAGAGACAGAGTGGGGAGCAGAACAGGCAGATTGACTGAAATATATTGCTGAGGGGAGCAGTGGGCGAGACAGGAGAGGTCTGCTGCACCATGTGGGTCAGCTCCCTGGCAGGGATCGAACTTGTGTTGCACTGGCTGCAGATAGCTTCTTAGTGCTGCGTCTTAACCCCTTCTGCCACCAGGGAGGCCCAATCCCAATTATATCTTAAGCACAAAACATATCAACTTTTGTACTATCTTGAATATGGCCTAATGTGATAAAGACAAATTCGAGAAGAATTGTCAGAGGAGACAAGACATGAAGTAATTGTTTCAAATCCAAGACGTAGTTATTAAACATATTTTAAAACCAGTGCAATAAGTGGATTCCATCTCTGTTCATACTGAGAACGTAAGAACTAAAACCATAGTAGGGCCTCCCTGGTGGCACAAGGGGTTAAGGTGCAACCTATAAAGCTAGCCGCAGCCACTGCAGCACGAGTTTGATATCCAGACAGGCAGCTACCCACATGGTGCAGCAGACCTCTCCTGGCTCACCTGCTGCTCCCCTAAGCAGTGTACTTCAGTTAATCCACCTGTTCTCTTCTCCACTCTCTCTCTCTCCCTCCCTCCCCCCCTACACCTCTGGCTTGTACCCCAGCTCTTGTATGCATACATAAATAAATCTTTCAAAAACAAATAAAACCATAACAATAAGAATCAAGATTAGTTGGAACTTAAGATTGGTAGATTTTTGGTCATGGTTTTTCAACAGTATTCCAGAAGTGCAGAGAAACTAGAAAATTTTGGTGATTAAAAAAAAAAACAAACCCTGTGTAGTTTGAGTGCAAACTGTGTTGATCTTTTTCCAAAAAGAAATTCAGGGGCTCCCTGGTGGTGCAAGTGGTTAAGACACAAGCTATTAAGCTACCCGCACCCACTGCAGCATGAGTTCGATCCCCGGCTAGGGAGCTACCCACATGGTTCAGCAGATTTCTCCTGACTCGCCCACTGCTCCCTTCAGCAGTGTATTTCAGTCAATCTGCCTGTTCTGTTCCCCAGTCTGTCTCTGGTGAATCCTCTCACCCCCTCATACCTCTGTCTTGTACCCCAGTTATTTATGCTTATGCATAAATAAATTTTGTAAAAAAAATTGCAAATTTTAATTTGATGCTTCCCCCCCCAGAATATCATCCATATAATAATTTGTAGGCAAGACTTTACACTTTTTCAATGAATGCCTTAAACTTGCTTTTTTTTTAACCGTTCATAGTTGACTCTTGAACCGTTTATAGGTGACTCTTGAACTCTAATTTGCTTGCATTTCTTTTTTGTGACTAAATTAATTGAATTTATTTTGGTAACTTTTTAAAAATAACGTTGGTTTATAACAGTGTATATGATTTGGAGGTATACAGTCACACCTCTTTAGATGTGTTACCACAATAATCACATCATCATGGTAGAATGCTTTGTATAAGATGGCCATTTTAGCAATGTTAATTTTTTCCATCCATGATCAGGGAATATTTTTCCATTTCCTGTCTCTTTTGCTATTTCTTTAAGAAATGTTTTAATATTTTTATTGTATAGGTTTTTTACATCCTGTGTCAGATTTACTGCTATGTATTTAATTATTTTTGATGTAATTGTAAATGGTTATTATTTTCTCATGAATTATCGTCTAGTTCTTTATTTGCATATAGGAATGTAACTGACTTTTTTTCCCCATGAAAAACAGCTTTATTTGGACTAAGTTTGAGAATGAGAGGAGGACCTGAGATAGCATATACTGAGCTCAGGAGTACAGATTTGGTTCCAAAATGGCAATCAAAGTTCATCAACCAAATGTACTCCACTTCCCAGCAGACTTGCTATTAATGAAAGGCCTCTGGGAAATGAGTTTGCAACTAAATCACAAGTGTGCCACAATTATAAAAAAAGGACAAGTTGTTTGGAGGGTTTTAAAAAAATATTTATTTATTTATGCATATAAGAACTGGGGTACAGGCCAGAGGTATTGCAGGGGGAGGCGAGAGGATTCACCAGAGACAGAGTGGGGAGCAGAACAGGCAGATTGACTGGAGTACACTACTGAGGGGAGCAGCGGGTGAGTAAGGAGAGGTCTGCTGCACCATGTGGGTAGCTCCCTGGCCAGCCAGGATCGAATTCACACTGCAGAGGCTGTGGAGAGCTTCACAGCATTGTGCTCAACCGTCTGCCCCACCAGGGAGGCCCTACCTCTAATATTTTTCAAGTGAGGGAAGAAGACAGAGGGAAAAAGAAGTGGGGACCAGTTTTAGAGAAATATTAGGGGTCATTCTAGAATGAACTTTCTGTTGTAAGAGGGAAATTGTTTAGATTTAGAAATATACACCTCACACAGAGAAGTCGTTATAAATGGCTGAAACAGTAACTCAGGACCTCACTGGTGGCACAGAGGTTAAAGACAGTGCTATCAAGCTATCCCCAGCCACAGCAGCAAGAGTTTGATCCCTAGCTGGCAACCCACATGGAGCAGCAGACCTCTCCTGCCTTGCCCACTGCTCCCCTCAGCAGTGTATTTCAGTAAATCTGCCTGTTCTGCTCCCCACTCTCTCTGGTGAACCTTGTCATCCCCCGCACCTCTGGCTTACACCCCAGTTTTTGTATGCATAAATAAATAAATCTTGAAAAAAAAACACACTAAAAAAACCCAGTAACAGTCTTTTTGCAATTAATCAAAGAATAAAATAGCCAATACTTACAAATCTCCCATGAGTGGTAACAGTATGTTTGGGGAGGGAGGAAGTCTTTCATTAAAGTATAGATCTCTATTTTAAACAGATAAGATACAATTTCCTTACAGAAGTGGGTTTTTCCCCCCCTTTTTATCCTAAGGCATCTTTAAAATGAACAATCTTATTTATGTGAAAGTTATTCAGGGTAGCCATACAATTTTAAAACATACTCTGTGAAGTTATGTCAAAAAGCATTGTAAACTGGGCCTCCCCGGTGGCGCAGGTGGTTGAGCACAGTGCTGTGAAGCTGTCTGTAGCCTCTGCAGTGCCAGTTCGATCCTCGACATCCTCGGAGCAACCCACATGGAGAGCAGACCTCTCCTGTCTCGCCCGCTGCTCCCCTCAGCAGTGTATTTCGTCAGTCTGCCTATTCTGTTCCCTGCTCTGTCTCTGGTGAATCTTCTCACCCTCCCGCACATCCGGCCTGTGTCCCGGTTCTGGTATAAATAAAAAATAAATCTTTAAAAAAAAATAAAGCACTGCAAACTTAGTAGGCGATCCATGAAAAGTTGGCCCAGAGTTGGTCAAAAATAAAAATATCATGTATAAGAGTTTTTGATCCTTACCCCTAAGGATAAGTTCCCCTGCCTGCCTACTTAAGGAATCAGCATGATTTTGAAGGGTCAGAAAGACAAAGTTCTAATTCAGCACAAAACTCACATAGTCAAGGACAGAGAGGCCTCAAGAAGGGAAAACTCAAGGGGTTTCTGATGGGCATATTACTACTGAGTAGAGTTCCTGGTTCATTACAGAGATTGCCTTGTTCATACCTTGATGGGAATTCTTCTAGTCCATTCAAAGAATCAGAGACAAACCTTTAGTAAAACAAAGTGAAGTTTATTCAATATTATAAGACAGAACGCATGCTGCAGGCACTCTGGTGCTGGGCATGTCCTGCTCAAGAAGGGAAAAGGGTAAGAGTTATAGGATTTGGGGGAAGGGCATATCTAGTGAAGTTTAAATCTAATGTTTTGATAGGACCAAAGCAAAGCAGAGTTATATATAAAAGAGCAGCAATATCTGATCTGAACTACAAAATCGAATAGGCTGTTTCACTAGTATACTATAAAGTTAAGATAAAAGGGGAATGTTGTTTTCAGAAATCCAATACTGAAACTCTACGTCAGTATTGGAAATCAGGATTGCTTCTTTGTGCCTTAGATTCTCCAGGAAAGAGTGGGATATTTTGTTCTCCCTGATATCAGCTCAAACAGCAATTTCTAATCTAAATGAAAAGAAACAAGTATTTTAGCAAGTCAAAAAACAGTAACTTCTCAAGGAATGGATTTGTTTTTATGCATTACAGGTGCAGTATGTCTTTGGGGGCTGGGAACATTATTTCTAGTTAAATTTGCATTTGATTTTATCTGTATTTGTATTCCCTCAGAATGATTGTAGCAGGGGATATTTTTACTTTCCTGACTAATTTTTACTTTCTCAGTTTAAAGAATGCAGAAATGGGCCTCTCCTGGTGGTGCAGGCTGACGAGCACAGCGCTGTGAAGCTGTCCGCAGCCTCTGCAGCGCTGGTTCGATACCGGCGGGCGAAGGTCCCTCATGGAGCGGCAGACCTCTCCTGTCTCGCCCGCTGCTCCCCTCAGCAGTGTATTTTGTCAGTCTGCCTGTTCTGTTCCCCGCTCTGTCTCTGGTGAATCCTCTCACCCTCCCACGCATCTGGCCTGTACCCTGGTTCTTGTATAAATAAATAAATAAATCTTAAAAAAAAGAATGCAGAAATGGTGAGATTGTACTCTGAACACCATTCAGGACAGAAAAGAAAAAATAGCACTGTGATTTTGTAAATCAATTCTTATTGCTAGTATAGTTAAGTAGGCTATAAACTGGTACATGGATGGTCTTGATAAACTTTTCCACGGAAAGCCAAATAAGGGAAAATATCTCTGAACACAAAACTGCCATACTGTATACATAAAAGGGCAAAGGCTTTCTATTTCTAGCCTGTTAAGTTTGAATCTTGGCTATAAAAACATGGCATGGCATTGCATGAATTATTTGTCTTCGCTAAACAAGTTAATCCACATTCTCTAAACAGACTTTTCCTCATTAGGGCTGTTATGAGAATTATATAGGTTAACAGGTAAACATATTTTTTTCCTGTACCCTGAATAGTAAGCTACCCAGACATTCAAAATTTAAATAAATGTCTGGAAGAGGGGTTCTTGGCATTGACATTCATAGTCCTAGCATATAGGGGAAGAAATCATTGTAGCTGGCAGATCAGGGAGACCTTCAAATCAGTGATCTAAAAGATGGTCTTTAAACACCAGAGATAAGGACCTCCCTGCTGGCACAGAGGTTAAAGACACAGTGCTATCAAGCTATCAGCAGCCACTGCAGCACAAGTTTGATCTCCGGCCAGGGAGCTGACCCACATGGCACAGCAAACCTCTCCTGTCTCACCTGCTGCTCCCCTCAGCAGTGTATTTCAATCTGCCTGTTCTGCTCCCCACTCTGTCTCTGGTGAATCCTCTCCCTCCCTCCCCCCACCCCACCACCGCTGCGGCACCTCTGCCCTACACCCCAACTCTGGTATGCACAAATAATTCTTTAAAAAAACAAACAAACCAGAGGTATATGCTATGCTGTCTTTTCCAAAGTTATCTTTTCTTTATTTTCTAACATTTTGTGAGTTAGGATACAGCTTGAATTCTGTATATACATATATATACACACATACACATTTACATGGTATTCCTTAATTTAAACATGTTTGGATCTCTTTATGATTATTATTTCCATTTCAATTTAAAATTTTATTGCATTGCAGTCAGTAAATATGACCTGATTTCTGTCTTTGGGAATGTGTTATAATTTTCTTTATGACTTAAAGCACTTTTTTTAAAAAAGATTTATTTATTTATGCATACATGAGCTGGGGTACAGGCCAGAGATGCGGGGATGAGAGAATTCACCAGAGGCAGAGTGGGGAACAGAAAAGGCAGACCGACTGAAATACACTGCTGAGGGGAGCAGTGGGCAAGACAGGGGAGGTCTGCCTTGCCATGTGGGTTGCTCCCTGGCCACCGGAGATCAAACTCATGCTGCAGAGGCCGTGGATTGTTTCATAAAGCGGTGCTTAACCCCTGCACCACCAGGGAGGCCCTGACTTAAAGCACTTTTTTTTAAATAACTATTTCTCTTTTTTTAAAAAGATAATCACTACCTCTTATTCTGTGGAAGTCTGGCACTGCCAAGATCTGGGGTTAGATCTTCCTCTTTTACCTAGTCTTTTATGTCTTTCTAACTGCGCTCTTCATATTCACAATGTGAGTTATGCTCTGTACACTGGATAAGGTTCCAAAATATCAAGACCAGATTCCTAGCCCAGGATCTGATGGTTTTTCCAAAACCAGTGAACACATTGGAATATTCATTATCACTAATCCAAAGTCTTTTGTTATTGTGCATGTTGAGGGGGAAAGGATTGGTGGCTACTAGGGTGTAGGCAGTGAGGAGTGTGGAGGTCTAGCACACCTGGGGCTAGCAGTGAAGGATGGGAGGGCTTGGGACATCAGCTCACTCACTCACGTTACTACCAATTTGCTGATTCATTTGTTTTGCTAGGTCAAATCTGATAATAGTCCCTCTAGTGAATTTTTTTAGTACTTTTCAGTTCAGGAATTTCTTAGTTCGAGTAATTTTTATTTTATTGTTATCTTCTACTAGGGAGACTTCATGCTCATATATGCAGGTTTCTTTGTTTAACTTGGTTTCCTTTAGTTTTTTGAACATTTTTAATACTTAATTTATAATCTTTGTCTAGTAAGTCCAATATTTCCGATTTCTTAGGAACTGTTTTTATCAATTTCTACTTTTTCAGTCATGGGCCACACATTCCTTTACATCAAGTCTCATATTTTTGTTGTTGATAATTGACATTTGAAAAATTATAATTGGCATTTTTTTTAAGATTTATTTATGCATAGAAGTGGTGGGGTGTAGGCCAGATGTGCAGGGGGTGGAGGTGAAGATTCACCAGAGACAGTGGGGAGCAAAACAGGCAGATCTACTGAAATACACTACTGCGGGGAGCAGCGAGCGAGTCAGGAGAGGTCTGCTGCGCCATGTGGGCATCTCCCTGTCTGGGGATCGAACTTGTGCTGCAGTGGCTGCGGATAACGTCATAGGTTGTGTCTTTAACCCCTTGAGCCACCAGGGAGGCCCTAATTGGCAATTTTTTATTCCCTTCGATAGCTCAGCTGGTAGAGCGGAGGACTGTAGGAGTAGCCAACCACTGTGATCCTAATTGGCAATTTTTTGAAAAAAAAATTTTTTTAAAATTTATTTATACAAGCACTGAGTACAGTCAGAAGCACAGGAGGGTGAGAGAATTCACCAGAGCCAGAGCAGGGAACACAACAGGCAGACGGATGAAATACACTGCTGAGGGAAGCAGCAGGCGGCAGGAGAGGTCTGCGCGCCATGTGGGACCCTTGCCTGGTGGCCGGGGATTGAAACGGCACTGCAGAGGTTGAGGGCAGCTTTGCAACCCAGCGCTCAACCGTTGCGGCACCAGGGAGGCCCCTAATTGGCAATTTCGAAAATCAGATTCCCTCTCTTCGTCAGCATTCTTTATTGCTGCTGCTTATTTACTGACTTTCCTAAATTAACTTTGTATGTTTTGTCATGAATGGACACTTAATTTTGAACTTGGTTAGCTTAATGGTCAGCTAATAATGAGACAGAGCAAGTCTTCTTTAAATGCTTTTTTGTAAAGATTTATTTATTTATGCATATAAGAACTGGGGTCTCGGCCAGAGGGGCAGGTCCATGAGAGGATTCACAGACAGAGTGGGGAGCAGAACAGGCAGATATACTGAAATCTCCAAGCATGTCTCCAAAAATTTGTTGTATTGGCTCTGTTAGGACACACTTTGATACTCCAGCAGGCTGTTTATAACTCTGCCTTTGCTTTCATGTTTTACTTGTGTATAAACTCAATGTCAACCAGAGATGAACTATTGGAACCTCTAAGTTATTTCCTAGGCATGTACATAGCTCTGCTCATGTGTGCAGACACATAGATTTCCAAGAACATGTGGGAACTTTTTTTTTCTTTTTGAAGATTTATTTATTTATATAAGAACTGGGGTACAGGCCAGAGGCATGGGATGGTAAGAGAATTCACCAGAGAGAGTGGGGAACAGAACAGACAGAATGACTTTAAACACTGCTGAGGGGCGCAGCGGGCAAGACAGGAGAGGTCTGCCACACGATATGGGCATCTCCCTGGCTGGCCAGGAATCAAGACTGTGCTGCAGAGGCTGCGGACAGCTTCACAGCGCTGTGTTCAACCCACTGCACCACCGAGAAGGCCCCATGTCAGAACTTTTTAAAGCCCTCAGTGGCTCATTTAGTCCTCAATCTTTTTTTTTTTTTTGTGGTGGTGTTCAGATTTTAGTTAGCCTCAACTTGTATTGTCACTTCAGACAGATGTTAAACAATTGGAAATGTTTAACAATAAGAAATGTTCTAGGAATATGGCTTTTTGCATCAAGTGAGAGCTGAGTAAGGTGAGGGTGGAGCTTTTATCACTTTGCCCTGTGGGTAAAATAGTTGGTTATTTACAGATGGGGTTTCGAGCTTCTTTTCTTCTAGTTGCTGTTAAGCATCCAGTTTTCATTCCTAATGTAGTTGCAATTCTTTGGTTTTCAAGGCAACCAAGAAACTGGGGAGAGGGGCCTCTCTGGTGGTGCAGGGGTTAAGTCTCAGCACTTTTACAGCTGTTGCCAGGGAGCTAAACCACATGGCCCAGCAGACCTCTCTCACATACCTACACCTCTGGCATATACTCCAGTTCTTCTATGCGAAAATAAGTAAATCTTTACCAAAAAAAGGGGGGGAGGTAGAGAGGAACAGAAATTACAATGCCATAAAATTCACTATTCTATTTTCCTTTTAAATAAATGTTCCTTGGATTGCTCAAAGACTACTTTCAGAGTTCTGAAAAAATAGATTTTGACAGGGCCTCCCCTGGTGGCGCAGCGGTTGAGCACTGGGCTGCGAAGCTGCCCGCAGCTCCCCTCAGCAGGGTACTTCTTCAGTCTGCCTATTTTGTTCTCCACTCTGGCTCTGGTGAATTATCTCACCCTCCCGCACTTCTGACTGTACCCAGTGCTTGTATAAATAAATAAATCTTAAAAAAAAAATGATTTTGACAAATTTGCCATGTTCTCATTACTTTTAGGAAGTGAAATTTTGGATGTCCTCACGCTCCTATAAGTGCGTCTGATTAAGATGTCTGTTTACTATCCATTCCTTACTTTTTTTTTTAAGCTGAAAATGAATTCAGGAATGACTATTATAGCACCTCAGCTCTCTAGAGTTCAAAGGGCCACAATTTGGGAACATCAATCCCGGAACTATTTCCAAAATTACACTAGGAAACTGGTTCCAAAGACACCTGTTTCTACTTTTGATATTCCTGCAACACATGGATGCAGCTGCTTCCAACACTGACACCATCGATGCTAGATACTAGATATTGCTGTATCACTTCTTCATTTGAAAACATTGCTGCCACTTGTTCTAGCATTCATTCTACTAAATCAATTTGATTAACTATCTCCTGTAATGTCTAATGTAGAATTGTGAGAACTGTGGTCACATACCTATGCTCTGGCTGTATAAGTGCCTAAAAGTGATTTAAAAATTTCTAATTAGGGCTTCCCTGGTGGCGCAAGGGGTTAAGGCGCAACCTTTGAAGCTATCTGCAGCCACTGCAGCATCCCACATGGCGCAGCAGACCTCTCCTGTCTCCTCAGCAGTGTATTTAGTGGATCCACCTGTTCTGCTCCCCACTCTGTCTCTGGTGAATCCTCTCACCTCCTTGCTCCTCTGGCCTACACCCCAGTTCTCATATGCATAAATAAATCTTTGGGCCTCCTTGGTGACACAAGGGGTTAGGTACTGCACTGTGAAGCAATCCGCTGCCTCTGCAGCACAAGTTCGATCCTGGGCTGGCCAGGGAGCAACCCACATGGCTCAGCAGACCTCTTCTGTCTCACCCACTGCTCCCCTCAGCAGTGTATTTCAGTCATCCTGCCTGTTCTGTTCCCCACACTGTCTCTGGTGAATCCTCTTACCACCCCCCGCATCTCTGGCCTATACCCCAGCTCTTGTATGCATAAATAAATCTTTAAAAAAAACCAAAAATCTGTTTGATTCTCAGATCTGCTACGATGCTTTTATAGTTTCCACTTCTCTAGAGGTATTTTCAAGCTTATACTTTATTTCAACATTATAAGCACGGTGGGAGGTCTGAAAACTCTTGAATTTGGTCATTGCACTGATTTGCATTCTTGGTCATTACGCTTGAAAAAAATATTTGTAGAAATAATTCTCATTTTTTTTCTCCATGCACTTAAGATTCTTTTACCTTTCTAGGACTATATGAGATTGGAGTTCCCTTAACCATTCCACTTAGTGAGGAACTTGGGTTATTTCTCGTCTTGAGAGGGTAGCCCTTTGGAAACCAATTTGAGTAACTGGGTATCAGAGCTTTCACATGGACTGTACATAGGCTTTTGCTTTTTGCCTTCTTTCTCCTGTAGGGCCATCGAGACCAACTGTGAATGCAATACTTCTTTCTTTAGGTTTCGACCTTCTCTTAGATTTTAACCAGGAAAATTTATAATAACTTGTCAGTTCTTTTAAGAGTTAGAAAATATTTCATCCTACTTGTCTTCAGGAGGACGACTGATTTGAATTACTTAGTTCATAGTTGCTGAAAATAGAAGAACTTTTTAAAAAATTATATACCTTTTCCTTTATGTAGGTATACATGTACACTGAGTATACACTTACAGGCTATGAGGAATATGTTAATGCATAGATATGTGAATATATTTGATAACAATTTAAAAAACAGGATGATCTTAAAATTTATGGAATAATTTAAAGAAACGTTGAATGTTCAGTTTTTTCCCACCTCATAGCAACAAATGGAGCTAGTAAATTGTGACCGTTACGTGTTGTACTAAATATATGCATTCCTTTGCCAGTAGAATTGTCAAGAGAACAGTAATTAGTGTCAGTATATTTCCTGGCTAAGAGATCTGATTGTTTCTATTAATGGCTGAAGAAGATCCCCGCCTTGGTATTATTAATGAAGTAAGAGAAGTATGATTTCATTTCATCAACGGGGAAATATTTATGCCCGGGGGAAATAAATACATTAAAAAAGCAAAAGCAAAAACACCAGCCTAGTTTGTATTGTGGATCTTGAGTGTGGGTGGGTCTATGGCCAATTTCTGTTCTTGCCATCAACACCAAATTCTCTTCTCTTGGGGTTCAAGACAATAAAAACAAAAAAGCCTTCCATTTTCACCAGTGAATTTCAAGTGTTACAGTATGTCTAAATATGTCGTCGTCTTAGGACAGGCAATATAGGTAAAAACCCTTTTGTCTCTAATTTGGTATTCTAAAAACACTAAATTCAAATTGAAAATAAAATATTTTCAATTAAGATGAAAATAAATTCAAATGAAATTTGAATTCAATGAATTCAAATGAAATTAAATGAAAATAAAATAAAATATAAGAGAAAGTTAAGTGTGGAGTTATGCTTAGAGTTTTTGAGTCCTGTTTTTACATGGATTACAACTAAAGAATATATGAAAAAAATAGCTAATACATATACATACATATATAATTTAATGACGTCAAAAGGTGACTTGGTTATTTGATTAAATCACTCAAATGCACTTTAAAGAAATTTTAATTAAATCCATACCACAAGTATTTCAAGTTATCATTTTTCCCTGCTGCATTAAGTAATGTAGTCTCAAAAATGCCTTTTTCCTTTTCTTCAGTGATGTGAAAGTAGTTCTAATGTCCTAGAATTAGTAGCCTTGAACTTTCCAGGTTTTTAATATTTATTTATTTATAAAAGACCTGGGGTGTAGGCTAGAGGTATAGGGGTGAGAGGATTCACCAGAGACAGAGTAGGGAACAGAACAGGCAGATTGACTGAAATACACTGCTGAGGGGAGCAGCGGGTGAGACAGGAGAGGTCTCTGCGACCTAAGTGGGTTAGCTCTCTGGCCAAGGATCTAACTCAGGCTGTAGTGGTGATAGCACTGAGACTTAACCCTTTAGGCCACGAGGAATGCCCCTATTTCCAGTCTTTTTAAGTCTGACAGAAGCCACTTATTTAAAAAAAATTGCACAAGCTAATGAAAATATTGTTTCTTTGATTGTGGCTGGTATATTGGTCCGATGCTGATTAACACAATGTAGAAGTTCTCTTTGACAGCTATTTGCCTTTGATTAATAGAAGTGTCATTACATAATGACAGCAATCAATATATTTGACAAATAAAGGCATTCAAAATATATAATGCAAGGGCATGAAATATTTAAACTGTTTCCTGGTATTGAAAAAATTCAGAACTACCCTAAAATACCATAGCTCCCAGTATCACACTCTCCTCCTTTCATCCCTCTGCTTGCATCATCTATGAAAACCACGTTCCAGTTGTCACAGGATTCAAGAACCTTAAATAATTACTGTCAATTCTGTAGGACAGGTCTCTGTTTTTAGATAGCTAACTTCCACAACTTAAAGCAATCAGATTAATCAAGGTTTGAAGAGGATTTTTTTTTTTTATTTGGGACCCTCACCGGCAGCTGGGGAACGAACTGGCGCTGCAGAGGCTGCGGGCAGCCTCACAGCCCAGCGCTCAACTGCTGTGCCACCAGGGGAGGCCCTTGAATAGGATCTTTTAAGGGCTTGGCCATTGATGCCTCGCATCCATAGAACTATCACTACCCTGTAAATTACTCATCAGTCCTCCCATACCGAAGTAGAATCTATCTATAAAGAAACTCACTTTGTGTAACCTTATCAATGTAGTAAATTTAATTTTCATCAGTTTGCTCCCATAAAAGTAAATAACTTCAAGTCTTAGACCCTACGTCTTTCAAAAATGTCTGTAATTATCCCATTAGATTTAAAATATGTAGGCATGTTTATTTTTTCTGCTGTTGTTGCTAGATTATTTTGTCATATTCTCAAAAGGAAGTACCCATTACTAACATGAGAAAACTTGTCCACAGGAGTTTCTCACATATTTCTAATTTGTGCTCATCTTTGATAAACCAAAATCTTGAGGATTTTGTTATTTGATATTCTACAATTTAAGTAACAAGTGATATGACAGTGAATATGCTTTTTAAAACTACACCTCAATCCCACCACTTTTTTAAAGGTGGAGTGTATCTCTAGATTAAATCCAAATTTAGTTGTTATAGTACAAATTAAGTCTTCAAACAGCATTACCCTGTAATTTCCAGGCCACCACTATTATTATTTCCTGGTTTGTTAATAAAAATAGTGGTCAAGAAGTTGATTTTTTTTTTCTTTGCAAAGCAAAACTTAAAACATCCAATTTGACTATCTCAGAACAATTATTAAAAAAGCCCAATCTTAAAAAGTCTGTGTTTTTTATGGCAACATTTTAACATGTCTTTATATGAAAGATCTAAGTTGCCTTGCTTTTTGCTTAAAGTCAACCCCATGGTAGATGATCATTCTATTAGGCTGGCAAGTTTATAGACATTCCCAATTCTGTTTAATTCTAGAACAATTCAAATGGTATACATACAAATAAAAATTGGTTTCTATACCTGTGGTGTCCAAGTTACCTTTTTAATCAGTGAAACTTAGCATCCTGTTTTGACATCCAATCAAATCTTGGTAACCAGTAATGCCTTTTTCCAGATGTTTTGTATTAAAATTTATGAAAATTAGCAAAGGGTCTGTGCCTGTTACAATTTGAAAATAAAGATGCATCAGATAGTGGAATAAAAGCTAATCATCAATATTAGCACTCCAACATAGCCATGCTTACCAAATAACATTTATCAATGAAATTGCTAGTGAGCCGATTTCTACCCTCACATTCAAATTCCTTAGCTTACTTCTGATTAGTTCAGAATGACATTTTGATACTAACTTTACTACTCAATCAAGTGATCAGAGCACTTAGCCTTGGCATTGTCAAATTTACATCAAGGTGAATTAATAGGGTTTAATCTGAATTAAAACTCTTATCCAAAGCCCCTTAGAGAAAAAGTGCATTCTCACTCCCCATTCAGTTCTTTGTAAAAGATCTCAGACGACAATGTCTAGATGTAGTTTATTTCTTTAGTCATATATATCAAGACTTGATTGAAGTTTGAATTTTGTTTAAAAAGCTTTTATTCATTTTTGATCAGGGAAAGGACAATGTTGTCACCTAATCATAAATTTTAATTTACAGGATTCATTGTCCTAAAGACACTCACCTACTCACTTTGACAATTTGAAATTGAAAATCTCCCTTCTGGTCCCTAAATTGCATGTTAAGAAACAGAACCCCTTGTAATAGCCAACACTGGTACTTGGCCTATGTGTAGTAAAATAGCAAAAACAAAACAAGGCCAAGAGCACTGTAATTTGATAGCCTAGCAAGTACAAACATCATTGGAACAAAGTTAGTTGCAGGCACCAAATAAAGGTTCATCAGCATAAAAAACTTACATTTGGTTGAAAGTGAGGCCAACTACTCTAAATGTGAACATGTATGCTAATCCTAGTGGCAAACATGGAACCAAAGAAAACATAACCTTAAATGATTACTACACTGAATTCAAAGCCTGGATTTACCCAGTAAAAACCCAAAACCTAGAGCTGTAGCTGCCTAACTTTCAACGCATCAGAGAGTATCTATTAACTTGGCCATACGTCTGCATTCACTTAAGATTTTATGTATACTTTTTCTCACCATTCCTATGTCTAAATATGTATACGCTTAACTAGCTCATGCACTAACTGCATCAATGATGAAACTTACTGACTTTAAGAACTCACACCACAGAAGTTAACACCCAATACAGCTTCCTAAGGATCCCCCAATAGAAAATATTTTGTTCAGTTTGGTGCTTATTGTGGTGTAATACCAAAACAAGTAAATTTACTGTACCACTACTTCAAATATCTTCAACTTTTTTTGAAGCCTTAACCTCATACCTAGCCGCCAAAATCCGTGTTATAACTACTTGACACTCAAACCACAGCTCCCATCAGTTTAAAAGTTGCCTTTTGTTGTATTTACTGAGAACAATTAGGTTGCGGTACAAGATCAGCTCATCTTCTGTAGCAGACCATTAAGTTGGAAGTATTTACCAAATCATTAACAAACGGCTTTCCAAACAGAAACAAAATCTTTTCTATTCATAAAAGGAGCTAACATGCTTTACGCAGTTAAAACTTTTCCTTAAAATATAATCCGTAAGACTCATTGTCTACTAAAAAGCTTCTGCTTATTTTTAATACTACAGACTATGTCATGGAGACTTAAAAAAACAACAAAGTCCCCAGCTTAACAGGGAAATGAACCCTCAGAGTGTAAAATACATCTAACAAAAATGGGTAACAGGTCAACACTGTAGCTGGCTATTCATAAAGGTCCACAGTTTCTCCCTATGGATCAATACTTCCTACAAAATAAACTGTGCCTTAATTATTGCTTATTTAAAATTACACTTTTACAGAGCTAGTTAGTACCTGACGCAGAAAAACAATCACATAAGGAAGCATTTATTTGAGGTTTAACAGGAAATCATACAAATAAAATTTGTATAAACACAAATCCACATTGAGTCATAACACAGATAGCAAATGACAAAGTAAAAACAAAGAAAACTAATTGGCGGCTATATACAGTTGGACACAGTTGTGTCTTGTACACTAGAAAGTCTTTTACAAAATTATCATCTTAGATCAACAGAAGATCGATCTTCGATGTCGTCCTGCAAGATGGGTATACTTTAGCATCTCCTCCTACGAACAAAAACAAAACAGCAATTAGATATGTGCAATTCTGACAAGCTTTCAAAGGTCCACTTTCATGAATTGTTTTAAGTCCTCACTTTATTCTTTTCGTCAACAATTAAAGATCACATGCATGTTTACTGGCAAAATGCAGTTTGGGTAATTCATAAATTCACCCAGATTTTCCCAAATGGTATTAAATTTAAATCTATTCAGAAAAGAAATTGGGAATGCAATCTTCCCACCAGTCACAGGCTGAACTGTGGTAGATCAAGGTCTACTAGAAGAATCTCTAGTAAGCCAAACGAAGTACAATCACAAATTTCTAATAGGCTTTTTGTATTGCAAGGAAACAAATTGCTCTGTGCATATGATCTTTAATTTATATCCCAGATTTAAAAGTTCTTGTTTTGGTTTGTAGATTTCACTATTAGCTATAAAAAGAAAAAGCAAGCATTAAATCTTAAAGAATGAACACTTAAAATGAGGCTCCACAATTGAAATACAACACTAAACAGAAGACCAAAAATGATTAAGCTGTAAAAAGGCATTTTATGTACTTTAACTCCTGTAAAAAACCATTTAAGTTAAGTTTAGACACTTAATCTTCAAAAAGATTAAAAAAGAAGCCAAAGTCTGAAGTTTTCCACTTTAATCTTTACGCTGGTACATGAAGTTGGAAGAGACCATACCACAGGACAGCGTTTTCTGGTGTATGCCTTGCGCTCTGCCCGCAACGTGCGACCCCCAGAGATAGACGTGGTCAGGGTGACACACGGCCTGCAATGAAGTTCCCGCTGGCGGGTACAAACAAGGTATAATGTCAGAGTTAGAAGACAACATTCTTGTTTTCCTTAAGTTGTACCCATTTCAGTACTTTACCTGTTAATAGTTCTAAAAAAGTTTAATTATTCCTCTAGACCACCTGGTACACAAAGCAAACAGAAAAACTCTTAAGTTTTTCTGTAATACTAAAGAAAGTGAGATAAGACTTTAAAGTTAAAGATCTATAGACACTTTAGGCAAAACAGGCTTATAAAGCAATTAAAAAATTAACAATTTAGTAAAAACAGGCTACATAATATTTTGTTTTTACTTATTTTTCATTTGTCTATTGATCTTTAAATTAAATTAGACACTTCCATTGGTTTCTTGGACTCTTGTACACACCTGTTTTTTTCAATGTCCTCCTTTAGTACGGCTGGTAATTGTTTTGATGATTGCCACCCCCTCGAGATGCCTTGCCGTAAGTGCTCTGTTGGCCTATTTTGAAAAGACAAAGACATTACATTAAGACAGGTGTCTGTAAAAGGACTTTGCTATTTTAAAAACAATCACACAAAACTTAACATGCCAAGTAAATATTAAAATTTCATACATTTTAAGTTATTATAACACAGCCATACGTTTATCACATATTCCAGAACGATTGACACCAAAAGCCTCCCTAGGACTTTAAACCCTCCAAAATGTAACCGCAAACTTTTTTATTAATGGTAAAACACAAATACACACAATTTCAAAACGGGATTCTACTTTTAACACTAAATTATAATACCATTGGCATATAAAATTAAGTTAAATATTCTTACCACTGTAGTCTGCATATCCCTGTCCATATCCATAGTTCCCATAGTTATACCCAGTATAATCATATCCGCCATAGCCACTATAGTTTTGATCACCACCATAGGCACTATTGTAATTTCCATATCCTTGATCATAATAGTTATTAAATCCTTGGTTCCAGTTTTGGCCCTGACCTGAAACAATGCACAATGATTGTTAGGAAACAACTTCTGACCCCCAGTCCCTAACATAAAACGATGTGCTCCTGTCACTCTGCAGATCTTAAAAAGGCAAAATAAACATGTATATTGACATGTGCTTGAAGGAGTATTTTTCCAGTTGTCATTAGGGGGGCAGAAAGTTCAATTGTGCCAATACCACGCTTCCCACAGATAATGCAAAATCAGGACAAAGGTTAAGATGTGTAGAACGTCTGGCTTTAATACAAGGACTACTGCAAAAAGAAACTTACCATGCCATGGTGTGTCATATAAGCCTAACTACATATAACAACATTGTATTTTCCCATGACTGAGTGGCAACACTGTCAGGAGTAGCCATTCCTCGAAGAGGAGAAGTCAGTAAACTCACTAAGAACAAAATCCACCCACCAAGGTAATCAACTTTTCACACTGGAAGAATTTGAAATCTGGATTTACTCTCTCATGGGCTTACCCATATTTAATTTATAGCTATAATCATCAAGTCATTTCCCAGGAATTAAAGTCTTACCTCGGCCACGACCCCTAGTACCACCTCGTCCACCAGCTGCAGCACCTCTTCCTCCTTTCTGTTGTTGCTGTTGCTGCCTATATACCTCTTTGGGTTGTGCAACTTTGATTTCACACTATAAAGCAAACAAATAAAATTGTTACTAAAGTTCTGACAAACTCCTCTCAAACCAGATTGAGAAACTATCCCACTAAAGTGAAAAGTCTCAAATCCTTTAATTATAGAATCAGCTTTACCTTCCCAGAACCAATTTGATGATATCTGCTTTCTAGTAATTTCTTCACTGGCTCTTCGTCTGTGTATGTGATAAAACAAAATCCTCTTCTTTCATTTGTTTTAGTATCCATGGGAAGTTCAATATTTTCAATCTGAAAACAAGATGAACATTCAGAGTTTCATATTGCTACAGGTCCTTTACACGCTACCAAATAAACATGTTATTCTCATCAGGTAAGTTCTGCTTTATTATCAATGTCAAGCTATTGATAGAATGATTTGTGTTATGTATAAAGCACTTATTAGAAAAGAATGCAAAAACTTTAGTATGATTTTTGTGCCCAGCACATGCACTGGTTAATAAATCCAAACACTGATCACACCAAAGATCCAGGTTTTGGCCAAAATATAGGAACCAGATATTGCTGTTTAATTAAAATACCAATTAAAAAAAAGTGATTAAGGTACAGTCACTGGAAGAGACCTTTGAAGTTTATTAATCCCCCTCTCGCCAGCCATCTGAACTACTTACTACAAAGAAACAGACCTAGGATGAACATATAAATATAACAATCACACAGCGCACCTCTCCAAAGGCTCCAAAGTATTCTTTAATTTGTTCTTCAGAAGTATCTGGGCTTAATCCACCCACAAAAACCTTCTTGGGGGGCTCCTTCCCTTTCAAAGCTTTGGCCCTTTTAGGGTCTATCAATTTGCCATCCAGTTTGTGTTCTTTCAGTTCCAAAACCTAGAAGACAGATTTATTTAATCTAACAGCAATGTAAAACCAAATCTCAGAACTTGCCAAAAAATGAAAGCCCAGAGAGGCAGCACAAAACACGACCCTACCTTATCAACACTAGCAGCATCTTTGAAAAGCACAAATCCAAATCCTCTTGATCTTCCAGTGACTGGATCTGTTTTAATTGTGCAGTCTACAACTTCCCCAAATCGAGACAAATATTCAGTCAGATCTTTCTTGCTTGTGTCCCAGCTCAAGCCTCCAATAAACATTTTACTAGAAATAAAAGTTATTTCTTTTTAAATGTTAGCAGCAGCGCAAACAATTACTTCAGTTCTGGGGTTAATTAGATTTAGCTGTGAATCAAGTATGGGGTAACTAGCCTCCATGTGCAAGTAATTTAATCCATGTTTATATATGCAAAGGAACGAACAATAGACACAAAATCCCCCAATTTCCATCGGACTCACTAAATCTGACAGTGGACAGTTTGCCCTGCACGTTGCATAGCGCAAAGTTGAAGAGAGATTAACGAAGTGTCTAAGGTCGCTTTAGGTAGAAAAGCCAACCTAACTCATGCCGGCCATTTAAGTCCTTCCCCACCACTCTCCCTCACTTGTCAAGCCAACGTTCCACCTAGAGAGCGCATCAGAACGCGTTCTGGGGACGGGGTACCAGTGTTCTACAGTTTCCCAAAGCAAGAGTGGCCTAAACTCCCAAGGAAAACGGCGCGGAACACCAACAGAGACACAATGAAGAGGCGGCGGCAGCTGCAGCATGTGGCGCAGCGAGGCCGGCCCCTCCCCCTCGGGCCCCACGCGGCGCCTGCGCAATCGGACGGACGCCGCCGCCCTCCTCCTCCAACTCCTCCGCCCTTCCCCCACCTTCCGCGGGCCTCACGAGTCACCCCTCCGTCTCCTACTTTCCTCCTCTCTTCTAAGCAGTGGGGCCCAGCGGGCACGCGGGGCAGTCGGAGCCAAGAATGGGGGCAGCGCGCGGCTCCCGAGAGACGAAAGGCGCGTGCGGCGCGCTGGGGGAGAAGGGAGAAGCGTGCGGTACCCGTCATCCTGCTGATTCTTGCTCGCGTTGATCTTGGATCCCTCTGCGAATTCCTCTATGTTGCTGTACTCGTTCATGTCCTCCATGGTGGCGGAGTTGTCGGCCGGGGGGTGCTGGCGCGCAGTCCGTGTCGCGGCAGCAGCGGCGGCGGAGCGTTGTATGGAGCTGGATTTAAAATGGCGGCGGAAGAGATCCGGGCGCCGCCTGCGCCCTCCCTTTATAGCCGCCCCGCCCGCCAATCGGGAGGGCTGCTGGGCGGTGACGTGGCGCTGGGCACGGCGCGCCCCCTGCCGGGCGGAGCTGGGAGCGAGCGAAGGGAGGAGCGGGGCCAGCTGCCGCGGCGCCCGCGGCCGCCAATGGGAGAGGCTGCGGGAGGCTAAAGTAGCGGGAGCGGAGGGAAACAATGGCGGCGGCACATGGGAAAGCCGGGGCGGGACCTCCATCTCGGCCCTCCCGGCGAGGAGCGCGTCGCGGGCTGGGGGACGCGGGCTCGGGAGGAGCGCAGCGTCAGAAGAGAAAGACGAAGGGGAGGAGAGTCCTGGGCTCAAAAATCCCGAGCGGCGTCGTCGCAGGGCCACAGTCCCTCTTGCCTTGCGAGCCCGCGTCTCTGGCGTCCGGTCCAGCCCACTCCCAGCAAAGAGCCGTCCACCCCGCCTTTTTCCGCCCTCGGTTCCCCCGAGCGGAGCTGCTACGGCGGCTGCCGGGAGCGATTAGCACCGCGGCCAGGCTGCTCCGGAAAAAGGCGGACTGCGCCGGGCGCCGGCGGCTGAGGCGGGGAGCGCGCCCGCCCGCCCGCCCGCCGCGCGCACGCGTGTTTTGTCCTGGAGCTGGCTGGAACCAGCCGAACAGGAAGCGGGCGCGCGGCGGCCCCTCCGGGTGGCGGCGCGGCGCGGGCGCCTCTTGCGCGACGGCCGGGGGCGCGGTGGGCCTCCCGGGCCGATCGGCCGGAACCCGGGCCAAAGCAGGCAGGCACGCCCGGCCCCGGCTCGGCCTCTTCAGCGGGCGGAGGGCGGGAGGAGGGGCGCGGGCCGGGTCGGATTACTGTCAATATGCAAAAGCGGAGGCAGTGGGCGGGGAGGGGGAGGGTAGGTGCCGTAGAGGGCAAGGGGCACTCACATCCCCGGCGCGCCACTCGCGGGGCTCCCGTCTGCACGTGCCCCGGGCCTCTCCCGCTCGCTCAACCAGTCTGCGGAGAGCGCGCGCCCGCGCACCCGGCTCCCGCGTTCGCTTCTTTGTTCCCGCCCACGCGAGGCCCATTTTGACGGATCGGGCTCGAGACCCGCTGGCGACCAATCGGCGGCGGCGCCCGGCCCTTCCGCCCCGCCCCCTCGGAACCCGGCTGGGGCCGCCCCCTCGCTCGGCCCACGTGGTCTCGGCCTCCCGCCCCGGGCAGTTCGCGGCTGTGGGGTCCCTGGGCGGCAGCTTCTCCGCGGGCAGGGCCGCGGTAGCTCCCCCTCTCGCGCCCCGGCTGCGCGCGGTGTCCGCCCCGAGATTACCGCGGGGCTGTGGGCAGTCAGGACAGTGCTGGGCGCGCAGCCGGCGCCGCCCGCCGCCCTCCCCACCAGTAGGCCGATCCCCGTGGTAGCATCCGGTAGGGAAATGGTCGTGCTCTCCGTGCCCGCCGAAGTCACTGTGATCCTGTTAGATATCGAAGGTACCACAACCCCGATTGCTTTCGTGAAGGTGAGGGGCGGAAGGGAGCGGGGAAGTTGCTTCTACTTAAATACACTGGGAAATTTTTATTTTATTTTATTGTTTTTAGTGTTGCAGACCTTGCACTAGAGACACGAGGCTCTGGAGAGGCTTTGGTGTGGCTTTGCACCCGCTGTGGGATGGGAGGAAGTAGACGCGTGCGGTGTGTTGTGGGGGTGCTTTCTCCCCACTGCTCCAGCTGCGCCCTTCCCATCCCTTGCTCTTGGTTAGATGCTGTTGGGTGGGAAGGGATGGAAGGTGGTGGGGAGAATAGGCCGAGAGGGCCAGGTTTGCCCTGACCGGGTGAGGCGATGTGGGCGCCCCCAGCCGGACATGTATGTACCTCGTCGCCCGGCAGGGGAGCGCCGGGTTCGTGCAGGATCGAGTCTGGCTGGAGGGCGGCCGCGATTTAATGGTCCTTGAGGCTTAGTCCTGCAAAATGGAAAGGCTGAGGAGTCAAGATGACCTCGGAGGTAGCTCTGATGTCTTGTCTTGGTAAAGGTTGCTCTTCGCCCCTTCCCACTTGTGCTGTTGTTGGTGGCCGGCCTGCACAACGTTTGTTACTGGGCTGGGAGTGTTACTGGGCTGGCAGCGGTGGAACCCAGCGCTGGTTTATTCAACTATAGAATAAATAGGTCTAGATACCGATCATTTTCTTGCGAAAATTATGGAAGGGTGACGCTCTTAACCAAAGCCTTGCTCCTAGGATGTCATTGTTAAGCAGTGCTTTCCCACACCTAATTCCCAAATTTACAAAGTTTGCATTATGGTAAAATAGTATAATTTTTAAGAGAATTTCTCAGGCCTAGTTTTCGACGTCTAGAGGTCTAAGATGAAACACCTAATTAAAAGGATTTGCAGGCCTCCCTGGTTAAGATGCAACCTAGGAAGCTCGCCGCAGCCATTGTGGTGCGGGTTCAGTCCCCGGCCTGGGAGCTACCCACATGGCACAACAGACCTCTCCTGTCTCGCCCGCTGCTCCCCTCAGCAGTGTTTTTCAATCTGCCTGTTCTACTCCCCGCTCCATCTCTGGTGAATCCTCTCACCCCCTACACCTCTGGCTTGTACCCCAGTTCTTGTATGTATGAATAAATAAATCTTTAAAAAAAATAAAAGGACTTGCATGCAGCAGTAGTTAAGATACGTTCACAAAGAAAGGGAACTTCATTCTTCCACAAGCTAAGGAATCTGAATTGAAATGTCTTTAAAAATTACCTGTGAAGAATGTCGATTTTCTTGGTGTAGGTTATAATATATTTTGTAGGACTACAGTGTAACAACCACTTACAGTTTTTTTTGGAAGTACCTCAAATATCTTGATATGGTAGCAAAGGGGTTTTTTTTTGTTTTTTTTGTTTTTTTTTTAAAGCTTTATTTATTTATTTATGCAAGCACTGGTTACAATCGGCAGTCCGGGAGGGTGAGAGAATTCACCAGAGCTAGAGCAGGGAACAGAACAGTCAGACTGATGAAATACACTGCTGAGGGGAGCAGCGGGCAAGACATGCGAGGTATGTCGCGTCATGTGGGACCCTCGCCCCGCCGCCGTGGATCGAACCCGCGCTTTAGAGGCTGCCCAGCGCTCCACCTCTGCGCCACCAAGGGGGGCCCGGTAGCAAAGGTTCTTAAGCGATCTTGTTTGGCATTTTTTCCAAGTTTCTAATCACAGCAGAGGGCTCAGAAGAAGTATTCAGCATTGCACAAATACTGATTGAATGGACTTTTTTCCTTGTTGATTATGACAGAGTAACTACTTCAGAGAAAAAATTCTTTTTTGTGGTTTAGATTATAGTTATTTCCATTGTAGCATTTTAAAAATTCTTTTTGTTTATGCATACAAGAACTGGGGTGTAGGACAGAAGTGGGGGGGCGGGATGAGAGGATTCACCTGGGACAGTGGGAGCAGAACAGGCAGATCTACTGAAATGCACAGGGGTGTGTGTGTGGTGGGGTCTGCTGTGCTATGTGGGTCAGCTCCCTGGGCTTGAACTCATGCAGCAGTGGCTGGCAATAGCTTAATAGCGCTGAGACTTTAAACCCTGCATCAACCAGGGAGGCCCCCATTCTGGCTTCTGTATTTGTCTTCAAGAGACCAGGAATGACAGAAGGGATATTGATGTGGTATAAACTATTTGCCATTCTTGGAAAGTTATTTTAGGGAATAAAGTATTTCCTGCATATCAGTTTTGATAAAAAATGAAACAAAAGAAACCACTGCTCTCCCACCTCATGTATTTTCTGTCAGAGAACATCACAAGCTACTTCTTGGAATCTTTGTTTATAGCATATTAATTTATACGTCTTTCTGAGAGTCATTAGGGAAATTCAAGACAGACTGCAAAAAAATAACCTGGGAATCTTGTTTAAAAGATAGTTTCTTATTCCCTGCTATATCTATTATTTTTCATTCATAGTCATGGTTAATCTATTACAATCTAATCTGTTATTAATTTGTTACACATTAATTTACCAAGGCCAAAGTTTCTAAAAGTATGTTCTGAAGAATTTTAGGTCTCTGTAGATTATTGTAATTATTCAATGTCCATTGTCAACTGTACAGGTGAGATGCGCAGGAGGGTGAGAGGATTCACCAGACTCAGAGCAGGGAACAGAATAGGCAGACTGACAAAATACACTGCTGAGGAGAGTAGCGGGTGCATCAGGAGAGGTCTGCCGCGCCATGTGGGATTCTCGCTGGCCAGCCGGGATCGAACCAGTGCTGTAGAGGCTGCGGACAGCTTCACAGCGTGGCACTCAGCCGCCTGTGCCACCAGGGGAGGCCCTATCAACTGCACTTTTGGGAAGTACTGGGTTCTCTCTGTTCAACCAGGTGTCTTTATTGCACAACTTTTCAGGGCCTATATATAAATTATACGCTTGCATGTATCTCTGCTTGGTATTTCACTGGTTTACTTACCAAAATGCTTTTATCAAGAATGTTTTGGGCCTCCCTGGTGGTGCAAGGGGTTAAGCACTGCACTATGAAGCAATCTGCAACCTCAGCAGCACGAGTTCAATCCCCGGCCAGCCAGGGAGCAACCCATATGGCACAGCTCACCTGTCCTGTTTTGCCCACTGCCCCACCTTAGTAGTGTATTTCATTAGACCTGCCTATTCTGCTCTCCTCTCTGTCTCTGGTGAATCCTCTACCCCTGTTCCCCAGTTCTACTCAGAAATAAATAAAACCTTAAAAATGTATATACCAGGGACTAATCTTTAGGACACCTTTTAAAGATATGCTAAATTATATCCTTCTTGAACCCCTGAGCACAGAGTTGGGAATTGGTAGGTGTTTATTCTACTTTGGGCTTTAATAATAACATTGCATATGTGAACTTACAGCCTTGCTTCTTGTGGAGTGATGAGAGAATACAAACCTTGAATACAGTATACGTGCAACTTGTTTACTCGACTCATCCTCAAAACTGTGATGTTTGTGATTTATCTGCATTTCACTAAAGAAAACTAAAGCTCTGAAAAATTGAATGTGTCTAAGTTTTGAACCCCTATTGTTTGACTCAAAACTGGATTCTTCTGAAATGGAAACCATAGTACTTGATCATCATCTTTGCTTGGCTGCTCTGCATGTTAAATGACAAAATAACAAAGTTGATATGAGAGCACCTTGAATCATTTGATGAAGTTAATGAAAGTACACGGTAATGAATTTCAGTTTACACTATCTCTTGGTGATAGAATTAGTAGTGAATCCATTGGACCAAAATAACTATAGTTGAGTCTTTCTTTGGGAGTTTGGCTGTACTGTATGTGTATATTGTGAAAACTGACTGTTGTCAAACATTGCCCTTGAACACCCATGAGAAGTCAGTTCTCTGAAGAGACTGAGTTTCTTTTCTCAGTTAGTCATATGCAGCCATTTTTCCTTTAGTGTTGAAATATATCTGGTATTTTCCCTTGAGCGCCGAGGAAGTAGTTGGTTTGGGATTAGGCGATGTAAATGAAAAATATATTATGTCAAACATTAGCCTCACTTAGCCACTCATACTGCTAGAGACACTAGGGACTGAGACTGTCGCATGAAACAGAACACCCTCACTAGAGGAGAAAAGCAGACATTGCCAGCACTAACTTGGTTGTTTCCTCTCTTCTCTCTCTCTGCTACTTAACTCGTGGAATATGCATATGAAGCAACTGACTATATTTCATGACACCGAGTCCCATATATATCTTACAGGACTCCATTGAATCTTTTCAGTCTGGGTGTTCACTTCTATGGACATGCATATGGGTTGCGTTCTATCAGGGCATGTCCCCATCGCCTTCAGGCAACAACAAGGTGTGATCTTACTTACGAGCTATTTATTATGTCTTATTTTCTCTGAGTCATAGAGTTGTCAGGAAGGGCTCCTAGCCAGGATCATCTAGTGAATTGCAGCCAGCTTATTAATTTCTCTTAAGAGTCAATTGAGGGCCTTCCCGGTGATGCAGCGGTTGAGTGCTGGGTTGCGAAGCTGCCCGCAGCCTCTGCAGCACTGGTTCATCCCCGGCCACCGGGTGAGGGTCCCACATGGCGCGCAGACCTCTCCTGCTGCCCTCTGCTCCCCTCAGCAGTGTATTTCGTCAGTCTGCCTGTTCTGCTCCCTGCTCTGGCTCTGGTGAATTCTCTCACCCTCCCTTGCCTCTGTACCCGGTGCTTGTATAGATAAATAAATCTTAAAAAAAAAAAAAATAAGAGTCAATTGATGCCTGGAAGAAGAGCCTATGTGAAGGTCATCACTACTTGTTAGAGGCAGAGCAGCAGTAGAATCCAGTTTTCCTGAGATATTCCCAGTGTATCTGAATCTTCAGAGATACTCTGCCCTGTCCCTTGACACAGGACACATGACTGGAGCCATTGGCTCTGACCTTCTATAGTGGTGATCTCCACCTTGGTCATGTCCACCATCAGTGGAATTGGAGTAAAAGCTATACCAATATAATTTATAAATTGATGCACATTTTGTGTCATTATTAAGTTATAAAATAAATCAGAATTTAAAGATGAGGTTAAAATAATAAATACAAATGAAGGTTGTTATATTTTTTTCCTTTACCCCATTGAATCATCTTGCATGCCCCTGGGGTATGTGCACCTCATGGATCCACTACTTGATCTTTGATCATGGTGATGTCAGACTCATTTCCTTACTTTGTAAATTGTATTATCCTAATGCATCTGGTCTGAAGCTTTTGAAATAACACCACCGTTCGCTGTAGTTATTCTGTCAGGAATCTTCAACTATTATTTCTGAGTTTGAGGGAAAATGCTCTGTTGTCCCTGAAAATGTTCTCAAATTTGGTGACTTTCCTGTTGTTACTCGTCTACTCAGTACATGAAATATGTTGTAGTGAGGTTCTGTAAAGTCCCTGTGAACACTGAGTTAGCAAATACTGAATCATTTACTAACTTGCCATTTATAATTTGGGGAGCCACTAAATAACAGCGTGCAAGGGTTTCTTTTCTCCACACCCTTTCCAAAGCTTCTTATTTGTGGTCTTTTTTTTTTTTTTTTTTTAAATAGAGGCATGTTTTATTTATTTATTTATTTGTTTGTTTGTTTTGTTTATACATGCACTGGGTACAGTCAGAAGCGCGGGAGGGTGAGAGAATTCACCAGAGCCAGAGTGGGGAGCAGAGCAGGCAGAAGGATCGAAGCACACTGCTGAGGGGAGCAGCGGGCGGCAGGAGAGGTCTGCGCGCCATGTGGGACCCTCCTCAGGTGGCCGGAGAGCAGCCGAGGATCGAACCGGCGCCGCAGAGGTCGCCGGCAGCTTCGCAACCCAGCGCTCAACCACTGCGCCACCGGGGAGGCCCCTAAATAAATAAATCTTTAAAAAAAAAATAATTCCACAAACCTTAAGGTAGTGTGCCCCAAAAGGAGCTATATCCATGGTATTATGTGAGATTTTTGTTGACCTGTCTTGAAACGGGAGGAACCTTTGGAGAATCACTGTCTTGTGTCTGAGTATATCAAGAGGTGGCTAGAAAGCACATCTGGCCTGAATTTATGGTCTCTTACTCATCTACAACCTGCAGTATCCTGCCAGTAGCTTACTATTTCCAACTTCATCAGTCCTTTCTTTTTTTTTTTTTTTTTTTGTTTGACATTTGTTGTAATATTACCAGGTGCCAAACTTGGCTAGGGTTCCAAAATCCTTAAGACCCAGCCTCCACCCTTAAAGAACCTAGTAAGGAAGACAGGTACATAAATAGGGTGTCTTTGTAATATCAGAATCCTCTGTGTTTTCCTGTTGTCTGAGACATGAAATTTCATCTTTGGATCATCAATGAATTGGATTTTCCAACTTTATGTCCCTCTGTTCCTTGTAATTTTTATAGCTAAACATAGCCATTAGGGTCATGCATGGCTTTTCATGTCAGCCTTGGGATGTCATACCTTTTCCACTCCAAGTGCAGTGTGGTACCATACAAACATTAACTTAAAACTACTTACTGTGCTAGGCTGTTGGAATGCAGACAGAAGACCTGCTTCTGTTCTCAAAGGACTTTGTTTAAGCAGGAATTCCAAAGTCCTCTCTCCCCATCCTCTGCAGGACGGTATATTTCTCTCTCTTGCAGTTGCTGCCTTGGGGTGTTGTATACGTATTCTGTCCAGCAACCTTGAGAGTTTTTCAAGGGCAGAGACCATAACTCATGTGCTTCCAGGAAGGCATTCAGTACATGGTTGATGCTAGTGGTGTGGTACTTTCCAGAATGGGCATGGCAGGGACTGGGATTAGGTTTCTCCCAGCCTCTGCTAGTCTTGCTATTTCAAATTTCCTCAAGGTGGTCCTTTCTTACTTGAATAGCCTGAAATTTAACTGAAGTGTTTCCATATTGGCAATAAAATTTTCATTGACCCAACATTTCTAAAGCCTACAGGTTTGTAGGAAGAAATCAGCAAACTATGGAATTAACCACAAAAGACAGGAATTTTATTGACAAAACTAAGTTAAAAACTGATTTAAGCTTGTAAATATAAATGAAAGTGTTTTTTCCCCGAATTTACTTAAACGATTAATTCACACTTTCTCCCCTTTCAAAGATAAGTTGAAGATATTATATAAGGCTATTGTAGAGGTGACTGTTGAGAGTGATAAATATTCTGATTTTTTCCCCCTATGCACAGTCATTTAGATCCTTGAAAGTAGTCAGATTGAACCCTCCCCTCCCCAGCAAAAGGTACCAGTTTTAAGATGTAACCCTTCTTTTAAAGTATATGGTCTGGCCTTTATGTATTTAAAGGTTTATCTCAGGTAAACTTTTTTTTTTTAAAGATTTATTAATTTATGCATACAAGAACTGGGGTACAGGCCAGAGGTTTGATGGGTGAGAAGAGTCACCAGAGACAGAGTGGGGAACAGAACAGGCAGATTGACAGAAATACACTGCTGAGGGGAGCAGTGGGCGAGTAAGGAGAGGTCTGCTGCGCCATGTGGGTCACCCCCCTGACTCTCCTGCTGCAGTGGCTGCTGATTGCTTCACAGTGCTGCGTCTTAACCCCTTGCGCCACCAGCGAGGCCCTCAGGTAAACTTTTTATCATGTGTTTAGCTCTAAAGTCCTTACTTGTCTGATGTTTCTTAAAAATTTCCATCCTTACAGTTCACCCCATGTCACCCCTTCACTAAAGAAAACCAAGTGTCCTTCTTTCAGTAAAAACCTATTTATTGGGTAAAGTATTTGCTCTTTACATTTATTAACTCATTTTATTTTAAAACTGATTTTGGTGGTGGTAGGAGTCAGACAAAAGGTTGGACCCAATCTACCCTGATCCTATTACACCTGCTTCTCCCATCACCTCTCCAAAGAATTTTGTAGAAAGTCTGTAGCTTTGTCCCCAGAGGCCCTCCTGGAGCCTCTCTGGACCCTTCCCAGGGCATTCCATTTCAGAAATGTGGATTTCTTTTCAAAGACAGGTCTTTAAGACAGGGATTCTTTGTCTCCGCGGTATGTACATGAGGAGTTCATTTCTTAACTTGATTTTCTTCTCAGTGATTCATTATGTGACCTCACAAGTTCTTTGTCTTAAGTCTAAACAGTGGGAAGCTGACATCTTTTACTGAATAGCGAGAATAAGGCATGTGGCTTAGAAGTTAGTGGTAATCCCAGCTGTGGGAACTTGGTAGGACTTCAGAGGGGAGCTCTGAGCAGCAGTGTTGGGCAGTTAAGTTGGTATACGCTGCGAGACTGCTTGACTCCGAGCCTGGGCCTTGTATGCATCCAAGTCATTATCAATTCAGCAAGCTAATTGGATCTCTTCAATGGGGATGACTAGGCTCTGGGGGCCTGATTCTTTTTTTTTTTTTTTTTTTTATAATTGGCTGTTTGTTTTTTTTTTTTTTTTTTTTAAATATTTATTTATTTATACAAGCACTGGGTACAGTCAGAAGCGCGGGAGAGCGAGAGAACTCACCAGAGCCAGAGCGGGGAGCAGAGCAGGCAGAAGGACCGAGTACACTGCTGAGGGGAGCAGAGGGTGGCAGGTGAGGTCTGCACGCCATGTGGGACCCTCCTCAGGTGGCCGGGGAGCAGCCGGGATTCGAACTGGTGCTGCAGAGGCCACGGGCAGCACCGCAACCCAGCGCTTAACCGCTGCGCCACCGGGGAGGCCTGGGGCCTGATTCTTAAAACTGAAAAAACAAAACCTGATCAATAAACTATAATCCCAGTTTATAACTTTCTACTTATCCTTTATGTGCCCCTGTAAAATGAAGAAAATAATAGCACCTATTTCACAGGGTTGTTATGAGGGTTGAAAAATGAATCATGCAGGCCATTTATTAACCAGTTCACTGAGTAAATGTTAAGTGCCTGGTGGCAGTGGTGAGAAGTGATTAGAGTCTGGATTAATTTTGAAGGTAGGGCTGACCAGAGTTGCTGATGGGTTAATTGGATGTACAGATGAGAGGAGAGTCAAGATAACTGGAAGTTTTTTGGCCCAAGCATCTGGAAGGATGGAGCTGTCGCTGAGATGGGGAAGATTGGGAGGATGTCCAGTTAGGACTAGATTCAAGAGTTTGGTTCAGATATCTTTAATTGAGATATATGTTATATATCCAAGTGGACATTTGGGGTAGGAAGTTAGAAAAAAAATCATTCAAGTTCAGGGAAGAGGCCCAGGATAAAGCTAAAGGATCATCAGCAATAGGTGGTAATTAAATTCATGGGGTTAGATGAGATTACTAAGGATTGACTGTAGAAAAAGAAGTGCCAGAGAGAACCCCCCCTCCCCTTCTGCAAGAAAGGGCGGGGAGAAGTGCCATTCTGCTATCAACAAGGTTGTTACGGGAGAACACACCATCAACATTCACAAGTGCATCCCTGGTGTGGCCTTCAGGAAGTGTGCCCCTCAAACACTGAGATCAGAAGCTTGTAATGCAGGAAATGGGCACTCTAGATGTGTGCCTTGATACCAGGCTCACCAAAGCTGTCTGGGCCAAAGGAATGAGGAATGTCCCATACCATATCCTGGGTCTAAGTCTTGACTTTATCTTGTATCAGCAGTGAAATGTTTGGAACCTCAGCTTTATCTCTTCAAAGTATCCCTTTGGAGGGATGGTAGATGGATTCAAGGATATAAATATGAATTCCTTTTGCTTCTCCTCCACTGTTAGGAACTAGGAGTGTGGACCAGTCAGATTTCCCTCACTGAAACTCAGGAGATACTGATGCTATGTCTCTCTTGTGCTTCTTTTAAAGACCTTATCCTAACCTCTAGCCTCTTACAATAATAAACTTCCTTTGTGCATTATGATTCATTGCAGTTAGCTGATGGTTTATCTTTATAACTATAGTTTAATTTCCTTAATGGAATATAAAAGATACTTTTATCTGCAACACATTAATTCCTGTTGAATGCAGATAATGAAATCTAAAGGCTTCATTCCTAAAGGATTCAGTTTTCTTCTTTTTTTTTTTTAATTTTTTTTTTTATTTATGCATACAAGAACTGAGGTACAGGCCAGAGGTGTGGGGAGTGAGAAGATTCACCAGAGAGAGAGAGGGGAACAGAACAGGCGGATTGACTGAAGTACACTGCTGAGGGGAGCAGCAGGCAAGTCAGGAAAGGTCTGTTGCGTCATGTGGGTAGCTCCCTGGCTGGGTATTGAGCTTGTGCTGCAGTGGCTGTGGATAGCTTCATAGGTTGTGTCTTAACCCCTTGCGCCACCAGGGAGGCTCAGGATTCAGTTTTCAAAGGGGCATGGGTACATCTCTGCTTACTCCATTAAGATAGGGACAGCAAAATTATAATTTTCTGAGCCCCTGTGGCCCCAGGTAGCAGCCAGAGTACTGAAACCTCTTGGTAGTTCCTAATATGGTCTTCAGGAAGGATGAGTATAATAGCACAAATGCCGAAGCTATCTGACAGATGGCATGAACCACTGCAAGAAGTAGTCAGTACTCATCATTAGAAGTGGTTGAGGGGCCCCTGTGGTGGTGCAGCGGGTTGAGCGCAGCACTGTGAAGCTGTCCACAGCCTCTGCAGTGCGAGTTTGATTCCTGGCTGGCCAGGGCGGAACCCACATGGTGCAGCAGACCTCTCCTGTCTCGCCCGCTGTTCCCCTCAGCAATGTATTTTGTCCATCTGCCTGTTCTGCTCCCCACTCTGTTTTTGATGAATCCTCTCACCCTTCTGTGCCTCTGGCCTATACCCCAATTCTTGTATAAAAATAAATAAACAAATCTTAGAAAAAAAAAAAGAAGTGGTTGAGCACATGCAGACTTCCTTCCATTCATAAGAAAAAAAGCCCTAAGGATGTAATGTACAGAATGGTACTTATAGTGAAGAATATCAAGTATATTTGAAAGTTGCTAAGAGAATAGATCTTAAAAGTTTTCATCACAAGAAAAAAATTGTAACTGTGTGGAGATGGATGTTAACAAGGTGATCATTTTGCAACATATACAAATGTCAAGTCATTACGTTATACACCTGAAACTAATTTTATGTGCCAATTAGCTGCATTAAAAAATGTTCAAAAAAGTTGGGCCTCCCTGGTGGCACAGTGGTTGAGCGCTGGGTTGTGAAGCTGCCCGCAGCCTCTGCAGCACCGGTTCGATCCCTGGCTGCTCCCCAGCCACCGAAGGAGGGTCCCACATGGCACGCAGACCTCTCCTGCCGCCCGCTGCTCCCCTCAGCAGTGTACTTCGGTCCTTCTGCCTGCTCTGCTCCCCACTCTGGCTCTGGTGAATTCTCTCACCCTCCCGCGCTTCTGACTGTACCCAATGCCTGTATAAATAATAATAAATAAATAAATCTTTAAAAAAAATGTTCAAAAAAGCTTGGAAAACAATTTTTTAAAAAAAACATTTATTTATTTATGCATACAAGAACTGGGGTGTAGGGCGGTGGCGGGGAGAGGATTCACCAGAGACAGTGAGGAGCAAACAGGCACATCTACTGAAATACATTGCTGAGGGGAGCAGTGGGCAAGACAGGAGAGGTCTGCTGCGCCATGTGAGTTAGCTGCCTGGCCAGGGATCGAGCTTGTGCTGCAGTGGCTGGCAATAGCTTGATAGTGCTGAGACCTTAACCCCTGCGCTACCAGGGAGGTCCCAGCCATTTTAAGAGAGGCTCTAAGCATAAATGTAATACTAATAGAAGTAAAGATTAATAACAGAAGTAGCTGCTGGTCTTTAAGCCAGACTCCATTTGGAAAATACCTGGTATAACCAGGTGATAGGTCTGCTCCTCTGCCCTGATTGGACCATGCCTGAAGCCTGTGTTTTTTAGTAGTAGTAGGTGGTCATATTTCTGAGGAAGAGGTCAAACTTTGCAGATCTGACAGCTCTGAAGAAGCTGCATATGTTTACGATGATGTAAGTTATCTGCAAAGTGATAACCCTGTAAGCTCTCTGCAAAGTGAATATTGCAAGTAAGAAAACTGAAGTTCAGAGACCCACTTGAATTACTGTTTTTGAAAAGGCAATGCAAGAATTACTATATGAAAAAATTGTTTTTTGTAGTTTTGGTGTAGGGAACATCTTACATATGTAGTTGTCATATATGACTATTCTTACTCAGCTTTATTAAGATAACCTTATTCAAAACATTTAAATTGCTTTATATTCAGATAAATGGCTTTTATATCTTATTAAGTATGCTTTCCTTGAGTAAAGTGAATGATGTTTTTTCAAGTAACAGTAATATTAGGAAACCTTTTATTGAGAAAATAAATATACTGTTTTAGTAGGATGATTTAAAATCATAGGTTTTACTACTAACTTAATCTTTCCCTTTCTGTTGATCAACAGAGTAGAAATAACAAGTCAGATAAGCCCTCCTACTTTTTTTTTGAACTTATTGATTTGGAATGATTTGTCCCTAAACAAGGAAATACTACTTTTTCACTCCTGCAAAGAAAGATTCTGTCCTCACTTAAAAGTAGTCAGTGTCTCTTAATAGTTTCCAGTGAGTTCAGGTATGTGAGACTGTTCAGGTCACAGAGCACAGTAGAGATAGGGCTACTCAGCTGCCCTGCTTTTCCTGGTAGGGAGGCTCACTGGGGCAGGGCAGGACTTGTAGAAACAGGTTGGATTGTTGGCTGCAGAAGACTGTTTTAACATTAGCCATTCATTGATACAGGTAAATAAATAATATGGTTTATTAATTTCCTCTAATATTACATGGTCATCTGACTCCATAAACTCCCAATGGGAAAGCTTCCTTAATCAGAGAAAGTCATTTACACTCAGTGGAGAAACAATGCTATCTTTCTTACTCCAATTTGCTATCCACCATGCTGGCTCAGTACGATCACTGTTTTTCTTCAGATAGCTTTTGTACTGCTGATTCACTGCCTGAAGAGCTCTCCATTCTTGAGGCCACAGTGGGGTCATTCCTATTGGAATTTGGGATTTACCAAACTCTTCAGCCATACTGCCATAGATAACTCAACTATTCTTTTTTTTTAAGATTTATTTATTCATACAAAAACCGGGGTACAGGCCAGATGCTTGGGAGGGTGAGAGGATTCACCAGAGACAAAGTGGGGAACAGAACAGGCAGACTGATGAAATACACTGCTGAGGGGAGCAGTGGGAGAGACAGGAGAGGTCTGCTGCACCATTTGGGATTCTCGCCGGTCAGCCGGGATCAAACTCGCACTGCAAAGGGTGCGGACAGCTTCACAGTGCAGTGCTCAACTGCCTGTGCCACCAGGGAGACCCTCAACTATTCTTGTCCCTTGATTTTAATTTCTCCTAATTTTTATTCTCGAGAGTAGCAACTTCTTATTTATTGGTTTTTGTAGGGGGTGACTAAAACATTATAAGCAAAAATATGATTCCTTACTAAAATTAAGTTTGGCTTTTTTGGCTTTATTAAGATTGTATACATATACCATAGAAAATCTACATGTATTTTACATACATAGAGTAAATTATTTCCATTGCAATTTCAGACCCAAAGAGAACCCCCTGTAAACATTTAGGTCCATGTTCTAGATTTTGTTCTGTGCATTTTTCTCTACATACTGTTTGTAGCCTGTTTTAATTTTTATTTAAAGAATGTGATTTGTTTTTAAGGCCCATCAAGTAACATAATTTTCCTTTGCTTTTTGTCCTCTAAGATTAAAATAGAAAAATAGTACCCCTTCTATTGTATCTTTGTGTTCATTTTCTGACTGAAAAAAATGTTATAAATCATTGGCACTGTGTGTGGTTCCTTTAAAAGGCTTTTAAAATAGTTTCTTTAAATAGCTGTACTCTAAGTATTAACCATTACCTTTTTATTACCCATTTTCTTCTAAGGAAACGAGTAAATATTACAGCAACAATTTTATTTTTATTGATTCTTTGACCTTTTCATTAAAACAACCATTTCACCATAATACAAATCCATATTGGGACATTTATGAGGCAACTTCTTTAATTAAATCTTAGAAATTTTGTGACCCTTAATGGAGTTCCTACTATTGAGTTGTGTGGAATAATAAATTGCTGCTTGCATAGTATCCCTTTCAACATTTAGCGGAATTTAATCATAGTCCCTTGAAAGACAAATGCTCTCATTTACTTCTTTTTTTTTTTTAAAGATTTACTTATTTATTTATACAAGCACTGGGTACAGTCAGAAGAGCGGGAGGTTGAGAGAGTTCACTAGAGTCAGAGCGGAGAGCAGAGCAGAACAGGCAGACTGACGAAGTGCACTGCTGAGAGGAACAGCGGGTGCGACAGGAGAGGTCTGTGCTCATGTGGGACCCTCACCTGGGGGCCGGGGGGGCCTGGGATCGAACCGGCATTGCAGAAGCTGCGGACAGCTTTGCAACCCAGCACTCAACCGCTGCGCCAACTCATTTACTTCTTTAGCCTTTGTTATATGTACCACTAAACTGTCACAACCCCTTAGATGCCTGGTGCACTAAAAATACTTAAATATTGTAGGACCCTTGCTGTAGTATTCTGAAAATTTCTATAAATGAATTATAACTGAAGTCAAAACATTTATCATCATAGTTATTTCTGGAATTACTTTTAAAGGCAACATTCTCAATGGGAGGGTTGGGCAATAAGTACTTGCTTTACAAAGTCTAGAGCATTTTTTTTTTTTAAGATTTATTTATTTATTTATTTATTTATTTATTTATTTATTTATTTATTTATTTATTTATTTATACAAGTACTGGGTACAGTCAGAAGTGCGGGAGGGTGAGAGAATTCACCAGAGCCAGAGCGGGGAGCAGAGCAGGCAGAAGGACCAAAGTATACTGCTGAGGGGAGCAGCGGGCGGCAGGAGGGCAGGAGAGGTCTGCGCGCCATGCGGGACCCTCCTCCGGTGGCCGGGGAGCAGCCTGGGATCGAATGGGCGCTGCAGAGGCTGCGGGCAGCTTCGTAACCCAGCGCTCAACCGCTGCGCCACCGGGGAGGCCCTAGTGCATTCTTATATATGGTAGCACATGTCAAGCTATGATAGAATTACTAACTTTAAATAAAGGTAATTTGAGGACTATATTACGTAGTAGATGCCCAATAAGTATGTTGAAAGAATGAATAAAATCTTCACAGTTATTTTCCTCATGAATTTCAATGTTATACAATAATACTTTTGCCTTCTGATAATATGCCAAACCCAGGTAATGTTGTTCAAAGTTCTAGCTTCATTGTCCAGCTTTGTGTGTTTACTTAGTACAGAGGGACATTTTATGTATACAGAAAAGGGGTAAATTGATCAGGAATTCTAAAGAAATTATTGACGTTAAAGCTTTTCGTAAAAGTTGAAAATTATTTGAGTTCTTGCACCTCTTATTCCTTTCTGTGAGGAAGGAGCTGTGGTTCATAACATACTATCAGAAGTATCTGATACTCAGTGAGTCCTGGGGAACAGTACATGGTGAATGAGGCAGTTGGTTGTGCTTGCGATTTATCTGCTTGGAACTTATCCTTATCTAGTTTAAATGTTGGTCTGCACTGGGAAATACAGTAAGTGATGAGATTTCGGGCTCTTCTGTCTGTCTGACTCTTGTGCAGTGACTGTGTCCATTGTTATTCCATATAGCAGATGAGAAAATGGGCACTCAGATTGGTTGTTACTTGAGCCTAGCTGTAAAAGGACCTGGCTTGGCTTGCCGCTTGGAGTTGGTACATTTTATCTCCTCTTCCTGGGAAGTTAAGTAACTGGCCCTCAGAATTCATAGGCTCTTCTTGAATTGTTCTTGGTACCCGTAAAGCTGGATATGGAAAGTTGGACTTTGTAGGGCCAAAATAGTACAGTACACCATATGAATTTTTATAACTTTTGGTTCTTCAACTCTTAGTTAAAGATTGGGAGGCCCTGGATCTAACCAACAGCATTCCCTCGAGAATTTTTTCATTTGCTTGGGAGTTGAGAAATAATAAAAGGTAGGACATTGGAGAAGGATGACCAAGTGAAGATGGGTAAGGCGTAGGATAAGGTATCAAAGTTGGCCTGTTTTTTTTTCTAATTGTGAGGCATTTTAAATAAGTGAGCATAAACGTTAATGCAGTGAGCTTGCACCCACCACAAGCTAACTAAATCTTTTTTTTTTTTTTCGAGACGGATGGAGCGGGGAACAGAACAGGCAGACTGACCAAAATACACTGCTGAGGGGAGCAGTGGGCGAGACAGGAGAGATCTGCTGTGCCATGTGGGTTGCTCCCGCATTGAACTCATGCTGCAGAGGCTTCGGATTGCTTCATAGTGCAGTGCTTAACCCCTTGGCCATCAGGGAGGCCCCCTAACTAAATCTTGACATTGTTTCAGATTTTAAAACATTACAGTTATAACTGAAACCCTGAGGGGAATCCCATTTTGGATTAGTGTTTTATGTTTATATTGGTAATTATAATTTTAGTAAATTCATCTTTAACTGCTATATAATGCTTTAGAATCTGCTATACTGCAGTTCTCTACCTGATAAAGATTTAGATTTCTGATTATTTTCTATTTGACTCAGTGCTGCAGTAAACTTTTTTTTTTTTTAAAGATTTATTTATTTATGCTTACAAGAACCAGGGTACAAGCCAGAGGTGTGGAGGGTGAGAGGACTCACCAGAGACAGAGTGGGGAGCAGAACAGACATATTGGCTGAAAATACTGCTGAGGGGAGCAGCAAGTAAGCCAGGAGAGGTCTGCTGTGCCATGTGGGTACTTCCCTGGCTGGCTGGGGATTGAAATGCTGCAAAGGCTGCGATAGCTTCATTGTGCTGTGCTTAACCCCTTGCGCCACAAGGGAGACCCCTAAACTTTTTTTTTTAAAGATTTATCTATATGCATACAAGAGCTGGGGTGTAGGCCAGAGGGTAGGGGGTGGGAGGAAACGGTGAGAGACAAAGTGTAGAGCACAACAGGCAGATCTATTGAAAAACACCACTGAGGGGAGCAGAGGGTAAGATAGGAGAGGTCTGCTGCCCCATATGGGTCAGCTCCCTAGCTAGGGATCAAACTGTAGTGGCTGCGGATTCCTTCATAGTGTTGAGACTTAACGGCTGCGCCACCAGGAGATCTCCTGCAATAAACATCTTAAAAACGTTCTTCTTTGGGCAGTATGTTGGAGTTCCTCTGTGTATGTCTAGGAGAGAAGTGCATGTATGTCTTAAAACATCTCTGATGGCATGCTCAAATGGACCAGTTTACAGTGCTACCGCAGTGTACAAGCAGGAAAAAGATACTAAGTAGGGGGAAGGAAGGAATAAGAATGTGCATGATGTATATAGGGCATGATAAAAAACTTAGCATTTGAAAAAAATCAGAAATATATCAGGAGAGTAAATAGAACCTTTTGCAGAAGGAGAAAGCTGTCAGTCTTAGTGCTTCATTTTCCTTCTTTTGGATAAAAAGTGAGTTTTTATTGAGTTCCACAAGGCTTTTTTTGGTCAAGTATGCTGAAAAATTTGCCTGATCACACTGTTTTGGCTGTTTCTGAATCTGCTGGATCATCTATTACTTACTGGAATTCCACCTGAGGACAAGAAAAATTGAGTGATTTTATCTTTACTAAGGCAGGTGAAATTTGAATAAGGTATCATGAAGAGAGGTAAACACTTTAAAGAAAACAATAACCTTCTTGTATTATGTACTTCAATTTGGGAGTTGAACTTAAGCCTTGGGACTTCTGAAATATGGAAGAATTCTATGTTGCCAAGCCCTTGTTCTAGTCAGGGAAATGCTGTGTACACTAAACAAAAATCCTTTTATTCTTGTTGATCTGTTATGTCCTAATCATGCCATCCCTCTAGACTGTTAGTGAGAAATAAGATAAAAATTCTTCTGGTTTCTTTCTTTAAAAAAAAAAAAAAAGATTTAATTTATTTATGCAGATAAGAGCTGGGGTACAGGCCAGAGGTGCAGGGTTTGGGGCTGTGAGAGGATTCACCAGAGACAGAGTGGGGAGTTGAACAGGCGGATTCACTGAAATACACTGCTGAGGGGAGCAGCAGGTGAGACAGGGGAGGTCTACTGAGCCATGTGGGTCAGCTCCCTGGCCAGGGATCGAATTTGTGCTGCAGTGGCTGGTGATAGCTTCATAATGCTGAGACTTAACCCCTTGCGCCACCAGGGAGGCTCCTTTCCTGGTTTCTTTCTTTCCTTTTTCAGTTCCCCTGAAAAAGGGGAACTGTTCGCTTTCTAGTAATATAGTATGTGAGAAAAAATTGAATGTCCCTAAGCTTGTAATAAGGAAGAGGCTGAAAGGGAAGAGCAAGAAGGCATGCATCAGTTGTTTTCCTCTCTTCCCTGCATTCCACAAAGTTGGGTAGTGAGCTGGTTCTGGTTAGTGCTGCTCTGAAGAGGTGGGTATTCTATTACTGTGCCAGCACATGCTGGTGCCTCATGAATTGGCGTATATTCTTCTTTAGTGAGCTTCCTTTGCAGGGAATAGGATTGCTTATCTTCAGAGCCTTTTGCACACCCTGAGTTGGTATGGAAACATATGAAAACTTCCTCTGTCTCTCAACTCTCATGTTCAATAGATCAGATTCTCTATTTGATAGCCTTTCATGCTTGATGCCATTCTGGGGGAACAGCAGGTTAATCCTATTTACCATTGGTGGTTCTGAGACTTTTTGTTCTTAGACTGTCCTTTCCCCATAATATAGTCATCACTGCTCTGTCATAGACTAGGTACTGATACGTATGTGACTTTATTTCTGGGCTTTCAGTTCTGGTCTGTGTATCTATTTTTGTGTTTATACTGTATTGTTTTTAATTCTGTTGCTTTATAGTGCAATTGGAAATCAGGTAATGTGATACCTGCATTTTCTCCTTTTTTTCTTAGTGGCTTTGACAATTCAAGCCTTATGTGGTTCCATGTACATTTCAATATTTTCTGTACAACCTTGAAAAGTGGTGTTTGTGTTTTGGTGGCGGTTCTTAAACTAATTGAGAATAGGAACTGTGATGTCACTTTTCAGTTCCTTTCTCCATACCCCATTTAGGACTAGCATATCTTGGCATATAGAAGACACTAAAAACATTGTTGAATGTGCCACATTTGATACATATGCTACAGTTTCAAGTAAATATAAATATGTTATAATCTCAAGTAAATGTAAAAATGACCTTGGATGTAAAAATTCCCAAGACATGGACTACTGACAGGTTATTTATTTTTGAATTGCCTTTATACATCAATTTCTTATAGGGTATTCTGTTGGCATTCTGATTGCCAAGAATCATGGTGATCAGTTTGTTTTATTTTAAACATTTGCCACATGTGGGTACTATACTTGCAGCAGATATTTGAGTTATGTATATCTTTCACTTACTGTGAAGTGTACTGGGGACAAAGCTGTAACATATATTCTGCTCCTGCCATCAAGGAGGGCAGATTTTTTAGGTAAAGCATTGAATAGTAAATTCACTCTTTGTGTTTATATAATCTTAAATATAAGACTATAAACCCAATTCTGCCATTGTGGTCCAAAAGTAGACATAAGTGAGTGTGGCTGTGTTTCAACAAAATTTTATTTACAAATGTGGGAAGTAGACCAGATCTAAATCATTATAAATTGACTAGTGAACTAGTTAATTTATTTCTTGCTTGGTCTTTGTCTCACTTACTTGTCCCAAGCAACAGTTTTCATATTTTCAAAGGAACTTTTAGTGGCTTATTTGCTCAAATTAGCTAAGGTGAGATTGTTGAAGAACCTGATCTCATGCAAATAACTCAAGCTAATGCTTACATTTTCTTTTACTCTTTTACCCAGGACATTTTATTTCCTTACATCAAAGAAAATGTTAAGGAGTATCTGCAGACACATTGGGAAGAAGAGGAGTGCCAGCAGGATGTCAATCTTTTGAGGAAACAGGTTGGGCATTTCTATTTCATTGCTTCCACATTCCCTAGTGTCTTAGAATTGAGGATGCCTGAAATCTTAGAATAAATTCTGAACATATTGTAAAACAAGTGCTCTGGAAGTTGCCATGACTTGCCTGCTTAGGAATTCACAGCCTGTAATTAAACAGACAGATTGGGGCAGTTTATTATTGCTAGAATTGCCTCCTTTTGGAGCTGTTTCAGCTGCTTAGAGATGTCATATATTTATAAAACTAAATCCTTTCTGGGCGGAATGTAAAAGGTTCTGTACTGTATCATCACATTTTTCATTAATGTCTCCAGTGATACCACCTTATCAACTCTACTACCTGGCATGAGGCCCTGCTGACCCTCCCAACATGCTCCTGGGCCTTCATGCCCACTCTTCCTCCTTCCAGCCCTTACCCAGCTCACATGGTTGGCCTTCCTACCCACCTTAGTCTCAGGTGCTCTGTGCCTCTGTTCTCTCCTGGTTTTCAGTCTATTTCCTCCTTCCACAATGTGTGCTACAGAACTCTTGTTCTGTTGTTTTTCTTATTTTAATTGCTTCAGTGGCAAAGATCTTGCATGCTGTGCGGAGCTAGTTTTCACATTTATTTCTGGTAGTACTTTCTACTTAGTTTATTTCATTGGATTTTGTGGAATGCTCTACGAATTTAATGTTAGAAGTTAGATTTAGAAATATAGTCAGACTCTTTGGGGCATGGAGTATTTATATTTGCAGAATTTTCTAGATAACTCAGGATTAGTCTGAGTTATCCCTTACGTTACTTATTCCCTCACTTTAGTATATATAAATCACTAAGTCTTTGGTTATTAGATATATGCATTGTCACAGAATTCTTGTTCTAAATAGCTATTAAGATTTTGCAAAATGTGAGAGATTATAGAGGACTGAATGTGAACCAGTCATAGATATTACTAGCTTCATTTCTTTGAATCCCAGGCATAAAAAATTTAATTTTATTGAGGTTTTCTTTGTTTCTTTCCTTAGTTATAGCGTAGAGAAGATGATCAGATTTAACTGTACTCCTGGTTTGTTGGTCCTAGTAAGTGAATCAACAAACCAGAGTCTTATTTTATCATTATATCACGTCTGCTCTCCTCATATACAACATGCCTTTTTGTTTAAATTTCAGCTTTGGCAACATTGGGAAAGTAATGTAAATTTATTAATTATAATCTACAATTGACCCTTTTATAACACAGGTTGAACTGTGTGCGTCCACTTCTAGGCAGATTTTCTTATAAACTGACTAGATAAACTTATGGCATCTATAGTTATTGATAGTACATGATAGTACAGTATTTGAGCTCCTTATGATTTTCTTAACATTTTTCTATAACTTTTAATTGTAATAATTCAGTATATAATACATATACAAAATATGTGTTAATTGTCTATGTCAGGCTTGTCATCAGCAGCAGACTATTATTAAGTTTTGGGAGAGTCAAACTTATATGTGGATCAGGGGTCAGCACTCTAACCCATCCCTTGAAGTTGTTCATTTGTAGTTTCTTTTAGGAATCTTTTGTATCATTCCAAGTGTAGAATACTTTATTTTTTCTTTAAAGATTTATTTATTTATGCATACATAAATAGGGGTGTAGGCCAGAGGTGTCAGGGGGTAAGAAGAATCACCAGAGACAGAGTGGGGAACAGAACAGACAGAGCTAATGAAATACACTGCTGAGGGGACCAGCGGGTAAGACAGGGAGGTCTGCTGTGCCAAGTGGGTTAGCTCCCTGGCCAGGGATTGAACTCGTGCTACAGTGGCTGCCGCTAGCTGCATCATGCTGAGACTTAACCACTTGTACCACCAGGGAAGGCCCCCAACTGTAGAATTTAATTTGAATTCTTTTGGGTGTTAATGGTAGTTGGAGAATGTTGGTCTACTTAATTTCCCAGTCCTATTTGAAGTGATCTTTTAAAAGTAAGTTGGACACAAACTTGATGTTATTTATAACTTGAAGGCTGAAGAGGACTCCCACCTGGATGGGGCTGTTCCGATCCCAGCAGGGTATGGGAATGGAGCGGATGGTGACTTGCATCAGATGATCCAGGCCGTGGTGGATAATGTTTGCTGGCAGATGTCTCTGGACCGAAAGACCACAGCACTGAAACAGCTGCAGGGCCACATGTGGAGGGCGGCCTTTGCAGCTGGGCGAATGAAAGCAGAGTATGTAACTACTCAAATGATTGCTTCACAATTTTAAAATGAATGTGTTTTTCATTAGTCTTCTCTCTCCAGTATTAGTTGCATGATTAGTGAGATAGAGAAAATCGACATTCTTTTCACTTTAACAAGTTTTTGTTACATTTTGTTTTGTTTTTTCCAAACATTTCTCCCAGTAAATTCCCCAGACCTGCAAGCTTGGCTTTGTGGAGTGGTGAAAGACTTGATCCTACTTTATTTTTTATTTATTTTTAAATTTATATATATTTTACATAATTTTTCCTTTTTGTACAATATATACTTTCTGCTCTCAGGTGTAGTCTCTGTAGAGTTCCCACCACCAGTTTACCTGTGTATCATTACCATAGTCCCTTGTGCTATTCCCTCCCCCGTTTTCAATCCCTCTCCCTCCCCTGCAGAATGGCTCTGATTTATAGTTGCCTGTTAATTTACTGTAATTATTTTTTTTTCCTGATCCCTTGTTTCCCCTACATTCCTCCTAACTCCTATAAGTGAAATCATCCAAGATTTTTCTTTTGCTTTCTGGCTTGTTTCACTGAGCATAATCTCTTCCAGAGTCACCTATATTGCTGCGAATTGCATGAGTTTATCTTTTTTTTTTTTTTTTTGATTGCTGAGTAATATTCCATTGTGTATATGTACCACATCTTGTTGATCCAATCATTCATTTTTGGGCATTTGGTTTGTTTTCATATCTTACCTATTATAAAGAGTGCTGCAGTAAACACAGGGGTGCAGGTATTCTTTGGAATAAATGTTTTTGTGTCCTTTGGGTAGATTCCTAGGAATGGAATTGCTGGGTCCTATGGAAGCTCCATTTTTACTAGTTTGAGGGACCTCCAGACAGCTTTCCATAGTGAATGGACCAGTTTGCATCCCACCAGCTGTGTAGGAGGGTTCCATTTTCTCCACATCCTCGCCAACACTTGCTGTTTTCCTGTTTTTTAGTATTTGCCATTCTCACTGGTGTAAGGTGGTATCTCATTGCAGTCTTGATTTGCATTTCCCTGATTACTAGTGATGTTGAACATCTTTTCATGTGCCTGTTGGCCATTTGCATTTCCTCTTTGGAGAAGTGTCTTTTTAGCTCTTCCACACATTTTTTGACAGCATTGTTTACTTTGTCTTTGTTGAATTGCATCAGCTCTTTGTAGATCTTTGTGATTAGTCCCTTATCGGTAATTTTGCGTGCAAATTTTTTCTCCTAATCAGTAGGGTGTCTCTTTGTTTTGGTTAATGTCTCTTTTGCTCTATAGAAGCTTTTTAGTTTCCTGTAGTTGCAGCTGTTTATCTTTTCCTTACTTTCTTTACTTTGGGGAATGTGTTTTTAGTGATGTTACTGAGTTGTATATCATTTAAAGATTTATTTATTAGTGCCTACAAGAACTGGGGTACAGGTCAGTGGTGTGGGGGGAGTGAGAGGATTCACTAGAGACAGAGTGGGGAACAGACAGGCAGATTGAAATACACTGCTGAGGGGAGCAGAGGGCGAGTCAGGAGAGGCATGCTGTGCCAGGTGGGTCACCTCCCTGGCTGGGGATTGAACTTGTGTTGTAGTGGCTGCAGATAGCTTCATAGTACTGCATCTTAACCCCTTGTGCCACCAGGGAGGCCCCATCGTGTAGTGTTTTGCCTATATTTTCTTCTATTCATTTTATGGTTTCATGTCTTATGTCCAATTCTTTTATCCATGGTGTGGTTTTTGTGCATGGTGTGAAGTAGTAGTCTAGCTTCATTCTTTTGCATATAGCAGTCCAGTTTCCCCAGTACCATTTATTGAACAGATGATCTTTGTTCCATTGCATATTCTTTGCTCCTTTGTCAAAGAGTAGTTGTCCATAAATATGTGGGTTTATTTCTGGGTTTTCTATTCGATTCAGTTGGACTGTGTGTCTGTTTTTTTTGTTCCCCATACAGTTTTAATTATTATGGCTTTGTAGTATCGTTTGAATTCTGGGAGTGTGATACCTCTGTTCTCCTCCTTTTTAGTCAGGAGAGTTTTGGCTATTTGAGGTTTTTTGTGGTTCCATATGAATTTCATCAATATTTGTTCTAGTTCTTTGAGGAATGTCATTGAAATTTTTATTGGAATAGTGTTGAATCTGTAAATTGCTTCTGGTAGGATGGCCATTTTGATAATGTTAATTCTTCCAATCCATGAGCAGGGGATGTCTTTCTATTTCTTTGTGCCTTCTATTTCTTTTAACAAAGTTTGTAATTTTCTTTATATAGGTCCTTCATCTCTTTTGTTAGGTTTATTCCTAAGTATTTGATTTTTTTGTTTCAATTATAAAAAGGATGGTTTTCTTGATTTCTTCTCCAGATTGATTGTATCTAGGAAAGCTACTGATTTTTGTGTGTTGATTTTGTAGCCTGCTACTTTATTAAACTGGTTGATCATTTTGATTGATTTTTCTGTGGGACTTTTACGGTTATCTATGTGTATTATCATATTGTCTGCAAATACTTTTACTTCTTTCTCTATTTGGATTCCTTATATATCTTTCTGTTGTCTTACTGCTCTGGCTAGGACTTCCAGTATTATATTGATAAGCAGTGGTGAGAGTGGACATCCTTGTCTTGTTCCAAATCTTAAAGGAAAGGCTTTTAGCTTTTCACCATTGAAAACGATATTGGCTATGGGTTTGTCATATATGGCCTTTATTATGTTCAAGTATGTTTCTTTTATCCCAAGAATTTTGAAGGCCTTCATTATAAACAGATGTTGAACTTTGTTGAATGCTTTCTTAGCATCTATTGATATGATCATATGGTTTTTATTTTTCTTTTTGTTGATGTGTTGGAGTACATTAATTGATTTTCTGATGTTGAACCATCCTTGTGCCCCTGGAATAAATCCTACTTGGTCATGGTGAAGTATCTCTTTGATGCATTGTTGGATTTTGTTGGCTAGGATTTTATTGAGGGTTTTTGCATCGAAGTTCATTAGAGATATTGGCCTGTAGTTTTCTCTTTTTAATTAGGTACAGTGTTTCTGAAAGCATTTCCTTGCTTTCTGAAAGCTCATTGGATATACTTATGTCAAAGATTACACAATAATACAGTTTTATTGTTTGCCTTTATGAATTCCTTGGGAATTAACAAAATCACTTTCTTATTTTATTCCTTTACTGTATGGTAATACTGTGCTATAGTAAAGGAATTGTCATTAATATAGCTCTCTGTCAGAAACTTCGTTTACATCTGAATTGTTGATTGTAATCTTCTGTGATCTCAAAACTCTGTTAGAGCTATAAGAGTTGACAGTCTTATGGCCTTGCTTTTCATGGTAAACATTTATGTACAAATAAACTTGTTGCCACTATTTGACTATATTTTATCTGACTAGATAAACGTTCTTGTATTTTAACTTGGTGGTCTTCTTTCTAGGTTCTTTGAAGATGTAGTTCCAGCAGTCAGGAAATGGAGAGAGGCTGGAATGAAAGTGTATATCTATTCCTCAGGGAGTGTAGAGGCACAGAAACTGTTATTTGGGCATTCTACAGAGGGAGATATTCTTGAGGTATGTTACCTGGTTACTTTGTTTTCTGATGCTATCAAAGCATGAAATAATGAATGTGAAAGGAATATGCTACAGGTGTAAGCTAAGTTAGCATTCAGATTATTGCTTTTATGTATGCAAAGCAGGTTGTAAAGAGAAGTGGGAAAATGAGAATCCATTATTGGGAAGGGTGATGTTTCTGTGGTATTCATCTTTGTATCAGAGGTTCTTAAATTTTTAATTTTTTTAAAAGATTTATTTATTTATGCATACAAGAAGTGGGATGTAGGTCAGAGGTACAGGGGGTGAGAGGATTCACCAGAGACAGAGCAAAACAGGCACATCTACTGAAATATACAGCTGAGGAGGGCATCAGGTGAGGCAGGAGAGGTCTGCTGCACCATATGGGTAGCTCCCTGGCCAGGGATCAGACTCTTGCTGCAGTAGCTGACGATAGCTTATAGTGCTGAGACGTAATCCCTTGCGTCACCTGGGAGGCCCCAGAGGTTCTTAAATTTTATTGTATGAAAGGATCACCTGAGGAGTTTGTTAATGCAGACTCCTGGACCCTACTTACTAACAAATCTGAATTGGCAGGTCTGGGGTGGGGGTTAGGAATCCACTTCTTTAAAGATCTAGCCTAAGTGATTCTGATGATGGTCCTATTAGAACCCACCACTTTATGTACATTTAAGCTATTAGCCAGTTATATATCAGCTGTCTTGCCAATATTAGAAATATCATCAATCCAAAGAAAACTAATGGCAGACTTCTTGAATGCAGGAAACTACAAGGTAGATTCATTTGTTTTTGGCACTTTGGAGAAATACAGATTTTATTTTAGCAGAAACATTATTATGTAAAAGAACAGGGCATGTTATTATTGAACATTAGTATAGTTACATTTACATTTCTTATATGCAAAAAGATTCCTCCTCGCTCCTCCATCCTCCCCTCCCTCACCCCCTGGAGGACAGGGTGGTCATTGGATGAAGGGAAAGAATACCTTTAGGACTTTAAAAAGAATGCTGACTGATTGTAGGCTGACTGTGGCAATATACAATAGGTCACTCAGCTGTTTTTTAAAAGAAGTATTTATTGAATCTCTGTTATGTGCAGAGAACACATTGGCTTTGGAGATTCTCATTTTCATCTTAGTTCTAATTCAAATATTAAGTCTGATTATTGGTAACCATTCTCCAAATACAGATGTAAACTTCTTTCAGTGTGGAACAGACAATAGGATGGCAATAGACAGGATAAGATAATTACTTACTCATTTTCTACAATAAAAACTTGATTCTCCAGCATAAAGTAAGGCAGACTGGAGGGAAAAAGAAAATCCATAAAGCCAATATTCTTTTTTTTTTTTTTGGTGGGACCCTCGCCGGCGGCCGGGGAACAAACCGGTGCTACAGAGGCTGCAGGCAGCCTCGCAGCCCAGCGCTCAACCGCTGCGCCACCAGGGGAGGCCCATAAAACCAATATTCTTAAAAGTTAAAAAAAAAAAAAAAAATTGTTTTTAGTTTGTGAAAAGTTCTAAAAACATTCAAAATAACATATTATAGGGGCCTCCCTGATGGCAAAAGGGGTTAAGCATAGTACTAAGAAGTAGTCCGCAGCCTCTGCAGCAGGAGTTTGATCCCTGGCTGGCCAGGGAGCAAACCACATGGCACAGCAGACCTCTCCTGACTCACCTGCTGCTCCCCTCAGCAGTGTATTTCACTCAATCTGCCTGTTCTGTTCCCCACTTTGTCTCTGGTGAATCCTCTTATCCCCTGCACCTCTGGCCTATACTCCAGCTCTTGTATGCGTAAATAAGTAAATCTTTTTTTAAAAAACATAATAACTGATCCTAGTAGTGAACTTATTTTAATTACTATGGGTTAAATTAGCAAGTTATGCGTTTGACCTCAGTTATTCCTAAGATGGCAAGGATATTACTAGTTCTTGGGTAGAATTTCTAAATATTTTAATTAGAAAATGAAAGTTTCTAGAAAGTAAATTAATAGCTTATTAACAAGGCAGGTTGGAAAAATCTATTTATTCTGGCATCAAAGGCTAGTGTTCAAAACCCTTCATCAGGAGTGAAGCCCAGTCCAATAAGTAGTTTGAGTGCAAATAATGTTTTTTAAGGATATAGGGCAAGCATATCTTATAAAATTATAGGTATACCCAGGAAAAAGAATAACTATAAGAAAAAATAAAAATCAACAAGCAACTATAAACCAGAGACACACTATGGTGGGCGGGGGGAGAGGAGGGATTGGGTACAAAATAAGGGGGGTGCAATTGTATAGGGAATATAAAAAAACAATCTTAAAGAAATAAAAGGAGAAGCAGGCAAAAAAAAAATTATAGGTATAAAATTAATGCTAATGAAAACAAACCAAACAGGTTATAAAATGATCTTAGATCATTGCACTGGTATTTTTCTTCTTCCAAACGTTTGTTAAAAAATTTTTCTTCACCTTTTGTTACCTCCTTAAAGTTCTCTGTTAAGTAGATTTTTAGTAAATATTTATTGAATGGGTGAACTCACCTGATTGCCGTGTATTTCAGAGATAAAGAGATTAGGAACAAATGTTCCTAATTGCCAGGCTGGACAAATATATCTCTAGTCAGTCAGTTCTCTTTTCTTTGTCCAGCTTGTTGACGGTCACTTTGACACCAAAATCGGACATAAAGTGGAGAGTGACAGTTATCGAAAGATTGCACACAGCATTGGATGCTCAACCAACAATATCTTATTTTTGACAGACGTTACTCTTGGTGAGTAATCTGACCTCTATATTGTGTGTTCCAGGATGGGAGCTGAGCCTGACACTACAAACATGTTGCCTGTCTAAACACAGTTTAGGTGGGAACTCTTGAAATGTTTACCAGTTGACCCACCTCCCTCTCCATTTACCCATCCTTCAGGGTTGTGTGTGGGGAAATAACATTAGAAAGATTCTTCTCATTTTAACTCTATCCATGGTTTCAAACCCATTCATCTGCACACTCTTGTGTGTGCATACACACATACGCACACTAATGTAATGGTAAAATAACAAAAGAAAACTTAAAGGTGGGAAGGAGCGTACAAATAAGAGTATGAGGATAGGTGCATGGCTAGTTAAGAACAATAAAGTCATATTGAACCTGCATCAAAATAACAGCACTGAGATCAGCTCTCCACAGTAGGGAAAAAAACAGAGAACATTCTGTAAAGAGTGTGACTGATTTTGCTTCATTATCATTTCAGTTCACAAGCACTGCTCCAGGGTGAGTAGGAAGCTTATCTCCACCTCTCTCAGATGGTCTCAGTCCCCCATGTACCCTGTGCGATGAACACATTATTCACTTGTTAAAAGATAGACATCCTTTACCCAACATGGCTTTCTTTATTAGATGTGGCAATTTAACATATAAGCTATTACTCTAAGAATTAAATGCAAAAAAAAATTAAAATGCACAAAACAGCTGTGCTTGAATGTCAATCAAAGTGATTTCAGGAGTAGTTTTGACTAAATGTAAAATATACATTCCAGCATCTGTGTAAGAATATGAGTTGTGTTATGAATTATAGAACAAATGGCAGTGAATGAGGAAACATGGCAGCAAGTGGAGAACAGAGGGTGCCTGGGAGAAGGTAGTGTCTGCAGTTCTTTCCTGGAAGCTCCTGCTTAATGAGACCATTCCAAATTCCCCCACCTGGCCTCCAGCTCATGATTGTGTGGTCATTTTCCTTAGAGTTTGTGCATCTCCCAAAGGACCAGCTTTCGGTGTGTTTATAATTGCACTTGCATTTGATGGTAGTTTGACATATTTGTGTTTCTTCCACTCACCTAGGAATGTACATTTCTCTGGGGCTGAGATCACACCTTCCATTTACCCACAGAATAGGACTTTTGTACTGTGCAGCTGCCCTTACCACTCTGTCTCTGTGCCAGCAACCTTGGAAGGGCTTTAAGGAAGAGGGGAGGCAGGGGTGCTCTTCTGCTGTTTGGTTCCACATGATGCCAGGCCCCTTGGAGGCAGCTTCAGCGGTCTGTTGATATTCCTCTCTTGCCATTCTGTCTGTTGTCACAGGACTAGAGTAATCCCCCCACACCCCGTCACTAGGGCTTTCCAAGATGGGGCCCAAAGGCAAATCTGGGCTGCTGGCAAATGTATCTTATCTGTGGTGGTGTGTATGCGCTTTATTCTTTCTCTGCCGCCGACCCTTGAGGTGTTGGTCTATTGTGTTAGGCAAGAGTTATAGGTATATAAGCTAATATAATAGCTTTCATTTGCTGAGTGGCTTAAAAAAATCTTAACCATCAAAGATAATCTGATGCTGTCAAGAAGGTATGTTTTCTAGAAAAAGAGGTAGAATAGGCTTCATACAGACTAGACCCTTCAATAATTGTTAATATCTTAGTTAGAAATCTGAGTCCTTGGTAAATCTAGACTGTATTTTTTAATCTCAGTAGATGGCACCAAATCACAGCCTTTGTTATCTTAGTTTTGAAAGCTCAGCAGGTTTGGTGGCAATCAGTTCCTGTCCTGTGGGCTTGGCTCATTTTCAAAGTGCAAGGGCTTCTACAAATTTGATATTCCAAATTGTTGTGTTTTGTTTTTTTTAAATCATTCACATCAAAGGGTGACTGGAAATGAATCCCATGGTTTGCCTCTAATTTCCCTAGCACTCTGATGGTGAATTTCTGCAGGCTGAGAATTGAGACCTGATCTGTAGTTGAAGCTCCTCACAAATTCAGCCTGTCCTAAGCATTCTGGGGTTTAATGTATGTTCTAACTTGGGATTCCCAGACCCTTGTTCTGTCTTCTGCTTTTAATTCTCTGTTAATAATTATAACCCTTGCCCTAAGACCACTTATAGTTTCTTCATACTCTTTAGTCACATTTTTAGCCACACCTTTTTTCTAGTTCTCATTATAGTATACCTGTATTTCAGATATTTTGCTTTTCACTTAAACCACTTCCTTACGTTGCAATCCCTAGAGAAATTATTCCTAAATTTAGAGATAACCCCCAGATTGACCTCAAGATGAAATTGGCTCATTCCACGTCTTCCACAAGGGGGTTTTGGTCCTGTCTTTTGTCTTTTGCCAACCCCATGCCCACTTAGGCAGCAGGACTGTAGCTGGGGTGGATCCAGACAACTGGCTGCCTGCCTTGCTCTTTTCTGTTCTCTCTGAAACTGTGTTTTGGTACCCCTTGCCCAGACTGCCATCTAAGGCAGAGTGGAGGACTAAGTTGATAACCCAAATAATAACTAGGTATGAAAGAGAGACCTAAAAGACTTTTGCTAGTAGACTAAATCTATGCCAACAGAGCAAGTTGATGATTCGGGACAAAACTTGCCCCAGGAGGCTGAATGTGGAATAGCCACTTGCTAGTGTCCAGTCTCAAGTGGGTGTGATGGCTCAACTTGGTCAAGAGTGTTGGGTTCCTAATCAGGAGGAAAGCTTCGCTTGAGGAGTCAGACTGGGAACTAGGAGTGAGTTCAAGATAGTTTGCCTCTTCTGCTGCAGTGAGGGCCAATAGCAGAATACCTGAGGGGATCCCTTAGTACTTTACTCTGAGAAGGCAACAGCCCTTCACAGGACAGCAGAAGACAGACACTTGAGGTAGGTAGGTGAAAAGATATCTCCGTTGCTTTTATTCTCTCTGGGAGCTTCTTATGTCTCTCAGTACCACTGTCCTGTAATTAATCCATTCAGATACTGCAACTGTTTTCCAAAGGCTGATAAACTACTGAGGTTTCTTATTACACTAAATCTAAATTCCATAGCATTTACTTCAAATTCTTCCTGTTCTGTCTGTCCAAGCATAAACCATCTCTCTGACTACGGACCTGTGTCAAGTCTCCTACAAAGACTTCCTACATTCTTCCAGTATATACATACTTATTATCTCTTGCCAGTTTTCTGGCAAGAAGTTTCTTTTTTTTTCCTTTTCATGTCAAAAGGGTAATGTGCTGGCATCGTAACAAGGTATGAGGGAGGCATATCTTACAACGGCATGAACACCCAGTCATCATGCTTACGAACCAGAAAAGGAAATGGCCAGAAGTTGAAACTTCTGATCACCCTTTGTGCAGAAGAATCATTTGTTTAATTGTGGATAATAATTTAGTAGTTCCACATCAGGGACCTGAGATTTCTGCATTTTTAGCATGTTTCCAGGTGATCCCCACAGTACTGGTCCATGGTCCAATAGTAATGTCTTAGAGCATGAGTTGGCAAACGTGTTCTGAAACGGGCCAGATAGTAAATATTTTAGACTTTGCATACCCTATAGTCTGTCACAACTATTCAACTCTGTCCTTATAGTGGGAGAGCAGCCACGGAAAGTACACAAATGAATGGGCATGGCTGGGTTCAGTTAAAACGTTAGTTTGAAGAAGCAGTGGGTTGTAGTTTGCTGACCTTTTTTCTTGAGCACAGACCATAAAGTCAGACTGACACTTCAAATTTTAGCTCTACCACTTGCTAGATCTCAGTTTCCACACCTTTAGAATGGGAATAGAAACACTGTCTCAGAGTTATTGTGAATATTTAAGTGAGAATCACAGCTCCATGAAAGCAGGAGCTTGGTTTCGTTTACCTATCTGTGGTCTTAGAGTAGCATCTAGCACAACATAGTAGGTACTGAAATGAAAGAAATTGGAGAGAGCAGTATAATCTGAGGCATATTGGAGGAGATACCCCTTGTAAAACCTAGCTATGTCGTTTCATCCGATGAGTACTATTTTTATTCTATCCACCACATAGTCACTGATCTTTATGCACTCACAGTCCAAAGAAGAGAGAGGCAACAGGTAATAACATGTCAAATCATATTGTTGTGATAGTCCTAAATATAGAATGTTAAAGGAGGACATGGGATTCTCTGATGCAGATAATTGTGGTTCTAGAAGATAAGCTATTTGAGCTGACAGGCAATAAAGATATGCAGTCTAACCCATATTTATTATATATGGAGTGTGATAAGTTTGGGCTCTGGATGTGAGGAGCAGGTATTTTGGCCTGATTAGATCTTAGGATGCTTTTTGTCCCATAGCTGCTTCATTGAGATTATTATAGACAACCTGCCCTTTGGGAAATAGTTTAGTTCTCTGTAAGATGAAAAGTGTACAAACATGGCTTTGTTCCTGTTAGTAGGGAAGAATTTTTAGATATGAAAAATCAGTACATTTTAGCTTGAACAATTACCAAATCAGAGAGAAAATCTTGTTTCTTACATTCCCATAACACCCCTCCCCCGTGCTTTGCAGTAAATCCTCAGACATCATATTTTGATATTTCTCACAATATATTTTGATGTTCACAGAGGCCAGTGCTGCTGAGGAAGCAGATGTGCATGTAGCTGTGGTGGTGAGACCGGGCAATGCAGGATTAACAGATGATGAGAAGACTTATTACAGCCTCATCACATCCTTCAGTGAACTGTACCTGCCTTCCTCAACCTAGAGGAGGACTTCTGAAGAAGATTGAGTTGTCCTCACAGAGCTGTCCCTCTAGTTTTACTCTAATAGTGAAAGTTACTTACGTAAAAACAGTATATGCACACATATGTATGTGTATGTTCAGATTACCCTTCACAGGCACATAAGGGAAAAAAAAAAATCTCAGTTCAGTAAGGAAGGAGTAAATAAGTGAAGAAACTTACTTAAAGATGCTTTATATGTAGAAGTGTTTGAAATTACAACTCTAATGCTTATTGAAGGCAAAATGTTATTGATAGAAGAAATTACTACACTATAGGTTAAATATGTTTATCAAATAGAAATGTTGGTAAGACATTATTTAGAAGCCGTATTATTTTAAAAACTGGAAGTATTTTAAAGACATTCCTGATAATAATTCATCCCCCTTTTTGTGAGTTAGAAGATTACAGTAGCTGCATTTCAGAACATTAGTTTCTCTGTATACAAAAAACAGAGATACTTGTTTCTGCTCCACAAGAGCAAAATTGGAAAAGGAAACTCATTTAAGTCTTGAGCAATCAAGTATCTATTACTGGAACTTGCTGGTCATTGTGTTACTTTCAGCAAGCAGTTAGTTGCCTTATTAATGAAAAAGGTGCACTGGTGTAACAGCTAAAATAGAAATGTGTTTCTGGTTTAGCAAGAGTCCTAATCCTGCCAGTTGATAGTAGAGATTTTATACTTGCCTTTCTCACCGTTTCTTAGCACAATTTGAGAATATGTTAATCGCTCTTTACTATGGAAAAAGTTTACTGAAATCAGACCTAGAAAAACCCTTATAATATTTTCTGCTGAAATGGATGTGAGAACTGTACATTTTATAATAGCATTATTTATCCAGTTTAATTCCAGTAGGATGTCATGTTAATTTTAAGCTGTGATTAATAAAAACATTTCTTCGCTCAATTTTATGTAGGTCCCTAAATTATGCCACATAATATTATTAGCAAAAGAGAAACTGAAGAGACAGTGAATGAATAAGAATTTATTTTTTGCTTTAGGGGTGTGTGTGTGTGTGTGTGTGTGTGTGTGTGTGTGTGTGTGTGTGTGTGTGTGTTTTAATGCGTGCCAGTGGAAAATCATTGACTGAGTTATATATGGCTAATCACATTGGTAGTTATTTCATTTGGATAGTAAGCATTCAGGGTATTAGTGGGGTTTTTTAGATTCTTGAAATTTATATTTAAGGTACATAAGATAATACTTGAAGGAGGCAATTGTTCTCCTAATTAATCATTCTAATGAATCCTGGAGGAATAAATCTCGGGATGCTTAGAATAAAGGAAGGAAATAACGTTGCAAATATGAGAGAACGGGAAATAAAATATTTTATGTTGATAATTTTTATTTTAGTAACTAATTAAGAAATCTAGGGTCTACAAAATATACCAGAGTCAGAAAAAAAGAAAATGAGTTTTAAATAAGTCTTAGGAATGGGAGTAATTTGTAAATGATTGTAAAGCCACAAATGTTGAACTTCATACAATTTCTGATAAAGCTCATCAGAAGATGGCAGGAAAGATGTCCCTTAATAGTCAAGAAATAGTTGAAAAGAAAGAAATGAGGGCCTCCCCGGTGGCGCAGCGGTTGAGCGCTGGGTTGTGAAGCTGCCCGCGACCTCTGCGGCACCGGTTCGATCCCCGGCTGCTCCCCGGCCACCGGAGGAGGGTCCCACATGGCGCGCAGACCTCTCCTGCCGCCCGCTGCTCCCCTCAGCAGTGTACTTCGGTCCTTCTGCCTGCTCTGCTCCCCACTCTGGCTCTGGTGAATACTCTCACTCTCCCGTGCTTCTGACTGTACCCAGTGCATGTATAAACAAAAAACAAACAAACAAACAAACAAATAAATAAATAAACATGCCTCTATAAAAAAAAAAAAAAAAAAGAAAGAAATGAGAGAAGATTATGCCCGAGGGTCTAGATTAGAAAGGAAATTAAGGAAAAGTAGGGTGCTTAATATGTATCCAGCAGAGAACTGAAGTGGTATTTTAGTTCATTTGACTGCTATGACAAAATACCAGAGACCAGAGCAAATTATGCACAACACAGTTCTATTTCTCACAGTTCTAGATGCAGAGAAATCCAAGACCAAAGTGCTAGCAAATTCATTGTCTGGTGAGTCCTTTCCTCAGAGTCTTTTCACTGTAACCTCAGTTGGCAGAAGGGGTGGAACAGATTTCTTGGCTCTCTGGTAAGGCCTAATCCCATTCATGAGGGATCTGCCAAATGCCCACCTCCAAATACCATGACCTTGGTTAGATTTCAGTGTACATATTTTGAGGGGGACATAAACCTTCAGTCTACAGCAAGAGGCATTTACTGTCCATGATAAAAAGGGTACAAGAAAATCTGGCTTATATTAAATATTTGAGGACAGGATAATAGATTCAAGAATTTAGAGAAAGTTGCAATATTGGATTAGGTTTTCAAAGTGGGGTGTAAAGGGAAGGGATGGAGAAGGTGAGTGGAGTATTTTAGATCCTAAGAAACTAAGAAATTGAGAGATAAAGGAGACTGGGTCATGAGGGGAAAAATTTGCCTAGAAAGGTAGCATGGTAGAATTTCAACCCAGATAAATTTATGGTCCTTAAAGGAAGGAGGGGAAAAAAAAAAAAACAACTTACTTCAGCATCTTGTTTGCAGAAAACACAGTGGACAAAGTTCTCTCAAAGTTGTAGCCTTGTTAGTTGTGTTCTCTCCCACTCGCACGGATTTCCAATCTTGTGTCAACTCACATTGGCTTCTTAGAGTCAAATCCTCAGGCAAAGGGAATTCTCTGGCTTTGTCAGCATTTTTGGAGTGGCTAAACTTCTTGTTTGGCCTTCTGGAAGGCTGAACCTAAGTTGCTAAATCTAACATGTCAAGTTTAGAGTTGCACAGGAAAGGCTGAGAGTCACCGCCTATTGCCAAGACAGGTGTACAGCAGTCAATGTCCAGTAGATGGTGCTGTTTCTCAAGAGACCTTAGCAAGTATGAGGCCACCAGCAAGGTAGATAGAGCTAAGAGGTAACTGGAGTTAAGAGAAAAATGAGATTGGTTCATTCATCTTTAAAAATTAATAGCATGCCATTACAAGAATCAGAGTAGTTTAGAAAAATGAGACTAGTTCTCAATGAAATCCACCCTCTTTACCACCTGTCCCCTAAGTCACATTAAAATCAGTGGTTTTTAGAGAGCCAGGTTTTCAACGCTAGTTTTAAAAAGGACTATTTTTCAAGTACTACTAGAGTACAAAGTTAGCCAGATGGCAAAAGGCTATTTATTACCTTCAAACTAACCTAATATTTAAGAATAAGTTGTGGTTTTTGCTAACACACTGGAATGACTAATAAAAGTAAAATTTACATCCCTTGCAAATTTTAATCCCATTATTCTTTCAAATATTTATCCATCATCTATAATATGCCCTGGATCTGCTGTAAGGGGACAAAGTCCTTGCTCCTATGATACATACTTTGTTGGAGGAGGTGGTCAATAAATAGTGCGCAATGACCAAAAAAATTAGATACCACTAACTGCTATGCAGGACAAAATAGAATAACGTGGCTTTGGAGGAGGTTGGGGGCGGGTTTGTCAAAATGGTAACTAATCTGAATGACTAGATGGAGGGGAGAGCATGCCTTGTGGATGGAACTGTGTAATAAAAATCTAGGCAAAATTTGGTCTATCCCAAGAATTAAGAGAAGGATGCTATTGGAGAAATGGGCAGAGGCGGATTGTTAAGGACTTGGGACCACACTAAAGGGTTTGAGCTGTGTTCCAAGTTTGGTGGGAAGCCACTGGAGAATTTAAACAAGATGACATGATGTGATTTATATTTTTAAGGGATTCTCTTTTGGAAGGAGAATGAATTATGTAGGTAGTCAAGAGTAGATACAGGAAAATCAGAAATACCAGGGTTGAGTGCCAGGTGAAAGTCACTTTAGAGTTTTATTCAGAAAGGATTTAAAGGAGTGAAATGTTTACAAGATCAACGGGGAGAACTGGAGTCATAATAGGGGAATAGCATTGGACTATAGAGTTCAAGGACAGCCCACAGGAGTTGCAATCCAGAGTTCAGGAAACCTGCCACCATTGACACTGCTACTCACACCCACAAGGGCCTAATCCAAGTGTAGCAACTTTGTCCAAGCACTTGCATTCTATTACCTTGTTTACCAACAACAATACAAATAGGAAGATTGCCTTTTATGAATTTTGTGTTAGTGCATTTAATTGGTAGTACTTAGTTCCAATCCATTCCGTATGCATGAGTGTCTTGACATTTTTAGGTTTCTAACTTTTTTCCAATTATCAACTAAAGTGGAGCTTGAGAGAGCCAATCTGTGAGATCTAAGATAGAAGGCAATTGAAGTAATAAGGTAGAGGATGGTGGGGTTTGACTTAGGATGGCAAGGTATCCTAATCCACATTCAGAATATGATTTAGAGGTGACAATGACAGCACTTGCTCCAGATTACGGATTGGAACGGTAACTCCTAGATACTTAGCTTCAGCAATTGGAGAGAGGGTGCCACTGGAAAGAAAACCAGTGCTGCCACTGACATAGCATGTAAAATGTGAAGTGTCAATGCAGGCACCATTTTAGACATGACAAAAAAGCAGCTGGATTTATGCCTAGAGTTCAGGGCTCTGACCTGGCTGGAGATCAGGTTTGGGAGTTCATTGGCATAGAGATGCTATTAATGTCATGGTATGTGATGATGTAAGAAAGGTCTGAATAGAGCCTAAACAGAGCCCTTACACTCCGACATAAGAGATCAAGCAAGGGGATAAGCCAGCAAAAGAGGTGGGAATGGGCATCAAGTAAGGGGAAGCAAGAGAGTGGCATGAGAGATAAATGAACAAGGGATTGGTCAAATCTGGCAACTGCTGATAAAAATCAAGTAAATTCACAATAGCAGTGGCCCTTGGATTGGACAGATGCAGTTTCCATGGAATGGTGATAACAAAAGTAAGATTAAGGTGATATGTAGGGCCTCCCTGGTGGCGTAGTGGTTGAGTGCTGGGTTGAGAAGCTGCCTGCAGCCTCTGCAGCGCCGGGATCTGCGGCGCCAGTTCGATCCCCGGCTGCTCCCCGGCCACCAGAGGAGGGTCCCGCATGGCGTGCAGACCTCTCCTGCCTTCCGCTGCTCCCCTCAGCAGTGTACTTCGGTCCTTCTGCCTGCTCTGCACCCCGCTCTGGCTCTGGTGAATTCTCTCACCCTCCCGTGCTTCTGACTGTACCCAGTGCTTGTATAAATAAATAAATAAATTCTTTAAAAAAAAAAAAAAAAAGAAAAGACTGTCTTCTACTGAATCATTTAAAAAAAAAAAGGTGATATGTAGCTAAGGCTTATCGCTTTGCTGATCCTCTCAAGGAACAAATTTTTGGTTTTATTGATTCAGTTATTTAGCTCCTTTAATCATTTACTTCTTTCTGCTTGCTTTGGGCTTAGTTTGCACTTTGTCTACTTCCTTAAGGTAGAAGGCTAGGTTACGTTAGGTTATTGGTTTGAGTTTTGTTGAATTAAGTCTTTAATGTTCTAATTTTTTGTGAACAGTGCTGTCAATGCATCCCATAGGTTTTGGTGTGTTTTCATATTTATCCATTTCAAGGTACTTTCTAATTGCCCTTCTGATTTCTCCTTTGACCCATTGGTTGTTTAAGACTGTTGTTTAATTTCCACATATTTGTGAAATTTCTAAATTTCCTTCTGTTACTGATTTCTAATTTCATGCTATTGTGCTTGGAGAATATCCTTTTTTATGGTTTTGATCTTTTAAAATTTATCATGACTTGTTTTATGGCCTAACATGGTCTCGCCTGAAGAATGTTCTTCATATACTGGAGAAGAATGAATTCTGCTGCTGTTGGGTGGATTGTCTGTAGGTGTTTGTTAGGTTTAGTTGGTTTGTAGTGTTCTTTGAGCTTTCATTTCCTTCTAATGAGCATCTTTTGTCTCTTGTAACAGTTTTTTTTTTTTTTTTTAAGATTTATTTATGCATACAAGAATTGGGGTTGTAGGCTAAAGGTACGGGGAGTGAGAGGATTCACCAGAGACAGAGTGGGGAGCAGAAAAGGCAGATCTACTGAATTACACTGCTGAGGGGAGCAGCGGGGACAGCGGAGAGGTCAACTGTGCCATGTACAGTTGGTAGCTCCCTGGCTGGGGATCAAACTTGTGCTGCAGTGGCGGCAGATAGCTTCATAGCGCTGTCTTTAACCCCGTGCCACCAGGGAGGCCCTTTAACAGTTTTTTGTCTTGAAGTCTACTTTGCCTGATAGTAGTATAGCCACTTCTCAAGCCTTCTTTTGGTTGCTGTTTATATGGCATATCTTTTCTCATTCTCTTACTTTCAACCATTTTTGTCTTTGAATCTAAAATATGTCTCATCAACATTGTGTAGTAGATTTTGTTTTTACTTTTTTAAAGATTGATTTATTTATGCATACAAGAACTGGGATACAGGCCAGAGGCATGGGGAGTGAGAGGATTCACCAGAGACAGAGTGGGGAACAGAACAGGTGGATTAACTGAAATACACTGCTGAGGGGAGCAGTGGGTGAGTCAGGAGAGGTCTGCTGTACCATGTGGGTAGCTCCCTGGCTGGGGATTGAACTCGTGCTGCAGTGGCTGTGGATAGTTTCATAGGTTGCGTCTTAACCCCTTGTGCCACCAGGGAGGCCCCTGGATTTGTTTTTAAATCCATTCTGCCAGTCTTCCTTTTAATTGAAGAGTTTATTTTTATTATTATTTTTTTAAAGATTTATTTATTCATGCATACAAGAACCGGAGAACAGGCCAGAGGTGCGGGAGGGTGAGAGAATTTACCAGAGACAGAGTGGGGAACAGAACAAGCAGACCCACCAAAACACACTGCTGAGGGGAGCAGCGGGCGAGACAGGAGAGGTCTGCCGCACCATGTGGGAATCTTTCGGGCTGGGATAGAACCTGCGCTGCAGAGGCTGCAGACAGCTTCACTGCGCTGCACTCAATTGCCTGCGCCACCTTAATTGAAGAGTTTAATCCATTATGTTTAATGTAAATACTGATAAGCACTTCTATAATTTTGCTATTGAATACAAACTTGCAATTAGAAAATGAATACCTTCTGGAGATCCATAGTGATTATTGTCAACAATACTGTTACATACATCAAAGTTAATTCTTTATGTCTCATGGTTTTTTGTTGTTCCTCAGTCCTCCGTTATGCTTTCTTGTGTTAGATATTTTCTAGAATACCATTTTAATTCTCTTCCTTCCTTTATTTTTATTTATTTATTTTAAAAAATTTTTTAAAAGATTTTATTTATTTATACAAGAACTGGGGTACAGGTCAGAGGCACGGGAGGGTGAGAGAATTCATCAGAGAGAGACTGGGTTGCAGAATAGGCAGACGGACTGAGGACACTACCGAGGGGAGCAGCGGGCAAGGTCTGCTGCGCCATGTAGGTTTCTCCCTGGCTGGCCGGGAAGCGAACCAGTGCTGCAAAGGCTGTGGGCAGCTCCACAGCATGGCGCTCAACCCACTGTGCCACCAGGGAGGGCCCTCTTGCTTCCTTTACTATACTTGAGTTATTATTTCCTAGTGGTTTCTCATCTTAATTTATACCAATTTAATTCCAGTTAAGATTACCTTAATTTTAAGAGATCACAAAACTTTGCTTCCATATAACTATTCTTTCCTTGCTTATGCTGTTGTCACATTACATCTTTATACATTGTGTGCTGATCAACACAGGTTTATAATTAATGTTTTATATGGTTGCCTTCTAAATCAGATAAGAGGGGAAATAAAGGAATTACAAACAACATACACATTTATACTTTCTTTTAATATTTAGTTATTTGATTCCTAGGACTGCAAATTATGTGAAACTGGGTGGCTTAAAGACACAGAAATTTATCCTCACAATTCTGGGAGCCAAAAGTCAAATCAAGATGTTGGCAGGATTGGTTCCTTCTGGAGACACTGAAGGAGAAGCTGTTCCATGCTTCTGGCATGGCTTCTGGAACCAGCTGACAATCCTTAGCGTCACTTGGTTTGTAGGGGTATTGCTTCAACCTCTATCTCACATGACATTCTCTCCGTGTATTTGTGTCTTCACATAGTTGTCATCTTAAAAGCACATCAGTAGTGTTGGACGAGCAGCTTAACCTACTCCAGCATGACCTCATTTTAACTAATAACATCTGCAATGACTGTTTCCATTTAAGATCACATTCTGACGTATTGGGGATTAAGACTTCAACATATCTTTTTGGATGGGGACACAATTCAACCATAGCAACAGGAATATGTCAGAATTTTTCAAAGCTCTTGTTTACCAAAGCATCTCATTTTCTACTCCTTCTACCCAAGTCTTTAAGTTAGTCTATTTGCCGCAACTATTATCCATTGCTGCAGGTGGCTGTGATGACTACATTAGCCTTTCAATAAATGTTTTTGACAAAAGCCTCTGAGTGACTGCCTCTCCACTGGCAGAATTCTTCTTAAGCTGGATAAAAGTAAGCCCTTTGAGCCAATCCTCAAGAGGCCACTGTGGATTGAACTGTCTCCCCAGTTCCTCTGCAATTCATGTGTTGAAGCCTTACTCCCCAATGTGATTGTATTTGGAAATAGGGCTGTTAGTAGGTAACTAAGATTAAAAAAAGTCATAAGGCTGGGGTTCTAATCTGCTGGGATTGATGGTTTTATAAGAGGAAGAAAAGACACCAGAAAGCCCTCACTGAAAACTGAATCCATAGGAACCTTGATTTTGGACTTTCTAGGCTCCAAAATATATGAGAAATAAACTGCTGTTTAAAAGACCCAGTTTGGGGGCCTCCCCTGGTGGCGCAGCAGTTGAGCGCTGGGCTGCGAGGCTGCCCTCAGCCTCTGTAGCGCCGGTTCGTTCCCCGGCCACCGGCAAGGGTCCCACAAAAAAAAAAAAAACAAACCTAAAAAAAAACACAAAAAAACACCCAGTTTGGGCCTCCCCAGTGGTCCAGGAGTTAAAGACAGTGCTATCAAGCTATCGCATGAGTTGGATTCCGGGCCCGGGCAGCCAGGGAGCAACCCACATGGTGCAGCAGACATCTCCTGCTTTGCCCACAGCTCCCCTCAGCAGTGTATTTCAGTAGATCTGCCCGTTCTGCTCCCCACTCACTCTGGTGAGTCCTCTCACCTCCTGCACCTCTGGCAAGAACCCCAGTTCTTGTATGCATTAAAAAAACTTAAAAAAAAAATAAAACACTCAGTTTGTGGCATTTTGTTATAGCAGCCTCAACTGACTAATAACTAAAAAACAAGTAACCGCAATTCTTAGTGAATGAGGTCCATTGTGCTGCTCTATCTGTTGATCTGCACCAGAAATGCAAGCTGTTATTTTCACTAAGTCCACTGAACTGGGAATGGGACCAGGGTATGTTAAAATACCACAAAGCACTCTGTTTTCACCAAGGTCAGCAAGTTATTCTTGATTAAGGATCCTTCTGGTTGCTAGTTAATGTAGCTTTTAGTTGCCAGAATTCTGAGAAAATTGCTTCTTTAGTTTCTGTCAGTCTGGGTTTTTTTTTTTTTTTTTTTTTTTTTGAGGAAGGACTTGTGTTCTGTCGTCATTGTCACTCATGTTATCCCACGTGCTCTTTTTGCACTCTGACTTTGACACTCCTCCCACCTAAAAGTGGAGGCCTACATTGCCTCGCCTTGACTGGGTGGGAGCTTATAACTGCTTCAGCCAAAAGAGGACACCAGAGGTGTTGTTTGTGCCTCTTTGGGTTAGGCTGTTCTAAAAAAGATACATCCTTTTCGTGCTTTTTGCAGAAGCTGGGGGTTGGACATTTGCTTTGGGGAAGCCAGCAACCATGCTGTGTGGGATCTTAAAATAGCCCATGTGGAAAGGACCTGAGGTCCCAAGCTGATGTCCAGTCTCCCATCTCCAGACATATGAATGAAATAACCTTCAGACGCTTCCAGCCTCTAGCCCTCAAATCTTCCAGCAGAGACTCCAAACATCAAGGAACAGAAATAAACAGTCTCTGCTGCGCCTTATCTAAATTCCTGACCCACAAAATATGTGATCATAATAAATCATTGTATTTTGCAGCTACATTTTTTGGTAATTAGGCAGCTACAGTAATTGGAAAAATCACCAAGTCAATCAAATGGTACCAAGATGTTGGGCAGACCTTTTCCTTCCTTTTAGCACACACTTAGGAACATCAAGATGGCCTCATATTCTTCCTGTCCCTCCAAACATTGGCATCTCTTGTCTTTCCAGATTTTCAAGTGTCCCCATCTTCCCAAACATCTAGACATCTCAAAATGTCTTTGATTTTTTTCTTCCCTTACACCTTCCATAGTCAACATAGTGCCTCACAGATTCCTCCAATTCCTAACAGCCTGTGCTTAAAACTCCAGGCAGTCATTATTACCTGCAGAATAAAATGGAATGGAATAGAAAGACTACCAGCGATAGGCATAGTACTTTCAGGTTTTATAGAAGAAAAGGGTAGTACTTAAAACTTTCTAAGTAATGATGTTTATAGATAGGATAGAAACATTCCCTATATTTTGAGAGAACTAGCTCTTACTAGGGCCATCTAGAAAGCAAATCAGGTCCTCCCTGGTGGCACAGGGAGCTACCCACATGGTGCATCAGACCTCTCCTATCTCACCTGCTGCTCCCCCTCAGCAGTATGTTTCAGTAGATTTGCCTGTTCTGCTCCCCACTCTGTCTCTGGTGAATCCGCTCCCCTTCTGCACCCCTGGGCTACATCCTTGTTCTTGTATGCATAAATAAAATAAATCATAAATAAAAGCAAATCATTGCCACTCTCTCTAGGACTTCTGGCTTCTGTGTAGACATTGTCCTTGTGTTTAGTCAAAGCCCCTTTCTTCCAGGTCCTCTTAACTATTCTGGTTACAAATCTAAATTTGGTTTACAAAAATTTAGAGGTATTAGGTGTTATTTTAATATAGGCACACCTTGGAGATACTGTGGGTTTAGTTACAGACCACTGCAATAAAGTGAATATCGGGGCCTCCCTTTTGGCCTGGGGGTTAGCGCTATCACCCCTACCCAGGCCAGGGAGCTAAACTCACATGGCGCAGCAGACCTCTCCTGTTTTGCCCGCTGCTCCCCTCAGCAGTGTATTTCAGTCAGTCTGCCTGTTCTGCTCCCACTCTGTCTCTAGTGAATCCTCTCACCCCCACACCTCTGGCTTATAACCTTGTTCTTATATGCCAAAAAAAAAAAAAAAAAAAAGCCACAAAGCAAGTTATTTTTTTTGGTTTTCCAATGGATGTAAGTTATATTTACACTCTATTAAGTGTGTAATAGCATTATGTCTTTTAAAAATATACATACCTCAATTTAAAAAATAATGTTAAAAAATGCTAAATCAGTCTTCAGTAAGTCATCATTTTTGCTGGTGAAGAGTAAAAAACACATCTGCGAAGTGCAATAAAACAGGGAATGCCTGTATTGACTGTCAGGTCCCTTAGTTCTGCTTTTTTACAGAAATAGTCATTGAGCAACTTCCATCCGTCTCTTCATCCTGACCCAGTCAGCATTTGTAGGGAGAGTTTTGATGAGGTAAGTGAAAAAAATCTGACCATGACTTACAGGGTCTGCTCAGCTTTTTGTCTTAAAAATATGATATATATTCAGTTTTCCCAGGTGAGGACCCACTTACCCCATGATTCTGTTTCAGAAGCAACATGAGAGAAAGTCAGGTACCCACACAATTTGCATGAAAATGACTTTAGGTTGTATTTCAAACTGGGGTGTTTAACATGTACATACTTCTTATATCTGCAGATATAAGAAGTAACCTTTTTTATAATCTAGACATTCCTCCTTAGGACACAGAAAGCTATTTGCTATGAGAAGCAGGACAACAATTAGAGGCTCTGAAATCTGACCACATTACCATTGTGTCCTAAAAGCCTTGAGCACTGAGCACTCATATTTGAGACTAAATCTTCAAAAAAAAAAAGGAGGGGGGAGGGTATAGTGGTGGTAAGGGAAGAGGGCAGCTTCCAGTTATTATTTTAGAAATATTTATTAAGAACTTAGCCAAGTGCCAGGCACTGTTCTAGGTGCCAGCTACATGACAGAGAAAATTCCTTGTAGGGCTTGCATTTTATGGATAAAGTGAGAAAACTAGTAAAATGTGTTTGAGAGTGTTATGCACATTGTAATCTTAACTAACCACAGAACCATGTTTAAAAAAATGCCAAAGGGCAAAATAAAGCTGAAAAGAGCAAAGTGCTGGGGTGAGCTTGGGGATGAGGGCTGAATTTTAGAAGTCAGAGAGGCCTCAGTGAGAAAAAATATTTGATTTTTAAAAAAAGATTTATTGATTGATTATAGAAGAACCGGGGTACATGCCAGAGGTGCAGTGGGGAGGGAGTAAGAGGATTCACCAGAGACAGAGTGGGGAGCAGACAGGCAGACTGACAAACACACTGCTGAGGGGAGCAGTGGGTGAGACAGAGAGGTCTGGTGCGCCATGTGGGTAGCTCCCTGGCCAGGGATCCAACTCAGGCCACAGTAATTATAGCGTGATAGTGCTGAGACTTAACCCCTAGGCCACCAGGGAGGCCCAAGAAGAAACATTTGAAAGAAGTTAAGGGAATTAAATATCTGAGGGGAACTCCAAGAGGCTGAGTTGGACTACCATAGTTTTAGTGTATTTTAAACTTTGTTGATCTGCATTTGATCCTCCAGAGATGCTCATTCCAAACATGGATTCCCTGGTCCTGGGCTCCTAGATGTATGCTGTGGTTATTGTTCCTAAGAGATTCTGTCAACTTGGTCTTTATTTATATGTTTATAATACAAAAATGTATTTGAGCTTTGTCTTGGCTCCTGCCCCAGAGGCCCTAAAACTTTTGGAATTTTCTGAGTAACAGGAGTGTCTGTTGTTCACAAGGAGACCCTTGGGTCACACCTGGGTTTATGCTAATGAGACCCCTTAGAGTGACCACCTCAGAATAAAGCTGGTCACCTGAAAGACCAGGTGATTGGACCTCTGACCCATCGATCTCTGGTAAGGGGGTGTGAGAGTGGTGCTGGAGATTGACCTTTATAAAACTCTTGAACAGAGATTCAGAAAGCTCCTGAGCTGACAGACACACCAAAATCCTGGCGGCCCCTGAGCCCCTTGACTTATATATCTCTTCCATTTGGCTCTTCCTGAATTACAACCTTTGTAATAAACCAACAAACAGTAGTGAAGTATTTTCATGAGCTCTGTAAGCCATTCTAGAAAATTTTCTACTTAAAAGGGAAGGGGGTGCTGTGGGGGTCTTCTCCCACCCCCAGAATTTTATAGCCGAGTTGGACAGAAGTGTGGGTAACCTAGGAACCAATGGTTGTGACTGGCATATGAAGTAAGGATGACCTGTGGTACTGAACCCTTAAACCTGTGATCCAGATGCTAACTCTGCATGGTATCAGTAATTAAACTGAATTGTAAGGATACCCAGTTGTTGTCCAGCGAATCACAGAATTGGTTGGTATTGAGAAACACCCTAGATATAGCCACTATTAAAACTGTGAAGTTCATTTCCAACATGGTGTCTGAGTTTACACAAGCTTCAGTAGTAGAGAAGAAATGTTAGCATAAGACACACATCAAAATAATGCACAAAAGAATTTTATTTAGTGGTCAGATCCCAATGAATAATGCCAGTCATTGCTTGATTCTGCTAAAATATGCTACAAGATACTCTTAAGAAAGTGTACAGTGCATCACCAAAGCTCTTTAATTTGGATTGTGTTGAGTGAAAGAAAACTTCATAAATCTTTGTTCTCTGATAAAATTTTTAAAATATAAAATGAAAAAAACCCAAAAGCAGTATTCAAAAATAATAAATGTCACCTTGGACTATTTACAATAAGATGCCTTTTTAATGGGAGAATACTCTGCTTCTTTTGATTTCTCCTTTGCCAGTATTCTCACGCCTCCCTCTGACCCTTATTCACAATTTCTTAGACATTTTCATCTCACACGAAAGTCACCTTGTATTTTCTCTTAATCATCTTCGAGCTTCCTCTTACTCCTTTTTTTTACCTTTACATTACTAATACTTCTATTCAACATTTTTTGAGCACCTAATATGTGCCAGGCACTGTGTTAGGAGGTGGGGATAAATACGGAGATGAAAAGTCATAGACCCCTCCTCTTCAAAAAGCTCAGACTTTGGATTGAATTTAGAAAACAATGTTTTTCACATTTTCACAAATCCCAGGCTCCTAAAGTAAATTTGGTGACTTCTTGAAACAAAGTGTACTCACAGAGGGCAAACTGCCCCACTCCAACTATCTTGAATTCAGAATCCTGCTCTTTCTATGAAGCATGAGCTCAATAGTTCAGGCCTAGTGTTTGAGTCCTCAGCTCTTAGAGGCTGGGACTATATGTTAGGCAGCAGAGCCACCCCAATTTGTTTTGGGAGGGGAAGGTAATCTTTTAATTGGCTTCTACAAATTCCAAGTATGAAAAGCTCTTAATCCATAAAATAATACTAAACTTAGGCTATAGATACATATTAATAAAGTCTTGCAACAAGATGCTCTAAAATTCCTATCTTTTATAAATGTCCAAGAGGAGCTCTTTTATTACCTCCACACATAATTCTGCATGATTTTCTGCAAGCATTTTCTTAGCTTTAAACACCAGAAGAACAAATTAAGCCTGCAGGTGACCTTTTCTTTAAAAATCTTGGTTGAACCCAAATAAGCTCAGCTCTTGCCTGTGATCTACATCTTTATCCATGAAGCCTCGAAAGACCCATGGTAGTTACTTGAAGAAAAAAAAGAAGCAAAAACTGTACTCAGCATACTATGGAAGCAAAAATGAAACCAGATCCTGGCCACTCCCATCTTGTTCCATGCTTGGCATACCATGTCCCCACAAATATTCACATTTGGAAACATTTTTCATTCACAGTAAATCAAATTCAAATCATGGTGATAGGCTTCGTTCTCAGCAGTGTGCAGCATGTTCTTCCATGGAATCCACACAGCCAGCCACTGGACAACGATGAGAGTTTTTGTGGGAAAGTTCTTTCCTTGATCCTCTTCTCTGTCTTTCCGTAGGTTGTGCAGGGTCATATCTCTAAATGGTTTCCTTCATATTAGATGATACTCTATCCTTTCAAGAGTATTAGTGCCGGATTCAGAATTTCCTGATGAGCTGGTTCCAAGCCCTTTGGAACTGAAGGCAACTTTAGGAGTTGGCATTATTCCCATATTACATTTGGCCTGCCCTATGCTATGGTAGGGTGATCCTGTCTGAAATATGTGAGGAGAATGAGAAGAGCAGGGTGACTTGGGAGAGGGGAAGAGGTCATCATGCACAAGTTTCTTGCCCTGTCGTGCATATATTTTCAGTGAAATAGTGTGTAATTTGACACATAGGGCTTGTGCTTTTTCCGTAATATCTCGCCCTGAAAAGCTTTTTTTGGCAAATGTGGCCATGAACGTGTGTGTGTGTGTGTGTGTGTGTGTGTGTAAAACATGTCATGAGGTTATGTGACAAGTCCTGTGAGTGTGTCCTGGCCCCTCCCCTACTCACACCCACCTCACCACCAAGAAAAACTAATGGGTTTTACACCTGGTCGGTTTGATATTCAGAAGCTTCAGAAAGACTTTCTGAGAAGCTTAGGAAATTCTCCTGGTATTCAGAACAAACAATCTCGTAACGGTAATGCCGGAACTCCACAGCTAAGGTGCCAAAGTAAGACAGGAAGCACATGACCAGGCCCCACTGAACCCTGGCTGCATACATGTGGATGCCTTGAGCCATGAGGATAAAGTCTGGGGAGAAGCAGTCAAGGAAAGTACCCTCTTGTCAGCTCCATTAACACTGGGCTCTTTTCAGAGCTTCCTGGTGGCGCAAGGGGTTAAGCGTTAACACTATGAAGCTATCTGCAACTACTGCAGCATGATTTCGATCCCTGGGCAGGGAGGTGACCCACATGGTGCAGCAGACCTCTCCTGTCTCACCCGCTGCTCCCCTCAGCAGTGTATTTCAGTCAGTTTGCCTGTTCTGCTCCCCACTCTGTCTCTGGTGAATCCTATTACCCCCGCCCTTGCACCTCTGGCCTGTAACCGAGTTCTTGCATGAATAAATAAATAAATGAAAACCACTGAGCTCTTTTCTGTCAGAGACAAGGACAAGTTGTAGGAAAAGTCTGGCTCTCCAGGGACAGCAAAAGTTAACTTGACAGTTTGTGTTAAACAAGCATCTTCCCTAATCATACCTGACCACATTGTTAAGCTCTTATTATCTGCCAGACATGCTTTCAGGTGCTCACGTAAAATCCAATGGAATCCTCCCAACAATCCTATTATTACCAGTTCTTCTAAAAATGGGGAAGCTGAGGCCAAATGAATCAGTAATGGCTGAGGTGGCACAGGTATTAACCAGTGGAGCTGAGATCCAAACACAAGCACTCTGATTTCCAGATTATGCACTGAACCACTACAATGTCTAATAAACTATGAGATGAGCAAGAGGGTGACAACTCAAAGTACTTAAATGGCCAGGAAAATTATCTTACTAAAAATCATAGCAAATGGGGCCTCCCCGGTGGCGCAGTGGTTGAGCTCTGGGCTGCGAAGCTGCCCGCAGCCTCTGCAGCGCTGGTTCAATCCCCACCAGCCAGCGAGAATCCCACATGGCGCAGCAGACCTCTCCTGTCACACCTGCAGCTCCCCTCAGCAGTGTACTTCATCAGTCTGCCTTTTCTGCTCCCCGCTCTGGCTCTGGTGAATTCTCTCACCCTCCCACACTTCTGACTGTACCCAGTGCTTGTATAAATAAATAAATAAATAAATAAATAAATAAATAAATAAATAAATAAATCTTTAAAAAAAAATCATTGCAAATGCCTATGGATTCATAGTCATCGCTCTATCTGCGGAAACAATGTTGAACATTTCAATTCACTACCTATTTCCACACAAGCTATGCTTGTCTGCAGCACAATATCTAAGTGGCCCCCCTCCCTCTTCAGTCTAGTTTTCACTATTGTCTTTCAGACAATACTGTAGACACAAGTTTTACATCTGTCATGTTAAAATTTTCACCCAAATGAAAATAAACAATTAAAAAAAATAGCTGGATGAGGGCCTTCCTTGTGGCGCAAGGGGTTAAATCTCAGCACTATAAAGCTATTGCCAGCCAGTGCAGCATGAGTTCCATCCTCATCCAGGGAGTAGCACATGGTGCAGAAGACCTCTCCTGTCTTGCTTGCTGCTCCCCTCAGCAATGTATTTCAGTCAATCCCTCTGCTATGCTCCCCACTCTGTCTCTGGTGAATCCTCTCACTCCCCCTCACCTCTGGCCTGCACCCCAGCACTTATATGCATAAATAAAAATAAATCTTGAGGAAAAAAATAGATGAGACCCCTCTGCCTGAATATATATACACTTGAGTATGTATATATGTTGTGTGTGTACACACACAGCACACACACCACACCAGGATATGTGAAGGAAAGTGCTAAGAAGAGAAAGGTTCACAGCATGTTTTAGTGAAAGGCCAAGAGATTAAGGATGAAATAAATTTTCTTAGAAAAATCAGAAATATCCCTTTAGAATTAGTTCTGTCCTTCTAACTTAGACTTGATATAGGGAAATTTTCAGAGAGCAAGAGTATACAACATTAGCCAAACTTTGTACTCCTGACAGTCCTGAAGGCATTTACCTAGGAACTGAGAAATGCAATTGTTTAGAAACAACATAGATCAGAATTGTTTGGTCTGTGAACACTCTTCTGACTGAGGGTTTAAAATATTGTCAAAGCAATATTAACTTAATAAGTTAATGGGAGAGGAATAAACTTCAAATCTTCTACTAACAGTTCTGAGCTTTTTAATCAAAATGTTTTAATAGGTTGGTAGCAATAAGCAAATTTTTTAAATTTGAATTTCAAGTCCTGAAGTGCTCTGTAATGTGACTGCAGACTTTCAGAAAACCACAAAATGATTGAAAAACAGCTTTTTCAAGAAGAAATAAAAGACACCAAATACTCTACCAATGAGAGAACATCTCTGAACGCTATATGATTTTATATTTAAACTCTCTCTAAGATAGGATGGTGTAATGGCTAAGTGGTCAAGAACCGAGCCCAAGTTTAAATCAAGATCACCAACTATAAGTGCTTCACTCGCCTTATCCAAGTGAGGATAAAGGCAATTGATACATTTAAGGTACATAAAATAACACCTACTTCATTTTAAGTGCCCCATAAATACTGATTATTACATGGCTGAACACTCATTACTGTGCTAAGTATTCGGTCTACCATCCAGGAACCTATTTTCTTCTCTGGTTTCCAAAGGAGGACCTATTGGATTGGTGATTACTTGGCCCCACTGAATGAGTGACTAGTATGATTAGTGGGACTAGAATTGGCTGGATTCTATGAGACCATACTCTCAGTAAGTAGGGTCTATGTTCCAACCTAGGTTAGTTGCTCTAGAATCTCTATGAGTTAATCTCACAGTGAGGCATTCTCCTCCTGCCTTTCTGGGGGCTCTAAGGTTGTTACTGGGATAAGATGAATTTCAGGTGTGTGAGACAGGGCATTCTCCTGGCATTCTTTCCAAGCTTACCATGAATAAAGACTGATTTCTTTACCCCCTCTCACTCTTTGTGTTTGTCCTGCATTGCTTTAAACATTGAGAAGAGGAAGGGAAATGAATAGCATCTCAAAATCTCAAAACTATGTGTTTAGGACAGCTATATACCCACCAGTAAATTAGCTCTTCAATTTGTTTTCCAGAAGTCTTACTGATTTCCCCAAAAGATATAAATTCATTCCTTGAAATTAACTGTTGAGTTAAAAAATGAAATAATAGGACCATCAACAAAGTCACAAATGAAAAAAATGTTTAAGACGGAGGGAAAAAAATCGCAATTCTCTTTGGGCTATGCATTCTATGTTTTTCAGAAAGGGAAACAATTACATCACAAATGAGGATGCATGATACCCTTCCTACAGATTGAACCAAACAATCTTGAGAAGGATTGTTTTATTTTTAGTTCTCCATTTTGGCAAATCAGTCTGTGAGTTTTTGTTTTTATACCCATTTACTTTTTTGTTTTGTCTAAGATGCTGAGATAATCTCACAGTATATATACCCTAGCCACCTGGGAATGGCGATTTTCTCATCTTACAGACAACTTAGCTGTGTTTTAATTGGCAGAGACCTTTCCACACTCAAAGGATACAGAGGACCACACAAAGAGTAATAGATGCTGAAAGAATAACTCGTGGAATTCCAACTTTCCGCCCTTCATTCTTGATGTTGACTTTGAGTGTCAATGCAGCCTGGATCCAGCAGGTCAATGTGCCAAATCCAAAGGTCAAGGACGTTCCGACATTATGGATTTCTTCATCATTAGTGAGCTATAGGATGAAGAGGTAATGATGTGTAGAGATTCATATGGAAAAGACATGCCAATGAATTATTATTATGAAGAAAAAATAAAAGTGATAGCCAAGAAATGAGATGACAGATTCTGGAAAGATTAGAGTCCTTCATCTCCATTGGCTGGCTCTTTTTATCTGTTCTTAATTGGTTTGAATGCTGAGGTGAAGGAAAATACATAGTTCCCCGAAGGCCAAAATATTTGTTTAGAAAAACCATGCAGGCAATGGTAATCTACTCCTTTAATTTATTGTCCAGAAAAGCTTTGAGGAAAAGGAAAAAGCAGGCAGGTTACACAAAAAAAGAGAAATGTCAAAGTTTCTACAAGCATGTACCCACTTTGGTTTCCAGATTGGGAAATAAGATCCAGGATCTGACTTTATTAACTGATTGAGGAGGACCAATTCTAAGCAGGTCAAGACTTTATTGGCATAGGAAGTAAATAACAGATGAGTTGGGATTTACTCGAACAAACTTAGCTTGTCTATATAATGTGACCAACTCTATTAATGGGAATTTTTTTGTATTGCTTTCCTGTTACAATAAGAAAACTGCCATATCTGGAGACCCGTTAATGGGCAACATTGTTGGAAGATCCTTGGTCAAGGCTTTTAGAGAGTCAACAGATTCAAGAAGACTCACTGTGTTATTTCATTGGATGGAGGGGTAGAGACATAAACCAACTCCTTATCCACTGATATTTTTAAATGTTTCTGTCACTTAAATACCCTTTAGTAATTACATATATTTTAATTACACATATGGGAAAATAATTTACTGTTGAAGAGAGGGCCTTTAAAACATTGCTTGACATTGTTGTACACAATGGTTGTATCAAATCAAAGTTATATTTCCCTTTTGTAATTTTCCCTTTTTTGATGTGCAATTATTTTCCTCTTCACTGCAAAAAGCCACATTTTCCTCTTAGTTCAAAAGAAATATTTTCAAAACATAATGTTAAATAATGATTCCTCAAAGCAAATATTACTTCTAGGAAGTTGGTTTTCCATGCTGTATAGTATATTCATTTGTTTTTTTAACCTAATTTTAAAAATAGATAATATTGTTACAGTGTTCAAACTTTCAAAAATGATTAAAAGTTAGATCTAAAAGTTTGTCTCCTACCCCAAATTCTTACCACCTCAGTTTCTCCTCAGGCCATTAAATTTGTGATTTATTTTCCATGCATTCTTTGTAGGTATTCCAGAAAGTGTTCTTCATATGTAGTGCCATCATTCATGGTTTTGAAAACTTGTGGTTCACCAAAAACCACCTAATCTTTGAGATTCTTCTTGGACTTAGGTTAGGAACAAAAAATTATTCATTGACCATTGTCTAAATTTTGGATGGGAAGAATGATAGTTATTGAGCACTTTACAACATGCCAGCACCTGCAGCATGGAGAGGTAAGTGGGAGAAAGATTCCCACCAAAATCTCAATAAAGAATGCTCGGTACTCTATAATTTTGGAGCTTAACAGGATAAACTCTCAAATATTTGTCCTAGCCAAAATGTTCTAAGAATGCAGCTTTTTTGAGTCTAACTTGATATAGGATGAGACCTAGAATTGTTAGAGGAATTGGTGGAATTGCCTATTTGTTCAAATGAACTGTCAAGTCAAAAATAAACATTGAGTTGTTACTATGTACCAAGAGAAGTCTCAGGAAGCAAGTTATTCTGGTTCAGTGAATTTTTAAGGCTGAGGTTTAGAACAAAGAGTCTTAGAAAATCCGCTATCATACATTCTTAGATGTCTATACCATTTTTGATTTCACACAGTAGACAGAAGAGTCTGGAATGGTGATTGACTGCAAAGAAAAAATTCCTAACAGAGATAGATAACTAGGTTGGAGAAAATCTGGGAGAGAGTGGAGACAGAGGAATCGGATAAGTATTGAAATAGTGCAAGGGTATCTATGTCTATTTTACAAATGATGTCATTTAGGTTAAGAGCTGGGGTTTAGCAAGGGAAACTATTCTTAAATGTTGTGATCTTGGGCTTCTAAGTTTCTGGAAAAAAGAGTTAGGGTTAGTATATCCTTATACATTTTGGATTTTCAAACCTGAATTCCATGTAAACTTGCTAATCTGAAATGCAAGCTTTTACCCAATAAGGATGTTCATAGTTTATAGAAGGACAATGACCCCATTAATTTTCTAGAAAGGTATATTAGGATACAATTTACTATAGAAAAAAGTGTAAAGCACTTTAAAATCCTTTGCAGAAGTTATACAGCCACTTCAATAGTTACTTGTGCACCCTCACATGTGAGATGAGAACTTAGGTAATTGAGGCAGAAAGACCATAAGGTCTGGCAGCAAGAGAGGTTGTGCCTCTTAGGAATCACTCTTTGCATTTTTTGTTTTTGAGGTTCATTCAGAATTATACTTCAGAGTGACTATATGTCAGAGGCTATGACAATCATATAGGTGAAGTATGACATGAAGGTGAAAAGGCCAAATGAAGTACCTGAAAATTACCAAGTAAGGTCATTCCAAAGGAAGCCAGACACAGTGCCACCAATCCACTAATATTCAGCCACGGATTTAAAACCTTTGGTTTCAATTGTATGAAGCGCAGTACAGCCACCACAAGGGCTAGGAATAAAACAAAATGTTAAAATTAAAAATTTTAAAGCATACACCCAGACCATGAGGCAGAATTCTAAGGCTACAATGTGCAAAATTGAACTTTCATCACAGTGCATTTTAAATCTTTGAAATGACACACAATTTTTTAAAGAAATTCTTTCATGTGATGCACATAATTATTTAGCCACCTAACCTGGGAGAAGCAGAGAGGAACTGAAGCAGCAATGCTGTATGTTATTTAGCTGATATAAGGATGATAAAACTGTCTTTTTTTTTTTTTTGCATAGATGACCTGGAGTATAGGCCAGAGGTGTAGGGGGTGAGAGGATTCACCAGAGACAGAGTGGGGAACAGAACAGGCAGACTGATTGAAATACACTGCTGAGGGGCGCAGCGGGCGAGTCAGGAAAGGTCTGCTTCGCCATATGGGTTGCTCCCTGGCTGGCCGGGGATCGAACTCGTGCTACAGAGGCTGCGGATTGTGTCATAGTGCAGTGCTTAATCAACAGTTGTGCCACCAGGGAGGCCCCCATTCAGGTTTTTTTAAAGATATATTTTATTTATTAATGCATACAAGAACTGGGGTGTAGGCCAGAGGTGTGCAAGTTGGGGGAGAGGATTCACCAGAGACAGAGTAGGGAGTAGAACAGGCAGATTCACTGAAATACATTGCTAAGAGGAGTAGCAGGCGAGACAGGAAAGGTCTACTGCACCATGTGGGTTAGCTTCCTGCCTGGCGATCGAACTCAGGCCATTGTGGTGATATTGCTGATTCTTAACCCCTAGCCACCACGGAGGCCCATCCATCCAGTTTACTTTTGCCCAAGAAGATGGGTGCCAAGGATTAGGTATAAGGACAGGTAGATATTAGTAGCAAGATTATATTAAATAATGTAACATTGAATATTGAAAATTATAGAAGAGTGAGGCCAGCAAATCCCCAACCACATCTCTCCCACTTCCCATTGATTTTACCTAGAAATTTTCATTGCCAAAGGACAAAGTTAAGGGAGTTTTTTTCCTTTTTCCTTATTTTTTTCTTCTATCTATAGAAGAGTGGTAATCATTTCATAATAAATGTCAAGCTGTCATGCTTTATATCTTAAACTTATGATATATGTCAATTATTTCTCAATAAAACTGGAAAAATTCAATTAAAAAATCATACCAATTATATTAAGAAAGCTCAATTCTTCCAAATGATATAAATCACTCATTTTAAAAGGCCACTCTATATTTTGAAACAGTCATTAGGGAATCTGAAGAGAAAATGAAGGAAGTTACCTAGATTTATATCTGACTTCTAATAGTAACCTTCAGAATGGTTCATTCTTTTTTTTAAAAAAAAAAAAAAAGATTATTTATGCATACAAGAGCTGGGGTGTAGGCCAGAGGTGAGGGTGTGTGTGTGTGTGTGTGTGTGTGTGTGTGTGTGTGTGTGAGATTTTCCAGAGACAGAGTGGGGAACAGAACAGGCAGATTCACTGAAAGCTGAGGAGAGCAGCAGGTAAGTCAGGAGAGGTCTGCTGCGCCAATGTGGGTAGCTCCCTGGCCGGGGATCAAAATCATTTCGCAGTGGCTGCTGATAGCTTCACAGTGCTGAAATTTAACCCCTTTTGCCACCAGGGGGGCCCAGTATGGTTCATTCTTAAGGCACTAGCCAAAAAATCCCCTTTGATTAATTTGTTTTTGTGCAGGCTATTTTCATATTTCTACAAAAAGCTAGGAGAAGTTATTCTACAAATGATAAAGAAATACTTGTAATTTATGTAAACTGTATTTATATATATGGAAATGCACTTACTACTTCCTAAGACAATTTATTTTGACATTAAGGTTTAGCAGGGAAGATAATTAAAAATTCAAGAATTCCCCTATTTATACAGCAATTACATAGGTAATCATTTACTAAAGGTTTTGCCTTCATTGCAGGACATTATAAGCAGCTATTAATAAAGAAAAGTCATCCGTAAATTTGCATTTCCCATGTATACTAAATTCCATAGTTTCAAGCTACGAAGTTCAATTCAGTGAGTTGACCTTCTGTTCTAAGTACTTCTGCAAAGAGTGACAAATAATTTGACTAATACTTGGATTTTGAAAACAAAATAGGAATAAACCATAATTTATGAAATCTTACATTGTTCGGTCTGTTTAGCTTTTAGTATATTTATACTTCAGTTAATGCCCACTTTGATCATGAACTTGTTATAATTGAGTTGACACAGTTTGTTAACCTACTGGTTTGAGGGACGTAGTTAGCAGTTATAATTTAGCTGAAGTCATAATGACAATAACTATTTTAGAGGATAAAAAAATAACTCCAACTTCATATTATTTCTTTGGGTGGGGCTGGGGGAAGAAGTGGGTAGCAGAGAACTTCAGCATAAGCACACTGACACAATGTGATCACTAGATAAATAAGTCATTAGATTAAAATCAGAAACTTCAGGGCATCCCTGGTAATGCAAGGGGTTAAGACGCAACCTATGAAGCTGTCCGCAGCCACTGCAGCATGAGTTTGATCCCTGGCCAGGGAGCTACCCACATGACGCAGCAGACCTCTCCTGTCTCGACCACTGCTCCCCTCAGCAGTGTATTTCAGTCAATCTGCCTGTTCTGTTCCCCACTCTGTCTCTGGTGAGTTCTCTCAACCCCCCACACCTCTGGCCTGTATCCCAGCTCTTGTATGTATAAATAAATAAATCTTTGAAAAAGAAAAACAAAACCAGAAACTTCAGAGCACTATGGGAAATTAATTAATTAAGTGTGGATATGAGGGCAGGATGACAAAATACCAAAAGAGCACATTTAATTTTTTTTTTTTAAATCAACAAGTGAAAAGTATTACTCTGGGAACTTTCTGGTTGTCACTAGTTTGGAGGGATAAGACCATCAGGGCACCAGCACAAATTGCTGCCATCACAGACACTGAAACGAATCTCCACATTGACGGGTCCAGTCAAGCTATTCCACTCCGCCAGAGGAGTGTCTGTTACCCATGGTTGCCAACAAGCACGGAACCTATAACATCTCCTGGTACCAGCATTGCTATTTATTATATGGATGATAAGTCATTTCATCATAAACTTATGATTAAATTAAACAGGAAACAGAATCGTATGAAAAAGGGACTTCAACCCAGTACGCCTGACTTTCAGAACTGCATTCCAAACACCATACTTAGCCCTTTAACTTTAACTCCATTACTAATCAACTCAGACTAGGGAGACTTTCCTTCTAAGAGAGATTCAGTTGAGTTTTTAAGGTGGTGGGAATAATAAATATTCTGGTCCTTGAACCAGAATTTTTTTTTCTTTATTTATTTATACAAGAACTGGGGTATAGGCCAGATTCACGGGAGGGTGAGAGGATTCACCAGAGACAGAGCGGAGAACAGAACAGGCAGACTGACTAAACACATTGCTGAGGGGAGCAGCGGGCAAGACAGGAGAGGTCTGCTGCGCCATGTGGGACCCTCGCTGGCCAGCCGGGACCGAACCTTTGCTGCAGAGGCTGCGGACAGCTTCACAGTGCGGCGCTCAACCACCTGTGCCACCAGGGGAGGCCCTGAACCAGAATATTTAAATGGAGGCTGATTCAAACTGTTATGAAATACATTTTCAACCAATTAGTGATTTAGTTATATTTTCTTGAAAAAGACTTCTAGGCAGTAGTGTTTTCAAAGCCATCATTATATATTTTAACCAATTTTGACCACATTAACATTCTGATCAACAGATATATGTTTTAGTTGCACTGAAAATTTTAGATATTACTAACAATTTTAGAGAAGACTTTTTAAAAAAGATTTATTTTATTTATTTATGCATAGAAGAACAGGGATGTAGGCCAGAGGTAAGGGGGGTGAAAAGATTCACCAGAGACAGAGTGGGGAACAGAACAGAATACACAGAAATACTATTCTGCCAAGGGCAGCAGCGGGCGAGACAGGAGTTCTGCTGTGCCATGTGTGGGTTAGCCCCCTAGCAGGGGATCGAACTCAGGCTGCAGCAGTGATAGCTACTATATAAATTATAAATTATAACTTAACCCCAATGCCACCTGGGAGGCCCCATTAGAAAAGATTTTTAAAACCCACTCTTTCACTGTTTTTGGTATTTAAAACAGCCTTTTGCTATAAGAGGCATCACCAATTTAACATCTATTTTTAAAAACCACAAATATTAGGATATTGCTTATTTTCTTTATAGATTTTTATATTGAGATTGATTGGGTTTTTAAAGTTCAAATTCAAAATAGTAGCTCTTCATTGCAGTTCAAAACTGGTATCAAGCCAAATTCTTTGTCATTTTGCTTACTTTTACTATTTATACATCAGTAATTGCTATTTATGACTGCAGTAGAACATAACAATCGATATGTTTTGGGTGAAGGAAGGGAAGCATGACTGAAATCATTCAGGTGACTGAAATCATTCAGCCATTAGCTTTATTCTCACAACCTCTCCAAGGCAGAAAATAACATTCCTTTCAAGAAATTTCTCTTAAGTCTTCCTCCCTGCTGTACCACCTCTCAGGAAAAATAAAAGTGAATTCAGGAAAAAGAGCATAACTAATTCTGTAAAGAAAATTATTTCACAGCTTATCTTTGATTCACCTGTCAAAAAAGATAAAAGATCTTTGCTAACTAATTATAATAAATGCTACCTCAACTCATTTGGGGACTACAAATTATAAGCTTAACAGCTGCCAAAAAGCAGTAACTTTTTGGAAGTCTAGAATGTTTCTTAAAGTCAGTTATTTATGCTACCTACAGTAATAGTCTGAAGTTGGCAGGGCAGCCCCAAGGAGGCAAAAACATTCACAGTATAGAGTGAGACTCATTAGTAAATGGATTCTTCTTTACTCCTTGAGTGAAAACTAAATAATTGTTGGTTTACTCCCACTGAAAACTAATTTTAATCAGTTTGTGTCTTCCAGATGGCGCTAAAAATGATGAAAGATAATAAACACTGGATGTTGCAATACCTTAGAGCAAGAACTAGTAAAAGCTTAATTGCTTCTTGGGGGAGCCAGGGGAGGACTGGAGAAATCAGATAATGACAAATGTCATCTGAAGCAAAGTTTTCATTACTTTGCTCTCAGAAATGCTTTTGTAATTAGTTAATCATAAGCTTTATAACTGGATAAATTTGTGAACCATGCAAATTAGTATTTTTTTAGATTATACATTAAAGGCTACTGGTAAATAATAATTTGTCTCAAGAATATGAAGGAAAATTATATATGGCTTCTGACACATTTACTGGTTTCTTTAAAGCCCTGAGGACAGACAGCTTTCTAAAAGGGCAACATCCTGGATGTTGTGATTAAATGACGTAGTATTTGCAAAGTACTCAACAATTGTGCCTGGCATATTAATGATTGTCATTAATGATTGTTATTATTGCAACCATGGGTATGATCATATGAGTGTGTGCCAATCATATGAGTGTGGTGAGAGGGCAGAAGGTCTGGGAAAGGATCCTGTCCCAGAACTTCAAAATTTACTCCTGGAGTTGTGTGCTCTATTAAATACAAATATCTCCTAAGTAGTCATTTACGTCTTGTTATGAATAAGCTTATTTGATCTTTCTGAAGAGCGTGTCAAAAGTTGGGAAAAAGAGCAAGTATAAAGCTCCTGGCAGTTCTGAGGCTGAAGGAAGTGAAGACAAAACTTGAGTGAGCAGGCCTCGTGTCCAGGTGCTCACTCCCAGCTCTAAATGCATCCTTCCTCAGACCTTGTGACTATTTGAGATGTGAAAATCCTGCCTGCCAAGGGTCTGAAGAGAAGAGCTTCTTTAAAGATTCAGTAACCCCCAGCGCAGAGCGTATCTCACCTTCTCCTGAGTGCTGGTGTAGCAGCCCGTGCTTTCCAGACACTTCCTGTGAGGAGAGTGGGATATGCTTTGGAAGCCTGGGTAGGGGAAGGCTTAGACCCAAGTACTGTTAGATCCAGGGAGGAATCTTTTCAACTGCAGCGAAGCACTCCAATGTACTCCTCTCTGAACCTCACAGGTTTAAGAGAGGGCTCTGGGCCTTTCAGGGAAAGTTCTTCAGTTTCTCACATTTTGAACCTTTGAACACCTAAGATCCTGCCCATGTTACATGTTGGAACAACCATCTCCCTTGATTTTCCAGTGAGATCTAAGGGCCTTCTCCTACCCTGTAGCAGACATTAAAAAAGACATGTAAGAGTGAGTAAGAATCCTCTTGAGAGAAGTTATAGGTCAAAGAAATAACAGGTCACCTCTTTGGGATCAGTGCCACAATGACTGAATGTTCCCTCAGTAATAACACCAGTGTTAACTCTTACTTGCAGTGTAAGTCTCAACATCAAAAGAACCATTTTCAGAAAACCATTGTTGAAAAACTTAGCTGTCACTGCTCACTCCCCACAGCACACCCACAAAGTTAGTTTGCCTTTTGAAAGATAAGAGGAGGGACCTGACCATTTCACTTGAGGAATGGGCAGATAGGGTTGAGTGGGGAAAGAGGACATGACTCATTCTGATGACCCCTTAGACTAAAGGGAATAAAATAGTAAAGGAAGATCTTAGGCCCTAAACGAAAAGTGGGCAACTGGGGCCAGGCATGAGCACAAAAGATGTCTTTATTGTTTCACCCCACATTTCCATTTGACAGATTAATATATATATATAGGCAAAGGGAGCACATCACCCTAATGTTAATGCTGACCTTTAGATTTAAAGACAATATCTACACAATCAATATTTATCACAGAGGGACCTGCCCCGGTGGCACAGCAGTTGAGCGCTGGGCTGCGAGGCTGCCTGCAGCCTCTGTAGCGCCAGTTCGATCCCCGGCTGCTCCCCGGCCACTGGAGGAGGGTCCCACATGGCACGCAGACCTCTCCTGCCATGTCCGCTGCTCCCCTCAGCAGTGCATTTCGTCAGTCTGCCGGTTCTGTTACCCGGCTCTGGCTCTGGTGAATTCTCTCACCCTCCCCCGCTTCTGACTGTACCCAGTGCTTGTATAAATAAATAAATAAATCTTTAAAAAAAAAAAAGAAATGATAATCTTTATGTTAAAAAAATATATTTATCACAGATAAGAACCTGTCTGCTGAAGAGGGAGGTAAAGACAAAGTGGGGAGGGGTCCAGTGGCCTAGGGTAAAGGACTATGGTGGCTTTGGTGATGGGTGTGGTGTGATATACATCTGAGGTGGTGCAAACTTATTCCCCCGAATCATATACAGTGTTGTAAACCAATTAAAAAAAAAAAGAGAGAGAAATATTTATCACATTGCCTATATATATTTTTCATCCTTGCCAATGAAGGAATAAAAATGGCATTCTTTTTAAAGCAAACATACTACACAATACTACATTTCATGCAGAATTTTATGGCACATGAAATATATTATTTCATGCAGCAAAAGAAGTAAAGTAAAAAATAGATTAAAATGACAGAGATGGTAAAGAAAGAGAAAATGTATGGTAAGCAGAATGAATATAAAAGAATTTATGAGAAAAAAAGACCCTAACAACAAAAAGCTACTTTCAGCATATTGACATGACAAATTATCAAGTAAGCCTACCATGCTTTTGATGTGGGTTTGAGATAATTTAAAATTAAAAAGAAATGTCGCAAGCACATAAAACATTCTCTGCATTGTTCTTACCTAGGAAAGCCGCCATGTTCATGACTTGACTAAACACGCAGCTTGCAGGCGGGTCATCACCTGCAATACTTGAAAAATACTTAAAATTTTATTATTTTTGTATTAAAATCTATAAACTTTTGCAATGAACTAAGTGTTTGTTTCCCCTCAAACAGTCATATTTTGAAATCCTACTCCTAATGTGATAGTTTGAGAAGGTGAGGCCCCTGGGGGTAATTAAGTCTTGAGGGTGGCAGCCTCAAGAAGGGATTGTTGTCTTTATTAAAGAGACCCTCCTCCCCCAGAGCCCTCTCATCCTCTTTCTGACATGTGAGGATACAATGAGAAAACAGCCATCTAAACACAGAAGAGGGTTGTAGGGTAAGGTAAAAGCATCAGGCTTTTCTGCCCTCACGCCATTAGGATAGATGAGGGAACCCTGAGGTCCTGAATGCATGCCTGATGGTTGGCACGAAGTGGGTACACCTAGGCTGAGAGACTGAGTTTATAAGGGCGGCATCTCGAGGATGCCAGATGAAGCCAAGAACGAACAGAAGCCGAGAGAAGAAGAGAAGCAGAGAGAACGCCAGAGAGCCCAGATAGAGTGAGGATTTGCTGGGGGCTGGGAGGCCTGCCAGCCTCCCGGCCCCCCAGCACCCCTCCCTGCCATATGCCTGGTAAATCTAAATAAAAGACCTGCAAAAGCCACTGAGGACTCTGACTCCTCCTTTACCCGGTCTGCTGGATCCTAGAAAACCTGCTCAGTGCCCTGTCCTGCCCTTACAAGGGTCCTCACTAGAACCCAACCATGGTGGCATCCTGATCTTGGACTTTGTAGCCTACAGAGCTGTGGCAAACAAATTTGTGTTGTTTATGAGCCCTCTCTGACCCCGGTCTCTGTAACTTTGTTAGAGTAACAGGATCTTAAGTCCCATCCCAACTTTTCCTAAGATTCAACGAATTAGGAGCAAATTACCAATTTACCTTATGTATGGCGCATGCTTCACACCAGGTTTCCTGAATAACAGAAAATGCAGAAACTCAGTTCAAGTAATGGTCATTTGTGGCAGTTATCCCTCACTAGTAGCAGAGTTTTTGCTAAGTCTATGAATGAATAATGAATTAATCAGGGAACGTTACCTTTCAGCTGAATTTAATGGGAAAATTTTGTCATCTTCCACAGCTATAAAGTATCTATGAGGAAAAAACAGTTAAAGTTTATAAAACAAAATAATTTTTAAAACCAGGAATCAAGTTTTTCAGTTTTAAACCACATAAATCATATTAATTTTTTTCAAACTGGAAAAATAATCTCTTAATACATACAATGCTTTGCCTATAAACCATCCAGCTCTATGGAAGTCAAATATTATTATTATTATTTTTTAAAGATTTATTTATTTATGCATACAAAAGCTGGGATACAGGTCAGAGATGGGGGGGGGGTATATGAGAAGATTCACCAGAGACAGTGGGGAACAGAACAGGCAGATTGACTGAAGTACACTGCTGAGGGGAGCAGTGGGCGAGTCAGGAGAGGTGTGCTTCGCCATGTGTGTTGCTCCCGGCCACCAGAGGACGGTCCACATGGCGCACAGACCTCTCCTGCCACCTGCTGCTCCCCTCAGCAGTGTACCCTGGTCCCTCTGCCTGCTCTGCTCCCCACTCTGGCCCTGGTGAATTCTCTCACCCTCCCGCACTTCTGACTGTATCCAGTGCTTGTATAAACAAATAAATCTTAAAAAAATTAAAAAAATTTCTTTTTATATACTTTTTCTTAAATTTTATTAATTTTTCAGTCATTTGCACATCTCTATAATGAGGGTACATTTACACAGCTCCAAATGTGCACATGCCTCACACACCCTCCACCAAAATGCTCTCATTTTCTTGTGAGCCTGTAGGGTAAGGAAAAATGTCAGGCCTTTCTGCCTTCCCGCCATCAGGATAGATGATGGATCCTTGCGGTCCTGAATGCATGCCTGATGGCGGGCACCTGGAGTAGGGTGTGGGCATAAGTAGATGGGATTCACCTGGGCTAAGACTGGGCTTTTAAAGGCGGCATCATGGGGACGCCAGCAGAAGCTGAAAGAGAAGCTGAGAAAGAAGCAGCAGAAGCCAAGAGAGAAGCAGAGAATGCCGGAGAGCCCAGATAGAGTGAAGACTTGCTGGGGGCTGGGAAGCCTGCCAGCCTCCCGACCCCCCGGCCCCCCAGCACCCCTTCCTGTCATGTACATGGTAAATCCCAATAAAAGACCTGCAAAAGCCGCTGAGGACTGTGACTCCTCCTTTACCCGGTCTGCATGGGATCAGAAAACCTGCTCAGTGGTCATTCCTGCCCCTACAATTGGCGTAAGTTGGCAAGATGATCCATGCAGACGGGTATGGAGCCCTCCGAAGACCTGGAGGGACCAAGGAATAACAGACCGTTTGCCTGTGATAGTGCTGGAGGTGTCATGGCGGCCCAGGAGATGGACGAGGTCTAGGAGCTACAGGACGAGACCTTGTGTGAAGGAGATGCCCGAGAGGACCAGCCAACGACCCCTGAGGCAGCAAGAAATGTCAGGGAAAAGAGGACCACGATTCGGAGCTCGCCGGTGCTGATGCAGGGAGAGGCCTGATGGACTTGGACTGATGGACTTGGACTGACAATCCTGCCAGAAGGCAGAGGAACTTTGGCAAGTTAAGTTTTTGGGACCCTGGGGCAGAATGCTATTGTTTGTACACCCCAGGAGATGGGAGTCTGGGCTTTGATGGCCAAAAGCAGCCTGTGTATGCCCAGCTGCTAGGCAGGGAGAAAAGCCAACTGAGATGGCAAAAGCTGGTGCTGATGCTAAGTTTGGGAAGCCCTGAGTGGCTGTTAAGCACCAAGTAAGCTGAGGAAGGCCAGTGAGTCTCGTAAAATCACCTGTGGGTGATGCCCTGCTCGTTCTCTAGTGAGGGTGAGGAGCTGAGGAACCTGTCCTTGGGGGACGGGTGGGGAACGTGGCCTGGGGTGGAGCCCAAGCTGAATGTAGAGTTTGGATCCAAGGATCCCCGACCCATGTGCTTGTGCAGTGGGTTGGCCTGAGTGCAGGGGTCTGCGAGTCGCATTGGTGGCTATGAAAGCCGAGCGTTGGAGCGACTGCAGACAGAAACCCTGAGGGTTGGCGATTACCCCCAACAGTATAGAATCGCCAATCCCAGAGTGAGTGCATCCTGGGGGTGGATGCGGTGTGTGGCTTGTAGTCGAGACTACAGCCAGAGAAGGCCAGGAAGCCTGACGGCTCCTGGTGTGTTACAGTAGATGCCGTGAGTGATTCCCCTCCCTCGTATGAGCAGTGCCTTGGGCAGCAGATTTGGTGGCTCATCTACTGGTACCAATAATTGTCTTTTGCCACTAGGTTGGGGCCCTGCCTGGACTTATTTGTGTTCTGTTGTATTTTGTTGTTATATTGTGATGTATTTGATTTTGTGGGCCATGACTGCATTGTTTATATTTGCTAAGAAAATTGTATATGTGAAGACTATATGGCAGAAAACCCTGAGGGGGTGGACTGTAGGGTAAGGAAAAAATGTCAGGCTTTTCTGCCCTCCCACCATCAGGATAGATGATGGATCCTTGCGGTCCTGAATGCATGCCTGATGGCGGGCACCTGGAATAGGGTGTGGGCATAGGTAGATGGGATTCACCTGGGCTATGACTGGGCTTTTAAGGGCGGCATCACAGGGACGCCAGCAGAAGCTGAAAGAGAAGCTGAGAAAGAAGCAGCAGAAGCCGAGAGAGAAGCAGAGAATGCCGGAGAGCCCAGACAGAGTGAAGACTTACTTGCTGGGGGCTGGGAGGCCTGTCAGCCTCCCGACCCCCTGGCACCCCTACCTGTCATGTACATGGTAAATCCCAATAAAAGACCTGCAAGCCACTGAGGACTCTGACTCCTCCTTTACCCGGTCTGCAGGATCATAGAAAACCTGCACCGTGTCCATTCCTGCCCTTTACAGAGCCTATCTTGGGGTTTGTTAATTTTATTTTATCAAAGAACTAGCTCTTGGTTTCACTGATCTTTTGAACTATATTATTGTTTTCTTTCTAATTTTTATCATTTCCTTCTTTCTACTGATTTGGGGCTTCATTTGTTCTTTTGCTTATTCTTTTAGTTGTAAAGTTAGGTTGTTTAATTGAGATTTTTCTTGTTTTTTTTGATGTGAATCTGAATTGCCTTTAGAGCATCCACAGACTAGGATTTCCTCCACCCTGGCCATATTTTCCTTCTCTCCCCGCTCTGTCTTCCCTGCCCCAACAAATATCAAACTCAATGCAAAATCTCGGTGGGAAAGTCCTCTCTTTTGCTGAACCTCTGGGTCTTTCTTTGAGCAAACTTTATTGTAGTTTTATTTTCCTTTTAGTAGTGTTTAAGGAGGAGCATGATCCATACCTTTCTTTTCTACCATGTTAGTGAAGTCCTCAGAATTCAAATTTTCTAATTTCTCAGGAATATATGTGTGCCTTTTTTTAGCATTTATACTCCCATGTATTATTTTATTTGATTTTTTAAAATATGCATTTGGTTTATATATTTTTTTTACATTTTTCCTTTCCTTTTCTTTTACAATGTTTGCTTTCTTTTCTCAGGTGTAGTCCCCATAGAATTCCCACCACCAGTTCACCCGTGCACCATCACCATAGTCCTTCGTGCTCTTTCCTCTCTCGTTTTGATCCCTCTCCCTCCCCTGCAGAATGTCTCTGATTTATAGATGTCTGTTTTCTTTTGTTTTACTATATTTTTTATTATTTATTTCCCTAATGCCTTACTTGGTTCCCCTATATTCCTCCTATAAGTGAAACCATCTGATATTTTTCTTTTTCCTTCTGACTTATTTCACAGAGCATAATCCCTTCTAGCTCTATCCATGTGTGCCTTTCTTAATCAACTGCAGGGAACTAAAATAACTTTCCTTAAGTGAATAGTACTTGAAATAAGAATGGGAATGTTTTGTCATAAGCCAAGACTCTTAATATAATGCTATCCATTTTATAAACAAACCAAATCCAGTCACACACACAAACTGGACTGTGAATGGAATTCTTAGCATGTTAGTGTCAAATGAGCAAATCTTGCAAATAATGAATCCGTAACACTAGTTTATAGAATGTAAATTTCTGGGGGCCTCCCTGGTAGCACAAGGGGTTGAGACGCAACACTATGAAACTATCCACAGCCACTGCAGCATGAGTTTGAACCCTGGCCAGGGAGGTGGCCCACATGGTGCAGCAGACCTCTCCTGACTCGCCCGCTGCTCCCCTCAGCAGTGTACTTCAGTCAATCTGCCTGTTCTGTTCCCCACTCTGTCGCTGATGAAGCCTCTCACCCCCCCAAACCTCTGGCCTATACCCCAGTCTTGTATGCATAAATACATAAATCTTAAAAAAAAAAAATAGAATGTAAGTTTCTTAAAGAATACAGGAATACAAAATAAAATCAGTATTTTTGATTACTTGCTTTGCATAATTTATTACTCATTCTTTTTATTTACCTGGGTAACCCAGAAGGGAAGCAAAATGGGAACTTTAGCAAGTTTAAATAGTGCTTTAGCAAGCACTATTTAAAGTTATTTATAAATACATTCCTAGAGATATGCCATAGACTATTGAAACATCATGCTTTTATCTGTTTTGCACCTTAGTTCTTAAATAATCAGAGAATACTCACACGATCCACAACCCAGCTGAAGTGAACAAAGTAAATACAAGAGGCAAAAACATCCACACGCTGCATTTCTTCCCATCCATGCCTGTCCTGCTGAAATCAAATAAAAAGGTATTAGTGACTAAGGCAAAAAAAAATTCCATCTTTCAAGATGGAAAGGAAGCTTAACAGAAAAAAGTGCTTTTTATGACACCATGACGAAAATTGTAACTGCCACTACACATGTGGAAATCCCTGGGCAGTTTACATGAATGATTGTTAGCATTAGCTTAAACATTCCACTGTCTCAGTTGAGAACTAATGGAAAATTTTGCATAGAGACATTTTTTTTTAAAAATTTATTTATTCATACAAGAACTGGGGTACAAGCCAGAGGTGTGTGGGGGGGTGAGAGGATTCACCAGAGACAGAGTGGGGAACAGAACAGGCAGATTGACTGAAATACACTGCTGAGGGGAGCAGCGGGCAAGTCAGGAGAGGTCTGCTGTGCCAAGTGGGTAGCTCCCTCGCCGAGGATCACACTTGTGCTGCAGTGGCTGCGGACAGCTTCAGAGGTTGTGTCTTAACCCCTTGCGCCACCAGGAAGGCCGGAGACATTTTATCTTTATATAAGTTCCAATATATTTAAAAATGGACAAAAGGGTTTAGATTAGGACTTTCAGAAGAGTTAGGTACTAATGGCACACTCCAACCTACTTTAGTGCTATTATTAACATTTTGGATTTATGGACTTGAGGATCTGGCATGTACATATGCCTACAACTTGGCAGACAAGAGTGTTAGAAACAAATGGTTACTAAATAAATTAGCTATGCAGAAGGAAATAACAAATGCTTGCAAATCTGAACTTTTCTCATGACATGTATTGAGTAACTATCTCAGAAGACTCTAAAGCAGAATGCTCTGGAAAACAATGCATTGTCCATAACTTTAAATTAGCTCCAGCAACACAATGAAAGTCATACAGATGCCAGACATTTGGGATCTTGTTTTAAAGCAAAATTACACGGGATGTGGTATGTAACAACACCTAAAGGGGGAGGCCCTAAGCCTCTAAAACAAACAACATTGTAAATCAATGTTACCTCAAAAGCAATCATACGTACATTAAAAACCCCTCGCAACCCAGAGCTCAACTGCTGCGCCATTGGGGAGGCCCAACATTTGTATTCTTAACTAAGTATTTTATATACAGGACATATGAAAATGAACAATAAAACTCACTGCAGAAAAAAAAAAAAAAAAACAAACCCCACAAAAATGAAGTGAAAATCAGAAACTTCAGAAGTGTCTATGGAAAGTGATTGGTTTGGAAAAGGAAGAACGAACTAATTATCACTTCTTCACCCATCACATCAGACAAAATCTATTTGAGACAGGGACTGCCAACAATCCTGAAGGCAAACAGAATACCTGATCCAAGAAAATAAATTACCCTAGTGACTTTCATAGTGGACCTGACAAACAGCAAGACAATGTGATTAAATGGCACCTCTAAGGAGATGCCACTGCTCATTATTTTAGCTTTAACAATTAACTGCAAAAAGTTGCTTGTTGGGTTTCAACCAGCATGGCCATATTTCTGGTCTCTCATGATAACTGCTTTCCCCTGCTGGGACTCCCTGGCCCTTCAAAGTGTTGAAACCAGAGAGAGAACATGGCCCCCTTTTTAGTCTACCTGGCTGTAAGGTCTCAGGAAGTTCTTATTTCCCAGAACTAACCTATTTGACTGGGCAGTTTCTGCAGACAAGTACCGGTCACCTGGACCTAATGTTCCTTAAATAGTCACGCTGTAATCTAAACACCTGTCGAAACAGCAGTGTGAAATAAAGTGCAGAATCTAGGAGCTGAAAGGCATTAGAAGAACTTCCAGTCAATTTAATTCAATCTCATTCAATTCAGTCCAATTCACAAATATTGACACCTACTTGTACCAGGGATTCTACTAGGTAGTGAAAATACTGAGGTGAGATCTAATGAACACAACTATTTATACGTGACACTATGCAACATATCAAAGCTATTGCATGAAACAGTGGTGTATGGCAATCCAGTTTATATAATGTGGAAGAATGATGAACATTTTAAGCATATACATTATGTTTTTTCAGTGTTTATTCATTTATGTCTAGAAAACTGTGGGCTTATAGTGAAGCTCCCAATTATTTATTTATTTATTTATTTATTAATAGGGGCATGCTTTTATTTTATTTATTTGTTTGTTTTTTGTTTATACAAGCACTGGGTACAGTCAGAAGCACGTGAGGGTGAGAGAATTCACCAGAGCCAGAGCAGGGAGCAGAGCAGGCAGAAGGACTGAAGTACACTGCTGAGGGGTGAAGCTCCCAATTATGCTAATGAAAATAATTCCATCAGAAGCTAAGCTGTAGAGGGAGTAGAGAAAATAGAAATGTTGATTCAGCAGGTAAACTGATTATATAGATCTGCCCCTGAAATAGGGGGCTCTAGCAGGATGAATATAGCAGAAAGGGCTACACTGGAATAAGAGGTAGGAGACTTAGATCTCTCTCTCTTTTTTAAAATTTTTGCATAGAAGGACTGGGGTGTAGGTCCCAGGTGTGGGGATGGGGGTGAGAGGATTCACCAGAGACAGAGTGAGGAGCAGAACAGGTGGATTTACTGAAATACACTGCAAAGGGGAGCAGCCGGCAAGACAGGAGAGGTCTGCTGTGCCATGTGAGTTAGCTCCCTGGCTGGGGATAGAACTCAGGCCTTAGGGGTGATAGCACTGACACTTAACCCCTAGGTCACGCGAGAGGCCCCAGGAAACTTAGTTCTTAACCTTAGCTTTGTCAAAAACTGACAACTGGGCCTGACTCAGTTATTTAAATCAGTAGTATCATTTTCACAACTCACTATTGAAGAGTGCTGATTTTGAAGAGGACAGCAAACATTGATGGTCTCACAGGGTAGTAGCACCTTGGAGGTTAACCCAAGATCTTTGCAGTAACAGAATGCTCCAATGTACAGCTAGCAGTCTCAAAAGAACTCATGCTTATTAGTCATTTTTACAGTAAACCAGATGCCTATTTGTTAATATATAGCAAGAATCAACTGCCCAATGGACAAATCCTCAAGTTGTCTCCACTTTTAGGACCATCTATATGGGAAATTTGGGAGCAGGAAGTAGAGTGAAGGAAGTAACGAGATAATTCTGAGACCGTAGCATCAACCAGCAACACCTCTATGTGCTAATTCCCTTCAAAGAGAGACAGTACAGTAGGATGGGAATGGTGAGGCAAGGCCTTGGACTGAATCTTAGCTCTACCGCTCAGTAACTTTGTGAACTCTGGCAAGTTATTTCATCTCTTAAGCATTTGAAATGATATCTCATTAATTCCCTATTGAATAATGTATTACAATAGGTATATTTGCATGTGCTTATTGGCCATTTATATATCTCCTTTGGAGAAATTCTGTTCATATCTTTTGTACATTTTTTTTTAAAAAGATTTATTTATTTATTTATTTATACAAGCACTGGGTACAGTCACAAATGTGGGAGGGTGAGAGAATTCACCAGAGCCAGAGGGGAGAGCAGAGCAGGCAAAATGACGAAATACACTGCTGAGGGGAGCAGCGGGCGGCAGGAGAGATCTGTGCGCCATATGGGACCCTCACCCGGTGGCCAGGGATCGAACCGGCGCTGCAGTTGCTGCGGGCAGCTTCGCAACCCAGCACTCAACCGCTGGGCCACCAGGGAGGCCCCTCTTTTGTACATTTTTAAATTGTGTTGTTTGTTTTTGCTATTTAATTATGCCAGTTTATATATTCTGGACACTAATCCCTTATCAGATGTAAGATTTACAAAATCTCCAATTACGTGAGTTACCTTTTTACTGTATTCATAGTATTCTTTGATGTACAAATGTTTAAAGTTTTGATGAACTTCAATTTATCCTTTTTTTTTTAATTTTGTTCCCTCTGCTTTTGGTGTTCCATCCAAGAAAATGCCAAATCCAGTGTCATGAGGTTTTCCTCCTATGTTTTGTTGTAAATGTTTTATAGTTTCAGCTCTTGCCACTTAGGTCTTTGATTCATATGGTACAAGGTAGCTACATTTCTTTACATGTAAATATCCAAAACCATTTGTTTAAAACATTTTTTTCCTACATTGACTGGTCTTGACAGAGCAAAAGTTTTAAAAGTTGATAAAATCTTTTTTTAAAGCTTTATTTATTTATGCATACAAGAACTGGGGTATAGGCCAGAGGTGTGGGGGGTGAGAGGATTCGCCAGAGACGGGGTGGGGGGAACAGAACAGGCAGATTGACTGAAATACACTGCTGAGGGAAGCAGTGGGCAAGTCAGGAGAGGTCTGCTGCGCCATGTGGGTAGCTCCCTGGTTGGGGATTGAATTCATGTACAGTGGCTGCAGAAAGCTTCATAGGTTGCATCTTAACTGCTTGTGCCACCAGGGAGGCCCAAAAGTTGATAAAATCTAATTTAACAAGTCTTCCCTTTTTTGGAACTCACTACCTAGGTCTTGGTCTTGAAGGTTTTCTCAAAGTTTTTTTCCTAAAAGAGTTACAGTTTTACATTTAACTTTGTGACCTGGTTATGTCTTCTTAAACTGTAGGTCCCTACTGTTTTTATTGAAATTAGTTAGACCCCAGACAGTCTATAAGTCACTTTGACAAGGATTAAGAAATATGTGATGATCTAAATCAGTCTTCTGAATAGTAAAGGAAGATTTATAATAATATATATTTCAGCCATAATATTCTCTATCATGCCAACTTCAACTGACAGTGTGAACTAAAGAACAAAACAATGATGGTGTGTGTGTGTGTGTGTGTGTGTGTGTGTGTAGAAGTGAAAAGCTCCCTAACCTGCTTCACCTCCCTATCCTCTTTGAGTTATTGAGACTACAAGATCAAAGTAAAAAGCTCTATCAGAACCAGTTTCTGGTTGTTTCCTACAAATGCCCTATCTGACATATTTTGATCCTTTTATTTCTTTCTGTCATCCTGGTGGAACCCTGTAAACAAAGAAGGGGAACTCTGTTACATACTTTTTGTTTTTGCTCAAAATAATTTTTGTCCACGATTAGTCCATAATCAGCTTATAATGTGAGAACCAGCAATAATGAAACAATACTGACTGATAAATTCTGTGTTGGAAGAGGGCTCCTTGAGGTGTCAGAAGATGAAGGTTTGGTTTGGTTTGGTTTCATTAAACTTTCTGAACTGTTCTAGCTTGACAAGTTCAGATATTTGTCTGGGAGTACCTGTGCAAAGACTAACTGAATAGATCTATTTAACTCTCTTCACTACCTCCATGGTACTAGAGGATTAAATGTTAAAACAGAGAGATGACTCTTTATTGCCTCCAAACACCATTGAATGAAAATGGTCCATTGCTTCCAGTTACATTAGAAAGTGTCACCTAAACTTTACATTTCCTAGCAAGGACAAGTTCCACACTTCCTCTGAGTGTAGCAACACAGTACCTACCAGCTACCATTTTTCCCTTGCTTTTTTCAAAGAAAGAGAGGAGAAAGGAAGTCACACACCATACTCCCAGATAGTTTTATCTTTGCTTTCTGAATTATACTTCTTTTTTTCATTTTGCATAATACTTACTTCGTGCATATATTTCTTTCATTAATATCTCACAGTAAAAAACAGGATAATTGTTCCCATGCCCCAAATGATAAACTCTATCTGGAACAATGACACTTAATGAGTTTCTGACAAAAGGAGGAAAAGACAGCCAAAATTGCATAAACCATCTTGAAGGGTTCTGGCATTAGATTCAATTTGGAAGACTCTCCTCCAAATGGTTTCATTTATCCAAATCATTTGCAAAGCTGTTATCCAGATGGTCCAATCCTCCTAGTGAGCCAATACTGCGAACTCTATATATTTCTATCACGTGTTCTTTCCTGCAGTAAATATCATTCCCAACAAATATCATTCACTCTTTTTCCCGTGGCAGAAGTAGAACTGCATCGTGGGGATTTTTCAACACAGTGAGGAGTCAGAGGTTGAAAACCCCACGTGCTCCCTGCTCCCGTCTGTGACCTGCATCCCTGAGGCTCTCATTCTTTTTTTTTTTTAAGATTTATTTATGGGGTATAAGCCAGAGGTGTGGGGGGTGAGAGGATTCACCAGAGACGGGGGCAGGGGAATAAAACAAGCAGACTGACTGAAATACACTGCTGAGGGAAGCAGAGGGCAAGACAGGAGAGGTCTGCTGTGCCATGTGGGTAGCTCCCTAGCCAGCAATCGAACTCGTGCTGCAGTGGCTGTGGACCGCCTCATAGGTTGCATCTTAACCTCTTGCACCACCAGGGAGGCCCGCTCTCATTCTTCCTCAGAGAAAAAGAAACGGTATCAAAGGTTTCTGGTGGCTCCTGCTATTGACATTTTTGTTCCTCTGGAAGACTTCTAGTTGCAAATGCCCAAAAGATATCTGGCCAATTGAAAACCTGTACTTTCATAGAAGCAAACAAAATGTTACTTTAAACCCCCATTAGTTTGGCATCCAAGACTTCAACTACTTTGATTTGAATCAGGGGTCTTGATAAAGTTGAGGTCATATAATTATTCATGATTTTATCATTAAATTCCAAAATGATAGTTCTTAACAGTGGATATATTAATGAAGCTACTAAAGTTGAAGAATATAGGGTACTATTACCAATGTTAATTGTTGCAGATAAAACTTTCTATTCTATCAGGCAATAGTAAACCTCTTCCAATCTACAAGTAGAAATATAAAAGCCCTACAATCATCTTCATTTATAGCTATAAAGACTTTTTTAGTGATGGGCCTCCCTGGTGGCACAGGGTTTAAAGTCTCAGCTCTATCAAGCTATTGCCAGCCACTGTGACATGAGTTTGATCCTCGCCAGGGAGCTAACCCAGGTCTAGTACAGCAGACCTCTCCTGTCTCACCAGATGCTCCCCTCAGCAATGTATTTCAGTAGATCTGCCTGTTCTGCTCCCCACTCTGTATCTGGTGAATCCTCTCACCCCCACCTCTGGCCTACACCCCAGCACTTGTATATATAAGTAGACAAATAAATCTTTTAAAAAAAACTTTATTAGTGAGAAAGCACTTATAATAATGACATTGAAGTGTCACAAAGGTTAACATAACCTTTTCTGTTTTCTGGGACTGGAAAGGGTTTGTTTGTTGTGTATTAGAAGGATTTGTACTACCAGGGGTTAAGAGTAAGAAACAGCTATAGTCATGGACCCTGGAGCAAGATTACCAGGGCTTGGAATCCAAATTCTACCACTTAGTAATTATGTGATCTTGGTTATTACATCCTCTCTGTGCCTGTTTCTTCAGCAATAAAATGAGAGTGAAGGGGCCTCCCTGGTGGTGCAAGGGGTTAAGCACCGCACTATGAAGCAATCACAGCCTCTGCAGCACAAGTTCAATCCCCGGCCGGCCAGGGAGCAACCCACATGGAAAAGCAGACCTCTTCTGTCTCTCCCACTGCTCCCCTCAGCAGTGTATTTCAGTCAGTCTGCCTGTTCTGCACCTCACTCTGTCTCTGGTGAATGCTCTTACCCCCCACTTGTCTGGTCGGTACCCCAGCTCTTGTATGCATAAATAAAATAAATCGTTAAAAAAAAAATAAAATGGGAGTGAAAATGGCACCTATCCCACAGGGTTTTTGTAAAAGGTTTAAGATACAGTTAAAGCACTACTAACAGTGCTTAGCAGTTAACTTTTTAACACACACTAAAAATATTCCACTGTACGTGATGTTCAGGGTCTTTAGTGATGGCTTTCTCACAACTTATTAGGAAATGAACTTCCCCGTCACAGCAATTTTTCATTCTGCACTTAAGGCTAGCTGGAATGGAGCAGGAAAAATTAACAAGTTGCCCATTTATGTCCAGGTTTGCCATAGGGTATGAACCAAGAACTTCCTTGATTCTTTTTAACCTTCTGGGAATCTTAAGTTATTTTCCATGCATGTCAGGGGCCAATTTGAAGGGCTTGTATTATTTTGCAATTTATTTACAATAATAAGTTATAATGACAGGAACTATTTGCTTTGTCCCTAAAATGTTTACAGGCTCGCAGATATAAATCAGCCTATGGAGGTCTTTAATACAACCAGCTCCTTATGCTGACAGTTAACATTTTGCTGTCATGGAATCTTAAGTTTGGGAATGCATGAAAGTTCAAGTGACCTGGTATCACCCTAAGAATATATGGCTTCCTAGGGCTTCCTACGGTGGCACAGGCGGTTGAGCACAGTGCTGTGAAGCTGTCCGCAGCTTCTGCAGCATTGGTTCGATCCCAGCCGTCCAGGGTCCCACATGGCGAGCAGACCTCTCCTGTCTTGCCCGCTGCTCCCCTCAGCAGTGTATTTCATCAGTCTGCCTGTTCTGTTCCCTGCTCTGTTTCTGGTGAATCCTCTCACCCTCCTGCACCTCTGGCCTGTACCCCGGTTCTTGTATAAATAAATAAATTAATTAAAAAAGAAGAAGAATATGTGGCTTCCTTTAAGCAGAGATATAAATAGGCTTACTTAATCTACAAAAAAATTAAATTTTTCCCCAAAATAATTTTCATAAGTACTGGCAAGAAACAATATGTTAGCTACTAAAGCGCTTCTATAAAATATTACCATCTTGGAAGGAATATGGTGATTTCTAAGTAGAACCTATCATGACTGGTTTTGCCCCAAATGTTCTTAAAAAAAAAAAAAAATCACCTTCACTCAATTGACAGCGACTATGGGATTCTTCCATACTAGTAGACCAAAAGATTCTTTTTTCTCAGAAATAGATGAAATACACTGTCCCCATGTTATTCACAGAATAATCTCAGAAGAAAGTCCCTTCTACCTGTACTTCAACAATAGTTTATTTGAGTTTCCATGACGAGATCCTCAGGGTCCACTTATATTTTCAATAATATTAAAAAATATTACCCACAGGAGGCAGATATAATTGCCAATCCAACTGTTTTTTTTTTTCTTCTTTTTTTCCTACTAACAGTCTAATTTTATTTAGGACCATAATTGTGTTCAGTCCAAGGGTAAGTCTTGACTAGTCAAAGCCAACAGCAGCTATCTCATTTTCCTTTAACGGCTATCTTTTCAGACCCTCTTGCACTCTTGTCAATAGGATTGTGCAAAACCTCTTTTCTGCCCACTGCACTCCTTTCCCACTTTGGATGCTACTGTAAAAATGTGATAGCTAGTCCTATGGCAGCCCTCATATAAACATGAGACTAAAGCTACAAGAACCCAATGCCAACAGAATGGCAGAGTAGAAGGTGGAAAAAACTGACTCCTTGATAACATCATTGCAACACTGCATCAAACTCCAGATATCACCAGCCTCCAAACTTCTTATAAAGTGAATTTATTAAGTCCTTATAGCTTAATCATCAGAGGTTCACACAGCACTAAAATCTAGTCTCCCTTCTTCTATTATAACTTGGTGAATACCTGTTTTCAGTTACACTATAATTAGCAACATTTCAAGTAAGTGTGACCCTGTAAATTCTGTCCAGTGAAATTTGAATTAAGAAGCATATGCTAATAGTTTTGTATTAAATAGGACACGGTTTCTATTTTCTAGAGATGCACACTACAGTGTTTAGGAATCAACTGTCACAATGTGTGGGTTCCTATGAACTGGCAACTAGCTAGCCACTCATGGGCAACTGTGACCTATTTGCTATCTACAAATCACAGCAGAGAATTCCTTGACTACCTACAGAGTAAAGCTGGTATCAGAGGCAGGCTCGGGATGCCTAAACAGGTGTTGACCTGATTACGTGCCTATCTCCGTGGTGGTCTCAGATAACTCTACCTGTGATAACATCATACTTTGCTGACACAAATGTCTCTCTCTCTCTTTTTTTTTAAAGAGTAGAGGATCCTGCTTCTTTCTTTCTTTTCTTTTCTTTTTTAAAAAGATTTATTTATTTATTTATTTATTTATTTATTTATTTATTTATTTATTTATTTATACAAGCACTGGGTACAGTCAGAAGCGCAGGAGGGTGAGAGAATTCACCAGAGCCAGAGCCGGGAGCAGAACAGGCAGAAGGACCAAAGTACACTGCTGAGGGGAGCAGCGGGCTGCAGGAGAGGTCTGCGCGCCATGTGGGACCTTCACAGGTGACCGGGGATTGAACCGGCGCTGCAAAGGCTGCGGGCAGCTTCCGCAACGCAGCGCTCAACCGCTGCGCCATCGGGGAGGCCCGCAAATATCTCTTGACACGTGGTCATGATGTTTCTTTCCCTGTCCCTCATAAAATTTGTCCCCCATTCCTATCCTACCTTCTGTACCCTATTCCTCATACCATTGTCTCATGAACAGCTTTTACTAGCCTGTATGCTTTCAATAAATGACACAAGAACTTCTGCTCCAATAGCATAGTCTTTCCTTGCAAACCTGCTCCACAACTGCTGTGTCCCTCATTGTGTTACCACCGCAAAGCAGCAATAAAGCTCCTGTCGAAACAATGATGTCTAAAATTTACTTTTAAAAACTTCATCAATGGGGCAATAAAAAGGTTTTAGAAATAGAAAAGTTACGGTTATATTATCATACCACATAGTGAGTGTAACTGATGGCACTGAATTATACATTTAAAATGGTTAAAATGGCAAATTTTCACCAGAATAAAAGAAAAGAAAAACTCACACATTATCAGAAAAAGTTGAAGTACCACATCATACCCATTAGGATGTTTATTATTAAAAACAAAAACAAACAAGAAAATAATAAGTGCTGGTGAGGCTGTAAAGAAATTGGAACCCTTGTGCACTATTGCTGGGAATACGAAATGGTGCCATTTCTGTGGAAAACAGTATGGTAGTTTCTCAAAAAATTAAACATGCAATTACCATGTGACCCAGTAATTCTGCCTCTAGATGGATTCCCATAAAGACTGAGAGCAGAGACTTGAAGAAATATTGCACACTTAAACGTTCACAGCAGTATTTTCCACAATAGTTAAAAGGTGGAAACAACCCAAGTGTCCATCTATTGACAAATGGATAAACAAAATGTAGTCTATACATAATGCAATTTTTTCAGCCTTAAAAAGAAAGGAAATTCCTGACACGTATGGCAACATGGATGGTCCTCGGGGACATTATTTTAAATGCAATAAGCTAGTCACAAAAAGACAAATGCTGTATGATTCCACCTCTATCAGTATCTATTGTAGTCAAATTAATGGAGACAGAAAGTAGAAAGTAGAAAGGGGAGAGCTGAATTATTTTTTCATTTTTTTAAAAAAAAGATTTATTTTTTACTTATTCATAAAACAAGTGCGGGGGTGTGGGGCAGGGGAGAGGGGGATGGTGGGGAGAGGGGGGATGGTGGTGAGAGGATTCACCAGAGACAGAGTGGGGAGCAGAACAGGTGGATTGACTGAAATACACTGCTGAGGGGAGCAGCGGGTAAGATGGGAGAGGCCTGGTGCGCCATGTGGGTAGCTCCCTGGCTGGGGATCAAACTCATGCTGCAATAGCTGGTGATAGCTTGATAGTACTGAGACTATACCACCAGAGAGGCCCTGTTTAATGGGTTTAATGGGTACAGAGTTTCAGTTTTTCAAGATGAAAAGAGTTTTGGAGATGGATGGTGGAAATGGTTGCACAAAGTAGATGTACTTTATGCCCCTGAATCATACACAGAAAATTATAGCTTTTTTTTTAAACTTTTCTCTCTTTTTTTGGTGGGGTCATAGAAGAACTGGGGTGTAGGCCAGACGTGCGGGTGGTGAGAGGATTCACCAGAGACAGAGTGGGGAGCAGAACAGGTGGATCTACTGAAATACACTGCTGAGGGGAGCAGCAAGTGAGTCAGGAGAGTTGTGCTGCGCCATGTGGGTCAGCTCCCTGGTCAGGGATTGAACTCAGGCCGTAGCAGGATAGTGTTGAGACTTAACCCCTAGGAAACTTTTTTTTTTTTTTTGAGTTATATTATTGAGGGTTTTTTTACTGAAGTGTATTCATTTACAACACTGTGATTCAAAGGCATTGGATCACACCTCCTCGGATGCATGTCACCAAACCACACCCACCACCAAGGCACCCTCAGCCTGCCACAATTGTCCACTGTGTCCTGTAACTCTTTGTTTCCCTAGCTCCTATCCCATCTTGTGGTCTTAGTTGCAGTCAGATTTTTAGGGTTTGATATTGGTTTGGTTTTGTCTAACTCTTTGTATTTCTCTATATTCTACATAAAAGTGAAACCATCTGGTATTTGTCTTTCTCCTTCTGACTTAATTCACTTAGCATTACCTTCTGGCTCTATCCATGTTGTCACAAATGGCAAGAGTACATCTTTCTTTTTTATAGCTGAGTAGTATTTCATTGTATACATATATCACATTTTTCTAACCCACTCCTCTGTCCTTGGTTACTTAGGTTGTTTTCATAACTTGGCTATTGTAAACACTGCTGCAGTGGACACAGGAAAGCATATAGGCCTTCCAATTAGTGCTTTTGCATTCTTCTGGTGGATACATAAAATCATACGGTTGATGTACTTTTTTTTTTTTTAAGATTTATTTATTTATTTATTTATTTATTTATACAAGCACTGGGTACAGTCAGAAGCGCGGGAGGGTGAGAGAATTTACCAGAGCCAGAGTGGGGAGCAGAGCAGACAAAGTGACAAAATACACTGCTGAGGGGAGCAGTGGGCGTGACAGGAGAGGTCTGCACACCATGTGGGACCCTCGCCAGTGGCGGGGGGCGGGGGGGGGGGGGGGAGAGGAGAGAACCGGCACTGAGGCTGCGGGCAGCTTCGCAGCGCAGCATTCAAGTGCTGCGCCACCAGGGGAGGCCCATGATCTATTTTTAATAGTGTGAGAAACCTCCATACCCTTTTCCATAGGGGTTGGGCTAGTCTACATTTCACCAACAGTGTACAAGGATTCTTTTTCTCTGCACCCTCAAAAATATTCGTTATTTCTGATCTTTTGATATGGGCCATTCTCACAGGTATGCGATGGTATCTCATTGTAGTTTTGATTTACATTTCCCTGATGATAAGTGATCATAAAATGGTAAATTTTATATTTTTTCACAATAAAAAAAAGAAGACACTAAGCACATGTCTTATAAAAATCTGGCCTGTGCCAGGAAAGTCTCTTGATTGTTTTTAAAAAAATAAAAAATAAAACTGTCACTTGATATGTCTGGCTTGGAAGGCAGACCATACTCCTCGGGAGGACGCCTTTGACCTTGCAGGCAGGGTTGAGCCTATAACTTCATGAGGAATGTTTGAAGAGTCTGTATATTAATATGAATTGGCAGTTCTTTGTTTTTTTTTTTTTTTAATCAGGGTATTATAAGAAAGAGACCAGCTCTGGGGAGAATAGATTTTGCAAGAAAGAAATCGAAAGAAGAGGAAGAACGAGAAATTTGGAAACTTGAAGGTTGGAAAAGCCAAATGACTTCTATACCTAAAACTGCATGATATTAGAGATGAAAAAAATTCACCTCATTCCCCTAAAGTCTGTTGCTACAGAGGCCTCAATATAGCTGCCATTAACTGGATCCAGGGCAGTACAGAGGGCAAGGACACAAAGAAATAAAGCAGACTCAGGACATGACTTGGAAAGAACTTTGGAAGAGACTGCTGGCACATGGAGTGTCTAGAAGTTAACAGATCAGAAGCCAGCTAAGTTTCTAAGGGAATTGTATTAGCACAGGTACCACAGCCAAATAAACAAAATCTCGTGATTGCTGGTCTCTCAGATTCCAAATTTTTACCAGCAAGCATGGCTGTAAAAATTGTCAGGTCTGGCTAAAGAGGAAATGGAATTGGAAGAGCCCTCCACCACTGCCTCCAAGGGCAAGGCCAAGGCCAAGAGACACATAAAGCATGGCTGAAGGGGTCCTCCTGAAAAGCAGAGCCAGGGTCTCCTTCAGGAACTCTTCCTCTGCAGGCAGGGGACCTCCCAATCACCTCAGGATTTCTGCATTATATGGACCAGGAGTTGCTTTGAGCATTTTTTTCTCTTGGCTTTTTGGAATATCAGTTTTAATTGTGATTTTCTGCTCCATTGTAGACTGTGTAAGTATGAGTGTAGAAGGGGAGATAATATTCCTTTTGGCTCACAGGTTACCAGACCATCAGGTTCACATATGAACCTGATGAAAAGATTGCATCACCCAGGACCACGGACTTGTGGGAGTGCATTTTCTGGATGTACTTTTGTTGGTTCTCCCCGGGGATAAAGCGAGTGTGTTCCATGTGTTGGAAGTAGGTCATCCACTAACATTTGCTGGCTAAAGGAACTCACTGCAGCAAGACCGTTAACTGTTGATGGAAACCCATTCTTCTCTTCTTTCATTGTGTTAGAAGAATTGCGACCCCTTTCTGCTCAGTGTGACTAAATTCCTGCCAATGGAATGGGGGCAGAAGAGACGCGATCCACTTCCTGGCCCAGCACACACACATTTCCAACACTCATCTCCTATTGGCTGAGACAACAGCGATCAGAAGAAAGGACCAAAGTTCTCATGGACCCCTCCTCCCTTACTGACGTGGGACACACTAGACTGTTACATGAGAAAAAAACTAAGCTTCATTCAATGCTACTGTTGGATTTCTTGTTGCAGCAGCTGAACCTTTTATTTCAGCTGAGACAGTCAGATATTCTATTAACAGCAGGCCAAACATCTTACCTGACATTTCACATCATTCCATTTGTAAAAATAACAAAGTCACTCTGTCCATGAGCTACTTGAGGGGTACATGGATTCTGGGGTGATAACAGTTTACAGAATTAGATAATTCCAGTTAGATAATTCCAAGGGTTCCATGTGATTAGGCAGTTTTTCTAAGTATATGTGGAAGAACTAAGGCCAGGGGATGGTTTCCTCTTTAGCCATGTCCAATCTTTTAAATATAATTTTTACAATTATTTTATAAATATACATACATGCCACTTCATTAAAGAGGTAGCTTTATTTTACAGATATGGAACCAAAGGAATACAGGATCTGGGGAGTAATAAAAAAGACTGGGTAACTACTAATTTTATTCTATAGATGACAATGAGGTGGTTATTCCTGGTATACCTGACTCAGTGGCTCTAAAATATCTTTTCTAGACCCTTTGCCATACGCAATTATTTCATGTACCTTCACATTCTTTTTTTTTTTAAAAAGATTTATTTTTATTTATTTATGTATACAAGAACTGGGATGTAGGCCAGAGGTGCAGGGGGTGAGAGGATTCACTAGAGACAATCCAATGCCAAGGGGAGCGGCAGGCGAGACGGGGAGGTCTGCTGTGCCATGTGGGTCAGCTTCCTGGCCGGGCATCGAACTCATGCTGCAGTGGCTGGTGATAGCTTGATAGTGCTGAGAGTTTAACCCCTGTGCCACCAGGAGGCCCCCTACCTTCACATTTCTTTTTTTTTTTCTTTTTTAAGATTTTATTTATTTATACAGGAACTGGGGTACAGGTCAGAGGCATGGGAGGGTGAGAGAATTCACTAGAGACAGAGCAGGCAGCAGAACAGCAGATAGACCGAAGAAACTGCTGAGGAGAGCAGCGGGCAAGGCAGGAGAGGTCTGCCACGCCATGTGGGATTCTCCCTGGCTGGCCAGGAATTGAACCCGCACTGCAGAGGCTTCGGACAGCTTCACAGCGCGGTGCTCAACCCGCTGCGCCACCAGGGAGGCCCCTACCTTCACATTCTTGAGGCAAAAAGAAAACATGCTAAGAAAGCTGTAAAGTTGACTGACCATGAGTTAACTAAAAATGATATCTGGTGCCCAAAGACTCCCAGTTTTGAAACTGCATCACAACAACCCCGTCTGGCCCACTGTCACAGAGTGAGTGCCAAAGGCAACAACAACTCTTCACGCTGCTGGTTCTTGTGAGGCTCTCACACCACCACCTCAGGCTTGTTTCAATGAAGAGAAACAGCCAAATAAATGACAAACTAAATCAAACAAGAAATCCCCAAAGAACACATTGGTCCAGTAAGTTCAAGAGATGGAAATCTGAAGAGGAAAGTCAGTAGAATTTTATGCAGCCAGAAGGCAAGAAATGCTAAGCCAATGCCTATGACCATCAAACCACAAACACTGAACTTGGAAGACTTCATCCAACAAACTGCCAGCTACTCAGTGGATGTGTTACACCACAGGCAATGTTGAAAGGTATTTCTTCTAACTCTCTGTTACCGTGGAAATGCAGAACAGAGCTAGGACCCCAGGACCAGAATCTCTGGTTTCAAATCCAGGCTCTGTTACTAAGTTGTTGGGTGACATTGTGCAAATTGCTCAACCTCTCTGAACCTCAATTTATAACATGGGATCACCATAGGACCTAACTTCCTATTGCAAGGATTAAGGGAGCTAATACATATGTTTCTTTGATAAGCTATATCAAGGTCTCAATAATTAGAAGACAATTATTATAAAGAGTTGTCTTAATATCAGTGATGCCTACCCCATTATGTCCAGGACAAAAGAATAGAATCAAGGTTTATCCCAGCTTACTGGTGAGCATTTAGGAATTCAGTGAGGAATCTGAAAAAGAATGCAGGATAGGGGCCTCCCCGGTGGCGCAGCGGTTGAGCGCTGGGTTGCGAAGCTGTTCGCAGCCTCTGGGGCGCCGGTTCAATCCCTGGCTGCTCCCCGGCCACCAGAGGAGGGTCCCACATGGCGCGCAGACCTCTCCTGCCACCCGCTGCTCCCCTCAGCAGTGTACTTTGGTCCTCTGCCTGCTCTGCTCCCCATTCTGGCTCTGGTGAATTCTCTCACCCTCCCGCGTTTCTGACTGTACCCAGTGCTTGTATAAACAAAACAAACAAACAAACAAACAAATAAATAAATAAATAAACATGCCTCTATTAAAAAAAAAAAAGAATGCAGGATAGGCTTTTATTTTATTTTAAAGATTTATTTATTTATTTATACAAGCACTGGGTACAGTCAGAAGCGTGGGAGGGTGAGCGAACTCACCAGAGCCAGAGTGGGGAACAGAACAGGCAGACTGATGAAGTACACTGCTGAGGGGAGCAGCGGGCACGGCAGGAGAGGTGTGCCGTGCCATGTGGGACCCTCGCAGGTAGGCAGGGATTGAACCGGCACTGCAGAGGCTGCCCGCAGCCTCGCAGCCCAGCGCTCAACTGCTGTACACAAGGGGAGGCCCTGCAGGATAGGCTTTTAATGTTCTCTCTGTGAAGCAACGTATGACCTTGTACAAGAATCCTTCAGTCTCTTAAAAATTATGTGGATGACTTCTTTAGAGGACAAAAAAAAAAAAAAACACATGAAATATACCAGACCAGAGGTTGCACTATAGAGTCCAGGTTGGCACTGAAGAAGACTGTACTTCATCCTACATCCTTCCCAGGGCCAGAACTAATCAACAGCTCAAAACCCAACTCCCCAGAACACTCACAACCACTACATCACCAGAATGAAAGCCAGGGACTCAGAGAATGTAGTTAACAACCTGATACCTGTTCTTCCAAAGTCAGCGGGCATGCCACACATCTTGGAAAGAAAACCTACAGTAGTTTCTCATTTCTTACAGCACCCTGCACAAAAAACAACCTGCAAGACCTTACAAATATCTATCCAGAGCCTTCCTGGTGGCGCAAGGGTTTAAGCACAGCACTGAAGTTATCCGCAGCCACTGCAGCATGAGTTCGATCCCCGGCTGGCCAGGGAGATACCCACATGGCGCAGCAGACCTCTCCTGTCTTGCCCACTGCTCTCCTCAGCAGTGTATTTCAGTCTGCCTGTTCTGCTCCCCACTCTGTCCCTGGTGAATCCTCTCACCCCCTACACCTCTGGCCTGTACCCCAGTTCTTGTGTGCATAAATAAATAAATGTTAAAAAAAAATCCATCCAATTTTCCTCAACCCCTCATTCCCACAGATACTGTGGCTCTGTGTTAATTTTAAGCAATTAGAAGGCTACAAGGTGTAAATAAGGTTGTATCTGCAGTCCTGGGAGCAAAATTAGGAAAATCACCCATAAAGGTGCTCCACAGTTAATGGCACACAATTGTGCTGACAAGAGAATTGACATGTTTCCCAACTGTTGAAAGCAGTAACTGTTGTGAAACTGCAACTCGAAACTGCTCAACACGTTGCCCAGGGTTCAGTGGCTATCCAAAGGCTTGAGTGTCTTTCACCAGACCAAGGATGCATTTGGCCTTGGTCCTGGCTTACTCTCCAGAGCAGTGTTCTCCCAACTGTCCCGTTCACAGCTCCAGGGCCAGATCCCTTCTTTGGCCATCTCTGTTCCCCTCTCACAATGGACTACACACTGATGTCCTCTTCCTCTCCCAGGATGGAAGTGGCTCTCTTTCCCAAATGGTTCCCTTGCTCCCCTTTATCATGCCTACAACAGCAGTATTCTCCATGGTAGTTTGGTTCCCCGGTTTCTGGACAAGAAGCACCATTCTACCTTCCAGGTTTAGTGAATAGTGCCGGGCAGGGGGCACTTTTCATTTCCTTAGATTCTAAGAATGTATTAGTTTTCTAGAAACAGTAAGTCAAGAATAGCAATTCACCAAACTAGTCTTGCTTGATATAAATAGCTTCACTTCTATTGTTCTATATTTATATTTACCAAGTCGTGTCTTGGTCTCTAATATGGTTTTCTGAAGGGAGTTACTCACAAGAAAGGATTTTCCTAAGCAAACAATACCCCCATTGTGAATATATTTCTGTGGTTTGGACAACAATTTTTTTGAATTTGTTATTGTGAGTTGGTCTCCAGAGTTTGAGCACCTTCAGGTGGATGATGGAAAGAGTATCTAGCCCTGGGGCCCTGAGGACTTGCTCGTTGTACCAAGAACTACCACTCTGCCTAATCAACTTGGCTTCTGCCTCCTTCTTACATACATTGGGAACAGGGGCCAAGATGTTTTTTTAACTAGGTAAAGAATTTCCACTTTTATTTTCACTGACTCCTAATTAAACTTGTCATTTCCTTCAATTATGAATGGAGGCAAAAAAACTATACAAAACCACAGTAATATTAACAGTAACATTGTCACCAATAAAAATCACATATTTTTTATGTGAAGTAAAAAAAGTTACAATAAAGTAAAGTTACAATAAATCTTTTTATTTTAAAGATTTATTTATTTATGCATACATTAAGCTGGGGTTCAGGCCAGAAAGAGTGGGGAGCACAACAGGAGGAGCTACTGAAATACACTGCTGAGGGGAGCAGCAGGTGAGACAGGAAAGGTCTGCTGTGCCATGTGGGTCAGCTCCCTGGCCAGGAATCGAACTTGTGATGCAATGTCTGCCCATGGCTTCGTAATGCTGAGACTTAACTACTTTGCGCCACCAGTGAGGCCCATACAATAAATCATAAGATATAGTTTACATTTATAGTTCAAAATAGAGTATTTTGAAATAACTCTTCTTATTCAATGCATCAATAAAGCATAATTAAGTCTATACTGCATATCACAGATTTTGATAGCTTTATTCCAATAACATCTGTTTCCTTCATAGTCTTGTATATTTTATTCTACATATTTAAAAATCTCATTCTGAGAAGGAGGGCATAGGCTTCAACAGACAGAAAAAAAGGGTCTTTGATACAAGTTTGGTTAAGAACTTTGGAGACACTGAAGTTTAGATCTCCTTATCTCTCTCTTGCCATTCCCACTTTTAGAGGGTAGAGACATACCCACTAGCCACAGGCCCATAGGATCCAAACTTCCCCTAGTCCTTGCCCAGAGTTTGGCCAGGAAAGCTCTGTTGGAAACTCAACCTCAGTGCTGAGTCCCCCGAACCCCCACTGACTACCCCCTGGCCATTGTTTCACCCTTACTGCGAGTTGGGTTTGTTTCCTTGGTAGGTAGTTTAGACATACATCTGTCACCGAAAGACACTGATCCTTAGGAGCCACTGTGGCATCCACCCTGGTAAATTCCACACTCTCATGGTTTACCTAGGTTAACTGTCTTCTTTTTCTAAGAACTTCTGTACAATCCTGCCAGAAGAATGTGTCTTTGATAAGATGCTTTAATGAGAACTATGAGGACCAAGTCTTAATGAATTTTTGCTTCTCCCATACTGCCTGGACTTGTGGATTGCATACGCATGGGTTAAAAACTGGAAATTGGAGCCTCCCTGGTGGTGCAAGAAGTTAAGACTCAACCTATGAAGCTATCTGCAGCCACTGCAGCACGAGTTCGATCCCCAGCCAGGGAAGTGACACACATGGCGCAGCAGACCTCTCCTGACTCGCCCATTGCTCCCCTCAGCAGTGTATTTCAGTGGATCTGCCTGTTCTGCTCCCCACTCTGTCTCTGGTGAATCCTTTCACCCCCCAACACCTCTGGCCTGTACCCCAGTTCTTGTGTGCATAAATAAATAAATCATTTAAAAAACCTGGAAATTGGCAGGTGAAAGTCATCAGCAATGCCATCCCTAAACTGTTACCTGCTGACAGCTAAACATACACCATCCCAAGCTGTCCCCCCACATGCGTAAGTATGAAATGCTTTACTTCACTACTGTGGGCCCCTATAAAGGCCATTAAACACTAGTCCACTGGGCTTGCTTCTCCAGACAGGCAGTTTCTACTTTTTCATCAATGGAGCTCCAATGTTAGAAGCTGTTTCTCAGGCCCCAAAGCCTTAGGGTCACCTTAGACACCTCAATTTCTCTCATATTCCACATCCAATGAGCCAGAAAATCCTGATCCAAAAGAGATCCTAACTATAGCCACTTCTCAATACAGTGGCCAGGGAGGTCCTTTAAAAATATAGATCAGATCATGTCATTCTTTAGTCAACATCCCCCTAAGATCAACGCCCAAGTCCCTAACTGTAAGCCCCCTCTTTCATTGGCCTTCATCTACTATTTCCCCTGGATCTGGTGAGACAATTTTCAGATCCACCCAGCAGCTCTGCACAGGTCAGACACTTACTGCATTGACCCCCAGAGTGTACAGGATGCTCCTTCTCTCCCTCCAATCTACATGAAATTAGTACTTTCTTGGAGAAGCCTTCTCTGAATATCCATTTATAGGTCCCCCTCACCCTTCACCTCCAGAACACCCTTGCCGCCCTACTATATCCCCCCATAACTTCCACCTAGTATTATATTTTATCTATTTATTTTATTAATTATTTGTTCTTATACTCCATGAAGCTCCATGAAGGCAGGAGTTTTACCTTTGGTTTTCCTGCTTTATCTCCAGTGTCTAGAGCAAGGTCTGAGCACAGGAGGGTGTTAGATGAATACCTGGTGAACAATAAATGCCAGGGACTCGAATAGAAAATGAAAAAAATATAATAATTTAAAAAGTTACAATGAAGGCAGGAAGCCTGGCTCAAAGAACTAAGTGTGGACACAAATAACTAAATTGTATAGAATAACCTGAAGACTACTACACTTGAGGTGAAAACAAATATCTATGTCTACACTACAGTAACAGAGATTCATCATGACCGTGGAGATTAGGACAAGGTACGTGAAGAAGGTGGCCTTGATTCTGGGCCTTGGCTGATGAACACAACCGACCATAAGATGCTGAAGGGGAAAGGAAGGCTACCAAGCAAGAGAAACTACCTAAGAAGGACAATATCTGTGGAGATGAGAAAATGAAGCAGTATGAGGTGAGGCAAGGGGCTTTGGGTTGAAGAACCATGAGGTGGGACATGAGGTCTGCAGTCAGGCCATGTGGGGCCGAGACAGCACATTCTGGAAGGAGACAGAAAGGGAATACATTCTTAGGTTTGGGGAAGCACTCAGGATTCCTCTACTAGTGATAAGGTGAAGATGTTACCTTGGGATGATTAAAATAGCTACTTTCAGTTGTCTCAAGAAACAAAGACAAGGGAAATAGAGAAGCAGGTTGGGCAGCCAAAGGACTGTCACCTCCATGTTCTAATCATACTTCCCTGCCTGGGAGTTCTCTTTGGGAGTGGTGAGCCAGCCTGTGTGTGCCCTGTCACCAAAATACACTGAACAAAGCAGAGGAATCCAGTGCAGAAAGACCACAACACTGAATATTCCGGAAATGGTTTCTGACATCACGGGAGTAAATATCAATAAAACATCACAAGACATATTCTAGAAATCAGTTAAGGGTCAGTAGCACTCACAATTTAATTTCCTGTTGAGTTCAGTGATAAACTTACACAGATAAGGACATGTTGTGATGTTTATGTGGGCTACAAAGAAAATCTGGCATCGTAAGGCATGCTCTGGGAGACATCAGATAGCAATTGTATGGTCCTGAGCATTTTTATACCTTTGTGTAAAAGATGTGAAGAAAGCATGGGTAAGGTCAAAGTAGCCTACTTTATTAAAACTTAACTAAAAATGTGACCATAGTCCTATCATGGTATCCATTACTAAATTTAACAACTAGGGCCTCCCTGGTGGCTCAGAAGTTAAGTCTCAGTGTTATCAAGGTATCGCCAGCCACTGTGGCATGATTTCGATCCCTGGCCAGGGAGCTACCCACATGGTGCAGCAGACCTCTCCTGTCTTGCCCACTGATCCCTTCATCAGTGTATTTCAGTAGATCCGCCTGTTCTGCTCCCCACTCTATCTCTGGTGAATCCTCTCACCACCTCACCTCTAGCTTACACCCCAGTTCTTCTATGCATAAATAAATAAAATAAATCTTTAAAAAAATTAACAACTAAGCCACCATTCCTTGACTGGCAGGCACGGTTGGGAGGCTTAAATGGATAAAAGGAGTGGATAGGACCACCCTGGAAAACTTGGTCCATTAAGCTGATGGTCCCTTAGTCTAATGATCCATTATGCAAATTCAGATCATCAACTGGGACCTACCTGACTAGCCATCCTAACCAATCCATGAATATATAAATAAAGCCTCGGGACCCTCACTGAGGGCAGCAGGCCTCTCCTGTTTTGCCCACTGTCCACCTCAGCAGTGCATTTCAGTAGATCTGCCTGTTCTGCTCCCCACTCTGTCTCTGGTGAATCTTTTCACCCCCTGCACCTCTGGCCTACACCCCAGTTCTTGTATGCATTATAAAAAAAAAACGGGGCTCCCCTGGTGGTGCAGTGGTTGAGCGCTGGGCTACAAAGCTGCCCGCAGCCTCTGCAGTGCTGGTTCGATCCCCGGCCACCCACATGGCGCACAGACCTCTCCTGCCATGCCCACTGCTCCCTTCAGCAGTGTATTTCATCAGTCTGCCTGTTCTGTTCCCTGCTCTGGCTCTGGTGAATTCTCTTACCCTCCCGCGCTTCTGACTGTACCCAATGCTTGTATAAATAAATAAATAAATCTTTAAAAAAAAAAAAAAAAAACTTAAGTTTTTCTTTCTCTGGTTTCTTCAGAAAAATATCCATGTTTTTGGATGGTGCTGGAAGGGATCATGCTCAGCGAAATAAGCCAGAAAGAAAAAGAAAAATACCGGATGGTCTCACTCATAGCAGGAATCTAGAAAACTTAAATAAGGGACCAGGAAAATGAATAACTATAAGAAAGTGAAAATCAAAATCAACAAAAAACTATGAACCAGAGACACTTTTTGGGGGGTGGGGGGTGGGAGGGGAGGGATTGGGGTCAGAATGGGGGGGTTGCAATTGTATGGGGAATATAAAAATAAAATTTATTATTTACAAAAAAAGGCAAAAAAAAATCCATGTTTTCTTTATTACGGCTTTTCTTCTTATTTATATACCTATCTGAAAAAAGAAGAAATTGGGTCCTCCCTGGAGGCGCTGGGGTTAAACACAGCACTATCAAGCTATCACCAGCCACTGTAGCACGTGTTTGATCCCCATGCCACCAGGGAGTTGACCCACATGGTGCAGCCGACCTCTCCTGCCTTGCCCTCTGGTCCCCTCAGCAGTGTATTTCAGTAGATCTGCCTGTTCTGCTCCCCACTCTGTCTCTGGTGAATCCTCACCCCCCACACCTCTGACTTACACCCCAGTTCTTATATGCATAAATACATAAATCTTTTAAAAAATAAAAAAAATAAAGAAGAAATTGCATTTTCATTCACTCAACAAGTATTTACCAAGTGCCTTCCCAGGGTCTGATATTGTATTTGATAATAGGAAAGATATAATCATGAAGAGAAAATGTTCTGTCCTCACAGTGTCTAGGAGAAGAGACAGAAACAATTAGACAATTACAATGCAAACTGAATCACCTTTATAATACAAACAAACTGATGCATAATCCCACTGAGGAAGCCGGGAAGAGATTAATAGAGGAGGTGACATTTAAGATGGTCTTGAAGGAACTCACCAGGCAGATAAAGCTAAAAAGGGCATTCTGGGCAGAGGGACAATTTGAACAAAGCCACAGAAACACGATTCAATTATGTACCTGTTCTGCCAGTGATATGGATTTCAGGTAAAGCTGTGGTTTGGGGGGAATGGGAAGCTATTGCAATGTTCCCGAACCAAACAAGTAGCAGTTGGGACATCATGTCATGAAACAATGAATTCAGAAAATATCTGGGAGGTAGGAGGTGTAAACAGGAAGAATATTGAGCCATTTCATTCTTAAAATGCAGCTGATATAGAGCCGATAGCACACATCTTTCAACAAATAGGAACCCTTTAATTTATTCCACTAAAGGAATTTTTGTGTTTGGAATAAAGTCTGTTTGGGCTCGGTATGAGAGAGACAAGATGATTGCATTGATAGAATCTGCAGATTTTGTTTTAAAATAGAGGTACATAAATGAAAATATAACTTGGGGATCTAATCAATACTGCAACTGACTAATAAAGCCAGAAGCGACTGTGTTTTACAAATTGTACTTTAGGGATCCCCCCTCCAGCTGACCTCCACCCCTGTTAAAATGGCCACAAACCAGGAAACTTAATTAAGGTGGGGAGGAGGGGCTGAGATTAAAGATTAACAGGAGATAAAGATTTACGAAAACTCAATGATAGGATAAAGAAAGGTTAGACTAGCTCTTTCATTAAAGGATAACATTCCATTCTTTGTTTTTATTGTTTGACAAAGATAAAGAGATATCCAGTCCTTTCCTACAGAAAAATGCTTAAACTGCTTCTGAATATGATTATAAAACAAGTCCCATGGCAGATGTCAGCCTGCTTTTGCAGTCTGCTCTGTTACAGAGAGGCCACCCCATCGGTTCAGCCTCATCCCATTTCTTCCTGCAAGGACCTGAATGTGGCTCAGGTGACCTGGGACACTGTTGCCCAGCTAGTGCAGGGAGAGAGTGGCTGGGGCTCTCGCCATAGTATCCTGGGCTCTAAAATCATCTTGTCCAAGGCCCACGAAAGCAGGAAGTGGAAAAAGCTGAAAGTCCATTTCTTAAACAAAAGAAAGAGAAAATTTATAGGAAAGTGCAGGAATACATTTTGGGGTTAAGGACAGGATGGCCAAGGCAAAAACATTTGAATTCAAGGGAAGCATAAAAATAAATAGAACACATTTCTTCTGTCAATAACACTGGATCCTCTCTGCTACATTGGTCTGTCACTTAGAGTGGACAAAAGGTATTATGGAGCCTTTGGAATCATACTTTCCAACAAGTATTTTCCAGAGAAATTATAAAAATAACAACAATAACAATAATGATGATGATAAGCTATCTGCAGCAGTTAACATACGATGAGCTGAATTTTTGGCCAAGTACATTACCTGCATTCTCTTATTAAGCCCTCTAAACATGCTATGAGGTAGAGACTATTATTGCCATTTTACAAATGAGAATGCAAAGTTAACAGAGGTTTGACATATTGCTCAGGATCACACAGCTAGTAACTGGTTGAATCCAAATTCTTGTACACTACATTCTAATAAACTCTATTATCATTTGTTATACACATGAATTACAAAAAGCCTCAATTAACTATAATGCATAGATAATGTTCTAATTTATAAAGTATAGATTGGGTCTCCCTGGTGGCACAAGGGGTTAAGTTTCAGCACTATGAAGCTATCAACAGCCACTGCAACATGAGTTCGATCCCCAGCTAGGATGCTGACCTGCATGACACACCAGACCTCTCTTGTCTTACCGCTGCTCCTCGCAGCAGTGTATTTCAGTAGATCCGCCTGTTCTGCTCCCCACTCTGTCTCTGGTGAATCCTCTCACCCCTCTGCACCTGCCTATACCCCAGCTCTTGTATGAATAAATAAAAATAAATCTTTAAAAAATATATAGATATTTTGTTTTTAATTCTCACTGATAATCTTCATAAACTCTTCCTCGCCTCAATAAGCACAATATACCCAGTAGAATTTTTCCTTACACTGGTGAGTGAGGATCTTCTGTTGAAAATCATGATTGTGTCTCCCTTGTGATGTCTTAGTCTTCCCCCACATAATACTCATCCATCTTTCTGGAACCAATTATATTTTCAGGCAATTTAGGCAATTTCTCTCACAGCTCAGCCTACAGTAGCATTTTTTTTTTTTTTTGGTTTCTTTCTTTCTTTCCTTTTTTTTGGGTTTGTTTCTTTCTTTCCCTTTTCTTCTTTCTTTCTTTTTTTTTTTTTTTTGCAAAATATTGTCTGTATCTCAAATCTTTTAGTTCAGAGAATAAAGGTATTTCAGAATTAAATACCTGGATACTCTTGTGATGGCTGTGGTGGCTTTACAATATGTCCACTTGGCTAGCTTGAACTATATTTTCCAGAATTTCCTTTTCTGTAAGTTTCTAGTAAGAGCAGGCCACAGAAGACATGAGATGTCAAGGTGAAAGTGAAGCAACAGTCATTTCTTTAAAAAAATAAGCATTTTGTTTGGAATAATTTTAGATGAACAGAGCTGTTTTGTTTTTATACCTGGAGGCTGGAGCAGGCACTTCCCTAGTCTCCACACATGGTTGTTGATTGGCTGGCTCCCTTGGGGTGTGGGCAGCCCTAGGTATGGGCTGCTCCCCTTCCCTGGGTGCTCCTGCAGGTCCTCTCACTGCTGGGTCAGGAGTATGTTTATCCATCATGGAGGCACAAGCTTCTGTGGTGTGACATTCACTGCATTGAGGTTGGAGGTAGAAGAAGTGACTGGTTCCAGTGTGTCCTTGCAGGATCCAGTTTTCCTTTGCTCTCCTCCCACATCTCCTTACATCCCTTTTCCCCTCCCAAATGTCTGCCCAAGTGATTTTATTTTTATTTTTTATTTATTTATTTTTTTAATGGGAAAAGGCCCATATTTTATTTTTTATATTAATTTTGTTTACATCATTGTTTATTTTTAAATAATATTTGCTTCCCCCCACCCCCTCAGGTGTAGTCCCCATAGTTTCCTTCACCAGTGCACCCGAGCACCCGCACCTCAGTCCCCTGTGCTCCTCCCACCCTCCCTCTGATCCCTCTCCCTCCTCCTCCCCTGCAGTGTGTCTGACTTATAATTGTCTGTTTTTGCTTTGTTGTGCTTTGTACTGTTATTATTTTTTTTACACTGATGTCTTATTTGGTTCCCCTATATTCCCGCTATAAGTGAAACCATCCGATATTTTTTCATAAAATATATAGAAGAAAATATAGGTAAAACACTACAAGACATACATCACAATAACATCTTTAAAGACTCATCACCCAAAGCAAAGAAAGTCAAGGAAAAGATAAACACTTGGGATTACATCAAACTGAAAAGCTTCTGCACAGCAAAAGAGACATTAACCAAAACAGAGAGACACCCCACTGATTGGGAAAAAATCTTTGCACTCCAGTCAACTGATAAGGAATTGATCACAAAGATGTACAAAAAACTCACACAACTCAACAAAAACAAAATAAATAACCCAGTCAAGAAATGGGCAGAAGTTAAAAGACACTTCTTCTCCAAAGAGGAAATGCAAATGGCCAACAGGCAAATGAAAAAATGTTCAACATCCCTTATAATCAGAGAAATGCAAACTAAAACCACATCGAGATACCACTTTACACCAGTAAGAATGGCACATATTATTTTTTTTTAAAGATTTATTTATTTATGCATAAACAGGCCAGAGGTGTGGGGAGGAGGGCTGTGAGAGGATTCACCCGAGTCAGAGTGGAGAACAGAACAGGCAGACTGACTGAAATACACTGCTGAGGGGAGCAGCGGGCGAGTCAGGAGAGGTCTGCTGCGCCATGTGGGTAACTCCCTGGGCAGGGATCAAACTCATGTTACAGAAGCTGCAGATAGCTTCATAGATTGCGTTTTAACCTCTTGCACTACCAGGGAGGCCCTCCAGGTGATTTTAAATGCCAACATCCAAAGTGAAGGCAATAGCTTTGCATAGACATTTTATTTTTTAATTTTTAATATTTTAAATTTTTTAAAGATTTATTTATTTATGCATACAAGAACTGGGGTACAGGCCAGAGATGCAGGGGGTGAGAGGATTCACCAGAGACAGCGTGGGGAACAGAACAGGCAGAATGACCAAAACACACTGCTGAGGGGAGCAGCGGACACATCAGGAGAGGTCTGCTGCACCATGTGGGTTGCTCCCTGGCCAGCTGGGGGATAAAACTCATGCTGCAGAGGCTGTGGATTGCTTCATAGTGCTGTGCTTAAACCTGTGTGCCACCAGGGAGGCCCCTGCATAGACATTTTAAAAGCTAAAAAAAAATGGCATAAACTCAAATTCTTATAACTAATCATATCTATATCTACAAAGGGGTTAATGCTTGCATCCAATGAGACTTGCTTTCAAAAGGTAAGATGACAAATCTGATGATTTATTGAAAAGCAGAAGCAATATTCAAGGAAACGGAGGAAGAAAAAGAAAGGATGAGGAGGGAGTGAAAAGGGGTCGTGGGAGCAGAAAAATTACAAGTAATTTGTGATAATGTAACATATGTCAATTTCATGCCAGGCACCATGCCTGGTACTGGAAACATAAAGATCAATAATAACCCTAGACATTATAATCTTTTGGGGGGGGGGGAGGACCCTTAAAGAGCTAACTATAATAGAATAAGTGCTACATAATTGGCATGAATAAAGTACTATGGGAAAACAGAAGAGGAAGTCATTAATTTTGTCTGTGCAGATCAGGAAAGGCTGTACAGATGAGGTAACACTGATGGTGGGCCATGAAAAATGAACAGGAAACTCACTAGTGTGGGGACTTGCAACTCTTAGCAGGCATCTGGATCACCTGGAGGGCTTATTAAAACATAAATTGCTGGGTCTGACCCCTGAACTTTTGATTCAGTAGTCCTGGTGAGGTCTGAAAATTTGCATTTGCCACATGTTCCCAGATGAGGCTAATGCTACTGACTTAGGGGCCACACTTTGAGAACCAGAGCTTTAGTGAAGAAAAATGGGATGGCGCCAGCATCATAGCATACTATGATGCTTCCTGCAGCCACTGCAGCACAAATTCGATCCCTGACCAGGACTACCCACATGGTGGAGCAGACCTCTCCTGACACGCCCACTGCTCCCCTCAGTAGTGTATTTCAGTAGATCTGCCTGTTCTGTCCCCACTCTGTCTCTGGTGAATCCTTTTTTTTTTTTTTTTAAAGATTTATTTATTTATTTATACAAGCACTGGGTACAGTCAGAAGTGCGGGAGGGTGAGAGAATTCACCAGAGCCAGAGCGGGGAGCAGAGCAGGCAGAAGGACCGAAGTACACTGCTGAGGGGAGCAGCGGGCGGCAGGAGAGGTCTGCGCGCCATGTGGGACCCTCCTCCAGTGGCAGGGGAGCAGCCGGGGATCGAACCGGTGCTGCAGAGGCTGCGGGCAGCTTTGCAACCCAGTGCTCAACCGCTGCGCCACAGGGGAGGCCCTCTGGTGAATCCTTTTATCCGCCCCGACACACACCTCTGGCCTAAACCCTAGTTCTAGTATGCATAAAATAAACAAACCTTTAAAAAAAAAAAAAGACATAACAGGGCAAAGTGAGAGGGGTATAAAATTCATTAACATTTTTTCTTCTTGTTCTTCTTTCTCTCTTACTATTTCTACTACCTTTGCCCTCTGAATACCATCTTGCATGAAGATTTATAGTGTCTTTGAGATACTAAACTGGAGATGTTCAGAAAGAAGAAGGCCATGCAGGGAAAGTCAGGTTGGACATACTGGTTTGAGAGATTATGCATGTAGGTGACAGGGGGAGTCTGCACAGGGGACACATCACCAAAAGAGATCTGCAAAGGGAGAAGGTGGGTGAATGGGGAGGGAAGGAAAAGAGAACAGGAAAAGAGGCTCAGCAGGGTGAAGGACAGAAGACTGAAGAACATTAGCGATGGGAGGACTAAGGGAACGCTGCAAAGGAAAGTGAGTGGGAACAGTCAGTGAGATAGAACAAGAGAGAGTTTTGTTATGGAAGCCATGGAAGGATTTCTGTAAGGACAGAGTGGGCAGAGAGGCCAAGTTGAGCACCGGAGAGGCTGAGGTATTTGCCAATTAGTAAGGTGACTAGCTCAAGAGTGTGTTAAGAATTATACATCACAGGGCCTCCCTGGTGGTGCAGCAGTTGAGCGCTGGGCTGCGAAGCTGCCTGCAGCCTTTGCAGCGCCAGTTCCATCACCGGCCACCAGCAAGGGTCCCACATGGCACGCAGACCTCTCCTGCCTCGCCTGCTGCTCCCCTCAGCAGTGTGCTTCGTCAGTCTGCCTGTTCTGCTCCTGCTCTGGTTCTGGTGAATTCTCTTACCCTCCAGCGCTTCTGACTGTACCCAGTGCTTGTATAAATAAATCTTTAAAAAAAAAATTATACATCACAGTAGGGTAGAGGTGAAAGGAGAATGAAGACATCAATCAGTTAGTGTTTGATAATTTACATTTCCTCATTGAAAGTAAAAGCAAGGAGAAAGTAAAAAGCTAGTGGGGGATTACAGAGGGCTTTGAGGGTTGGGAAGGGTGAGCAGACTTATATAACCCATTCTGTTTCATGTTGAAGGCCAAATTAGGCTGGAGACCTGGAACCTTAGCATTTTCTCCAGCAGTGATCAACAGCCAATATACAATAGTATAAAAAAAATCAGTGGTGATGGATCCAAGGAAAGGTAATTGTATTGGAAAGCAAGGAAAGAAAGACTTCCAGGGCAAAAAGGTTTCCAACAACATCAAATGTTCTGAGAGCTTCCCAAAGACCAGGATTGAGATGAATGAGATCACTGGACCTGATGATTTGGAGATCATTGTGGTATTGACATGAGTGTTTTCCCTAGAGTACTGCATCAGAAGCCAGAGTACAGTTGGGTTGAGAAAGGAGTGGAAGACTATGTGTATAGCAGCACTATTTACAATAGCTAAGCTATGGACACAACCCAAATGCCCCCAAATAGATGACTGGATCAAGAAGATGTGGTACATATACACCATGGAATATTACTCAGCAATCAAAAAAGATAAGCACATGCAGTTTGCAGCAACATGGATGGAGCTAGAAGGGATCATGCTCAGTGAAATAAGTCAGAAAGAAAAAGAAAAATACCAGATGGTCTCACTCATAGCAGGAATTTAGAAAACATAAATAAGGGACCAGGAAAAATACTAATTATAATAAAATAAAAATAAAAATCAACAAGCAACTATAAACCAGAGACACAGTATGGGGGTGGGGAGGGGGAGAAGGGAATAGGACCAAAACAGGGAGGGTGGGAATTGTATGGGGGCTATAACCAAGATGAAAATGCATACATTGTGCAAAAATGAAAAATGATATAAATGTAAAAATGATGTAAATGTAAAAAATATATAAAATAAATTAAATTAAAAAATACAATAAAAATAAATGTTATTATAAAAAGTATTGTAGAAGTAAAAACAGGAAAAAAAAAGGAGTGGGAGGTACTCCTTCAAGAGTTTTGGCTTTAACAGATAAATGCAGCAATAGTAAAGTCAGGATCAAAGAAAGATCTGTCCGAGTGGACACAAGAGCAAACCTGGGTACACCGATCTGCACAGGCTGATTAGAAGCCAGTGGAGGGCCTCCCCGGTGGTGGAGCCGTTGAGCGCTGGGTTGCGAAGCTGCCTGCACCCTCTGCAGCGCCGGTTGGATCCCCAGCTGCTCCCAGGCCACCGGAGGAGGGTCCCACATGGCGTGCAGACCTCTCCTGCCGCCCGCTGCTCCCCTCAGCAGTGTACTTCGGTCCTTCTGCCTGCTCTGCTCCCCGCTCTGGCTCTGGTGAATTCTCTTACCCTCCCGCGCTTCTGACTGTACCCAGTGCTTGTATAAATAAATAAATCTTTTTTTTTTTTTTTTAAAGAAGAAGAAGCCAGTGGAGAACCTAGCAGAGTATGAGTAAGACAATGAGCTGGCACGCTTGTTATCAACTAAGCAAACATTCTGCTGAAAACAGTAATAGTCAGTGCTGGTCATAATGCATATTGGAAAAATCTTCCTAGATTTGTCAGACATGCAGGAAGGTGCAGGCCAGGGACAAACAGGTAGTTACAAGTATTTTCATTATAATCAAGAAATGATAGAAGGAAGGAAAAAAAGAAGCATTTTCTTTATGAATTTTTGAAAAAAACAACAAATATAAGGAATCTAAGGGAGGAAATAAAAGGAACAAGCAATGAACTGAAAAAGAAAAGAGCAAATTACAGAAAGAAATCCAAGAGCTGGCTCTTAAACCACCAGCACCTCCAATGCAGAAAACTTGACAGATCAATTTTTTTCAAAAATACCGTTAACAAGTATCTATAATATAGATTTACATTTACTGGTGCATGTATGTATGTGTAGATACACCCACATGTAAATATAAAACAAATAGTTACTTGGGAGGAGTGACATTTAGGCACATGGAAGAATTGCTGGGAAGATACATTTCACTATATAACTTATAATAATTTTAATTTTATTACTTCCCCAAATTATTTTTATTGAGGTAAAATAGGTCACCTCTTGTCCCCTGCTGCCCTCAGCAGTGTATTTCAGTAGATCCACCTATTCTGCTCCCCACTCTGTCTCCAGTGAATCCTCTCATCCCTGAGGCTCTGGCCTGCACCCCAGCTCTTGTATGCATAAATAAATAAATCTTTAAAAAAAGAAAGAAAATGTAAAAGATTTCTAAATATTATGGAAGAATATTATAAGCAATTGAATGCTAATACCTTTGAAAACATCAATGAGATAAGGCTATATGCTGGGAAAATATAATTTTCAAAATCGATTCTAAATATAGGCAGTCCAAATGGTTCAAATTCAGGAATAAATTGAAAAAATTACTTGGCAGTGGGTAGAAATTCAAACTTTCATGGAATGAAGAAGTACTTTAGATTTAGTCATGTATTATTTTGGGGGAAGAAAGTTGTGTCCAATGGAAAACTATACATCATCTACAGGACAGACTTTCAGGTTATCTGATTTAATGGGAATAATTTTACAAGTGCAAATTATAGGTTATTGAAAGCAATGCAAAATAATTTTTATCTATAAACATGCAAATTATGTTCTATCTGATAGAAGTGCAACTGATTCATTCTCCCTTTCCTCATGAAAGAAAACCACTTTTGCTTCTATTTGCAAATTCATTCATTTCAATATTGCTTATATAATTTAATATTGTTGATGGATAAATGTGTCTGTTTTAAAAAATTCTATTTGGACTGGTTTTAACATCTTCCTGTTTCTCACTGATTTATGAACACAGTAAAGTCTATTAACACATGTTCATTTTTATATCTATATGAGAGATATAAATTTACCTCTTTCTGAATATTATCCTTGAACAGTTTCAAACTTTTAATGAAAAGTTAATTTTAAAGAGAAATATATTACACTGGAACTTGAAAAAATATGGGAAACAACCCAAATGTTTTGAAAAATATTTCTGATAACAAAAAAAAGAAGAAAAAATCTAAAAATATCTCCAAAAAAGAGAAAAATCTACACAAATATTCCTTCTTTCTCTTTTTTTTTTTCTGGTTCTGAGAATCATTCTTTATTTTTGGCACTTACATATTTGAAAAATAATTCCTCTTAAAATATTACTAAGAGGAAACTCATATTTTTGTTCAGGGTAGGGAGAGGTGCACCCCAGAACCCCCAAAACTGCCCACTCTAAATAGGTTCTGGCATCCACCGCATTAAGACAAAACATATAAGACCTTTAATGGAAAGGAACTTTAACACAGTTAGTGAACAATACAGAAAAGACAAAGAATATAGTTTCTAAATCAAGCACCCAGAGTTACCCATCCCCTCGTGGGTAAAAGTCCACCCAAATGGGATTGGCCCAGGGCAAGGCCTGAAAGCCTGACACAAGTCTAAAGCAGCTTCTGGCCGGGATCCACAGAAAAGGGTCAGAAACAGCCAGGCAAGTGTTGAAGGAAAAGAGCAAAATCAAAATCAAGATAAAAGCTGCCATTGATAACTTCCCCAAGGAGTCTCTCACCCACATCTGTTTCAACCACTCCAGGACCAAAAGGCAAGTGCAGTTTCTTTACATGTCTCTGTTCCATGTGCCTCCCCCAGGTCTCCCTGCTTCTCTCCATCCTGCTTCCTCCTACTCCAGTCTCTATCTTCTCTCCCCTGCTCAGCTCCACCCTCCTTTGGCGGGGCAGGGAACCTGGAATCTCCTCTTTTCCTGGGCACCATCCTGGTACATTTTTATATTTCATTTAAACCTGCACTTTAATTTTTTTAAAGATTTATTTATTTATGCATACAAGAACTGGGGTACAGGTCAGAGGTGTGGGGGTGAGAGGAGACAGAGTGGGGAACAGAACAGACAGATTGACTGATATACATTGCTAAGGGGAGCAGTGGGTGAGTCAGGAGAGGTCTGCTGTGCCATGTGTGTAGTTCCCTGGCCAGGGATCGAACTCGTGCTGCAGTGGCTGCAGACAGCTTCATAGGTTGTGTCTTAACCCCTTGCACCCCCCAGGGAAGCCCCTAAACCTGCACTTCTAAGAAGCCTCCAAAAAAGTCCTTTGGGTACCTATTCTTGTTCTTCTTGTTCTTTTTTTATGACCTATTTTATTACTGAATTAAAAAAAATCAACTCTTATGGTTTTGAATTGAGAAGTTTTATAATTCTTTATCAAAAAATACAGATTCTTGATTTTTCATATCCACAATTTATGCTCTTAAATAAACGAACAAGACACATATTGTTGCTCTTAGAGGTTTGTGGATAAACCTCAATGGAATGGTTCTGATAACTCTCTATTTGCTCTGTCTTCTCATACATGGAGGTTACCATTTAGAACTTTCACTTTACTGTATATAGTTACATATTCAAAACTAAAACTAGTGCCTAATCCCTTAATCTCCTTTAAAACATTTATAAGTCCTTTTACAAGTGCAGTTTTGCCAGGCAAGCTACTTTTTAGACTCAGGACCTCACAATTGGTGAGCAATACTACTGTAGGGAATAAAATTCAGAATATATGAAATGAATAAGCCACCACCAGCAAAAAGAGTTATTTAAGAAGGGTAAGGATGGGTTAAGAATTTCATTAATGTACATCTTTTTTTTTTTAAAGGAAAACAATACTATCACTTAAATACACGTTGAAAATACATTGAAGATTTCAAGGGGATTTGGATAAGTCATCCCAAAATGTATTTCTTTGACTTAAGAATTATTTTGAGCTAAAGGCTCAAAATCCCTGTCTGCTTAGCATAAGAGCCACCCAAAAAGAATTGAATTGTCATAAATCCCTTCTCCAGTAGTAACTATGATTCTCTCAGAAAAGTCAGCAACATAGTCAGACATTGTCACAAAATATGTGGCCATCTATTCTCCCAAGGGCCTATTTATCTTTCAAAAAAAGTCATTTGCTTTTCCATAAGTACCTTTTCTCCCCTTTCCTTCCCCTAGGAAGCTAGTTATATAGACCCCCAGTTCTAACCAACTCTGAGTTACTGATCTTTGGATTTCTCCCTGTATAAGTATACACATGCTAATAATTCTGTGAGTTTGTCTTTTGTCAGTCTTGTTTATAAGGCCCAGATGGAGAATGTAGGAGGATAGAAGGAAAAATAATTTTTCCTTTCCTACAGATTCTACACCCATTCCTTGTTTATATTTTTTAAGTTTTAAGAAAACTAGGAACAGGAGGCTAATCGCCTAACATAATTTTTAAAAAGATCTATTACAATCAATAAGCACACTATTCTTTACCAGGAAACAATAATAGAAGCATTCCCTTGAAAATAAGGAACAAATGAAGGGCAGATGCACGAATGTTTATTTAACAATGTTCTGGAAGCTTTGGACACATAGACTAGAAATTGTAGGTATAATGTTGTAAAGGAGAAGGCTGGGTTGGTTTACCAGTCTCACCCTTGCAAAATGTTTAACCAAAAACCTATTATATTTAACAAGAGAACTCAGCAAAGTGGCTAGATACAAAACAAACATCTAAAAATCAATAGCTTTCTTGCCTACTAGCAACAACAATTACAAGATATAATAGAAGAAAAAAAAACATTCACAATGTGTAAGTAGTAACACATGGAGGGAAAACCAATAAAAGATAAAAAGAAGACCCAAATAGATGAATTAAATAAAAAGCTGTCAATTCTGTGCAAATTACTCACAGCAGTGTATCCTGGAGCCCCAGGACTAATTGCCTTAAAATCCCTGGGCTGAGCCCAGACTTAACAGAATCACAGGAAGAAAGTGGGTTCTCTAGAAAGTTGTCCTCTTAGCAAGCTCCCTGGGTGATTCTAATACATATTTAAGTTCAGCTACCACAACTTTATGTAGGTTTTGTAAAACTTCAATAAAATTCCCACAACACCTGGAATGAAAACCAAGAAGGAGGATTGACATAACAAAGGTTAAAACATATCATCAACTTAAAGTATATATATGATATATCATAAAGGTCAGTCATAAAAATAATGTGGTATTGTACAAAAACCAGCAAACAAGTCAACTGAGCAGAACAGACAGTTCAGAAACGAAATTCCTAAATAAGTTATAGAAGTAAAATTGTTGCTGAAAACGATGACTTTTTTTTTTTTTTTTTAAGATTTATTTACCTATGCATATAAGAACTGGGTACAGGTCAGAGGTGCAGGGGTGGGGGTGAGATGATTCACCAGCGACAGACAGGGAACAGAACAGGAAGATCTACTGAAATTCACTGCTGAGGGGAGCAGCAGGCAAGACAGGAGAGGTCTGCTGTGCTATGTGGGTAGCTCCCGGGCCAGCTGGGGATTGAACTTGTGCTGCAGAGGCTGTGGATAGCTTCACAGTGCTGTGCTTAACCTCTTGTGCCCAATTTGGAGGGTTTGTTTGGAATGATCTGATGCTACATACAATAGGAACATTTGGTTGGGGAGGTCACAGATACACGAGTTGCAAGGAATAAAACTGTTACTTAACATTTTGGGGTTTTTGTTGTTGTTGTTGTTTTTGATCAGTCTGGTGTGGACCTGGAACTATACCATGGAGATGTGTATTAAAATGAAATATTGATTATCCCTAGAAGAGGGAGGCATGTTAGGGGACCATGTGGGAAGAGTGGCTGGGAGCAGCCTCAATCATGCAGGTGGGGAGCAGAGAGAGAGAGAACTACTGGGCAAGCACTTTTATTGGGGGGTTGGGTGGAGTGTAAAAGCAAGAGGCATAAAGGACATTTATTGTTGTGTCTGAATGTCACTGGGTCACAGTCAAAGGGGAGGAACTCATGGCAGGGACTAGCCTTATCACCCTAGTGCACCTGGCTCTCTGGGTAATCTGTTGGGGTACTCACATCCTGTTTTTAGGGATGCTGAAGCAACAGGAAAATATGAAATTTTAAAGAGATATAATGTAGTCAACCTTGAGATGCGTCAACATCATCAGGATATTAAATGGAATGGCTCACACCTGTTACCTTCCTCCCACATTAGATGTTATTAATATATAAGCCACTGCTGCTTCTCACACCAACTCCCACAACATAAAGCTGCCCATGTGAGAAATAGCTCAGTCCCATGTCCCTGCCTACATTTACTTGGGCCTTCCTCTTCCCCCTCTCCCAACTTGGAAGCCCATTTTGATGTTTCATCTTTTTTCTTTTTTAAGATTTATTTTATTTATACAAGAACCAGGATACAGGCCAGATGCGCGGGAGGGTGAGAGGATTCACCAGAGACAGAGCAGGGAGCAGAACAGGCAGAATGACTGAAATACACTGCTGAGGGGAGCAGCGGGCAAGACAGGAGAGGTCTGCCGTGACATGTGGGTTGCTCCACGGCCACCGGGGATCGAGCCGGCGGCACTGCAGTGGCTGCAGACAGCTTCACAGCACTGCGCTCAACCGCCTGCACCACCAGGGATGCCCTGATGTTTCATCTTTTTATATATAGACCATATCTCCTGTGATCTGCACATCTCTTCTTATTCTGGTTTGGTACTTCTGAGATATACTGTAGTGGAAATTTTTCAACCTTCATATTTTATCAGTGCCCCCCAGTATTCCCATAAACAGATGCCAAGCATCCCAGCCAGGCCTCCAGTTTAGTGTGAAATGGATGGTCCTTGCCACAAATTCCCACTTGACTCTCCTCTGCCATCTCCCCCCTCCCCCGACTGTGAGCTAGTGACATCAAACATGCCAATGAAATCCCCTGGCACCTTGCTGGCACACTCCACACTGACACCCAGTAAATTCATTCCCGATGGGTCCTCACTCACTCACTCTCTGCCACTTGATGGGTTGAGCAGCTGGTTGGGGCTTCTACGCTGCAGTGCCTCCTCTTTTCCCATCTGTGGCTATAATGGTTTCTTTCAGTGTTGCACCTAGCCTCTCCGTGGTGGTTTCCATGTGGACACCAGACAAACAAAACAATACCCCAAACTTGAGTAACACAATTGCTCCTTACAACACAGTTGGCTGGAAGATGGGCTGATCTAGTCCCACACGGAAAACCCCATAGATATGCCCTTGGATGACTGTTGGCTAAGGACTAGAAAAGATTCCCCTCTTAGTTTCTGCAAAGGGAGCATGGCCCCGACACCTTGGTTTTTGATTTCTGGCCTTCAGAATTGTAAAAGCATAAATAAATTTGTGCTGTTTTTTTAAGATTTATTTTTATTTATTTATGCAGACAAGAACTGAGCTGTAGGCCAGAGGTCTGGGGAGTGTGGAGGTGAGAGGATTCACCAGAGACAGAGTGGGGAGGAGAACAGGCGGTCCTACTGAAATACACTGCTGAGGGGAGCACTGGGCAAGATAGGAAAGGTCTGTTGTGCCAGACCTGTGTGTTGGCTCCCTGGCTAGGGATTGAACTCAGGCCGCAGTGGCTGGCAATAGCTTGATAGTGCTGAGACTTTTACCCCTGCACAAGCAGGGAGGCCCAAATTTATGCTGTTTTAAGTTTTTGATAATTTATTGTGTGGCCCTTGGAAACAAATACACTACTTAAACAATCACTGATATGAGCAAAGTTTTGTACATAAAGATGTTCATTTTGCATTATTTGTAATAGCAAAAAATTAAAACAATGAAAACTAGAGCAAGGGTTAAGTTAACTATTATATGCCCATAATATATATTAATATTATAATAGTAATAATGTGATTTGTTATTAATATAATATTATTAATATTATCTATATTATTATATTATTGATATTAATAATATACTATTAATATTATATATTGTGCAGCCATTGAAAAATGGTTTAGAGACTTTCTAAAGCCATAGGAAAATGTTTATGGTATATAGGTAGAAAATTCAAAATACAAGAGGGTATGTCAACATGATCTCCAATGCAACTGTATATAATACACACTTATGTGTATGAATAATCCTAATGAATAATATGAGCAAAAAGTCCCAATTAGCACAATAAATCAATAATATAGTAGAAAAAAATTAAAATCTAGGAGATTTTATACTAGAAAATATATATTATTAGAAATATGTATATATAAATGTAAAATATATATATAAAATATATATCTATAAAATATATAAAATATATAAATGTAAAATATATACTATTAGAAATATAATGTAATATATTAAGAAGTCAAATAGAGAAATCATGAGAGGATATAGAAAAGACACTTGATAAAATTCAGTGCTCATCCCTTACAAAATATTTAAGAAAACTAGGAAGAGGCTGCTACAGTGAGTATCTATTGAAAACCATCAGCCATAATGGTTTTCTAACTCACCTTTTCATAATGTGAAAAGAGAGCTTTCCTAGTAAACAAAACTGGGGTGAATAAATACTATTGCCATGATTATAAACACTGTTCTGGCAGTTTTTAACTGATTTGGTAAGATAAGAAACAGAAATCATGGGTCTAGTTACAAGAAATACAGAAAGAATTATTATCTGCAAGAATATGTCTGGATAATTGACTAAAGTGTTATTGGAATTAATGAGTGTTCACATAAAGGGCAGATAAAGATGAAATTCAAATAGCTTTTTATTATACATTAAAAAAGGAAACTGCAGATTTACAGTAGCTATAAAAACTAAGATACTGAGGACTATCTCTAATAAAAAATGTATACATGAAAAATTCCCACAAAACTCCGAGACATAAGAACTTGAATAAATGTTCTTGGGGGCTTAATTAGAATAGTCTGAAGAAAATATCTTGCCAAATTAATTTAGAGCTATCAAAGAATTCAATTTTGAAAACTTAAAGGGATTACTTTGGAATTTGATACTATTTCTAAATTTCATTTAGACTATGTGGAGTAACTGTTGAAATATACACTTACATGTAAAAATGTCTTTCTTCTAAAATCTACTTAGTAACCCTAAAGAAAGTTAGTTTTGTTTGGAGTTTCACAAAATAAGTCATTCAATGTTTCTAGCTGTCCTTGAGCTATTAAATTAGTAAAGAAAAGACTAACATTCGTTACTATGGAGGTTTCAAACCTGCAGGGTGTTTTCTTAAAAATTTTTTTTCTCGTGCATTTCTTTTGCACTTTCTTTTTATCCTTGCTAATTTTCTCTAGGGAAATGTGAACCCCTGCAAAGCTTTGTGGTTATTTAAAATTATTTATTGAAAGCTTTTTATTTCCTGATTGCACTTTATTTTACATTGGCATAAAGACGGGTTGGTATACTAAAAGACTGGTCTAGATTTGAATCTCAGTTTTGCCTCTTTTGCAGTATTTTTTATTGCAAAAATTTATTTATTTTGAAAACTAGATCAATATACCTACTTCCAATATTTGCTATGAAGATAGTTAAATTATTGCCCAGCATAGAGTTTGGCACATACCAGAGAGTTGTTGTGATTTATTGTAAGTTACATAATTTCCAAGCTTCTCTTTCTTTCCCCAGTTTGCCTCTGTAACTATTTACCCTTATTTAATTCAATCTGGTATTACGGTTTTAGGTCATAGCTAATTATTCACATGTGTATCTTCTGTGCTGTTTTGCTCATTCACATACCCACACAGCTCCAAGCCAAATGGTTTTATTTCATATGCCCATCAATGTAAAAAAAAAAAAAGGAGAAAAAGAAGGGAGGAAAGGAAGGGGATGTTGATTTTTTAAAAGATTTATTTACTTATGCATACAAGAACTGGGGTGTAAGCCAAAGGTGCGGGGGAAGGGGTGAGAGGATTCACCAGAGAGAGTCGGGAGCAGAACAGGCAGATGCACTGAAATACACTGCTGAGGGGAGCATCAGGTCTGCTGCACCGTGTGGGTTGCTCCCAGGCTGGCAGGGATCGAGCTCGTGTTGCAGTGGCTGGCAACAGCTTGACAGCACCGTCTTTAACCCCTGCACCATCAGGGAGGCCCAGGATGTTGATTTTTTATGATACAGGTAATATGTCTATCCTCCTTATTATATCTTAAGTTTGATATCATCTTAGCATTTTAGAAGATGTTATGAAATAGAATTTTACACACTTTTGGCAATTTTTAACCAATTAGGTAAAACAAACAGAAATAAGTGGTATGGAGGCAAACTGACTAAAATCAGACTAAATCAGTGAGGAGCCAAAAATAAGCCACAAACTAATCTGCCCACAACATTTACTGAATTCCCACTGTGTATTTAAATGATTTCAGGATTCTGGCTCTGAATTCTATAATCTATTCGTGGTTTAATAGTGAAGAAATGTTGACATGCTGAAGCAGCCAGTGCCTCTTGTATTATAAAAGTCAAGAAACAGAAACTTATGAGTCCCATAATGGCAATAGCAGCCCTGCTTGCTCTACAATGTTATTTTGTTTTACTGTATATGGTCTGGACTCCAGGGTTTTATTTATGTGCAATGGGGTGGAATTACAGTTGCCAAGAGAAAAATGTTAACTTATTGTTTTTGACTCTAAACATACAAAACAACAAGTACAATTTTCCCGAATGCCTAACTGGTAAGCTTATTATAATTTTAATATTATCAAGTTAACAGTCTGTGTCTTTAATGAGAAGATACTAATTTTTAAAATGGCAACTAATGAAGTTCTAAATTAAACATGACCAAATGCAAAAATATAAGGAGAAGCCAATCAATGCTCAGGAAGAGGTAGATTTATGAAAAACATAAGTCTTAAGGACCTCCCTGGTGGTGCAAGGGGTTAAGATGCAACCTATGAGACTACCTGCAGCCACTGCAGCAATAGTTCAATCCCCCAGCTGGCCAGGGAGCAACACACATGGTACAGCAGACCTCTTTTGGCTTGCCCACTGCTCACCTCAGCAGTGTATTTCAGTCAATCTGCCTGTTCTGTTCCCCACTCTGTCTCTTTTGAATCCTCTCACCCCCTGCACCTCTGCCCTATACCCCAGTTCTTGTATGCATAAATAAATAAATCTTAAAAAAAACATAAGTCTTAAACTTATAAGCAAATGTACATAAAGAGTATGGGCCAGGAGGACATTTCAATGCGTGAACCAGGAAAATGGAAACAAGAAGGCAAAACCTAACCCTGGTGAGCAAGCAGTAGACGCCTACATTAGAGAAGAACTGGAAGAAAAACGTCAATAGATAAAATGGGTTCAGATTATGCAAGGCCTAATCCAACACCAGCCACTTGGATTTGGTCCTATAAATAATAACCCCCTTAGAGGTAGTGTCTGGGCAGGAGAGATCTCATGAAAGTGAAATGGTGGCAAGATGAGGTGGGCAGCACTCACGTGGCCAAGAAGCAGAAGGCATGGAAACCAGAGTAGAAATTACTGTAGTGTTTTCACATGTGAAATCATTATTTAACATAATCTTTAAAATCTTTCTGCCTGGGAATTGATCAGTGATTTCTACATGTAAATGCTGGAACAAGAGAGCAGGCAGAAGTTCTTGGCTAGGTCTGCCAAAGGTCAGGCCTTCTATGAACCTCACACTTTCTATCAAGGTAATCATGGGTGTCAGTAACAGGGTACAGATGAAAGACACTGGGATTTAGAAAATGTGAGGCAGAATGAAATTACAGCCAGTGAGGACACGGAAAGATATAGTACTTAAAGTATTTCAGTGTGTCCAATACTTGGCAAGACCTCATCAAATAAATATGACCTTTATGTGAACAGCACTTTGCAAAGCCCTTCCATATGTTATATCAATAGCACTTACTATGTGCCAGGCATGGCTAATACAACCCCAGGAGGTAGTTAGGGTCATCCATTTTCACAAAGGGTAGTAACCTGCCCACATCCTGCTGCTGGGAATGTAAAGCCAGGATCAGGACCCAGGGGGTTACTAACTCCAGACGCTGTGCTCTTAAACTACACTCTACTGTAGTTCATTCTACTTGCTCTTCACAACAACCTATAAGCAAGAAAGCTGAATCTTTATAATTATAAGTATTTATAGAGTTCTTACCTACCATGCTCCATGCCATGTATTGAGCTTCCAGTGATAGGCAAGCTACAATGTCTATTCTAAAAAGGAAGTAAATAAGCCGAAATTTTACAGATAAACAATAGAAATGCTGTTTATATAAATGAAATAACTTACTTAAGCACACAGTATAGAGGGTGACCAGACTTAATGCTAATATCACATCTCTAAGTCTAATGTTTGCTCCAAGTCATGCTGTTACTTTCTTTTCTAGTCTACCAGGAAGAGTCAGAAGAAAACAAAACAACAATGTCATAACCAGGACTGTCTAGCCAAATTTCTGCAAAGAGCCTGATCTCCCTAAGGAAGCATTAAACGAAGCCCTGTGATCCTGATGCAAACAGCACAGGTTGATTACCACCCTTGGGTTCAATCAATTCCAACATTAAATATCCTGTCATCAATAATTATTTCAGATGCCTTGGGTGAATGACTCACATTGGGCCAATTTTCTCAAGGAAAACCAAGATAAGTCCTGGTGAAAAATGAAAGATGAAAGATGTCCCAACCAACTCAGTTCCACAGTAATGAGAACTGTTTTTCATTTTTCCTTCTGCTCCTTTAACATCCTCTAAAGGAGGCCTAGAAGTCTCCTGTATATGTAAGAGAACTTTCTCAAATTATCTAACCACGACAGCTTGTGAATTTTTTTTTTTTACAAAATGTGTAGGTCCTTACAATTCCTCAGCATGAGCCACTGTTACTCACAATGTGATGTTAAACCCCTCTCAGTCCTGGTGTAGCAGGCAACATTGAGTGCAGCAAGGATTCATTACTGCGGTCTTCACCCAACAGGGTTTTTCAACACAGCTCTCAAAGCTGGGCCAGCAGCAAATCTTATGTCTTTTTCATTTTTTTAAAAGATTTATTTATTTATGCATATAAGAGTTGGGGTGTAGGCCAGAAGTGCAGTGGATGAGAGGATTCACCAGAGATGCAGTAGGGAGAAGAACAAGCAGATCTACTGAAATACACTGCTGAGGGGAGCAGTGGGCGTAGCAGGAGAGGTCTGCTGCACCATGTGGGTCACCTCCCTGGCCAGGGATCGAACTCATGCTGCAGTGGCTGCAGACAGCTTCACAGGTTGCATCTTAACCCCTTGCGCCACCAGGGAGGCCTCTCTTCTTCATTTCTGAAAAGGGTCCCCATCATAATCAATTATATATGTACTATAAGCAGCAAGTCACTGTCATATGATTTGGAGGGTAATAATAAAAGTGTCCTGTGCCCCCAAATAACTCCTATCCCAGTTTGTTGATTTGGCTAAATTTAAGGAAGAAAGGCTTGACACAGTGTGCTACCAGGGTTATTAAAGAGGTGGTAAATATTTACCAAACACGCATGATGAGCCCATCACAACTAGAGACCAGGCATGGCCTATATGACCAGGGACTGGGGTGAGGCTTTACAGGCATTGTGAAGACAGAAATGTAGTCTTTTGGGCCTCCCCTGGTGGTGCAGGTGGTTGAGCGCAACGCTGTGAAGCTGTCCTCAGCCTCTGCAGCGGGGTTCGATCCCCGCCAGCCGGCGAGAATCCCACATGGCACAGCAGACCTCTCCTGTCGCACCTGCAGCTCCCCTCAGCAGTGTATTTCGTCAGTCTGCCTGTTTTGTTCCCCACTCTGTCTCTGGTGTATCCTCTCACCCTCACCCACATCTGGCCTGTACCCCAGTTCTTGTATACATGAATAAATAAATCTTTAAAAATAAATAATGTGACAATAAAAATTAGTAGTTTAAAAAAAAGAAATGTAGTCTTTTTCAATAATTTTAATATCTATTTCAATAATATCTAATTCCAATTTAAAATCTCTACATGGTTCATGTAAGGGGCAGGAGGATGGAATGAAGGGCTCAGGGCAAGTCTTACACCTACTTTTCCAGTGATCCAGCCCCTAGGAACAATTACTGGTTCCCCAAGTTGCCCAGCTGGTTGCCAGACTCTTGATATGTGCTGTGAATACAAATATAAAAACGCTATTCCCACCCCCAAGAAGCTCATAGATCATTAGAAGACATGTACAATTTCAAGGACCGTACCAGGAAATAGGAAGTGAGGAAGCTGACCTCACATGGTGGGCAGGGGTTGGTAAGCAGAAAGAAATGGCAAGGGCTGAGTTTTCAGGGGTGTTGGGGTTTCCCAGGCAGATGTGGTGCATGAGCAGGGTCTCCAAGGCATCTAACCACTTGTATGTGCAGGAACTAGAGTTCTTTGGTGATCGGAGCATGAAGGATAAGATAGAGAGAGTGGCGAAGCATAAGCTAGAGAGGCAGGCAGGGGTCCGGTCAAGGGCATGACTAGACTGTAGCTGATGAAGAACACTGAAGGTTTGTCTCCTTTGGCTTTTACAACAGGGAAGTGTGAATAAAAAGTATACGAAATGATGCAATTTATAAATAACCACTATAACAGGTGATGTACAATCTTTACAGATGTGTATTTATATGTTATCAATTTACATATACTAACAAATACATGTCTTTGAAAAGACATAATGTAAAATACTTACAATGGAATATTATTCAGCCTTAAAAAGGAAAGAAATTCTGACACATGCTATAATATGGATGAATCTTGAGGATATTAAACTAAGTGAAATAAATCAGTGACAAAAAGACAAATTCTATATAATTCTACTTATATGAGGTACTTAGGTTAGTCAAATTAATGGTGATTGTCAGGGGCTGGGAGAAGAAGGGTGGTTGGGAAGTTATTTTTCAATGGATACAAGATTTAAGTTTTATAAGATGAAGAGTTTTGGGGACTAGGTACACAAATAAATCTAACACTGCTGAATGGTATTATTAAAAATGGCAGGGCCTCCTTGGTGGCGCAAGGGTTAAGACGCAACCTATGAAGCTATCCACAACCTCTGCAGCCGATCCCCGAATGGCTAGGGAACAACCCACATGGCGCAGCAGACATCTCCTGACTTGCCCGCTGCTCCCCTCAGCAGTGTGTTTCAGTCAGTCTGCCTGTTGTGTTCCCTACGCTGTCTCTGGTGAATGTTCTCACCCCCACGCCTCTGGCCTGTACCCCAGCTCTTGCATGCATAAATAAATAAATCTTTTTTTTTTTTTTAGTTAGCAATGTGTGTTTTTTTTTTTTGTTTTTTGTGGGACCCTCGCAGGCGGCTGGGGAACGAACTGGTGCTGCAGAGGCTGCGGGCAGCCTCGCAGCCCAGTGCTCAACCACTGCGCCACCAGGGGAGGCCCAATAAATAAATCTTTTTAAAAAATGGCAAAGATGTTAAATTTCAGGTTATGGGTATTTTGCTGTAATTAACAATAAAAGCATATAAGTTAAAATTTTAAAAGGATATTGCCTAATAGTGGTTTTAATACTTTTTGGACTTACTTTTGTGATCATTTTTCCATGTAAGATATGGAATCCCCACCTGATATCTCCCCTTCTCTTCATCAATATTTCAAGTGAGTATAGCATATTCTATTATGGTGATCTACTTTTATTTAGCCTAGGAGAATTCTTTTTTAGAGTGGAAGAAACTTGTAAACGCTTGGCTGATGGGAAGGAGTGAGTATAGGATGGAGACAGATACCAGACCACAGAAAAGAGAGGAATATAAATAGAGGCACAAGTAGTCAAGTAGGGAAATGATCTTGAATAGTCAAGTAGGGAAATGATCTTGAACATGGGGGAAATGGATCCTACATCCTCTGAAGAAAGGAGATGAAGATAGATATAAAAATGTTTGCCTATGTAAGGAAGAGTTTGGAGAGTTGAAAGAAGAGACTGGCTATCCCAATGAAGTTAAAGAGTCAGAGGAAGTAGGCTGTTAAAGAGTTGAAAGGGTGTATAACTATATTCAGAGAATGTGATATTCAGAGAATGTGATACTGGAGTTAAGATTTTGGAAGTAAGGGGCCTTCCTGGTGGCGCAAGGGGTTAAGCACAGCACTGTGAAGCTATCTGCAGCCTCTGCAGCACCAGCTCAATCCCGCCCAGGTGGTCCTGGAGCTACCACGTGGCGCAGCAGACCTCTCCTTTTGTGCCCGCTGCTCCCCTCAGCAGTATATTTCAGTCAATCTGCCTGTTCTGCTCCCCACTCTGTCTCTGGTGAATCCTCTCACCCTCCACACCTCTGGCCTGTACCCCAGTTATTGTATGCATAAATAAATAAATCTTTGGAAAAAAAAGATTTTGAAAGTGAAAAAGTACCAGCTGGGCAAGTATTAGAGTGTACCTATAGTTTAATGACATGACGTTATTCAGAAGGTCCAGTGGATTTTGAGGCCAGAGTCATGGTCAGATGTGTAGGATGGCACCATGGCTAATGTTTATTACAGGATTTGGAAAGAAAAGGGAAGTATAGAGAGATGTGGTGTTAGGTCCACAGTTATTTAAAATATAAAACAAAAAGACTGGGAATAATTGGAGAGTGGTTATGAGAAAGGGAGGAAGATGGTTTATCATATTTAGGCTCAAAGTTGGGGGATGATAAGTCTTTTTCATGCAGAGACCCACATGGGAGAGAGAGAGAGAACAATCAGTCAAAAGTTCAGGAACTTTATTAACCATGGATTCCTTAGGGTATAGAAAGAATGGGGGGGATCAAAAGAGGGCTAGAAGTAAAGAAGCTAAGAGGGAGTGAAAATAAGAGATATGATATGTGGTGGAGGGGGGAGTGGCTTGAGGGGTTAAATTGACACAAGTTATGGTTCTATAGTAGGGAGGGGGATATTAAGACTATGGATATGGAGGACCAGGCTCGAACAAAGGAAAAAAAAAATAGCTGTGGGACCCAGGTCTAGTCTTTGAAAAGTGGTAAGAACTGTTACAAAGGTTGCAGAGAAAAAGCAATGAGACTTGTAATTCTCAGAGCACATTTTCTAGCATCTCCCAAGTCTTTACCATGATTTATTTTTTACCAAGCATGTCAGTCAGATACTATACAACTTCCTTGCTTATACATATTTCTAAAGCTCTTTGAGGCAGAAACATTGTCTGTTTTGTTCAGTATTTATAAACATCACCTCTGTGAAGTTTGCATGTAGTAATGCCTCAATAAATCATACTTGAATGAATGTGTAAATGAATAAATGATAAAGGTCAGTTAAGATAAGACTATCCCACAAGGTTTGCTTAAAGAGCAGGAAGGATCTCCCCCAGAAAAGAGCTACCTTATGGTGTTCAGTCTTAAGAGAGACAGAAAACGTCAGCCAGGGCCTCCTGCCAGGTTGTAACAGCTCTTACTTTTCCAGTTTTCTCTTTACAAGACACTTCTGATCCTATTAGATGCAGCTTGGGTGTCACCATCGCAGAGGAGCCCCACCTGATGTCTCCTCTCTTATACAGCACAACTGCTCCCTTGGGTGCTTTCAGAACATTCTATGCTTTTTGTATTATGCCTCCCTTGCTGTGTCATAACCGTTTACATGTTGGTCTGCCCCACTAGACTGAGCAAGCATGACATATCTCAAACACACAGCAGGGGCCCCCATAAGAGACCCCATAAATGGAAAACACTGGACATATGAGTTGGTGAGTAAAAACCTGTATTTTTCCTTTTATGAAGCTCAATCCTGACATACACAAATCTGTATTTGGCCCCTCAGAGGAAGGGGGTCTCTGTTGCCAGGGAAATCAGCTGCGAAGAGAGCTCAATTCCTAACACCAAGGATGAGTTGCAGTCTTTCTGTTTAAGTGAGACAGGGGTGCACTGTCTTTCACATGTTCTATTCTCCTGCCCATCCATAGGATGCTTGTGATGCCATGATGGAGCATTGAGGCTCATGGGCTGCCTTGAGCACTTAACTGTGCTGCCCAGACAATAGAAAAGAGTAAAATATTTAGGGAGCCTTAAAAATGTCTAACTCAATAGGCCTGGGGTGTAGTCTGGATAGTGACATCTCTTACGGTGGTTCTATTGTGCATGCAAGGTTGAGAACTCTCCCAGCTCCTAGTCATCTTCTCTAGGCTTGTGGAGCTGTCCAAGGTACCATCTTGTCAAGCACTTCTTCACCCCCTATGTCTACCTAAGACAGTCATGGACACCTCTCAGTTTGTCTGAACAAACCAGTGGAAGGGTGCTGCACCTTCTATCTGTACTAAGAGCCAAACCAGTTAGTTTCATTGTACTGGAGGAAACCACACCTTTGTATTCAATCTAAAACTACACTGTCTGTGCCTCTCTGGTGGCGCAAGAGGTTAAGCACAGCACTGTGAAGCTATCTGCAGCCTTTGAAGCACTGATTTCAATCCCCTGCAGCCAGGGAGCTACCCACATGATGCAGAAGACCTCTCCTGTTGTGTCTGCTGCTCCCCTCAGCAGTGTATTTCAGTCAGTCTGCTTGTTCTGTTCCCCGCTCTGTCTCCGGTGAACCCTCCCTGCCCCAAAACTCTGGCCTATACCCCAGTTCTTGTATGCATAAATAAATAAATCTTTAAAAAAAAAAACCTACACTGTCTGATAGCCAGATGTGGCTATTTATTTATTTTTTAAAGATTTATTTTATTTATGTATGCATACAAGAACTGAAGTGTAGGACAGAGGTGTGGGGTGTGAGAGGATTCACCAGAGACAGAGTGAGGAGCAGAACAGGCAGATCCATTGAAATACGCTGCTGAGGGGAGCAGTGGGCGAGACAGAAGACATTGCTGCGCCACGTGGGTTAGTCCCTGGCGGGAGATTGAACTCATGCTGCAGTGGCTGGCAATAGTGGGTGGCACTGAGATTTAACTTCTGTGCCACTAGGGAGGCCCAGAGATGGCTGTTTAATTTAAATTAATCCAAATTTTAAAAAATTTAACTGAAGTTTAGTTCCTCAGTTGCACTTTCAAATGCTGAAAAGCTACTGGCTTCTGTACTCCACAGTGCAGAAGGGGAACATTTCCATCATTGCAGAGAGCTATTAGATAGTGCTAATATTAAAAACATCCCTTTCTTCAGAAAATAAGTGAGGTAGTTACATTCATTTTCTGCAGTGAAGGGGCAAATGAGCCAGATGGGAAGCAGAGGGTGAACAGACTGAATCTCTGGTCATTTCTCCTCAGCAGCCACGGTTCGATAAATGAGGATGACCCTTTTATCACCTTTTTCAGTAATGAGAGCTAAGAAAGGAATTCCATGCTTTCATGAGCAAAAGTTTTTCTGAACAGTTCTATGTGTGTGTTAGGACAACAGATAGTAAAATATATATATTTTATAGCACAAGCCAGTATACCGATATATATATATAAATAACATACACATCTATATCTGAAACTAAAAGTTTTACAAACCAATTTTTATCCCTAGCACATATTCTGCATTGGGATATTTTCTTTTTTTTTTTTTAAGATTTATTTATTTATGCATATAAAACTGGAGTACAGGTGGGCCTCCCCTGGTGGCACAGCGGTTGAGCGCTGGGTCGCAAAGCTGCCCGCAGCCTCTGCAGCGCCAGTTAGATCCCTGGCCACCGGCGAGGGCCCCACAAAAAAAAATAAAAAAACAAACAAACTGGGGTACAGAGCAGAGGTGCAGGGGGTGAGAGGATTCACACCAGAGACAGAGTGGGGAGCAGAACAGGTGGATCCACTGAAATACACTGCTGAGGTGAGTAGCGGGCCAGACAGGAGAAGTTTGCTGTGCCATGTGGGTCACCTCGCTGGCCAGGGATCAAACTCATGCTGCAGTAGCTGCTACAGTGCTGTGACTTAACCTCTTGTGGCACCAGGGAGGCTCTGGGATATTTTCTTTACTACTCCATTATACTATTTTCTGTTTCATTAAAAACAACTACTTATCAGCTTCCATAACTCTGGAAGCTCTTAACAGCTTCCACTGAAAAATCTGTCTTATGATGTACATTGTACACACAACACTGGGACTCAATTTCACACCGTGGGGTTAACAGTAAGCTAGATAATAACACTTTATTGGAAATTTATTACATGCCAGCACTGTGTTAAATTTCTTATATTCACTACCTTCCTCAGTTTTCACCAGGGTCTCCCTGGTGGTGCAAGGGGTTAAGACACAACCTATGAAGCTGTCCACAGCCTCTGCGGCACAAGTTCGATCACCGGCCAGCCAGGGAGCAACCCACATGGTGCAGCAGACCTCTCCTGACTCGCCTGCTGCTCCCCTCAGCAGTGTACTTCAGTCAATCTGCCTGTTCTGCTCCCCACTCTGTCTCCGGTGAATCCTCTCACCCTCCACACCTCTGGCCTGTACCCCAGCTCTTGTACACATAAATAAATAAATCTTTAAAAAAAAAGAATGCTACAAAAATTTTTCATTATAACCCAATAGACTAGGTATGTGAAAAATCTGAAATTTTATGCTGTCAGCACAATTTAACCTGCCACAGAGTCACAGATGCTAGCAAAAGATACACGATTCCTGGGTCAAAGACAAAGGACTTTATCACTCACAACAACAGCATTTACAGTTGTGAGTTACTTAACGACATTTTCGTCATATATGATGGTGATCCCTATATATCTTAGGTGTGTAGTACTCTATCCCATGCGGGCTTGTGTGACATTTGCACAACGACAAGATGGTGTATATATCCTGGTCATTAAGTGACTCGTGACTACACTAAGGAGCTGATACTATCATCAGTACACTGATAGCCAGGTATCAGGTTTTCTTGCACCAATTCCCCAGCTCCAATTCCCACAAAGTGTCACAAAGTGGACACACATGGAGAGTAGCATCACTGGAGAGGAATTCTGAGCTGGGGGGACTTATATCTACTACACTGGATGTAGGTATGTTGTCTTTTGTTTCTGAGGATGACACTACATCATCTAAAACTACAAAAATATCTTTGCAAAATCAGTCCAGAATAAAAGGGCAGTCAGTGCCATTCTTTGCAAGGCCTGTTGAAGATGCAAGTGGTGTAATGGAGTACAGCCTCCCAGTAGTATGTACTGAACGCATCCTCATTTTGTACATGAGAAAACAATGTCTGAGAAGCATTTAACTAACTTATTTAAGGTTACACAGCTACTGACCCAGGTCTGTGTATCGCCTCAGCCTATGCTGAAGACACCTTTCACAGCCAAAAGATGTTGCAACAGGAGGAGAGACATTATTTGTCATTCACTAATCATTCAGAAGTGAAGTCTGTCCATAACAGAAAGGAATTTTTATGTGTATTTTGTAATATGCTTTTTTCCTAATTTTCTTTAAATTTCTTTGATCATCCCATAAGAATATCATATGAATAGGGGTTGTTAAACTTTTCCTACAAAGAGCCAAATAGTTGAGATTTTTAGCTTTATAGAATGGACACTGTTACAACTACTCAACTCTGGTGGTAGGGCAGAAGCCAGCACAGGTAATATGTATCCAATGGCTATGGTTGTGTTTCAATAAAACTTAATTTAAAAATAGCTTGTTATGAGAGGGAACTCAAATACTGGCCAAAAATTAACAATAATGTAAGAAGAAAAAAAAAGGCAGGGGCACTGGTCTAGATTAAAGAAGATTAAGCAAAAATGAAAACCAAAAGAAATAAATAAATAAAAATAGCTTGCTGATCCCTATCCTTAGACAACCTAATAGGGTAGCAAAAAAATTACATAATGTAATTTCTACACACAAAGAAGCAATCATTTAGCTGGAAAGACAGGTGCTTATGCAACAAGCAAGCAAAGCAGGAGATACATGAAATTCCAGCGAGCCTTAACTCAATATCAGAGTCCTGTAAAGTCAGCCTAGAGAAATATTACGTAGAAAACTAATTTAAAATATTCATAGACTGAAATTAGAATGGAATCATCTCTTTGTGAAGACTGTGGTCATGCCAAGACTCTAAAAAATAAATTATGTGACTTCCAAAGCCTTTTTCTAGCACATAGATACTCAACAGGGAAGTTATTATCACCCAGAACAATTCTCTTTAATTTCTCATAAATTTTAAAATCTGAGTTGCAACTAAGGAGGACATAACAGTGAAAGATCATTTTAGGGATTCATGATGTCCAATAGCTAGTAAAGAACACAATTTCTGAAATGCTGCATTTATGGCTCTGTAAGTGAATATTCAATTAGTTCAACACCCTGATCTTAAAAGATCATGATATTTGAAGACAAAAAGATCACAATGTGCCACTATTTGATCATAGTAGCATCGTGTCTCCAATCAGTTACTGGGAAATTTCTGTCTTTGTTTTTACACCTATACACACAGTCAAAATCTGATGTACAAATGCAACTGACTCTTTTCACATCAACTGCTTTTTTTTTTTTTAAATTTCTTTTTCCACATTCACTTTTTTTTTAAAGATTATTTATTTATACAAGCACTGGGTACAGTCAGAAGCGCGGGAGGGTGAGAGAATTCACCAGAGCCAGAGCGAGGAACAGAACAGGCAGAGTGACAAAGAAATACACTGCTGGGGGGAGCAGCGGGCATGGCAGGAGAGGTATGATGAGCCATGTGGGACCCTCGCTGGTGGCCGGGGATCAAATCAGCGCTGCAGAGGCTGCAGGCAGCTTCGCAGCCCAGTGCTCAACCGCTGCGCCACCAGGAGACGCCCACATCAACTGCTTTTTAGGCCACATAGAAGTTCAAACTAAAATTGAAAAACACCAATCACTGTGTCATAGAAAAGATAATCAATTTTTCAAGAACAATTTTATTAGCTGCTAAATTACAGGGAGATTAATATGGTTCTTACAAACACTGTGCTGTCATTTACAAGATTGGAAAAAAATTTCGATATTCTTTTGAAATTTAGGGTATGTGGGAATATAATACCAGAGGGAAGAAAAACTGTCATTTCTTTTTAATATTCCTACCATTGCATATTTTTAATTACTAGTGCTTCTTGTGTTAATGAACTTTAAGTTTTAGCATGAAGCAGAATTTAGAAATTCCAGGAGACATATTTCTATCAGAACTTTCAGGACAATTGTATCACAGAATTCTAATTAGAATTCACAAACATTACAAATTCTGTAAAAAAAAAAAATCTATTTAGATTGCTTTACAATGGTATCAAAATTTTTTTTATTTTAAATTTTGTATTTTTTATGGTAGACATCATCAGTTTCCCCAAGTAATCTAGATCTAATAGTCTTGATAATTTATTTATTTACTTTTTTACTTTTTTTTAAACAAAGATTTATTTTACTTATACAAGAACTGGGGTACAGGCCAGAAGTGCGGGAGGGTGAGAGGATTCACCAGAGACAGAGCGGAGAGCAGAACAGGCAGACAGACCGAAAACACTACTGAGGGGAGCAGCGGGCAAAAGAGGGGAGGTCTGCTGTACCATGTGACTATCTCCCTGGCCAGCCAGGAATCGAACCTGCGCTGCAGAGGCTGTGGACAGCTTCACAGCACTGCACCCAACCTGCTGCACCACAGGGGAGGCCCAATCTTGATAATTTAAAGATCACAAAGTTGTATAAATGATCTACTTCCTGAAAAATGTTCATTTTTCTCTTCTGAAACAGGCTTATTTGCAAAGCCTTGAACCTCCACATAACCCATGGAGCTCACTTTGGCTCATCAAAGTGACAACACAGCTATTCCAAAAGGAGCCACGTCTTCTCTGGAAGTATGAAGCCATGGATTGCGACTTTTGCCACTATTATTGTTGGCTTAGGACAATAATGGGCTGATATGAAGTTATTAGCTTCATTGTCACATACAAAAAAAGAAAATACATTTGCATGATCACTTTGAGATTATTAAGCCCTTATTAAAAACAAGGAGCCAGTCAGACCCTGGAACTCACCCATGCACAGGCCAAAGTCACTAACTTCACACTCGGCCAATAGGAAGCCCCCAGCACCATAGTGCCTCCCTGAGCTCCCCATTCTGTGACACTGGGCACTGTAGCTCTGTCTGTCTGTGTGCTCAGTGCTGTGTTAGCTGAAGGTCCTGAATTTGGTAACTGGAAAAGTATGGCACCATCGTTGATGCTTCTATATCTAAAAACATACTATATAAGACCATTTGAATATTGTAAATAAGTCCCACAAATCCTTGAAAAGCTTCCACTCCCATTTGAGAATTGCGGAAAGCAGGGAGGATGGAGTAAAACAAATAGAAGTTGTGCAAAGTTATTTTCAAATTAAATTAATATGCTTTTTCTTCTTTCCAAGGTTCTCTAAGCATTCATCTTCTCCCCCCCCCCACCCCACACACACACTTTCCCAAGACAAAGAAAATTAAATTTCAATGGTGCTTTTCTTTGAAGGGCCCAGATGTTCTATTACATTTCTTAGGATGCGAATTTAAAGATAAATCCATCAAGTCAAAGGAACCAATAAATTTCATGACTTTTCTTCCAGAATACTAAGACAGACAATCTAGAAGTCCAGTTTCTTCATAAGTGCCTTAATCCCGTGGTAAAATTAATTTTCCTTTTGGTGCAGAGCATCAGAAATTTTTTTTTTTTTTTTTTGGGCCTCCCCAGTGGTGCAGCGGTTGAGCGCTGGGTTGCGGAGCTGCCCGAAGCCTCTGAAGCACCGGTTCAATCCCCGGCTGCTCCCCGGCCACCGGAGGAGGGTCCCACATGGCGAGCAGACCTCTCCTGCCGCCCGCTGCTCCCCTCAGCAGTGTGCTTCGGTCCTTCTGCCTGCTCTGCTCCCCGCTCTGGCTCTGGTGAATTCTCTCACCCTCCCGCGCTTCTGACTGTACCCAGTGCTTGTATAAATAAATAAATGAATCTTTAAAAAAAAAAAAAAAAGAAAAAAATTTTTTTAAGACTTGGGGTGTAGGCCAGAGGTGCAAGGAGTGAGAGGATTCACCAGAGACAGAGTGGGGAACAGAACAGGCGAATTTACTGAACTACACTGCCGAGTGGAGCAGTCTGTGAGACAGGAGAGGTCTACTGTGCTCTATGTGGGTAGCTCCCTGGTAGGGGTTGGAACTCAGGCTGCAGTGGTAATAGCACTGAGACTTAACCCCTAGGCCACCAGGGAGGTGCCAGAGAATAGGTATTGTCTTCATCAGTATTTGTATTGTTTGTCAGCACAAACCTGGGGATTAGGGCTGTTCTCTGCTTTCAGTAGATCATGGACAAACCAATGATTAACCTCACAGATGCCTCAACTTCCACATTCCACATGGGGCTAGAGCAGCACAGAGGCAGGAGCCAGTGGTGCTTTGGCCAATGGCAAGGGGCACACCCATCCCTTCCTTTACATTTCTTAACACCTTTCGGTCATCAATCAATAGGATGAAAAATAATTCAAAAGCTTATTTAGCCCAGTTTAAAAAAAATATATATATATATATAAAACACACCCATTTGAGCTATGTATAGGCAGTTTTAATTTGTGCTTTAAAATGCCAAACTATTACCAATTATTAGTATTTCAAATATTTATTTGGGGGACCTCCCTGGTGGCCTAGGGGTTAAGTCTCTGCTATCACTATTGCAGCATAAGTTGGATCCTGGACCAGGGAGCTGACCCACATGGCGCAGCAGACCTCTCCTGTTTTGCCCACTGCTCCCCTCACCAGCGTATTTCAGTAGATCTGCCTGTTCTGCTCCCCGCTCTTTCTCTGGTGAATCCTCTCACCCCCCACACCTCTGGCCATACCCCAGCTCTTCTACACAAAAAAATGGGAAAAAAAGTTTTAAAAAAATTAGAAAAAAAATTTATTTGGCAGCTAAGTCCTCATAAGTGTAAAAAGAAACAGAAGTCCACTTTGTTAATAAATAAAATGTTTGATGAATAGTAAGGTTATGCTATTTTTGGGGAAACATTTATGTTTACACACAGTTGAAAACCGTTATAACTCATTATAATTGTTTCAGAGTTAAACACCATTTAAGCTACAGACTAATATCCTCTATTGCCATAGTTAATCATGATTAATTCTTTTACCTAAGTTTTATCTACACTTAGGTAAGAGTATTACATGACTTTCAATGGCTTTTCAGACACTTCATCTTATTCTTTTGTATTCCACAGATAGAGTCTGCATCACTGTCCTCAGAGATGGACGATTTCGCAGCCTTGCACAAAATCTGAATATGTTAAGGATTTTTAGTATGATAGACACAACCTTTATATTTTCTTTAAAAGATTTTTTATTTATGCATATAAGAATTGGGATGCAGGCCAGAGGTGTGGGGTGGGGGAGGGTGAAAGGATTCACCAAAGACAGAGTGGGGAGCAGAACAGGCAAGTACTGTGGAGCAGAGCAGCAGGCAAGTCCAGAGAGGTCTGCTGTGCCATGTGGGTCACTCCCTGGCTGGGGTTCGAACTCATGCTGCAGTGATAGCTTCACAGTGCTGCGACTTAACTGCTTGCGCCCCCAAGGAAGCCCAGCTTTTGTACTTTTTATTTTTATTTTATTTTTTAAGGATTTATTTTATTATTTATGCATACAAGAACTGGAGTGTAGGCCAGAGGTGCTGGGGGTGGGGGTGGTGGTGAGAGGATTCACCAGAGACAGAGTGGGTAGTAGAAGAGGCAGACTGACTGAAATATACTGCTGAGGGGAGCAGTGGGTGAGGTCTGCTGTGCCATGTGGGTTGCTCCCTGGCTGGCTGGGATACAACACATGCTGTAGTGGCTTGATAGCGCTGTCTTTAATCCCTGTGCCACCAGGGAGGCCTCCTTTGTACTTTTTAAAGACAAAAATAACCACGATCACAAGCTGTTGCTTCTACTACCTAACAAAGTCTGTGGACAAGTGATGGCTAATATTTAATCTTTTTAAAAAAAGATTTATTTATTTATTTATACAAGCACTGGGTACAGTCAGAAGCGGGGGAGGGTGAGAGAATTCACCAGAGCCAGAGCGGGGAGCAGAGCAGCCGGGGATCAAACTGGCGCTGCAGAGGCTGCGGGCAGCTTCGCAACCCAGTGCTCAACCGCTATGCCACCCGGGAGGCCCTAATATTTAATCTTTATAAAAGACTAAAATCTACTTCCAACATGAAATTAATTTTACTTTCTAGGATATACTGAGGGAAAAAAGATTTCTAGTCTCAGTTTTAAGATATTTTATATGAAGTTCTTAAAGCATTGTTTTTGTTTGTTATATTATAAATATGTCATGAAGCACTTCTAAGCAGGAAGTAATTTTGAAAAACCAAATAATTTAGACTGTAGTTCAAAAGTAGGAAATTTAACAGACTGACACAACTGTTTAGACCATTTGTCATTATTTGCTCCAAACCAGTATGCAGAAGTTAGGAAGTGGTCAGGAGGGAAGAAAGACATAACTGGAGATAACATTTGGAGTTAGTCTCTGGGATATTCAGGTTTCTTTTTTTTTTTTTTTAAGATTTGTTTATGTATACAAGAACTGGGGTACAGTCCATAGGTGCGGGGGTGAGAGGATTCACCAGAGACAGAGTGGGGAGCGGAACAGGTGGACCTACTGAAATACACTGCTGAGGGGAGCAGCGGGTGAGACAGGAGAGATCTGCTGTGCCATGTGGGTAGCTCCCTGGCCGGGGATCAAACTCATGTGGCAGTAGTTGAGGATAGCTTCATAGTGCTGACATTCAACCCTATGCACCACCAGGGAGGACCCAATATTCGGGTTTCTTTAGACACCAGGCTGCCTGTGCAAATTCACTTTCAGAGGCCACAGGTAGCGGGAGGTCTCTTCTAGCCAAATATGCACTGATTCCCTTCTCACCTATCAGGTCTCATCTTACACAGAAAACACCTGCTATCAACCCATTTCTGTGTTTGTGCAGTGTTTGAGTCACACAGGTCTGCAGAAGTTCATCTCTATATTACTATCCTGTTGCAATATAGGAGGTGAGGTGGTTTAATTAGTGGGTTCTGTTTCCAGACTGCCCAGGGTTCAGACTTTGCCTCCGTGACTTAATGGGATGCATTACTCTGGGCTCATGGAAGTGCCACATCAAAGATCTGTTGAGAGAAACTAACAAGATATTGCATGTAGGATTTAGCATGGAGCCCTTGGTAAGCACTCAATAATGCTACCTAGTTTTATTATCTGCTACTTATGTATTAGATCAGCATTTCCCAAAGTGTGACCCCAACCCTAGTTTCATGCATTCATACATTCATATTGTATTTATATAATAATAATACAAAAAGTGACTATGCTTATATAGTGCGTTCTATTGTTAAAAATAAATTCAGGGTCTCCCTGGTGGCACTAGGGGTTAAACACAGTACTATGAAGCTATCCAGAGCCTTTACAGCACAAGTTCAACCCCTGGCCGGCCAAGGAGCTGCCCACAGGGCACAGCAGACCTCTCCTGTCTTGCCCGCTGGTCCCCTCAGCAGTGTATTTCAGTCAGTCTGCCTGTTCTGTTCCCCACTCTGTCTCTGGTGAATCCTTTCACCCCCTGCACCTCTGGCCTGTACCCCATTCCTTGTATGCATAAACAAATCTTTAAAAAAATAAATTCAACTGAGTCCATTTTAAAGACCTTATAGGTTTTATTCAGCTATTCATGAATACAGCACCATCCAATCTAGCAGACAAAGGAACTCTTAGGATTTGTGCAAAATGAAAGACTTAAATGCAGAAGGGAACAGAGTGGGAAGAAGTTAGACTAGGCAAAAAGCCGGTTGCTAGGTGCAGGGCACTTCCCTTTAGGGGATGGTAGGGCCTATCAGGCAGATTATCTAATTAGTGCTGGTCAGGAGATTGGTTTAAGATTCTGTTTCTAGAAGAGTTGTTAATTGTCAGTTGGTAACTTGGGGCTTAACATAAGTGACTCCACTTGGGGCCTTTTGTCTTGTTTCTAAGCTATGTATGGACTGGGAGGTGCAGAGTCAGGATCTGAGCCCACCAGGGGGCCTGTTACTGTAGTGTTCTTTTTTTTTTTTTTTAAAGATTTATTTATGCATACAAGAACTGGGGTACAAGCCAGAAGTGTGGGGGGCGAGAGGATTCACCAGAGACAGAGTGGGGAACAGAACAGACTGCTGAGGGGAGCAGCGGGCGAGTCAGGAGAGGTCAAACCAACCTAGAATGTGTGATTTGAAAAATACTCTGTTTAAAACAATTCTGGGGGCCTCCCTGATGGCACAAGGGGTTAAGGACCGCACTATGAAGCAGTCCGCAGCCTTTGCAGCACGAGTTCAATCCCCAGCTGGCCAGGGAGAAACAAACAAACAAATAAATAAATAAATAAATAAAATACTAAAAAAATTCTAAAAAAAATAAACAACTCTGGGTGGTGCTTACAGTTATGGGTAACAGACAGAAAGAATTTTAAAAGGGAAACTTTTTATTTTATTTTATTTTTTTTTAAGATTTAATTTTATTTATTTATTTATACAAGCACTGGGTACAGTCAGAAGCGCGGGAGGGTGAGAGAATTCACCAGAGCCAGAGCGGGGAGCAGAGCAGGCAGAGGGACCAAGTACACTGCTGAGGGGAGCAGTGGGCGGCAAGAGAGGTCTGCACACCATGTGGGACCCTCCTCAGGTGGCCGGGGAGCAGCCGGGGATCGAACCGGCGCTGCAGAGGCTGCGGGCAGCTTCGCAACCCAGCGCTCAACCGCTGCGCCACCGGGGAGGCCCTAAAAGGGAAACTTTTATTTTTAGAGTTGAACTTCAGCATAAAACACATTCTTCAGAGTAAATGCAAGTGTTTTTTCAGAACAGTATTACAGAGTCAAATCTAAATTCTTGGTTCAATCAATGCCAATTTTACTTTCTTCTAATTAAAGAGCAATTGCCAGCAAGTGTTATTGCTGCAAGAAATGGGTGAAGAGAATCAAAGATGCACTGTCTAGTATGGTAGCCACTAGCCCTTTGTGGCTATTTATATTAATGAAAATTAACTAAAATTTATGTTTTAGTTCCTCAATTGCACTAGACACATTTCGAGTGCTCTGTCGCCACAAGTGGCTCATGGCTACCACATGGGGCATATTATAGTACACTTTTATCATGACAGAAAGTTTTATTGAATAGCATTGATCGAGAGAAAGGTAATTTAGAGATGCTAACAAGAAGATGATTCTTTTCTCACTTGGTTAAGAGTTCCACACTCTACCTAAAGAGCTGATTTGACTTAAAGTACTATGGGGTTGAATTTGAAGGCTAGTGACAAAGATTCCATTATTATCTCAAAATATCATTCCAATTAGCTTGTCTAAAATCTCGTAGCATTAAGATTTTTCATTGCCATAAGATCTCTTTTAAGTCCAAACATGCCAGGGAATTAAGTCCAAACACGCCATGGTATTTCGTGAATTGTTAAAGTTCCACTATTTTATGAGCTAGATAGAAAGTGCTTAGCACAATTAATGAAAAATACATAGCTACATGGCACTACAGCTCCAGAAATTAAAGTTTATGGTGACGATAAATAGGGATGCACTTATACTTAGGATAAGGAAAGTATTTATTACACACCTGGGTATAATAAATGAACTCAGACTCGGATTCGATAACTATGAATCTTGGAGAACTTTAGGAAATATCTCATTTGAGGCTTACACAACCTAATCACCACTGCAGTGTGGATTCTGAGTGCTGCAGATTCTTCTGGTGAAAGGAAAGACTGAGAGGTAATACATTATCTTGTCAATGTCTGTCTTGCTTAATTGGGTACTGAACTGATCCCTAGTGGCCAGATTATAGTGAAACCAAATGGCTAGATTGTAGGGGCCAGCTAGCTTTTCCACTTTCCCGACTCCAAACTGCCCAGCTAATCTGGCCACTGTACTGCAGAGGTGTGCCTGGGTCATAGAGCAAACAGAGCAAGAATACAGACAAGGGGTGCCAGGGGTGATTATGATGATCACAAAGCAGGTAAAATGAGAAAAATCCCTACAAGGTTGTCAGAGCACGACTGCAATATTTCTATAACAAGTTCTAAACATAAGGCATTATTGCAAAAAAAAAATTATTCCGCAGTGCAAACTATCTCTCCCCCAAAGCAAGCATGAAAGGCATTTGATGAGTAACACATGAATTAAGCAACTGCTATAAAGATACTTTAATGTTATTTAAATAATCCAGAGTACCTTCAACTAACAGCACATTATAAAAAATCATGCATTTTCCAAATACTTTAATATATTTGCTCAGTGTCATAGCATCTATCAACTAGTCACTATTGCTAGCAAAACTTCTTTATCCTTTTATTTACTATGTTCAGTTTTTGTGCTGTCAGTCTGGGGAGCTTGCAAAAACATTTATTAAATAATGTATAAAGGACACACACAACATTAAAATTCCTATGCTTATACCTTGAAGATTAAATTCATATTTCTAGAATATTAAAAGATGACAGCTATAGTTAATTCTGGAAACATGGTGTCTCTAGAACACAGAGAAGAAAAAGTTTGGATTTAATGCATGAGAACTGAGACTGTAAAATTCTTTGATTTGCAAGTATCACATATGTGAGCCTAACAATTTTTCCTTGAAAACTTTAAGTTATTAACTGCTACCATGGAGTTTATACATCTATACCATCTATCCTTTGCATGAACTGCAGCCCAGAATGGAGTTCAGTCCCATTTTATTAAAAACCTGCCTTTGATTCAACTAAGGAAATGAAGAAGCAGAAACTCATGTTACTGTTTAAGCATTGTTATAGTAGATATAAAAACTTTAAAAAAAATCATTGGTATACTTGGTTCCCTAGCAGGTCTTCACATGGAGAAAGTTGGAACTGCTTCACTCAAGGAGAGGAGCTTCTGGCCCAACTGGGCCATGTTCTCATGCTCCTAGTCACAGGTCCTGGCTCAGCAGTGGAAAAAAAAACGGTCTGACCAGAAAAAACCTGACCAAAAAAATCAGTGGAGTGTTTGTAATGTAATCAGTGCTGTGCAGATTCGGGTGGAAGGAGAAGGAAGAACAGAGAGAAAAGGAACATGAATTTTAAATGGGGAAAACCCTCTCATTTTCAATTTGATTCATTTAAGGAGGAGAAAACCACTATACAAGGGCTCCCTCCATACCCAAAGCGAAGCACTTTTTTTTTTTTTGTAATGGATGACAAAACAGCCTTAGTAATCCACCCACTGCCATCTCACGAAAATCCCATATCTTCCCAGGTGTGCATCCCGAAAAGGAAAGCAAAATTGTGCATTTAGAGTGGAGGGCGGTGCACCGGGCAGAGGAAGTTAGTGCCTGCTTCCCCGATCCCCTGCCTCCGGGCCAGCCTCACTTGGTGAACGCCAAAGTGAACCGCAAATAGCAGAAAGACCCGGAGGCCAAACTTGGGGTGGCTCCGCACCCGAGACCACCTCCCCACAAAGCGCCCGGGGCATTCGGCTGGGGCGGAGGGTGGGGACACCTGTCAAAGCGCGGGACCCGAGCCGCGGCCGGCGGGCGGCGCAGGGGCTCCGCACAGCACTGCGGCGGCGAGGACCGAGGTGTGCCGGCGCCGCGCTCCGGGCGCGGGGAGAGCCGGCAGGGGCTCCCGGGAGCCGCGGGGCAGCCGCGCCGCGCTCGGGGCGTGCGCTCCGGAGACTCGGCCTGGCAGCCCCGCACCCGGGCGCTCTAGGGAGGGGGCCGGAGCCCCGCCGCCCGGAGGACCCCGCCGCCCGAGCCCCAATGCGGCGCCCGCCATCCCCAGCCTTCCCCTGCGGGATGGGCGCGGAGCTGGCCGGACGCCCCCTGGCTGCGTAGCAGGCCCGGACGGAAGAGGGGGCGCTGCGGGCGCCGCGCCTACCTGCTCCGGTGCGGCGGGGCCGCGTCGCCTCGCGGGGCCGTGACCTGCGGCGGAGGCAGCAGAGCCGGCGAGGAGGGCGCTTCCTTCAGGAAGGGGTGGGATCTGCTCGCCCGCCCAGCCGGCTCCCTCCCGCCGCGCCGCAGCCCGCCCCCGACCAATTCTGGGGTCCCCGCGGCGAGGCCTCGCGGGGGTCGACGCGGGGGCTCATCCCCTCCAGGCCTCAGACTTCCCACCACCCCGCCGGGCCCCTGATAGTTACCAGAGGCTGGAGCCGAGCGTGGACAGCCTGACAGCTTCTTTGCAAAGCCTTTGTGGACGCGTTGGTCTGGCGCTCCTCACCCAACAAAAGGAAGGACGGAATCTGGGATTCTCCGCCTGGTGGTTATTTATTCCTGACCTGTTGTAACCTTCTGACTGGCTCCCTTCTGTCCACACACCTAGGGGGGTTGCACATAGCAGTTAAATTCATTTTCATGCCCACGGGCTGGACGTAGTTCTCGGCCACTCAGCGCTCTCCCGCGGTTTTCTTTCATCGTACAGAGCAAACACAGGGCCAACTTGTGACCCTGGCAATGAACAGTGGGCTCCAAGGCTGCCCTCCCAGAGTCAGCTTGCTCTTTTCTTTCCGGGGTCTCTGAGTTTGTTGTAAAACAGTATTCACGGGCATTTAGCCTTCCCAGCCCGGACCGCTAGCAGCGGCGTGGAGAGATGCCATTTTTATCACATGCTCACCATTACCGACTATGCCAAACATAGCCTTCCCGGCCTTCCCCAGTCTCCTTTAGCCACACTGACCTCCATTCTTTTGGGGGTGGCGGCAGGGGAAAGATTGTGGGCCGAGGTACCACACCTGCCTCCTTTATCTGTTGCCTCTCAAAGCACACGTTTCCAATTCTCCATTCAGCATTTGAGAACTCCCTCCCTTTACAACGCTTGTGGCAATTGCCTGAGTATGTGTGCATGGATTTTTTGGTAACTGTTATCTCTTGGCTACTACTAGACTGTGAGCTTTTTTTTTTTTTTTTAAGATTTATTATTATTTTTTATTTATTTATACAAGCATTGGGTAGAGTCAGAAGCGTGGGAGGGTGAGAGAATTCACCAGAGCCAGAGCGGGGAGCAGAGCAGGCAGAAGGACCGAAGTACACTGCTGAGGGGAGCAGCGGGCGGCAGGAGAGGTCTGCGCGCCATGTGGGACCCTCCTCCGGTGGCCGGGGAGCAGCCGGGGATCGAACCGGCGCTGCAGAGGCTGCGGGCAGCTTTGCAACCCAGCGCTCAACCGCTGCGCCACCGGGGAGGCCCTAGACTGTGAGCTTTTTGAGGTGGGAAACTGGTCTCTCTTGTTTTCCGTACTTTGATGTATGGGAACTGCTCTACATTCAGTTCAGTAGCAAAAACAACAAACACAAACACAAACAGAAAAACCTTAATTCTAATGTAGAATCTGGGAGAGCAGCTGCTAAATTTTGTGGGAGTTAGTGTGCAAATTTTTCTGAGGAGAGTAGCTATAGCTTTCAGCAGACTTTCACAGTAATCCGTGACTCCCTCCAAGTGAAGAATTCCTTGATGCCCTTCCATGAAGGATCCCAGCTCTGAGGTGACCACCTCCCATCTCCTCTCTGGTATTCATAGGACTCCTGGATGACTGAAAGAGTCCTTTAGTTAAGACCTTTCAATCCCTTCTTTTAAAACTTCTGAATCCATCCAGTTAGTGGTTTCTCTAAGTCTTGCATACATAAGAATCACTAGTGGGGCCTTTAAAAAAATAAGAATACCTGGGTCTACCTTAGACTCCCTAAGTCAGAACCTAAGGTAAGATTCAGGGGAGAGTTAGGGTCAACACATGGGTGTTTTTACAAAGACACACAGGTGATTAAGTCACTGCCTTTCTTGGTAATAGGATCCCCGATATATAAAATGTCCTTACGTATTCTCTATGGAAGGACCCTTGAGAATTCTCACACTGTGTTTAATTTATTTGAACATTTTCATTTTCACTTAAAGCCAGGTCCACTTTTACTTAAGAAACCAACTTGCGTTTGTAAGGATAGCAGGCTCAGTGCCATTTGTCAGCAGCACTAAATCATTGCCACCTTCATCTCCAAAATGTCCATCCAAATAAACCCAAAGAGTGATACAAATTACATTCCTGACAGTGATATTGACAGCTGAAATATTATGTCGAAATGCTGGCATGAAGGAGGTTAGTTGCTATAAGCAATTCTGTTAATGTTTTGAGAATTCTACTGAAGCTTGAAGAGAATGGAAAACAAGCAAAACTTAAGTTATCCATGTTTTTATCTTTCTTTTATTGGTCTTGGTATTCCACTCATTAAAATATGCCCACCATGTATTCAGTAGGACCTTACATCTTTTAAATCATGTTGGGTGTAAGAATCAGAATTTCATAGCTGGGTTATCCTTCAAAGAAATGTATATAAAGAATCATCCTGTTTTCTTAAATGATCTGTTGACGGTGTTCCAAAATGCTTCCAAAATGCTTCAGCCCTTTCCTTTGAGGAAAGGGCTACGTGCAGAACAAACTGGGTTTAAAGCCTAAAGATAGATGCCAAGCACAAACTCTGTGGGGTACGATGGACACTAGTAAATCACGCCATGAGACAATGAAACACCAGCATTTAACACCAGACTGCTCATCAGATCACCAAGTCCCTTCCCTTCTTCAGTTAGAAAAACAGACTTGAGGGGCCTCCCTGGTGACTAAGTCTCAGCACTGTGAAGCTATCCCCAGCCACTGCAGCACCAGTATAATCCCTGGCCTGGCCAGGGAGCTAACCCACATGGTGCAGCAGACCCCTCCTGTCCCAACTGCTGCCCCCCTCAGCAGGGTATTTCAGTACATCTTCCTATTCTGCTCCCCACTCTGTCTCTGGTGAATCTTCTCCCGTACCTCTGTCCTACACCCCAGCTCTTGTATGCATATATAAATAAAAATCTAAAAAAAAAAAAGAAAAAGAAAAAGAAAAACAGACTTGAGGCATACAACTAATAATAACATTCTCAGGATCCAGGGAATCCATCTTCATGAAAAATCTCTGTATAACAAAGTAATTGTTAACCCTTATCCAAACACTGAAAATTCGAGTTATCTTTGATAAACAACAAATCATACCAAGTCCATTGGAATGACATTTGATCTTCACCAGTTTCTACCAATTAAAGAAAACCTTATAAGGGTACCTGGTGAGACAGGGCAAGCTAGGGTTATTAGGCAGTTTTAGGACAGTGCAGGAGGGGACCTTTGAAGAATTCAGGAAGGCTTCAGAGATAAGGACGAGCAAGGAAATGAAACCAATTCCACTGGGAAAAACAAACATCCCAGCACCACAGATAATCTTGTTAAGGATGATCCCTGTTTTCTTCAGATGATAAGATAAAGTGTAAAGATGCTCACCGGGAGGGCTAGACCATAAAGATAAAGATATAACAAATGGGGAAAGACAGACCTGTTAGATAAGGAATGTGAAGATCCCCCACTCAGTAGCAAATTAAGTGAGACAGCCGAGAACTGACTAATCACAAAGAGACTGGTAGAGCTTTAGAATAACCAGGGAAAGAAAGTATATATTCCCTGAGACACGACTTCACTTTGGCTTCCTTGCCCCTCCCAGGCCTGGTTCCCTGGCCTGGGAGTCCCACTTTATTTCTGCTCTTTTTCTTCTCAATAAACTTTTTCTAAACAAACCTGTCCTGCCTCTTCTCCCTTGCTTGCCTGAGCGTCTGCGAAGTTCCTGCTGCGGCTTCTTGAGACACCAACCCGTGGGGGGTCTAGCGGCTGGGGCTCAGCGCTGCCCTGCAGCCTGGGATCCGTTCCTGGCTGGGAGACTAGGCCTGACAATTCCGGCATCACTGGGAAGAGAATGATGCTCATTGTGAGCTATTATTTTGTTTCCATTTTGGTAGAGACCCCAGATAATAATTGTTAACTCCTCTCACATTGTGAATAAGTTGCAGGACCCCATGTAGGATTCGCAAAGGAATGTTTCCTTAACATCTCACTTACCTTGAAGGTATAAGAGGGCTGAAGTAGAGGCTGACTAGGCTGCTGAAGATTACAGAAGAGTTTCTGTAGAGGGAGCTTTAAGTTTTCTGAGGCCCCTCCAAGGCCCCCTCCCCCAGGGGACAGTAAAGGGGCCTTTTCTCTCACCTTAAGTTTGGTGAAAGGACTTTAGGCAGATCTGTCTTGCAGTGCCCCTGGATGTGTCCCCTGCAGTCTGGGGAACACCATGAACTGCTGTCTAACTCAAGCATGGCAGAGTTGGCAAAGTGGCCTGAACTCAGGGCAGGGATATGATTGGGGAAGTAATTTACTCCTACGGAAGACAAGTCTAAGAGAATGAGACAGTGTGGGATGGACTTTGATCCTCCCCAGGACTACTTGGTAAAGTAAAAAGGGTTCCACAGAAAGAAGCCAGCAGGTCTGAGGGAAGAATCAGAAAAACTTGCAGAGGCAAAATGCACTTGTCTGTGGTAAGGAAATGGGTGGTGAGAGGGTCCCCAGGTGAGTGGTGGCGAGGGTAAATTTGATAGACCCAAAAAGTGGCCACGAGAGAAAGTGTCAAAAAGAAACATCAGCAATGCTGAGGAAGCCATGCAGCTGGAGCCAGCCAGGCCTTCCACTTTAGTCCTGGGGGAGTTGGGCAAGCTAGTGAGTGAAGGAAGAGGGAGGAAGCTGTAGACTGGAAGAAATACTGAGCCAGCCAACCATTACTTCAGTTGCCAGTGAAGTATGGAGTACTTATTACCGCACTGAGTGTACCATTATTTTACATCTTGTGTTTGTTTTTTACAAGATAGGATTTCTCCCCTCAGGTGTGGTTACCATAGCTCCCCCACCACCAAAGCACCCATTGTCCTCTCCATAGTCTGTTGTGCTTCCCCCTCCCTGCATTCACTCCTCGCCCTCTCACTCCCTTCCTCCTCCCCTCCTGGGTGCCTCATTTCTATAATCAACTTTCAAGTGTTGATTTTAAAGTTTGTCTTTGTCTCCTCCTTTGTTTGGTTTCTCTTATTCCATATATAAGTGAAACCATCCATGTACCAGATATATGAGTGATGTAAGATTGTATTTTAGATGAAAAATAAGCAGAGGTCATTTTATTACTTGAGAATGGCCCAGAAAATCACAGGGCCTGGGCCTCCCCAGTGGCGCAGCGGTTGAGCGCTGGGTTGCGAAGCTGCCCGCAGCATCTGCAGCGCCGGTTCAATCCCCGGCTGCTCCCCGGCCAGCCACCGGAGGAGGGTCCCGCATGGCGCACAGACCTCTCCTGCCGCCTGCTGCTCCTCTCAGCAGTGTACTTCAGTCCTTCTGCCTGCTCTGCTCCCCGCTCTGGCTCTGGTGAATTCTCTTACCCTCCCGCGCTTCTGACTGTACCCAGTGTTTGTATAAGTAAATAAATAAATAAATCTTAAAAAAAAAAAAAGAAATCACAGGGCCTTTGCCTTAATGCCTCCAAGGGACAAAACTAGTGCTGCAGAACAGGTTTGAATAGGCATGATGAAAGAGAACAAAGCTGTTTTCTGCTTATACCCTGAGACCCACTAGTCAATGTATCAGCTCAATGATCAAATACAATACACTTCACCTTAAAACCTTTGAGGGGCCTCCCTCGTGGCACAAGGGGTTAAGTCTCAATATTATGAAGTGATCAGCAGCCACTGCAGCAGAGTTCCATCCCTGGCCAGGGAGGTGACTCACATGGCACAGCAGACCTCTCCTGTCTCACCCACTGCTCCCCTTAGCAGTGTATTTCAGCCAATCCTCCTGTTCTGCTCCCCACTCTGTCTCTGGTGAATCATCTCACTCCCCCCCACCCTTACCTCTGGCCTCTACCCTAGTTATTATATGCATAAATAAATAAATCTTAAAAAAAAAAAACCCAACCCTCTGAGGAAGTCTTATTCTGGCATTTTACCTGAATTACAAATAACTGATAAGTAGCAAGGAATTCCCTTCTTGCATATAACTCAAGCTTTCCAACCAGGGTGTTAGAAGTAAGGAGATTAACTTTAAAGATCCAAACACATTCAAATGTTGATTTAAGCTTCTGTTAAATAGCGGCTGTTATGGTTTCCTCATCTTGAAAGGACTGAGATAAGATAAAAGGTCTCTTTCAGTTAGAAAAATCCTGTTTTTGAAGAAGCTTTGGCCACATTCAGCATTTCCTAGATCAAGCACCAATTAATTCTCAGACTCTGTCCACCAGGCCAACAACCTCAGACCAGAACATCCAGTGTTAGATTACTGCAGTGCTTTAATCTAGAGTGAAAAGAGAGTAATATTTTTGAAATGGCAGACTGATGAGTACAGGGGTGGCTTCCTTGGAGAGCAGCATGTGGCGTGGTTGACATGATTACCTTGGTGACGGTTTCCATATATGTGCTTGGCAATTGTGATCTGGGAATTCCCTGGTTGTTTCCTGTATCCTCTCGAGGGCTAGGTATTATCATTCTCTCTCTCTCTTCTTCCAATGGGACAGCAGAGTTGCAAAGAGGTCTATGACTGGTGCTCAGAGAGAGAATGTCAAATAAACACCAATTTCCATGTTTTGAAATGTTTTGAAATTCACTGTAACCCCATTTTCCCAGCTGGAACAACTAAACTGCTGTTTGCTTCATGAGAATAAACAAAACAGTGGGAAAAGCTTTGATTTCAATCAATCCCCTCTCTTTGGGCTTTGGCCAACATGCATTAACTTTATGGAAGGCATCTATTATTTATTTGATTAAAAAACACCTTCTAAATCAGAGAATTAAAGATTAATCATTTTGTAGAACAATGTCTTTTTTTTTTTTTTTTTTTTTTTTTTTGTCACCACTAACTGTTTTGGGGGAATTTAAAGAATTCTTATTCAGTGTGTTAAAATTTCTGTAAGATATTGCTTCAGTTCTTGAGTTTTGTTGCCCCACTCTGCTACCTGCCCCTTGGCTAGCTCAGCCTATCCTGAGACTCCCTAGGCTCTAAGACAGCAAATGGAGAATTAACACAGAATACAGTAGGTCTCCAGGATTCTGCTTCTTCAGTGCACAGCCCATGTCTAAGAGCTGGTACCCACTCTGCACTGGGGTTAAATTTTATTTTATCTTTTAAAGATTTACTTATGCATGCATGTAAGAACTGGGGTACAGGCCAGAGGTGTGGGGGGTAAAAGAATTCACCAGAGACAGAGTAGGGAACAGAAGAGGTGGATTGACTGAAATACTCTGCTGAGAGAGCAGCGGGCGAGTCAGGAGAGGTCTGCTGTGCCATGTGGGTAGCTCCCTGGCCAGGAATCCAACTCATGCTGCAGTTGCTGCAGACAGCTTCATAGTGCTGCGTTTTAACCCCTTGCGCCACCAGGGAGGCCCTGGTGGTTAAATTCTAAATATACACTCCACTTCTCTCCACCAAAATATGTTGTTTTGTCTTCTATAATTTATTCTCCCCACTCCCCAGAAGGTGAAGGTCCTGATCTAATGCATGTACATTGCTTATTATTCTTTACCTAGGAAACATTTATAAGAATGCTTATATGGGGCCTCTCTGGTGGCGCAAGGGGTTAAATTTATCCCCAGCCACTGCAGCAGGAGTTTGATCCCAGGCCTGGCCAGGGAGCTAACCCACATGGCACAGCAGACCTCTCCTGCCTCACCTGCTGCTCCCCTCAGCAGTCCGTTTCGATTAGTCTACCTGTTCTGTTCCCCATTCTGTCTCTGGTGAATCCTCTTACAGCAACCCCCACCCCAAACCTCTGGCCTATACCCCAGCTCTTGTATGCATAAATAAAATATTTTTTTTTTAAAGAATGCTTATGTGTCTGTATATAGGTTAGTTCATATATACTTCTATATTTACATATGCAATTATTGTAGTGACTGAAAATAGAAATGTCAAAGATGGTAGGACAGATATTACCTTCAATGGAAATCACATAAACCACAACAAACAACTAAAGAATATACTATTTTCTGCTACAGTGTCCACACAAGTACTCTAGTAACAGAGCCAAATGAGTTTCCAAATCATTACCCAGATACCATCTGCTGATCTAAGACTGCTTTAACCCATAAAAGTGGAGATGAAGGCTGGGAAGAGGGCCTGACAGTGTGGGTTCAGGAGAAAAGAGAATACTTTGAATAATATTAAAACCAGGACTTCCAGGCTGCAGAAACAACCCCGTCCTTTCCAGTAAGTCCTTTGCTGGGATGCAGGCATGGCAATTACAGAGAATAGAAGCCAACTGTGTTACATCCCCTGTGAGGAGGTGATCTCAGCGTGTGAAGAATTTTCCCAGCCACCATGCTGTGATTAAGAATGTGGTTCCACATCTAAATTGGGTGAATTCATAGCCTGACTTGATGACTAACTGTGACACTGTCAAGTTGCTGCACATCTTTGAGCTTCTATTTCCTTTTCTTTGAAATGGGACAATAACATTGTTGAGGAAATTGTGTTAGATCCATAAACTGCATTAGGTACATAAGTTTCTGGAACATAACAATGCAATCAAGGGTCATTATTGCTATTAGGCAAGCTACAGATTTCCTTCTCTGAATGTCTTAAGCAATGACTTCGAGGGTGTAGCACAGTGGACACCCATGCATAGCTGGAGGTGGGAAATAATATGTGCTTTTTAGAAGGAAATAAGGCAAATCAAGCACCCCCAGACAAAGTCAGTCTGGGTTCTTACAGCAATATGTTTTTAACTGTAATAGAACTTTGCTATGGTATGTTTTCATTTTTCTGTTAATTTTATGTCTCTCTCTGTCACTAGGAAGAGAATTCTTTGAAGGTCAGGACTTTTTTTTTTATCATGTTTCTCTCCAGCAGCTGAAGCAGGAGATGGTCAATAAATTGTTGTTGAATGAAAGCAGAGGCTTATACCTGGGTTTTGGGCAAAATTGTTCTAAGAGAGCCAAGCTTAAAGGAAGAAAGGAATGTGTACAAAGCTATCCATGTAACTACATTTATAACAGCAAAAATGAAGAAGGGAAATAAAGAATGAAAAAGGAAAAGAAACAATGTGAATTCCAGAGTGGTAGAATTTAAGTTATTTATTCATATGTATTTGATTAAGATGTTATGGAAGCATTAAAACTTAGAAAGTCTCATAGTAACACGGAAAAATAATTATTATGAATTTTAAGAAAAAAAAAGAGAAAATTTTTTTTTATCTGAATAATGACTCAGCCCTGTAGAAGTTACGTGAATACACACAAGGACTAGTCTATTTGATTGCAATGATAACATGTAGTTTAAGTTTGTATAGCCTTCTATTTGTATTGCTGCAATACTTTTTGTAAGTGAAAAGTTAAATAAATAATGTTTTTGAGTAAAACTACAGAAGCTTTTCCAGATTTTCATAGACCAATAATTTCTCAAGATCTCTTCCCAACTTCTAATACTGCGGACTGAGGCTCCCAGAACATGCCCCAAGCAATTGTTTATGTGTATTGTCGATGCTGTCAGAACCCAATGGAGGGCCTCCCCGGTGGCTCAGCGGTTGAGCACTGGGTTTCGAAGCTGCCCGCAGCCTCTGCAGCGCCGGTTCGATTCCCGGCCACCAGGCGAGGGTCCCACATGGCGCGCAGACCTCTCCTGCCGCCCAGACCTCTCCTGCCCCCCCTCCCCACCGCCGCTCCCCTCAGCAGTGTACCTCGTCAGTCTGCCTGCTCTGCTCTCCACTCTGACTCTGGTGAATTCTCTCACCCTCCCGCGCTTCTGATTCTACCCAGTGCTTGTATAAATAAATAAATAAATAAATAAATAAATAAATCTTAAAAAAAAAAAAAAAACCCAATGGAAAAATAGTTACAATAAAGCAGAATCAATACAGGTTGAGAAAGTGTTGACCCATCACTCTAACAGTACTTTCACTGTTTCACTTTCACTTTTTACTTTCTAGACATTTACTGAATTTCTGCCCTATGCTAGCCACTCTCTTAAATGCTAAGGATACAAAGTTCTAGCCCTCAAGGGAGTTCAGAGTCCAACAGGGAAGGGAAACAGCAAATAAACAACTACAGCATGATATGGTAACAGCGTAGACTAGGAGCTGTGGCATGGTTTACTAGGGCATGTTTGTGGCAAAGAAGAGGTATGCATTCAGATTGACTGAAATTAAGGTGGTCATGTTATCAACATAGGAAAATGTCATGTTATGAACATAGGAACATAGGAACCCCAAAAGAAAGTACATCCAGGCCACTCAAAATCCAGGAACCCCAGTTCCTAGATCTGAAATACTTTAAGAATATGAGTAGTTAATAGTCTTGCCATTGCGGTCTTACTCTCCAACTTTCTCTCCCATTCCTTCCAGGGTAAGAAGTTCTGCATTTACACTTTCCTTGGCAATATATTCCTCACTCTCTCCAGACCAATGCCATTGCCCTATATTCACATGATTTATTCATCCAAATGGTGCTAAGCTCCAGACTCTACGTGATCTTCAGATCCAACACTTGGAGCTAATTTAGAGTCATTGAGTCCAAATTGGGTTGGACTATTTGTTGTTGGATTGTGTATTCTGTATATTTTAGATATGAACCCCGTGTCAGATGCGTGATGTGCAAATCATCTCCCAGTCTGTCAGGTACCTGTCTTTGTGATTGTTTCTTTTGAGGTACAATGGCTTTTTTGTTTCATGCAGACACACTTTGTTGTATTTTCAGGGGAAACCACTCTTTATTCATTCTAACTACTTGCATTCTAACACCACAATTTTGTAATTTTTTGAGTTTTTTTTTTTAAATTAAAGAAGTTGCATTGTTTTACATTTTAGTTAATGTTTTGGCAGTATAGGATTTCTCCCCTCAGGTGTGGTCACGGTAGCTCTCCCACCGCTAAAGCACCCATAGTCCTCTGCAATAGTCCATTGTACTCTCTCCACTTGCCCAGTCCCACTTTTTAAGTTTTTGCTTTTGTTTCCCTTTTTGTTGGAGTTGCATCCCCAAATACATCATTTTGGTAGATGTCCTGGAGTGTACTCCCTATGTTTTCTTTTAAGTATTATATGTCTTCAGTACTTACATCCAAATATTTAATCCATTCTGAATTGATTTTTGTGTATGGAGTAAAATATGAATCATGGAAAAGTTTCATTTTTTTGGAATGCTATCAATATTTCTCAGCACCATTTGTTAAAGAGGTTTCCTCTCTTTGTTATATGGTCGTGGCTCCTTTGTCAAAGATGAACTGCTTCACATTTATGTGGGTTTTTCTCCAGACTTTCTAGTCTATTTCATTGGTCTGTGTTTTTGTTCTAATACCATACCGCTTTGGTTACTGTTACTGTGTAGTATACTTTGAAGTCAGAGTGAGTTATCTCTGTTTCACTTATTTTCTCTCGGGATTGCTTTAGCTATTTGGGGATTTTTGTGATTCCATACAAACATTATAATAGTTTCTATTTCCTTGATAAAAGTCATTGGGATTTTGATAGGTATTGCATTGCATCTATAAATTGCTTCGGGCAATATGGCCATTTTAACTATGTTTATTCTTCCAATCCATGAGCACAGGATATCATTCCATTTCTTTGTGTCTTCTTTTATTTCCTTTAATAGAGTCTTACAGTTTCAATGTACTGGCTCTTCATCTCCTTCATTAAGTTTACTCCCAGGCATTTCATTCTTTTTGGTGCCATTGTAAAATGGATTTTTTAAAAATTCTCTTTCTTCTGCTACATTGTTTCATATAGAAATGCAACTGTTTTTTATTTATTGATTCTGTATGCTGCCATGTTACTGTAATCATTTACTTATTAATTTATATATAGTAGTTTTTCAGTAGTCTTTTGGCTTTTACATATTATCATGTCATCTGTGATAATATCGCTTTCTCTTTTTCCAATTTGTATTCCTTTTATATCTTTTTCTTGCTTAATTGCTCTGACTAGTGCCCCAGTTACTAAGCTGAAATAGTAATGGTGACAGTGGATATCCCTGTCTTGTTCCTGATTTTAGTGGGAATGCTTTAAGGTTTTACCATTGAGTATGATGTTGGCTGTTTTTGTTGGCCATTGACTGTCTTTCAAAACTGGGTGTGGGGAAATCACATCTTGCCGGTCCTCACTCCTGCAGAGTGGCTTCCCAGGGCTGTCCTGGGTTGTTGCTGGTCCAGGGAGGTTTTCCCTACCTCCCTGGCATCTTTCCTTAGACTTGTCTTCCAAACCCCTGCAGCCTGAGTATTCCTACTAAACAACTCTTGGCTTAAAATCTGACAGAACCACTAGTCAACAGGGAGAGGTTTTACTAGGTTGAGATAGTTCCCTTTATCCCATTTTATCATAGTTTTTTGTCATAAATGATTATTGAGTCTTGTCCAATGTTTATTACCATCTGTTGGAATGATCATATATATTTTTTTAAAGTCACTCACTATTTTTATTTTTAAGATTTATTTATTCATACATGCAAGAACCAGGATACAGATCAGACACACGGGAGGGTGAAAGTATTCACCAGAGACAGAGTGGGGAACAGAACAGGCAGACTGACTGAAATACACTGCTGAGGGGAGCAGCGAGTGAGACAGGAGAGGTCTGATGCACCATGTGTGTTGCTCCCTGGCCGGGGATCGAACCCTCGCTGCTGAGGCTGTGGACAGTCTCACAGCTCTGTGCTCAACTACCTGCGCTACCAGAGGAGGCCTGATCATGTAATTTTTGTCTTCCTTTTTGTTTTCTGGTGAATCACTCTGATGATTTGCATAGGTTCAAACAGATTCACACCCCTGAATGAAACCTACTTGATCATGGTGGATGAATTTATTAATATATTGCTATATTTGGTTTGTCAGGATTTTGTTGAGGATTTTTGCATCTATGTTAATCAGGGGTACTGAGCCCTCCTCCAAATACAAATTCTTGAGAAAGAGACTGTGATAGATGAGTCAGGTCCAAATGTGGTTGCGAGCAGGGTCACAAATGCTACTGTTTACTTAGCAAGAGCTCTGAGGACAAATTTACTGGAAAGGGGAGATCTTGAAAGTGGACAAATTGACTGACATATCCCATTTGTGGGAAATTAAGAGACCTATCTCTCACTAGGGTAGCCATAGTAATGAAAGTGGTTTTGAGTTTTGGGGTGACAGTGAAGGGTTAAATTAAAATAAGGAACAGATTAGTATAATTAGGAGGTAGAATTAATAGACTTGATTAGATGATAGAAGGAGGGTTGTAAATTGAGTCTCTGCCTATAACATAATTTCTTTAGATCATCTTGTTTATTAAGGAAACTTTTACACTTCACTGTCCTTGGAACATCATTTTTTTTTCCCCACAGGTAAACCCAGTGAACACCCAACCTGCTTCAGCAGCAGCCCCTGTATTCATCACTAATTCCAATCGCAGCAAGAACAGTTACCAGAAATAATCTTATTTTTCAGAAGAATTTTAGTCTATAGTCTAAGCTTTTTGTGCATATTGCATTCCAAGTACACACACACACACACACACACACACACACACACTCCAAGCACAAGTACTTTCATGGAATAATGTAAAGCATTTTGACCTGGTTATATTTATTTTATTTGTTTTGCATAATGTATGGCATAAATTCACCACTTTATTAGTTGAAGAGAATTATAGTTAGCATATATGGTGTGTTATACTCTGTATCTATGTAAATACAGCCCATTTAAAGATGCAGTGATTGTGTGCATATGCATGTTTAAAATCAGTTTTTTTTTTAAACTGAGAAGTTGTCAGTTTACAAATACTTTTGTATGTTTTGCACATTGGTTCTTTCCATTTCCACTACCATCAGCCTAATTTAGGACATTATTAACTATTCCTAACTTATTGCAGCAGGTTTCTAACTGACAACTTGGCCATAGACACCAGATTTAACAGCTAAAAGCACTGCTTTAATGATGACTCTTCCTGTTCACTAACTTTTTATGCTTCCCTATTACCTATCAAATAAAGTGCAAATTCCATGTTCTAGTATTAAATGCCAGTAGAATTTATTCATTTATTTTTATATTTTAATAATTTTATTTATTTTTTATATTTTTTATGTCGTTCTTCTTCTTCTTCTTTTTTTACAATGTATGCTTTCTCATCTCAATTATAGTCCCTGTGAAATTCCCACTATCAGGCAGGAAGATGGTAGCTGCAAAGAAGAAAACCAAATGCTGGGGTTGATCAACTCTAGGTTCCAACTCATTATGAAAAGTGGAAAGTATGTCCTGGGTACATGCAGACTCTGACTATGATCAGGCAAGGCAAAGCAAAGCTGATTATTCTTACCCCAAACTGTCCAGCCTTGAAGAAATCTGGATGAGAATACTACAGGTGTTGGCTAAACCTGGTTTCCACAGCCACAGTGGTGGTGATAATAAATTGGACACAGTATGTGACATATATGACAGAGAATGCACACCAATAATTGTCACTCTCCAGGTGACTCATATCATGAGAAGCATGTCAGAACAGACTGGTGAAAGGAAATCATGAAAACTTTTTAATAAAACTCTTGTGAGCTTGTTTTAAAAAAAAAAGTCCTTCAGAGAAGAGGGTCAGGTCAAATGCCCCCAAAGATAAACACCAATCACAACTTCTATTCCCTCTTCAAGTCATGACTTCGATATCACCTTCTGCAAGTAGCTGATGTGAACTGAGCTAGGGACTCTTTTTCAGCTCTTAGAACATCTCAGACATTTACCTCAGAAAACACTACATTGTATTTATAAATTATATTTTTTATCTTTAAATTTCTTATTTTTTATCTGAAAAGTAACATTCACTTTAAAAAAAGATTTATTTATTTATACAAGAATTGGGGTACAGGTCAGATGCGTGGGAGGGTGAGAGGATTCACCAGAGACAGACCAGGGAACAGAACAGGCAGACCAATGACATACACTGCTGAGGGGAGCAGTGGGCGAGATAGGAGAGGTCTGCTGCACCATGTGTGATTCTCTCCCACCTGCCAGGATGGAACTGGCGCTGCAGAGGCTGTGGACAGCTTCACAGTGCTGCGCTCAATCACCTGCGCCACCAGGGAGGCCCAGTAACATTCACTTTTAAAACATTAAAGGACAAAGAAGAGAATAAAAACCCAACTATATGTCATAATTAACAACTATTGTGTATTTCCTTGTTTTCCTCTGTGATATACATAATTCATCACTTACAGAACTTGGGTCACACTTGTTACAGGCCATTGTCATGCTTACGGCCATGTCTCTGCCCTGCCTCACCATGAGCTTTGTAAAGGCAGAGGCAGTAGTGCTTCCTCTTGGCTTCCACCATCTGGTAGCACCTAGTACACTATTGGCAGACGCTTGACTGTGCTGGCTAAAGCAACGGAAAAGTTCCTTGAGACAGGAACTGTGTTTTTGTAAAACTTTATGATGAACATAAGATCTGTTATACTGTCTTACATATAGTAACTATTCTAACTTTTCATTTTTGAAATATATAATTTTTCATATGTCAATCCTTTAAATTTTGAGGTTTTCAGATATATATGTATGCGTGTATATATAGGTATGTATATGTGTGTGTGTGTGTGTGTGTGTGTGTTCTCTAAGGAGCACAAATTTAGATGTAAGACCAGGAGTGTGAATTATAGCAGCAATGACAATGAACATGGCCTTTGTCTCTTCTTCCTCCCTAAGAAGTCACCAGGAACACTGGATTTCCCAACTTTCTTTCCTTTCTCCACACAGGGTTAGAACACTGTCTCACTGACAAACTTGAAATTCTACAGATATTTGTTCTAACATTTTATGGCCGACATTTTCTGTGACCCATGTACTGTATTAGTGTATTAAAGATGGCAAAATTTTTTGTCTCTTTTGTCATTGAGAGAGGGGATCTAGTTGTCCATCCCTCCATTCCCTCTAGGGGCTGGGTCTGCAACTGCTGTAACCATTAGAATCTAGTGAAAGTGATGCTGTCCCAGCTCAGAGCCTTGGCTTTAATAGGATGTCAGCTTCCTTTTTGTCTCTCCTGGAACCCAGACTCCCTGCTGTGAAGGGGCCACACAGCCACTTGGGTAGGTCCATGCAAAAGACAATCAAGGCTCCCGGAGCCAGGGCTCCCGGCGCCAGGGCTCAGCTGACAGTCACCCTGACTTGCCCCTGATAGGAACAGGCCTACTGGAAGTAGCTCCTTGTGTTAGGGGGAAAAGGATGTCCCAAAGCAAATTCCATATAGGCTTTGTGGACTCCACCCCCACCCCAGGTCAAAGCCAAAGACACTGGGAACTCCAATCCCATCACCACCAAAGGGAAGGTGGCTGGGACCTGAGGGTGGGGTTAAGCAGCCAGCTGGATACAAAAGGCAGACACGTGGGCTTTGGGGCGCTCTCCATTTTTGGGCTCTTGGCCAGCAGCAGCGTCCGGTCAGCTCTGAGAGTGACTTTGGGGTTTCCAGGTCGTCGGATCGGGTAGGACGCATTAAAGACTTTATTTCCCTATTTTCTCCCTGAGTTGTACATTTTCCTTATTTCCTTTTCTCTTGTAAATAAACCTTTTATTAACCCTTTTGCATGTGTCTGTAGTAGAGTATTCATAAGTCCCTTTAAAGCGCGCGGGTGAGGACCCACAGCCAGGAACCCGTTTAATATCGGGGTTGCTCTATAACACTTGGTCCTACTCTAGCTGCTCCAACAAATGCTACATGGAGCCAAGTTCACTTGCTGGGTCTAATCCTGAACTACTGTAATATTGTGATTGTGAGCAAATACATGGCTTTTGTTTTAAGCCACTAAGTTTGGAGATAGTTTATTACACAGCACTGTATAATCGAGCCAGTCCCCAAAGCTGACCCTGTTTCTCTCCTAGAGATGGAAGAGAGCTCTCTTGCCTCTGGTGCAGCAGCAAGAAAGGTACCTCCGAGTCTCTGATCCCCTCCAGAGTGTGTCAGAGGGCTCAGGAATTCAAGTGGCACCTTTAAATGTCTCATTCCAAAGAATTCCCTTCCCTCAACAAATAAACCGTTTCTAGAGAGCCCTCAGTGCCTTCGACTTCCCCCTCCCATAGAGTTATCTCTTTAAACATAAGGCACTTTCCAAGAGAGGGAGTGTGGACTTCATGGTTCCTTCTTGCTCCAAAGTCTTGATGCTAGCTGCCTGAAGCCCAATGGGAGTAGCCCTTCAAATTTCTTTGCTTTCCCCCCAAAAGATTCATCAGATATCTGTGAAAATAAGACTCTGCTTGGCTGCTCTAGAAAACAGGGTTTGCCCCCTCTGATGCCCACACCTTACCTACTGTGTGCCTCCATAATCCCAAGCAAGCTTCTGACACCTTCATTAGCTGATAGTAAAGCAATTTAATATCTTTCCCTGCATTTCTGCTTTCCCTGCCTTTCAATTTCTTCCACTCAATGCTTTAGTTATCTGCTTTGAATATCTCTCCAGCCACTTAAATCAAGAGCTCTCTCCTGCTTCAGCGGCTCCCAGGCTCCCATGGTGTAATTTCCTCTTCCAGTTCTGAGGGCTGCAGCAGGATGTCCATTATCAGGGAATCCTGGGGCAGGAGGGGGTGGGCCTGGGGAATCATTTAGAGCCTTCTCCTGCCTTCAGGCGAAACTGCATGAACACCAGAGTGGTAACAAATAATTCAGCACATAAGAATAACTCAGGTAATACTTAACTTTCCACCAGAAATCTGAAATTCTCTTACAAACCTACAAATGTCCACTGAAATCTAAAGTCCCCAGGGTTGGCACTAAAGCATTTATTAAAAACTCTGGCAACTTGGCTCCGCAGAACTCTCCTGACTTGCCCACTGCTCACCTCAGCAGTGTATTTCAGTCAATCTGCCTGTTCTGTTCCCCACTCTGACCGGTGAATCCCCTCACCCCCCACACCTCTGGTCTGTACCCCAGCTCGTGTGTGCATAAATAAATAAATCTTTAAAAGAATTTAAAAAAAAAAAAAAAACTGGCAACGACTGGGTAATCAAAAAAGATAAACTCATGCTATTTGCAGAAACATAGATGGAGCTGGAAGGGATTAGACTAAACAAAATGAGTAAAAAAGGGAGAGACAAATATTGGATGGTGTCAGTTAAATGTAGACTATAGAGAAACCAAAGGGTCCTATGAAGCCAAACTCAAAAACCAATCCTTGAAAGCTGACTGTAGAACTGAGACTCTCAGAGCAGGAGAGGAGGGGGAAGGGTGGAGCACAAAGTGGGGCAGGAGGACAATAGATTATGGACTATGGGCGCTATGTGGTGGGAGCACTCTGGTAATAACATCAGAGGGGAGGCATCCTGTACTTCCAACATACAAACAACAATGTAAGCTAATGCCACCTCAATAAAAATTTAACCCAAAAAATAGTTGGCAAGACCGACAGGGCCCCTATATATTCAGCCTCCTTCCAACTTTCAGGTAGACACATGCTCATCTGAAAAAGGGAAGATGGTATTAAGAATATTTTTTAAAGATTTATTTATTTATGCATACAAGAGCTGGGGTACAGGCCAGAGGTGTGGGGGTGGTGGTGAGAGAATTCATCAGAGACAAAGTGGGGAACAGAACAGGCAGATTGACTGAAATACATTGCTGAGGGGAGCAGCAGACCAGACAGGAGAGGTCTGCTGTACCGTGTGGGTAGCTCCCTGGCTGGGGATCAAACTCATGCTGCAGTGGCTGCAGACAGCTTCATAGGTTGTGTCTTAACCCCTTGCAGTACCAGGGAGGCCCAAGAATATTCATTAAACTAGCTTCAGTAAGGATCCTACAAATAAGATGACTAATCATCTAGATTGGGACATTTTCTGAGGGTAAAGTGTTCACTTTGATGATGATTATGTCATGGCAACAGAAACAAACTGGAACTATCCCTGCTGGAGACCAGCTCCAGCTAGAAGTTGTGTCAGGGGTCTCAGAGAGGAGAGGACGGCGTTGGCCAAGTTTTCTCTTGGAGGACTGAGGGGAAGTGTTGCGAGGTAGAAGTGAGGTAGACACAGACACCCTCTCTGATGCAAGTATCTCCTACTGAGGGTCTCAGCGGGTCTTTATTTATACCTTGAGGCGAGCAGTGAGATTACACCAGCATAAGCATCAAAGCAGAACAGCGACAATCATTACATATTTTCTCATGAATATACAAAGACCCTCTTGACCTCATACTACAAAAGGACACTTCTTTAATCTGATTAAGAAAATCAACAGGGACAAATACTCTTCTAGGTACGACTCATTTTCTAACATAATCAATTGTCTAAGACAGTACAATGTTCAGTAACAATCAATCATCCTGTCAAGCTATCCTAATTTTGGAGCAGACATGAAAGTCCATTGTTATGCTATATTACTAAAATCAACCCATTCTCTAGTACTCAATTCATCTAGCCTATTATCAATTACTTCAAAGTGATCTAAAGTAACTCATCAATACTGTCTAGTTCTACAGAAATCTAACTTTTAACTAGAAATACCTAACCTCCACACATCCTGCGAACTGTTGGCCTTTCGCGTACACCAGGAGATGTATTGTTGCCGCAAACAGGTACCCCCCAGGTTAGGCTATGGTTTCCAAGCACAGCTGGTTCAGGGCAGCTTATTCTCCATAGTTCTCAGGGCCGAAACATTTCTTTCCTAACTATACCTTTAACAATTTTTACTTCTTTTGTGATAGTTCCTGCGTAAGAACAATAAGCCAATTGTCATCTGGGTCCGAATTGGGTTTTCACATGCCAATTAATAACTAACTTACTTCAGCATTAACCAAGAACAAAGAGGAAAGCATTAGCAGGCATTGCCATGGAGACTCCTTAGTTCAGATCTTCTTTGGTAAGTGCAAGAACTTCCTTCTTCTGGGAAGGACAACTTTCCCTCTTCGGGGGAGCACAGGGACTCCCTGCTTCTCGGGAGTCTCCCCCAATGCCCGGACCTTGTCAAGAGACAGCATGGAAGGTGCAGCCTGCCGCATATCCCCAGGCAAATTAGGATATATGGTGATGAAGGAGGAAGTTAGGAAGTGGCTATAGGCGTTAGGAACAGGGTGCCCCAAGCCTCTAAGTCCACTTATCAGCCCAATTGAGAAACACTTGGTTGGAACCAGGAGGGCACCCTCCACTCCCCGCTCAAGTTCAGGTGCCCTAGGTCCATTTATCAGTCTGATTAGAGAACAATCACAGACCAGGCAGGTGCCCCAACCTAGCAGGTCAGGTAACTTGGGCAAGCTCAGTGGACATTGGTAGCCTTGGAGACCCTGTGGGCCCAGCCAATCAGCAAGAGACACAACCCGGAGACATCTAACAACCAAACCTCTGCCCCTTGCCCACTGTACCCATATAAGTACCTGCTTCTTGCACTTAGTGTCTATCCACTCAGGATTCCTCTCCACTTGGAGAGCTTTCTTGTCCTTCCTCTTGTCTATTAATGACTACCCACTCGGGATCCCTCCCTGCTCAGAGCTTTCCTGTCTTTTTGTCTATCAATAAATCTCTTGCTTTTCTGTATCTCTGGTCTCTATATTGAATTCTTTCCTAGCTGAAGACAAGAACCAAGAAAGAACCTTGTTATGCCAGCAAGGCGCTGTGCAGTTTCTCTATCAATCTGAGCGTACAGGTAAAGGAGAGTCCTGGAGCTCTCGGTGCCTTTTTCCAGGCTTTAATGAACTTTCTTTTTTTTAATTGATAGAATTTAACATCATTTGAATTTTATTATATCCATTTGCTGAGTTGGATCATGTACCATACTCTTTCCTTCATCTCCCTACTTGGTATTATTTTATTTGTTTATTTATGTATTTTTCATTTTTTACATCATTGTTCATTTTTATTTTTATTTATTTTTAACATTAATTTTTTTAAGTTCTTTACATCATTCTTCATTTTTAAACAATATTTGCTTCCCTCCACCCCCCTCATGTGTAGTCGCCATAGAGTTTCCTTCACCAGTGCACCCGAGCACCATCACCTCAGTCCCCTGTGCTCCTCCCTCCCTCCCTCTGATCCCTCTCCCTCCTCCTCCCCTGCAGGATGTCTCTGATTTATAATTGTCCATTTTGCTTTGCTGAGTTTTGTACCGTTATTATTTTTTTACACTGATGTCATCCAATAGTTTTCTTTTTCCTTCTGGCTTATTTCACTGAGCATAATTCCTTCTAGTTCCATCCACGTTGCTGTGCATGGCATGAGTTTATCTCTTTTGATTGCTGAATAATATTCCATTGTGTATATATACCACATCTTCTTGATCCAGTCATCTATTTTGGGGCATTTGGGTTGTTTCCAGGTTTCGCCTATTGTAAATAGTGCTGCAATAAACATAGTGGTTCAGGTGTTCTTTTGGATCAATGTTTTTGTGTCCTTTGGGTAGAACCCTAGGAGTAGAATTGCCGGATCATATGGTAGCTCCATTTTTAGAAGACTGAGGAACCTCCAGACAGCTCTCCATAGTGGCTGGACCAGTCTGCACTCCCACCAGCAGTGCAGGAGAGTTCCTTTTTCACCACATCCTTGCCAACATTTGTTGTTGCCTGTTTTTTTGATATGTGCCATTCTCACTGGTGTAAGGTGGTATCTCAGTGTGGCTTTAATTTTCATTTCCCTGATTATAAGGGATGTTGAACATTTTTTCATATGCCTGTTGGCCATTTGTTTAATGCACTTTCTACCCATTATTGTGGGGCAAGCTCGCAGGCTGGCAAGGGAAGGAGGCCGGGGGCCTGGGAGGCCAATCTTTATTCTTTCTCTTCAAGCTTTCTGGCATTCTCTCATGCCCTCTTCCTGTTGCAGCCATTGCTCATCCTCTAGTAGTGGTTCTTCTCCACCACCACCATTCTTCCTGTCTCTAAGTGACGCTGCCCTTGTAGCCTCAGCCTCCAGGTTAGGTGTGCCCACTTACACATGCCCACACCATACTCCACAATCAGGTGAGCGTATCCCTCACCCACTCCCCCAAACTCCTTCTGCATTCAAGGCGACAGGTGATAGCCACTGAGGCTAGCGTTGTAAAAGCCTGACCATTTCACTTACCCTACAAATCTGCCTGGGGTCCTCAGACTCTGGGCCTGTTCCCAAAAGCACCTCTTTATTTGGTGGGTGTAAGACCATGGTGGGGGAGAGGGGATGGAGAGGATGAGTGAGGCAGGGTGGCATTAAGAAGGAAAAAGTAGGAGCCTCCCTGGTGGCTCAAGGGGTTAAGATACAATCTATGAAGCAATCCACAGCCACTGCAGCACGAGTTCAATTCCCAGCCAGGGAGTAACCCACATGATGCAACAGTCCTCTCCTGTCTCCCCGCTGCTCCCCTCAGCAGTGTATTTCAGTCAGTCTGCCTGTTCTGTTCCCCGCTCTGTCTCTGGTGAGTCCTCTCACCCCCCACACCTCTGGCCTGTACTCCAGCTCTTCTGTACATCAATAAATAAGTCTTTAAAAAAAAAAAAGAAGGAAAAAGTATCTTAAATGTGCTGTCTGTGTCCTTTGGAACGTTTCCACCAATGGTTCTCTCATTAAAATCATCTGGAGAACTTTTTAAAAAACAGCAGACACTCCAGCCTGGGCCAATTGTGTCTGTGGTTGAGGACCGGACATGAATGTGTCTTGGCTGACCTCAGATGAGAACCCTGCATGGGACCTTGGGGAGACAACCTAAACTCATGCAGGTACAAGCTGAGTGGTCCCTTTGAAGACAAATGACTCAAGCATACCTGCAAAGTTTGGCTCATTATTTGAGATGCCTTCAATGGCCAAGAATGGAAAACCTTGGTCATCAATAAAGAGATTTATCACTTCCTACATTAATAAAATAAAGGCCCAAGGTACAGTTGGTTTAGTCCCGGTTATTTCAGTGACTCAACAATATCATTTGTCTTACATTCCTCTGTCTTCCCCTGCCATCATCCTGACTTACTGACTTGCTTCTGGGCTAGTTTTCTGCAGAGACACGAGATGGCTCCCCAAGTTCTAAGCATCAAAATCAAGCACAAGGTCCAGAAGAACTGTTTCAGCCCTTTGTCTTTCTAAGGTCTGGAAGATTTTCCTAGAAGCCCCCCAGCAGACCTCATGTACTATTTTATTAACTCTCCCCCCACCCCCCCAAAAAAACCAACTCAATCACCAGCAAAGATAAGAAAAATCAGCATGATTAGTTTGGTTCTTCAGGGCTTACCACTTTTCTTCCCTGTGGGAGGGACAACTGGTAACATCCGTGCTCTGTTGATGGAACCAATAGAGCCTGCAGGAACATCTCCAGCCAGCCCAGTGAAATTGCTTTGTGGGTAGAAATACCCACCCCGATGGGGCTGTGTTGAGGATCAATTGAGATAGTGTATTCAACAGAGCTATACACTAAGTATTGCGTTTAATGATGTAGTTTTTAGAATTTTATTTTACAGAAGGAAAAACTATGGCATGGGAAAATGAAAAGCCATTATCAAATTTACCCACGCAGGCCTGGGCAGAAGTTATGTGACATGCTGGCCTGTGTTTGCCACAGGGGACCAGCACTACTTAAAATATCTCACAAGCACTTTCAATCATCTGGCTTCACTCAGCTCAGCCATGGGATGCTCAAGAGACTGAGGTACAGTGTAAATATAAAATAGAAGTTGAGTGGAAAATTATTGGAGAAATATTATAATATGATGTGTGGGGAGTGAAAGGAGAAAAGGGTCGAATTAAATTGGGGTGAAATAAAAACCAGGAGATCCAGGGGATACATGCAGATATCAAGAGAACCCCTGGCAGGAGAAGTTTGGGAAGTAAGACATTATTGCTCAATAGCTGTCAGGCTAGCAACGGGTTCATTGCACATGATGTTTTTTTGCCTGATTCCTAGAAATTCATCTGTCAAAACACAGATGCTGCATTAGGCTGCTTTGCCATTTATAGGGTAGCTTGGTACCTTGTATACAAGATTTCAACTGCTTGGAGCTTCTCTATAGAGAACAGGATGGAGAACTAGACGTGCCTGCAGCTGAGATTCCTTTCTGTTGAATCATTTTGAAAATGATTAACTTAGTTTTTTTTAAAAATGTGGTTATTGTTTTTCTTCTCCACATTCCATCCCCTCTTAAAAAATCTCTGCTCCATTGTAAGTTGTTTCTTCATGTACTTGGTGTGGGAGTAATGATATGTTCAAGAATTTTGAAATCTAGACCACGAAACAGAATATTCTGTGGTTAAACACATTGCCACTGGGGTAGTGACTTTGAGGATACCACTGACCAGACACCCATATATACTGTTTGTCTTCTGATTGTAACTTGCGCTTCCATCTTTAGGTTTCAACTTACAGTAACCTGGACAAATAATACAGAACCAATACAGTGTGAAACAACTCATTCATAGTTGTTACACAGCAGGGCTAGTCTTGGGTAAAACTGCAAAGGACAATATCCCCTTTCGGGGCCATGCAATTCTCTTCTGCATGTTTCTATTCCTTGCTCCCTTCCTCTTATATTGATGAGATAATGAGTTCTTCACCTCTGGCACCCGTTAGATTCTCCTCCCTCTTCATTCTTCTCCTGGTCTATTCCCCCCTAGTTCCATAATTATCAAGAGCATCCCTCCCTCCAATACTCTGTCCATTCTAATTCAGCATGCCTGATCCACACTGAGTGTGAAGATAGTGTAACTGAGTAAATCTATTTACTTTAAGGAATGAATGACTGAAGATATTTACCTTTTAAATGAGATGCTTTTCACCCAAATCAATCTGTCCTTTTTGACAGCTCTTAAAGTGGGAGGCAAACTCTACCATTTTACATTGTATGGATTTTTGAGCCATGAAAATAGATTACCTATCCAGAGGTCTCGTGATTAGAATGTGAAGTATTTTTAAAGTGGTTTGCCAAGCATTTAATATATTATTCTCCAGTGAATGGAGCTGAACTTGGGCTCCATGAGAGAGGAAAAAACAGAGTATCGAAGTGCTTTGGTTAAGTTTCCACCACTGCCATTCTTTGTTCCTGAGCAAGCTGCTTTTTCTAACCCTATTAGAAAAATAGGAATAAAAATGGAATTGAGGAGGGCCTCCCTGGTGGCGCAGGTGATTGAACACAACACTGTGAAGCTATCCGCAGCCTCTCCAGTGTGGGTTCGATCACGGTTGGCAGGGGAGATACACACATGGCGTGGCAGATCTCTCCTGTCTCACCCACTGCTCCCCTCAGCAGTGTATTTCAGTTAGTCTGCCTGTTCCTTTCCCCACTCAGTCTCTGGTGACTCCTCTCACCCTCCCACATATATGGCCTGTACCCCCGTTCTTGTATGCATGAATAAATAAATCTTTTAAAAAATAGAATTGAGGAGAAAACTCAGTAAAAGTTAGTGATTATCATGATCATATGGCTTGTCAGTGGCTGAGATACCAGATCTCAGATCTCCTGACTCCTAGACAAGTGTGTGTTTCACCAGAAAGAGGTGTGTGTTTCACCATTTGGCTGTTCTTGACCTCTTCAATACTTAGAGATTTCTTGGAAGAAAGACATCTTCCAAGATATAAGAACAATCATTATTGATAAAATAAAATGAATAGATTTTTTTCCCGTATAAGTTTTTCTGTACTTTGTTACCCACAGAACATTAAAATTTAACTTTTTTTTAAAAAAAAGATTTATTTATACAAGCACTGGGTACAGTCAGAAGCGCAGGAGGGTGAGAGAATTCACCAGAGCCAGAGCGGGGAACAGAACAGGCAGACTGATGAAACACTGCTGAGGGGAGCAGCAGGCCGGGCAGGAGAGGTCTGTCCCGCCATGTGGGACCCTCACCGTCAGCCGAGGATCGAACCGGCCCTGCAGAGGCTGCAGGCAGCTTCACAGCCCAGCGCTCAACTGCTGCGCCACCCAGGGAGGCCTCTTTAAATTTAACTTTAGTGAATGAATTTATGTAATGTCTGAGGTATGATTTTCAATAATATAGGGGTAGAAGGAGTGGGTAGGAACATAAATGAAACACACTGGATAAGAGAAAAACTATTGAAGCTGGATGCGTACATACTTCTTTGTCTGCTTTTATGTATGTTTAATATTTTCCATGATGATATTTATATAGTAGCAGATTAAGGATGACTACAAACTCTCTGATATTTCCTCCTGTTTGGGATACGGGGTCTAGGCTACACCCCTTCATCATCTACGGGGCTTTGCGACTATCCTGAGCTACAGAATGCAGAGGAAGTGATCCTGTGCTAGTTTTCTGGTTTTGACTTTACAAGACTGGCAGCTTCTAGCACTTGTCTCTTAGAACAATGCCTGGAGTCCCGGGTGCTATATAAGAAGTCCGGTGGCCCTGCTGGAAAGACCAGGAGGAGGGACCTTGAGGCTCTGTGGAGATGAAGGGGCCCAATTTTCCAACTCCCCCCCCCCCCACAGGAAGCCAAGCCTATGAATGAAGCTATCTTGAACCCTCTAGCCCAGTCAATGACCGCCTGAATACCATTGACTGACCTAGTCGTTGTGTGAAGAACATAGTGCCCCTTCCAGCCTGCCCCAGATTCCTGGGAGGGAGCATAGTAAAATGATTACTGTTTTAAGTCTCTTAGTATTAGGGTCATTTCTCGCACAACACTAGATTGATGGTTAGAACACCTCCCCACCCCCACCCTCACACACTTTACATATTAAGTGACATTTAAATATCTGGTTACCTAAAATGTTGCAGTGTGATAAAACTAAGGTATAAAATTTTAAAGAGTTTGGGTGTCCGTGTGACAAAAAAGTATTTAAGTCTTTGAAATTCAGGACAGTCTTAAAAGTAGATGAGATCTTTTTATTGAGATAGCTGTTGAGAGACTTACTCTGAGAATCTGAATAGTTCTGCTGGTCTTTATTTAATGCCAATTTGTCAACAAAATATTGTCAAATCACTGAAGGAAAGAGAACATGTTACAAATATTGATAGATCCAGTCATATCTAAACGGAATGCGATCTGGTGGTCAAGTTTCTTAGTTTTCATTGTTGTCCTTTGACTTGGTGATACACTTATTTCATGGAGAAGGTACTGATTTTTTTTAGTCATTAATTATTTAATTCAGTTTATTCTTCATCTGCTTGTGCAAACTGCATTATATTTATTTTTAAATTATTTTTATTTTTGATTGCAGTGGTCATTTCACTTCATGGCGAGATCTCCATTTTATTTATATTCATATATGAATAGTCAGCCCACAAACAAAACCAAATAAAACTAAATTTCATGTGAGTATTACTGGGCTTCATAAACATCCTGCTCAGTCTACCAAATTGGGCAGGTTATAGTAAATACAGTTTTTGCTAAGGCCCCTCCCACTTACCTTTTCTAGAATAGCAAGCCCTGCTGCTCTATCACTTTGCTTTGCTATATTTCTATTCTTTATTACCAAGGCATTACATTTTGCATTTAATGTTTGCTGTCTTCCTTATTTGTTACCAAAATGTAAATTCTTTGAAAACAAGACCTTTAGACCCTTTGGGCCTAAAACTCCTCCTAGTAGATGCATAATAAATATTCATTTAGTGAGTGAGCATTTTTAACACACAACACTAGGTTTGATGCCACCTAAATATGGCAAAATATGGAAACAATTAAGTTCTGGTATATCCATGTGATAGGATAGTACGTAATTTAATACATGATGCTAAGTTTCAAAAGCAGTACACAAGGGGGTGTCTTTAAAATTATCCCAGGTCTATAGGAGGAGACAACTAGTTTCCCAAAACACACCTTCCTTTTTATGGGGGAAATTGCTTAACAGTTATTAACTTGCACCGGATGTAAGAGGGCAGTTGGGTGCCTGTTGCCCAAGAGAAGAACAGTGTATCTTCCATGACTGAACCAAAGTGTCTCTCCCCAAGCTTCTCAGTGCAAATCATTTCAGCAAGAAACTGCTCTTGTTTGTATAAGGAGCCAGGGCCATCTGAGGGGAAAGTGACTGAGACTCTAATAACTCATTCCTGACACTTAAAGTTAGAAATTTTGGGGGGGAGGGCCCTAAGTAAGGCTCATTGTCAGGATTAGGTAAAAGGTCTTATGAAATGACATTACCTAGAGAGTGAAGAGATGGGACTGGTGGTCTGCTGTATCTTGAGCCGGCAGTTGTGATCACCCGAGGCCCACGAACATAGCACCATGAATTGAGCTAGGGTAATATCTCCAGAGGTGGCCGGGTGCCAGGGCAAGTGACTGTGTGAGTGTGGACTTTACAAAGTGGCTGGCAATCAGTGGCTAACATTTAGGCCAAGTTTACCACTGTGAATTGGCTAAATCCAGGCCATAGTCACTGTGATTCTAAGGAGATTGTTCTCCTCTCTGTGTCCTGGATGTCAGAAGCACTCCACCCTCACCCCAGTAAGTAAGCAGACATTCCTGGGGAGGGAGTAAATGGAAGCTAGATGTGACTTCCTGCAAATCTTGGCCAGAGGAGATTCTACTCTTTCACTAGTGACACCATGGGATAAAGGGATAATCATGTATCTCACACTGTGAAGTCAGGTGTCTTTATTACATGATGTACTGGGCTGAATACTGTCTCCCAGATGTTCATATCCAACTGCAACCTCTTTGTTTGGAACAGGATATTTGCAGATATCATTAGTTAAGATGAGGCCATACTGGCCCCAAAATCCAGTAACTACAGCCCTTATAAGAGGGCCATGTGTATACACAGAAACAGACACACAGAAAGTATTGATGTGAAGGCAAAGGCAGAGGTTGGAGCAAAGCTGCCACATGCCAGGGGGGCACCAAGGATTGCCTGCAGCCACTGAAGCTAGAAGGATCCTCCCTTAGAGTCTTCAGAGGAAGCAGGCCTTATCAGTACCTTGATTTTAGGCTTCCAGCTTCTGGAACTATGAGAGAATACATTTTTGATGTTTTAAGACATCCAGTTTGTGGTATTTAGTTATGGAAGCCATAGGAAATGAATGCATGTGTATTACTTGAGAGATTTTTATTTTGAAAAGAATAGATATACACGCTTATATGTGTATGCTCAGAGGAGAGCATAGAGAAAAGTGGCATACTGCATTCAAGAGCATAGAGCAAACTCTTGGCGCTGGTTAGATTTAGTGGTATGAGAATGAATGACTTTCATTTTCTTCTTTTTTCATCTTTAAATTTTCTATAACAACACTTATTACTTTAATCAGCAGAGCTAAAGTGCTTGTCTAATTGATGGTTCTGCAGAGTAACACCCAAATCTGTAAATTTGACTGTTTTAAATCCCACTTTATAAAGCACTTATATAGTATTTAACCAGTATTGTCCACCCAAAGTATTTGTCTTTATAAGCACAGCTGTGGTTTGCTTTTATTTAGTTTTTTAATTTCCTTTTTTATTTCTTTGTTTAGTTTCCTGCCAAAAGATAATCCTCTTCAAGTTATAATACTTTCAAATCAGCCAAAATGCATGGAGTTTTAAATATTTCTCAATTGCCCCTTTCAACCATGTTGATTTTTTTTTTCTTTCTAGAGGTCTGCCGCGCCATATGGGTATCTCCCTGGCCAGCTGGGAATCAAACCCAAGCTGCAGAGGCTGCGGACAGCTTCATAGCACTGCGCTCAACCTGCTGCGCCACCAGGGAGGCCCCATGTTGATGTTTAAAATCAGCTGGTGGTTGTAGTCTTTGTAGGAATAAATGAAATCATTTATTTATTTATTTTTAATTTTATATATTTTTACATCACTTTTCATTTTTTAAATTTTATTTTATATATTTTTTACATCATTTTTCATTTTTTCACAATGTGTGCATTTTTATCTTGGTTATATTCCCCATACAATTCCCACCCCCCCTTATTTTGACCCTAATCTCTCCTCCCCTCCCACCCTCCAGTGTGTTTCTGGTTTATAGTTGCTTGTTGATCATTTTGATAATGGCAATAATCAGCCTCACTATGCAACAGACACTTGAAGTGCTTTATATACATTGACCTATAACAACTTCCCTTTCCATCCCCAAAATGTCCAGTTTGGGTAATTAATTATGTGGTCACCCTGCCCATGATGTCTTATTATTATCCCCCAAGACAAATAAGAAAATGGAGACACAGAAAAATGAAGAAAGCTGCCCATGATCATATAAGAAAAAAGTGACAGAGCTGGATTCTTGGAACCCGTGCTCCAGAATCCACATTCTCAGTACTGCACCATACTGCCCCACAGGAGAATATGGAAGGGTTGAGATACTGCAAATGAAATGTGACTTGTTTTCCTTAGTAACTACTAAGTTCTTCTTCTTTTTTATTTTATTATTTTTGCGTAGAAGAACTGGTGTGTAGGCCAGAGGTGTGGGCATGAGAGGATTCACCAGAAACAGAGTGGGGAGCAGAACAGACAGATTGACTGAAATACACTGCCGAGGAGAGCAGCAGGCGAGACAGGAGAGGTCTGCTGTGCCATGTGGGTAGCTCCCTGGCCCTGCACGGAACTCAGGCCTTAGTGGTGATGGCCCTGAGACTTAACCCCTAGGCCACCAGGGAGCCCCCTAGATTCTTTAGGTATTATTTAAAATCTATATTGCACCTTACAAATAAGCATGACAGAGAGTAAAAAGGTTTTAATGAGTTCCCTTAGAGTCATAGAAAATGAATCTGGAATTGTCTTTACATAACAGTACAGCAATTAGGCAGAGACATGGTCAGAAAATCAAAGGGCTGCAGAGACCAGCAGAACACAGAGTACAGATCAAACCAGTCCCTGACTTAATACCATCCGCTGCCTTCCATTGCCCTAGGGATCAAGCCTAACAGTTCTCACCTGCACTCAAAGACCATGTCCACATTTGCAGTCTTAGATTTCTTTCTGCTTCTAGAATATTTCATCCTTTCTGCCACATTGGGCCTTTCTCTTCACAGGCTGTTTCCTCTGCCTGAAGAGTCCTCCCTTCTCCAGCTACCACCTTTGCCAAAAAAACTCAGAATTAGACCCCACTTCTCAGAGAGGTGTTTCCTGACCCTCGTTCTCAGTCCAGGGACCCTGTGAGAGATGAGTTAGGTCCCTCTGCCACATGCACAAAGGCCTTGCTCTGCTCACCTTCATAATACGCCTGGCTCTTGTTCAAGGTCACGTTCTCCATACTCTGGAAGGAGTCTGATCTACTATGTCCAGTGCAGTGTCACTAGCATCAACACACAGGGATGCATGAGGAAATATTCTGGACTGAATTCCTGACTGCCAGGCAAAGGGAAATAAAAGATTCATTCCTCTGCACATACAGATACACTTCAGGCTCGAGAAGTTTATAATGAATGAAAATGATAAATAAGGACACATAATAATAATGCTGCAAGATTAACAGAATGGGGTTGATCCTATGGCTGAAACTATACTATTTAGTTATCCAGGAAGGCCAATGGTTAAATTCATCCAATAGGATTTTTAGATGACGTCTTACCATATTCATTAGTTGGTTCGAATATGTAATATGTTTTAATCTACGCATAAGAATTTACATGTCTTATATATCATCTTGTACAGAAAGTTCCAGCATCTTTCTAACACTGAGATATGAGCCCCATTAGTAAGACACAAAAAGATTTCAAACTAGGGCCTCCCTGGTGGTGCAGGAGTTAAGCACAGCACTGTGAAGCTATCTGCAGCCTCTACAGCATGAATTCCATCCCTGGCCAGGGAGCTATCCACATCGCACAGCAGGCCTCTCCTGTCTTGCCCGCTGCTCCCCTCAGCAGTGTATTTCAGTCAGTCTCCCTGTTTTGTTCCCCACTCTGTCTCTGATGAATCCTCTCAACCCCGCACCTCTGGTCCGTACACCAGTTCTTGTATGCATAAATAAACAAACCTTTAAAAAAAAAAAAAAGACCTCAAACTAACAAGTGATTATCTTTCATAGTAGTTAATTGCCATTTTCTCCTTCTGGAAATATTAATAAGGATGTATGAAATTCAATTCAATTTATTTCAATAAGGAGAGGTAACTAAAAAGCAAGAAAATGATTTTTAATGACGTTTACGGATTCTTTTATTAGTTTATATAACTCAAAGATCAGCTTCCTTGGTATTCCCCAGGTATTCCAGAATGATGAGGATTATGCTTCTGCATGACATTTAAATAAAAATAGAATATCAGATAGGTCAATAAACGCTATAGAGAAAGGTTAAGCAGGAAGAGGCTTAAGGAGTGAAGGATTATTGCAACAGTAAATAGGATGGAAAAAGAAAGACTCCTGAGAAAGTGACTTTTGAGTAAAGACTTGAAGTTGGTGATGGAAGGACAGAAATGTAGAAGCTTTCTTGGACAAGGGAACAGCAAGTACGGAAGCCCTGAGGCAGAAGCTTCCCTGGTGAATTTAGGAACAGCATGAGGCTAAGTTGAAGTGGAGCCAGCAAACAGGAGACAAAAGAAGGTCAAGTCTGAGGAATTTGGGAGAGAAGTAGGAGGAGGGGTCTTGTAAATCTGGTGTAAGTTCTTAGCTTCTATTCTGATGAGATGGGAAGACATTGGATGGTGTGATGACAGGTGTGATATGATCTGAGTGCCTGTCACACAGAGTGAATGGTCAAGGGGAAAACACAGTTATCAGGGCCTCCCTAGTGGTGCAAGGGATTAAGATGTAACCCATGAAGTTATTTGCAGCCACTGCAGCACGAGTTCAATCCCTGGTCAGGGAGCAACCCACATGGCGTAGCAGACCTCTACACTGCTCTACATCAGCAGTGTATTTGAGTCAATCCGCCTGTTCTGTTCCCCACTCTGTCTCTGGTGAATCCTTTCACTCCCCAAATCTCTGGCCTATATACCAGTTCTTGTATGCATAAATAAATAAATCTTAAAAAACATCAACACAGTGATCAACAGGAGATCATCCCAGATAAACAGGTAAGAGGTGATGGTGGCCTGGACCAGGGACGTAGCAATGGATGATGAGAAATGGTCATGTTACAGATAGGTATTGAAGATAGAACCACTTACAAAATTACATCCTTTTAAGCGTTAAGACACATCACCAAATTTTCTTCTAGAAAACTTAAATCAATGAACACTTGCCATGACAATACAGGCAGCAGCCATTTCTCTATATCTTCACTAGTAATGAATTATTGTATTGCCTAAGCTTTTTTTTAAAAAAAATATTTATTTATTATATGCATACAAGAGCTGGGGTACAGGCCAGAAGTGCGGGGGGGGGGGGTTGTGGTGGTGAGAGGATTCACCAGAGACAGAGTGGGGAACAGAACAGGCAGATTGACCAAAGTACACTGCTGAGGGGAGCAGCAGGCTAGTCAGGAGAGGTCTGCCATGCCATGTGGGTTGCTCCATGGCCGGCTTGGTACCAAACTCGTGCTACAGTGGCTGTGGACTGCTTCACAGGCTGCGTCTTAACCCCTTGCACCATCAGGGAGGCCTTGCTTAAGCTTTTTTTTAAAGATTTATTTATTTTTATACAAGAGCTGGGGTACAAGCCAGAGGCACGGGAGGGTAAAAGGATTCACTAGAGCCAGAGCGGGGACCAGAACAGGCAAACTGATGAAGTACACTGCTGAGGGGAGCAGCGGATGCGGTAGAAGAGGTCTGCTCGCCATGTAGGACCCTCACCGGGGGATGGAACCAGCGCTGCAGAGGCTGCGGGCAGCTTCACAGCCCAGGGCTCAACCGCTGCACCACCAGGGAAGGCCCCCTTGCTTAAGCTTTTAAAAACAAAAGTTAATTCACATTATTTTTCCTTGAAGGGAATCAATCATTTCTTGAAATGACTGATCTCTAAGACATGTCCTGGAGTTGCGAATAGCTCTCTTGGCTGGCCATGGGAATAAGCTCTAGGTTGTTCATTCTGTACCATCCTCACATCAGGCGGGAAGCCTCTGTCACAGGGATGGTGATGACATATTGGCTAAACAGCCAGGTCGACATGGCTGACTGCAGGCACATAATGTGGTCTCTGAGACCGCACGAGATACATGTCAAGGGGGGGTCACACAGCTGAGGCGGCTCGCCATCTGGGCGTTCCTCTTCCCTCCTAGAATGAAAGGATTTTGCCTTCTTAGAGATTTGCTGTTATATTGTTGAAATTGATGAACAATTATTCATTTTATTGATGATGAAATAGTTCAAAGTGATTTCTTAAGCTCAGTGTTTCAAAGACCTGTTGAAATTTCTGCATACAAGTGGTTGACAAAGCTTGTGCCAGCAGCTGCCCTTCAGCCCTTACTTTCTCTGCCTGTCCTCACCCACTGCAGTGAGAGTACCCAGCAATTTCATTTCTTCATGCTGCTGAGGCAATTGCACGTTGGAGGAAATAATCTAAAATATCACCAAGAAAGCAGGGAAAGGGCCTCCCCTGGGGGCACAGGCGGTTGAGCGCTGCACTGTGAAACTGTCTGCAGCCTCTGCAGCGCTGGTTCGATCCTGGCCAGCCCGCGAGGGTTCCACATGGCGCTGCAGACCTCTCCTGTCTCGCCCGCTGCTCCCCTCAGCAGTGTATTTCGTCAGTCTGCCTGTTCTGCTCCTCGCTCTGTCTCTGGTGAATCCTCTCACCCTCCCGTGAATCTGGCCTGTGCCGGGTTCTTGTATAAATAAATAAAAAGAAAAAAAAATAAAGAAAGCAGGGAAAGAGAAAGGCAATTTCTTAAGGTCTTTATTCTGGTTTACATTCCTCTGGCTTTTTATTTTATATATTTACTTCTTGGGGTGGGAGTGATTGTATTTCTGGTCTCTTTTATTTGGATGTCCAGAATTGGCTGATAAACCAGTATCACATCTCAAAGGTTCCTTTTGTTCCAACATACTGAGCTTCTTTGTGCTGTTTACTCTTATTGTCGTTCATCGCTTTTCCATCTCCACCTCTTTTCAAATTTTCTGCACACAGGTTTCTTTCTGTCCTGAAATTGCTTGCTGAGACATCTCTGTCCTATGAGCAAACAGGAAGAGGCTGACACAGTAGAACTGTCACCTTCTTTTTCTCAGCGAGCACTTGCTTTGTGGATAGTTTGAGGTATGAACTAATTTCCTGGTGTTTGGCAGAGCGCTGGGAATGTTGAGGAGCCATCACACCTGCACACAAGAAGAGATTTTTTTTTAAGGACTTGTGATTAACTCTTTCAGAACTACCGCTCATTTGCCTGTTCACCTGCTGTCCCTAGGGTGGGGTTGTTGCTTTTAAAGGAGAAATAATTTTCCAGGTTAAATTTTCCAAAATAGTGATTTAACAGTGTTTGTGATCCTTTATAAAAGGGGTTTCTTATTTTGTAACTGAGCAAAAAGGGGGAATTCCATGACAAAATAACAGTCAAAGAGGAGACACCTCTCTGCATTTAAAACACACATACACATAGATTTCCATTTACACTTAGAAAGAGTTCACAGACTGCCATAAAATCTCGATGCCATCTTAGATATGGGCGCCTGAACACCAATTAGTCCTCCTCATCTCTTTGTTGGAGCCTATCTTTGAACGCTGGTTCCATGGGAGCTGTTGTCAAGGAAACCTGGACAGCGTGGCTCTTTTCTGAATTCACTCCCAGTCCCTGGCTCTAGGAGCACCACTGTGTGGTAGGGGCTTTTGTCTGCAGCTTTTTATAGTTTCATCTTGATCAGTATGGATCATCCCTTGGTGACCTGGGAAAATTTTTTTACATCTTGTGATGAGGTATTAAAAAAATGATGCTGTCATTTGATTTGCCGGCTGGGTTTTAATTGATGTGCCACCAAATAATTCACTAATATCATGTACAACTTGCCACCCCAGAAGACTCATGAAAGTCTTATAAATGTGGGTTTTAAATGATGTCCTCCTAAAAATATGAATCATAAAAACTACCCAGATTTTCAGTTCTGCAAAGATGAAGTTTGTGGTCTGAATATCATTCATAGTCTCCATTTCCCTGTGGATATTAATAAAAGTCCCATGGATTAAGAGAATCCTCATGCTCTCAGTATGAATCTTTATTTCTCTCAGCACAGCTTTTACATTATCTTGCTTAATTCATTGTCTTCAAATGTAAAGTTCTTTAAACAGAAAATTTCTCATTAGCTTTGTTTAGGGAAAATCCATGGTACTCTATTATTGGGCCCTAATCTGAATTTAGCTATTCCTTATTTTTTAAATGAAATGAGGACTTTGGAAAAATAATGTTTGTTTCCAGTACAGTAAGAAATTAGCAGGTCACCTTTCCTAGCTGTCTTAGTCCATTTTGGCTATAACAAAATAATATGGGTGGGGCAGTTTATAAGCAACAGAAATTTATTTCTCACAGTTTAGGAGAAGACCCTCTTTCTGGGTTCAGAGCTGATACCTTTTACATGGTAGAAGGGGTGAGGAATCCCATTTATGAGGGCTATACCTTCCCAACGATGACACTTCATAATACTTCCATCTTTGGGGGTGAGGATTTCAAAACATGAATTTTATAATTATTATTTTTTTATTAGTGTCCCAGTTTTTTTTATTTTTTATTTTGACATTTATCATTTTTAAAAAATTTAAAACAATATTTGCTTCCCCCACCCCCTCAGATTTAGTCCCCATGGAATTTCTTTCACCAATGCACCCGTGCACCATCACCTCAGTCCCCTGTGCTCCTCTCTCCCTCCCTCTGATCCCTCGCCCTCCTCCTCCCCTGCAGTATGTCTCTGCTTTATAATTGTCTGTTCTTGCTTTGTTGTGTTCAAAACATGAATTTTAGAATTACACATATATTCAGATCAGAGCGCTATCCTAGCAACTTTGTACTAATACCTGTGAGCTATTAAGTCCAAAGTCAAAACTAGATACCTAATGCTTATCCATTTACCTGTTCGTTCATTCATTCATTCATTCCTTGATCTAACATTTCCTTTGAGGAGGCATCTAAAATATCAAGTTATATTATAGAGGCTTTATAACCAATTGGTGACTTTATCTGAATTTCCAGGGGTGTTAAGGAGTTGCACTTTTTTTTTTTTTGGACAATGCTTTTGCAGACACATATACAATTTATTCTTCTTGCACCTTTTGTCAGTGAATATTCATGCACTCAAGCACCCACACAACTACCCTGTGGTGACAGCTTAAAAATACCTTCATCGAGGCAGTGGGATGTTGCAAAGAAAGGCTGATTGAGTGCCAAGAGGACTTTCTGGTTGGCATTCTGATGTATCATTTTCAGGTCTTGCCCCCAATTCTGTGGCTCAGAAAGGTGACTCTGTCAGTACTCTTGAGGAAAGACTCACTGTAGCCTAACTCACAAGAGATTGAACAGTAAGTCAAAAGGTCAGAGTCTTAATTATAATGGGGAATGCAACTGACACATGGGCTATAGTACTCATCCTACAGGAGAAATCAAATTATAATTAGAAGAATAATTTGAGCATGAATCAGAGCAAGAGGAATCAGAGGCCACATGTCCAGACTCTGAAAGTCTGATCACCCCTTGTCTGTGATAGACCTGGCCCTGAGTCTGCACAAGTTAAACATGGGCCAGGGGACCCACACTCTGTTCAGATAATACAGGATCTTCATGGTATAGTCTATGGTTTATGTTGTCCACTACCCCTTTCATGCATGTTCTCTCCATTTGTTTCCTCTTTAGATGCACTAATGCCTTGTAGAGTGCTCATAGCAACTTATACACAAATACAGGCTAATTTCACCCAAGGTGATACCCTGACATTTTGACTAAAAGAAACTTTCAGTTCCACCATTGCAGGATGCATTTATTTCTTTTTTTAATATTTATTTTTATTTATGCATACAAGAACTGGGGTGTAGGCCAGAGGCGTGGGGATTGAGAAGATTCACCAGAGGCAGAGTGGGGAGCAGAACAAGCAGATCCACTGAAATACACTGCTGAGGGCAGCAGCAGGTGAGGCAGGAGAGGTCTGCTGCACCATGTGGGTTAGCTCCCTGGCCAGGGATTGAACTCATGCTGCAGTGGCTGGCGATAGCTTAATAGTGCTGAGACTTTAACCTCTGAGCCATCAGGAAGCCCCTGAGGATGCATTTCTATAAAAAGTGCCCCTTATTCCTCACATCAAGGGAGAAGGACACCTGACTGTGTCCCTGTTTATTGCTTACCTTTTGAAGATTTGTTTTTTTTCCAGATAATGTTTGAAAGTTTTGTCTTCTGCAAAAGTCTACATCTTTGTGCACAGCCTGGGGCTATACCAAATCCTACTGCTTCTTTTGGTTGGGCCCCAAAGCCCTCTGAAAATCATCACGTAAAGAAAGAGAGACACGACAGTCTAATAGCACACAACTCTATAATATCCTGTTAGTTACAGTTAGTTCTGAGAGCAGCACAATGTATTCATGAACTAGATAAGATCAGCACAAGGCCATGAAGTATCTGAAGGTCGATATATCAGAGTAGAGAAATGATTTAGGCAGATAAATCATCACTTTCCCCTTCTATTTCCCTTTGTCCAATGCCATTATTATGCATGTGATACCCAGAGAGTGTAAAATTCATTTCCAATTAATTAAAGAGCCATTTATTAAACACCTATTGTATGACAGGTTCTATACTAGGCATTCAATGACATGAGAAACTGGCAAAAAATTCTGTTTCCAATACAGTAAGAAATTAGTAGAGCAACTTTACTTGTTCACAACTTGTATTAATATCTGCACGGGTTGGAGAGAATATTGTAATGAATATGACTCAGTCTCTGCCCTCAAGAAGCTTACAGTCCACTGGAGGAGACAAAATGGGTATTTATTCAATACATAATATTTATTGAGCATTTATTGTGTGCCAGGAATTATGCCAGAACATGAAAATACAATATTAGGAAATAAGATACTTATAATCCTGCCCTTATGAAACTTTCAGACTAATTGAGGGGAAGTAATTGCAATACAAGACAAAATAAGCAGAAGTACAAGAATGACTTCAGAGAGAATCTGACAATGGCAGGCTAAAGAATGAATAAGAGTGTGCTGGGTTTGTAAGATAGATAGGAATGTTGAAGACAGAGAGCTGGATACATGAAAAGAATGGAGATATGAAATGACACAAGTTGTTCAAAGAATGACATGGGTTTTGTATTACTAGAGCATTGCCGGCCAAGAGGGGTGCAATTGATATCAGAGTGGGGGCAAGTGGTGGAGGTCTTGCACAGCAATGATAAAAGGCTTTTTGTAGCAAATGAAAGTCACAATTTAATCAGAGGAATAACAAGAACCACTGAGGGCTTCAAGGAGGGTGAATTGCAAGTGCAAGAGGGAGGTAACAGATCACCGGGAGAATGTGGAACTGGTCCAGGCAAACCTGACCTGAGGAGGGAGAGTCAGGGCAAGAGGGTGAGCACTGCTGTAGAGACATTTTCCAGGTAGAACGAAAGGGACCTGTGCGATGGCCTAGAGGTACAATGGCAATCTCCCGAGCAGAAGAGAATTTATAAAGTAGGAAGGTGAAATTGTAGTTGGCAGAAGTAGAGCATGAGCTGTTGGAGAGGTCTCAAGGGGGCGCTGTGCAAAATCCAGCCTGGAGTTGAGGGCAACTAAGACTTCCATCCTGCTGCCAGTGTTCCATCTGACTTTTGTTTTCTGGTCTCATCTTTATTCCCACTTTTCCAGGTCCACTCCATGATCTTATAAGAGGTTTTCTCCAGACCCTCGCTCCAGCAACTCCTCTATGAAATTCTCTCTTCATGCTGCCCCAGTGGGTACCCAAATGAAATGCCAATCTGTCATTTTCCTGTCAATCCCCTAAATGGCATCTCTTGTCATTTTCTAGTTATTTCTCTTCTCTTCTCACACCTGTATGAGACAAAGTTCAAGCTGCTTGGTGTAGCCTAGAAACCTCCTGCAAGTGGCCCTAGATCATGAAGCTTTCCCTACCTCACGCATTTTGCTCCAAATCACTAAACCCCTTGTTTCCTAAACACACTGCAGTCTTTTATGCTCCTTCCATCACTCTTATTGGTAGGGTTGAAGAAGTAGGAATACATGACTAATTAATGAGGCAAGAACCTAGAGGAAATAGAAAGTAAGCAATCAAGGACACAGGAAGGAAGTCAGAGAGAAGACTCTCCGCTGGGATTTTAGGAGAAGCATATGGCTTGTGGGGGATGTAGACACATGTGTTGGTGGCCAAAGGGCAGGGTGTGGAGCAGGAGGGAATGCTGCGTCTGGACACTTTCTCAAGCACAGGATCCCTCTAATGGTCAGTTTTGGTTCAGGGAATTTCCACTGACCTGAGCAAGATATTCTCAGAACTAAGCTACAGTGTGAGACTCCTTCTATTCAATCCTTTCCTCTCTCTCCTTTCACAGGTAGCAGACCTGCATCAGGGTTCAAAGCTTTTTCCAGATTAATCCTGCTTCTTCATCTTTATTTTCATAATCTTTTCTCTCAATAAACCTCTTGTTCTAATTCCATCTTGGTGTCTTGATCGTTAAAGGAAGAATCAAGGGACTTGATTAACGTCTCTGTGTGCTGGAAGGAAAGATGGAGAGGGAGTTTGGGGGAAGCAGGAAAGAATAGGAAAAGAGAGAAGGAAACGGAATTGGAAAGGGGAGCTTCACAGGTGGATTCAGATTTGACAGTCTTAGCCCACCCAGTGGGGCTGGGAGCAAAGACTTCTGGCTAAGGGCATCCTTCTTTTTGTACAGAAATGATGATCTCTGGTACTCCAGAGGCCTCAGGTACTCAGGGCCTGTGCTCACTCATGGGCTGAGGCTGTCCAGGAAGAGTATGGTAAAACTGCTGAAGTAGCATCAGCGGCAAGACAGATTCAGAAGTTTGAAGGCAGTTGGTTAACAGTTGAGTGGCAGCTTCTTTCTTGAAATAACAAGGGAGCACACGCTCCACATCATGCGGGTCTCTCGCAGAAGCCTGGGTCGGGGTGGAACGGCCATAAACAAGAAAGCATTGAAGAGAGGGGCACCATTGTGCCTTTTATCTTCAGAGACGGAGAGATAGGAGCAGCCAGCTTGCAGCCATCTTGTAGGAAGGGAATCAGGAGTTGACACCAGGATCTCACTCTCCTAACCTCGTGCTGCCGTACGCTCCATTCTCCATTGCCAGCCAGTCAGGGAAAGAGGTTGCTGGCTGAGCTTCTCCTAGTCATTCTGTGTCTTGGAGTCACTGCCAGCTCCTATACGACTCCCCTACTCCTCAGCAGCTCCACTTGCCAAAGCAAGGGCCTTAGGAGTAAATGACAGTGATTTAGTGGGAGGGAGAGAGGCGAAAAAGAGAGAGCAAAAGAGAGAGAGAAAGAACCAGTGAAAGTTTAACATTCACTACAATACCACCCACAAGCATACGTGGTCATTCTTTCCTGATTCTTACATCTGAGGGTGAGAGGCCACGAGGGGACCAGAATCTGAAACCAGTGTCACTCCGCCTACGTATCATCCCGTCTATGCATCCAGACTCACCAGATGAGTCCTCTTTGGAGGGCTGGTGACGGGCGGCCATCTGTCCATGTAGCCCACAGGTCTGTCTTCTCACCTATAGATGCTCCTCTGTTCTCAGCTCACTTTCTCCTGCTGCCTGCAGGGCTTTTATCTTGTGATGTTATTTCACAGACATTCACAGTCACAGGAAACATTAATTCTGCTTCCGAAGGGTGGACAATGCTAGGCAAATTACTTTTGGCAGCGAGCAGTTAAGATAATTTTTTAACGCTACAAACAGGCCTCAGCCAATAGTGTTCAAAACAGGCCTGTTGGCGCTGAACCTGAGCGGGCAGATGGTTTCTCTCCTAACAGAGTTTGATTGAAACAGTTGATTTGTACGCCTGTTAAAGGTAAATAATGTATTTGATTGTTTGATGATTTTCAGTGAAAGAATGTAATTCTTTTTGTCTGTGATCCTGACTGTTTCCCTCTCCTACCCTCACATTTAATAAGTCCAGGGCCAAAGTGAAGGCTCAGGATTTAGTCACTCATTTTTCTACATTTACAAAAAGTCACCATGAAAAATGCTGAAAAGCTGTGATGTTACGGGTTGGGAGGTGGGGGAGGTTTGATTCTTTCCTTACAAGTGAATGTATTTCCTTCTTACATGTCAGAAACCGTATGCATCTCCCTGCTAATCCTCATCCTACATCTGCTCCACCGAGGGAGCGAAGGAAATTCCTGTTCATTGTTAAAAGAAGGCAAAACATTGTCTAGTGTTATTTTCTGTTGGGAAGTTGACGTGATGCTGGCTCGGGAAGATAGACTTGTCTCGTGGCATCACTGCCTCACAAGTGGGGGAGAAAGAATAAAGCATAAAATGCAAAGGAAGGCCAAGGTAAGACAGGCTTAGCTTAATCCCTGCTTAAAGACCTCTCGTCAAATACAGTTGCTTTCTGAGGTACCATAGGTAGGGCCTCAACATATGAATTTGAGGGGGCAAAATTCACCCTTTCCACAGTCTTTGCTTGTTTAACTTTTTTTTATTTTTAAAAAAAGATTTATTTATTTATGCATACAAGAACTGGGGTACAGGCCAGAGGTGTGGAGAGGTGGACTGAGAGGATTCACCAGAGACAGAGTGGGGAGCAGAACAGGCAGACTGACTGAAATAAACTGCTGAGGGGAACAGCAGGAGAGACAAGAGAGGTCTGCTGCGGCATGTGGGTAGCTCCCTGGCCAGCCAGGGATCAAACTCATGCTGCAAAGGCTATGGATAGCTGCAGAGGCTGTGGATAGCTTTACAATGCTGTGCTTAACCCCTTGCGCCACCACCCTGCCTGTTTAACTTCTTAGCACCATCTTATTCTTGTGGCTCAGTGGGTGGCCTCTCTGAGGGAGGTGCTGCCTGCTAACTCTGACCGTGCCCAAGAGGTTCTATGACTGATTGTCTTCAAGGTAGGTGTATCTTGTGTCTCCCCATATGCTGCTTTAAAGGTGGTGAAGGTTTTTGTAAACTGAGGGATATTTTCAAGGAGACCTATAACACGTAAAATTAAGAGCTGTCTTCTAATCTATTTACTTATGTAAGTTTGGATATCGGGGTCATTGTTTCTGAAAGTAGGGCCTAGGTGTATTCAGAAATATCAACAGCTGGACAGAGGTCTTGCTCCATGATTAGCTCTCTGCTGGGAGTTTAGGATACAGCTGTGCACATGACAAAGGTGGGCCTTTCTGCCGGGGGTTTTACATTAAACACGGTAAATAAAGGTATGAGTTATGAAGAGCACAGCCATCCTCAATCAAGTTTCTTTCTGCATCGCAGTATATTGCATCCATCTTTCCATTCATCCATCCTCCCATCCATTCACTGATATTTATCAAGCACCTCCCACCCACTCAAACTCTTTTCTGTGGGTTGGGGAGACAATAGTGATTGAGACCCACCCTTAATTGTGCTGTCTCCAGTGTGCTGATCACGCATTGGGAGTTGCTAATACTTTGTGTATCATTTTATAGATGCAGCTGAAATATATTCAGAAATTTGAGCCACATGTGGTCAAAACTGTGTGCAGTTTGGGAATATACCTTTCTAATGAAGTTTTTCCCTTTGTTTCTTTTTTGGTAATTATTTCTTCTTAATGTGATGGGCTGAGCAAAATGCCGATAATGTGAGGTGTTACCAACTGGCTCAATGAGGGTCTATTGATTTCCTTTTTGATACAAAAGAACATTTTAAAATGCACTACCATTAGTTGCCTAGAAATTATAATAAAGGATACTCTTCTTGATGAGAACGAACCCATAAGTGCTTTGTATCCATGAGCCAGGAGCATTGTCTATTTAGAGCCGGAAAACCAAGTGAGATGGGAATTAGGGAAAAAAAGATAAATATGCATGAGTTCAAAAGACCAATTATATTTTTATACCTCTTTAAGCTGTCCTATTTTTCCTCCTCTCTATGTGGCAGGGCTGAATTCAAAGCATATGGAAAGACAACAGCCTGATTGTTATAACAAAAGACATTGTACCAATCAGATTAACCAAGACAAGCTTGTTGTGAAGGCTTTAATGATCTCTCTGAGTTTGAGGCACACTCAGTTTACTTCTAACATGGGGTGGAATTTGATGGCATGTGATGGTCAGTGACTTTGTTTTGAAGCATGTTATTGTCTCCCAATATTATAATGCTGCAATTTCCTGAATATAGCAATGCTCTTTTAAGGATATCTTTTAGATGAAACTTAAAAAAAAAAAGCAAAACAAAAACAAAAAATTAGATTGTTTATATATATTGAGACATTGGGATTAACATTGCCTAACTATCAGCCAGCCTGAGGATTCACCACTTACAGCTGTTTACATGGATTTTGGATTCTAAGCAGTACTCTGTGCTCAAGCTTCTTCCTTTTATCCCTCTTTTACAGGGAACCAAAACTAGGATGGCTTCTGGCCACATCTTTTGCTTAAGCAAAGCAGTACCTACATTTTCTAAACTTGCTTGCAATTAATTCCTGTAATTTTGATTTTGGAAAGGACCTAAGCAATCATTTGTTCTAGCTCTTAATGTATTACCATTGGAGAAATAAAGGTTTGCCTATATTTTCTTGGGCTATTTGGTTCCTAGAAAAGCAACAACTTAACCATCCCTGGGTTGTGTATATGTGGTCAAGGAGTTAGAATCACATCAAAATGGCTTGTCCATGTCAGGGTATAAAGACTGGTCCAGGCTCACAACTACAAACTGACTAAAAAGAGGGTGGGAAAACTTAAATATATATCACTGTTTTAAGAATGTCCCACAATGAGGCAAAATCAAGGTCTTGTCTTTTTAAAATAATAATTTGAAACATTTCAGGGCAAAGTATTTACTTTGAGATCTTTTTTTTTCTTCACCTTGATTGAGTCTGGTGCAAGTGTGTACACATTCTAACACACTGTCTCTAAGAATCTGAATCCCGTGTGCTACAAATAGCTCAGTCCAGCAGGAACTGCAGAGAACAGTGCAAATAGATGTGCTCATTGGTTGGCATACCTGGGATAAGCACTTTATGTTGACGGGAGCTTAAGTGCCTTTTAGGTCAGAGAAGGAAGTCGAGGGAGACCTGGAGCGTCCCGGGTGGGGGGGCTAACATCCCTTCTTGCATTCACCTGCAGCAGAAGCAGGGCCAGGAAGGAACTGACCTGGATCTCCCCATCCCTCCTCTACCTTGGTGTGAGAAACCTGCTTTGAGACGCTGCATAGCTCAGCTAACCCAGGTCATCCTCCACCAGTGACCACAGCAAGTTCCTGCTGGTCTAAGTCCCTTCCTCCCGCGCCCACCCTCACACACGATGCTGTCAGACAGCCCAGAGTGGGCCCACCTGCTACATGCAGTGCCTGTGTTTTGTGACCTGTGAGCCTTGTGTGGATCCTGGTATTTAAAACCGCCACCACACCCCATTCCAGCGGGACCCGGTTCCTTTGTCCAGTAACTAACTACTCAGCAGTTGGTGCTTCTATCAAAAAGCAGCTTCAGAATTCTCTCAATGAAACATGAAAGGCTGCCTCATAGAGGATTGAAAAGGGTGGGGGTGCGGGAATCATACATTTAGCCTGATTTGTAGGAATTTGGACAAATGGTTGAAAGCAAAGTCATCTTTTTTTTTTTTTCATTATAACTGCAGGTCCAGAGCTCTAAGGCTGAGTGCTTTCTTGGGGCAGAGCCTCAGCTAGCTAGTTCTGTCTGCTGTCAGCTGGCATTTTCTTTTCAATTCCTGTGAGGAAATCATGGCAGAAGGAGGTTAACTGGTCTTCTAGGTTTCGGAGGCCGAGGCATCAGGGAGGGACACCGGAGAAGACAGGGAGCCCTCTCCGGCTCCACGGCCTCGGGCTTGTGGCCTTACAGGTGAGGCCAGTGTTTTCCTTCCTCTCGATTCTGATGGTGCAAAATTAGAGGTCAGGAACATTTGGGGGTGGGGTGGACTCTGCAGCCCACAAACGGAAGGAGGACTGGAGTTTCCAGGTCATTTATAGCACTTCCTTGACGTCGAGGAAAGGGAAAGAAAGGATTTCGACTAAAACCCTGAACTAAAAATGGAGAAACATTCCAATGAAAAGGATTATAAAGGTTAGGCTAATTCTTTCTTTCTTTGTTTGTTCACATGAACAGCCACTGAGAACCCAACTGGCATTTCATTCTCCTCTGTAATTGGGGACATGAGCAAACCAGATAAAGGAATCTCACAGATAATCCCCAAATTTCATTCTCATCCCTTAACTGCAACCTCTTCCCTACAAATCTACTCCAGCTCCTGATCAAAAGAAAAATGAGCTGATGGAAGCAGAAATGCCAGTGCAAGCCAGGCTTGTCTGCTGATGGAGATGGAAGGTGCAGGAAGGAGGCCGGTGGTTCTGAAGGACATGGAAGTGACCAGCCAGAGGCACGCTGCATCAGACACTGCGGCATGCTGGAGCGTCTCCACTCAGAGGCCAGACTCTAAAAACGCCAGAGCTGGCCAGGAAAACACAATGCCTTGGGTTCCTTCAGAGAAAGGGACGCTAAACTTTGAGAGGTGAGGGCCATTGTTGGGAAGACAAAACTTTGGCTCTACCCTTCCACAGTCAGACAGGGCCTGAGAATTAAGGTGATCTAAGTCAGATTAGCTGGAGAAACCCATAAGGCCTTTATTATATGTCCATGGAAGCCTTCACAGCGAAACAAAGACTGCTCCCCACCCCACAGTGAGTGTGTGGATGTAAGTGCTTATAAACTAGGTCGAAGAAAGAGTAGTAATGTGAAAAAGTAAAATTTATCAGTATGCTGAAGGAGATAAAGGTTCTATTCTTTTTTTTTAATTTTTTTTAAAGATTTATTTATGTATGTAAGAATTGGGGTACAGGCCAGATGTGTGGGGAGTGAGAGGATTCACCAGAGACACAGTGGGGAACAGAACAGAGTGGGGAACAGGCAAATTGACTGAAATACACTGCTGAGGGGAGCAGCAGGTGAGTCAGGAGAGATCTGCTGTGCCATGTGGGTAGCTCCCTGGCTGGGGATCAAACTCATGCTGCAGTGGCTGTGGATAGCTTCATAGGTGGCGTCTTAACCCCTTGTGCCACCAGGGAGGCCCCTCTTTTTTTTTTTTTTAAAGATTTATTTATTCGTGCATACAAGAGCTGAGGTGTAGGCCAGAGGTACAGGGTGCTGAGAGGATTCACCAGAGACAGAGTAGGGAACAGAACAGGCAGATCTACTGAAATACACTGCTGAGGGGAGCAGCTGGCAAGACAAGATAGGTCTGCTGCGCCATGTGGGTAGCTCTCTGGCCAGGGATCGAACTCATGCTGCAGTGGCTGCGGACAGCTTCACAGTGCTGAGATTCAACACTTTGCGCCACCAGGGAGGCCCAAAAGCCCAAAAAGGCCCAAAATTTTCAACAAGTTTTGTTTGTACTGATTTTGCTCAGCCTTGATTCCCCATCTCTGGGGTAAAAATGTTTCTTTCCTTGCAGTATAGACAGGGCATCCTTCCAATGGAACTTTTACCTCATTTCCTCAGAAGGAATGGAGAAGTCAGAATGCCCTTCTTGTGCCTGCTATTTTTCAAATGTCTTTAATTCAAAATAATCTTTATGTCAAAGTTACACATCTGGTGCTTATTCTCTACCCTTTACCACCCAGATGATGAATAACAAAACCTGAACTAGAGGTTGTTCTCCCCTCTCCCCAGTCTCTGGTTACCTAACTACATGTTGGTGTCCAGATGTGTGCTACACGGCAGCCCAGGCATGCCCATGCGGCTGCTATGACACTTGAGATGCTCAACTGGGAACGCTTCCCTTCAAGTGGTGGGTGCTTCAGAAAGAGTGAAGATTCAAGAGGGCATTCCCTAACTCTAAATGGAATCTTTCAGAAAATGTATCAACCTCTTTGGGGCTACCTTGGATAGGCTTGGGACATACTTCTATAACTACTTTCTTCCCTTAGATGCTACTAAGACTTGCAGGATAGGTTAATATGAAAGACAGTAGAATGATCGAACCTTTATCCATACCTTCCTCCAAATCATCCTTTCCTCTAAATAATTCCTTGGGGATGGCTGGAGATAAAGGTAAATACTCAGGTTTGGAGGAGTGATGTTCTGGATTTATTTGGATCACTGGGGAATATCTATCTATTGTGAGAAGCTAAATAGCTGTTCCAAATACACTCTTTTCTATGATAGACAAGCAAGGAAGTTTAGTACTTTTAGGGGTTAAAGGTTCACATAAACATTCCCAATTGGTGCCACTGTAGGTCACATTGATGCAAACTTATTTTTTTAATATACTCAACCTCCACCAACACTCTGCAAGGTCTTAGCAAGATGTGACTGAAATATGAAGCAGATGGAAAATGCCACAGTCATATCCAAAGGGTCCTTACAAGGTGAGATCTGCTCTGGTATCCACCATGGCTAGAGTCCCACTCAAGTCTAGGCAGGCTAAGAAGTCTGTACCTGATCACAGGAGCACAGCTGTTCTGTGCAAAGACAGGCAGAGATTGAGGCAGCACAGAGGCAAAGCTGAGAGAGAGAAAGGGCTGTAGTGAGTGTTGATTATATCTCCCCCACCTCTGCTCACCATTGATCAGGCCTGGCAGCTCAGGGAAGGAAGGTGTCCTTCACTCCTTTGGGTGATATGTAGGAGTAGAGATTCCCTTTTATCCGCTGCAATCAGTACAGGCAGCAATGGTGGTAAGAAATGGGGAATGACACCAGTAGGGTTTCTGCATCCAAATAAGACTTGCTGGCTTTCTTGCTGGCTCTGCCTAAGGCAAAAGGGACAGGAGAGGCCTGGTGTGAGGGGCTGCTGTGAGCCCAAACCTCAAATCAAGTATGAATCATATGGGTCATTAGGAAGTATCACAGATCCTTGAGAGAACATTCTATAAACAGCATCAAAGTATGTGGTCAAGAACACCAATGAACTCATAATCATTTATTGTAAATCACTCATAGTTTACACATTATTAATGGCAAAATAACACGGTTAAACACCTGCTGGATGAAGAACTTCATTATGACAATTTCCTATTGGCATCACTTCTTTTGCAAAAAAAAAATGTTAATTTTAAATCCTACATCTTTCCTGAAAATACCTATTTTTGAAGTGCTCCAATGCCAACACTATAAGCCTTTCTTTTGCTCTAACATCTAACACAAAGGGCACGCTGTCCCATTAATTCCACATGCTCTTTACAAGGCAACTTAACACATTAAAATTTTTTAAATCCAGAAGCTACATAATGATCACTTTATATTTTGCTGCAAAATCAATGAAGGCTGCATGCAGGTGAAACATTAGTAGACACTGAGTTCTAGATAACTGTCGGTTATTAAGATCTGATGGTCTGGCATGGAAAATTAATATGCTTATTTAGCAGAAGTAGCTAAAGTACATGCATCAGTGGCTGGGATCAATTAGAATATAAATTGGGTGTCTAAACATTTAAATGAGAGCTTCATTTGAGCATAATTTGATGTCTGGCATGTCTGTTATATACCTGTAAAATGACAACAGCAAAGAGAACAAAATCAAACACAGGCATTGATTTGTAGGGTGGGCTGGGCATATAGCTCAGGACACAAACCAGCTGCGCAGTGAACAGATAGATCTCTTTTGAAGCAAAGACAGTGGAGCATTAACAAGCTGTAAACAGGGCAAAAAAATAAGAGAGCCATTTCCTGTATTCTCATTTTTTTAAAGTTCTCAATCAACTTATTCAAAAAACAACAATAAAAACATACACACAATAATTACAAAACAGAAACAGTCTTTAGTTACTACTTGGATTCCTCTTTTGTCTTGTACCCTGCCTCTCTGCTCCTCCAGATACTGTGTTTAAAAATGATGCTGAATTAATTGGTAGAAAAAACAAATGCTCTCCTGAATCATACTGAAAGAACATTAAATTCCTTCATCCTGTCAGGGTTAACATCATGTATAAGCACATGATAATGTATGTGTGACATATTGCAGCTACAGCGATTAAATCACATGTCCACGCTCTAATGTTAAATCATAGTTACATTGACTTTAAAAATTTTTCATTGAGAGTTGTATTTTGACATTGAGACAAACAAAAAATTCCCAAACCACAGAGATTCCATTCCCTCCCCACCCTTGACCCCTCCCACAGTCCAATGAACAGGAGAACTATAGTAACAAAAGCTTTGAACCGAGGTGTCAGCGGCTGACTCGTTGGTTGGCGGTTCCAGGTTCAAGCGCTGCCATCTCCAGTCCTGGCTTTCCGGGCCTCGATCATTGACTTGGTTGCCCGTTTGCGGTCAGTGGCCAGCCCCAGCCAGCACATGAAGTCAATGAACCAGGTGGTTGGGTTGAAATTTAAGCCAAATTCACTCGCAGAGTAGTCAAAGGGAAAGGTGTGATGGTAATTGTGGAAGCCTTCACCTGGAAGACAAAGAGCTTGAAATCATCCAGTCACCATCTCTCTGCACAATTTTTAAACCATTTATCGAGAGTCTACCATGTACAAGACACTATGATATAAGATGGGGGACAGAATATGTGGTTCCTGCCCTCAAGAAGCATTTGCTTCGCTGACCAGACAAAGTAAATGTGAACAGAAAAATAGCAATGAAGTTGTCAGCATCAAGTCCCAAGATTAATTTTCCTGTATGATTTGTAGACAGGGTTTCATAACTTCAACAAGTTGGGAAAAAGGAATAAATTCTTCCTTCCTCTACCATTTGTCCTATTCAGACCCTGACCTAACTGCATAATACCCACCTTCATAGGGAAGGGGCAATCTACTTTACTGGGTCCACCGACTGAAATGCTAATCTCACCCAAGGAGCAATAGTATTTACTGGGCATCTCTTGGCCAGTCAACTTCATACACAGATTTAACTGCCGTAAAGAAAGTAGTAATGCAGGGAAGAGTGGGGAGTACACGGAAGGTTAATTTTCTTAAGCTGAATGCTTGCTTCTCTCTCTCTCTCTCTCTTTTTTTTTTTTAAGATTCATCCATTTATACAAGCACTGGGTACAGTCAGAAGTGTGGGAGGGTGAGAGAATTCACCAGAGCCAGAGCGGGGAGCAGAGCAGGCAGAAGGACCGAAGTACACTGCTGAGGGGAGCAGCGGGTGGCAGGAGAGGTCTGCGCGCCATCTGGGACTCTCGCCCAGCGGCCAGGGATCGAACCGGCGCTGCAGAGGTTGCGGGCAGCTTCGCAACCCAGCGCTCAACCGCTGTACCACCGGGGAGGCCCTGAATGCTTACTTCTCTTAAGCTGAATGCTAAATGGCTGATAATAAATCATTTTGATGTCTATTTATAAAAGTAAAAGAACAATAATCTCTGTGGACAGGAGTGACCAAAGAAATACACTTGGATAGTTTGGGATAGATGAGAATTGTTCAGATGGGATAGTAAAATAAAGTTGGATCTTTAAGTATCCAAAATCTACTTATATATTTCCCTCCCCAGTATATAACTTTTGCTTCCTTACCTTTTTAAAAAAGTTGTTTTCATGAGAGGTCTCAGGGTTTCTTTCATTTTATTTTTTGAGACAGCTTTATTGAAATAAAACCCACTTATCCTACACTTTACCTATTTCAAGTATATACTTTCATGGCTTTCAGTATACAGACCTTCCCCAGCTCAATGGAATTAAGTCCTGATAAACCCATCGTAATTGAAAATATCTTAGGTCAAAATGCTGCAATACACCTAACCTGCAGATAACCTAACATAGCTTAGCTTAGGGCTCAGCCTGCTTTAAAAGTTTCAGAACACATGAAGCTCTGACTGGGAGCCACAGCTCAATGCCGCTGTCCAGCATCTCAAGAGAGTATTGTGATATATAGCTAGCCCAGAAAAAGATGGAAATTCAAAATTCAAAGTATGGTTTCTATTAAATAAATATTGCATTTGCACCATTGTAAAGTCAAAAAATGTTTGAGCCATCGTAAGTTGGGGACCATTTGTATTCACATAGTTGTACATCATTACCAAGATATACTTTATAACATTTTCATTACTAGAAGAAGAAACCCCACATCCTTTTGCTTTAACTCCCCACAATTCCCCATCCTTCCCTGCATTACTGCTTTCTTTATGGTGGTTATTTCTATGTATGAACTTGACTGGCCAAGGGATGCCCAGATCAAATATTACTTCTGTGTGTGTCTTGGGGTGAGATTAGCATTTCAGCCAGAGGACCCAGTAGATTGCCCCTCCCCAAGGAAGGTGGGCATTATGCAGTTAGGGAAGGGTCGGAATAGGACAAATGGTGGAATAAGGAAGAATTTATTCCTTTTTCCTGATTCACTGATTGAACTGGGGCATTATCTATCCTCTTTGGCCCCCAGACTGGTATTTACACTATTTTTGTTTCTGCTGGTTTTCAGGCTTTCATACTTAACTTAATCACCCCATCAGCTTGCCTGTGTCTCCAGCTCACAGACTGCAGGATATGTAATCTCTAAGTCTTCAGTCACACAATCAAATTCCTCATAATAAATCAGTATCTAAATCTATATCCATATCTATACAAAAACAATAGGATAGATATGTATCTTTATATCAATACATACATACAGACAGACAGACAGATAGACAGATAGATAGATAGATAGAAAAAGATAAATATCTATATCTTTATACTGCTTCTGTTTCTTTGGAGAACACTGACAATATAGAACCTCTATAACCTATTTTGAACATTTCATACAAATGATCTCTTATCATAAGTACTGTGTTGTTGGCTTCTTTAATTTAGCACAGTGCTGTCAAAGTTGTGGCAGGTATCGTACATTCATTTCTTTTTATTGCCAAATTGTATTCCATTGTTTGGATATACCACATTATATTTATTCATTCATGGGACATTTGGATTGTATCCACTTTTCAGCTCTTATGAATAATGTTACTATGAACATTCACTTACAAGTTTTTGTGTGGACATACATTTTCAGTTCACTTGGGTATAAATCTAGGAGTAGAGTTGCTGAATCATATAGTAGCCATTTTTACTTCTTACGGAGCTACTGGTCATCATGTAGTCCTGCTATTGACCACATTTGAAGGATTCTGCTCTATCAAATCTATTCTGTGGTCTGTAATTTTCCTCTTAATGGAGTTCTTCTCCACTCTGTCCCTCCACCTTATTTTGAATGATTCTCCTGGATCAGAATACAGTGTGGGGAAGTTTCCCCCTATTTTCAGAAACAGGCATGAAGAGCTGCAAAGGCAGCTGGGAGTAACAAGGGCCCTCCAAGAGATATGTAAAGAAACTAAACTGGGAGTCCAATGTTGACTGGGGTAGAATTAAAAAAACAATACGAGTTGCGTATTAACAGTCCATCTTGTCCTCTCCCCTCTCCGATCTGGGAGTCCACACTGGCTGTGATTCCCCTCAATATAGTTCTCTTAGAAGATAGAGGATGAGAGGAAGAGAAAGTAAGAGCAGAATCAGGAAATGCCTTCTCCTGTTTTCCAAGGCTCTTTTTCCCTATGCATCCAGTTATCCCACAGCTAAATCTGCTGTTTACTCTATCTTGTATCGATTTTGTCAGTGTAAGAGCCCTGGCATCTTAATAAATGGATGACCCTCATGAAATGGTAGCAGAACCTCATTGCTGAATTATAGAGACAGTTTCTCCTTAACAGTAGGAACTTCCCACCCTGGTTTTGATTTTTGTGTTCAAGACTCAGCTTACCAAGAAGCCAAAGCTAAGACTATAAAGTTACAGCTAATATTTAGTAATCCCTTACTGTGTGCCAGCCACAGCGCTAAGTGGTTTAATGAGTGTTAACTCCTGTAATTCTCATGCCTCTGAGCTGGCTTCTCTGATTATCCTCACTTTTAAATGAGAACATAAATGCACAGAAGGGACAAGAAACTTGCCCAAGACCATATGGTAGGTAATAAAAACAATATCACTGAAGGCTTGTTTCATGTAAGCCCAGCTGCAAGCACTATGTATTAATTCATCTAATCCTCCAACAACCCTGGGAGATCAAATATTGCTATTATCCCCACTTCATAGAGGAGGACATGAGGTGCAGGGGAGCCAGAAAACGTGCTCAGAGAATAAATGGAGAAACCAGAGCTTTGTCAACCTTATCAGAGTCCAAGACACTTTCTCAATGATTTTGTGCCCAGAGATGCCATCTTGTTTCTTCCCCTTTTTCTGTTTGAAGGCCTTCAAACAACCAAATGATTGGACAGCTGAAGCTAGAGTGATCAGGACAGTCTGAGAGAAAAGTCAACTGCTACTCCTTTAGGAAAATTTCATGCAATAAATAGCAACTAATTACAGATCACCTCCTTTGTGCTGGGCACTGTACCAAGCAATTTACATACAGGATCTTAACCCTTACAACATCCGTGTGAGGTAGGCATTGTCACTCCCATTTCACAGATGAGAAAACCGTATGTCCTGCCCCCCGACAGGTGACTGGATCTAGGAGATGTGATATACATACAAAATGAAATACTACTCAGCAATCAAAAAAGATGAAATCATGCCATTTGCAGCAGCATGGATGGAGCTGGAAGGGATTACGCTAAGTAAAATAAGCCAGGAGGAAAAGATGAATGTTTGATGGTTTCGCTTACATGTAGAATATAGAGAAACCAAAGTGTCAGGAAATAAGGATAAACTTGCAAGCTGACCATAGATGTGAGGCATACAGCAGGGGAGGGGTCCACACAGGGGCGGGAAGAGCACCAGGGACAGTGGTGATGGATCACGGGTGCTAACGTGGTGGGAGAACTATGGAACTACACCTGAGGGGAGAAATCAAATACTGTTCAAAAATTAACAACAATGTAAGAGTACACACACACACACACACACACACACACACACACAACGTATATATTAAACTATACATTAGCGAGATTAAGGGACTTGTCCAAGAGCAGGATTCTAGCATCAAAGCCCACATTCATTCCACTTCAACCCACTATCTCTTTTTACGGATTCTGCAAAATCATTGATAAGTCAAGAAAATTTGAGTTGCCGTTCTCCCCATTGGCTCTCACACCCCCACTCACCAATGGCACCCAGAGTGACCAGGGGGTTCTGCCGAGGGCTGATGTACTTGTCATAGGGTCGGTTTCCATACATATGGGCCGCACTGTTCACCAGCCAGGTGACATTGAGGGAGATGGTGTAGCGGAGGATGGAGGCCAGGAAGTAGGAAATCCACAGACTCTCTCCCCAGATGCACCAGGGCACCAGCGTAGGGACCACAAAGCACATGAGCACCACAGAGATCTTGTAGTACCTAGAAGGCAAGACATGACACTGTAAGGGAGCTCTGGTGGTAGCGATGGGGTTGGTGAGCAAGCCACAGAAGTCAGGAATCCTGCCCATCAGCTCCTTCAATTCATTGAACAAGGACCACTCAGTTGTACATCATGGTTTAGGAGTCACCAATCTGTATTCTAAGAAGGACTAGGCAGATAACACAAATTTGAGGATTAGGACAGGAAGAATGTTACAGGAATGGTCAGTCGAATGTTATAGGAAGCATAATTTCAACATGAAATAGTCACATTGGGCTGGCAAAACTCACTTATCTTAGAGCTATATTTGTTTTACAAACTATCACTACTGATGGTAGGTACAAATAGGTACAAATTTGTACAGTAGGTACAAATCAGCACCTACTGATTTCTTTCCTCAATCAACCTGGTAGTTGGGTTTTCTTGAATAATTCCAAGATCTATTGGATATTTCCTGAATAATTTTCAAGCACATGATTCTGTACTAACAGCTTGATAAAAAAGGTAAATAATCCCCTTCCCAAAATGTTCTCTGTCCCTCAGCATTTATATTCTAAAGCAGCATAAAAAATGAACAATAAGTATAGGAAAAGGCATGGCCATATAAAACTGAATAATTAATAATAAATCATTCATAGTGAAAATTTGACTTCTGGGACTGTGTGTCCAACAAATAGTTACTGAACACCTTACTATAAATTAGGGTGGTGATGCAAAGACAAATTCAACACAGTCCCTGCCTTAGGCTTCTGTCAAGTGCAATCACTGCTCACCCCCATGCAGCAGGGACAGGAGAGAGGCTGTGACAGGAGGAGCCACAGCCACCTCTTCACACGCACTTCCTCCCTGGCTGGCTGTGGGCCGGTCAAGCTCCCAGGAAGCCTCTGTTAGGATGCAGGTGTATGAACTGGGAGGCAGAAGACTGACTTGAGTACAGGCCTGATTCCGCATGTTGAAGGAAGCTTCTACTAATTCTTTCACTCTCTTCTTGTGCAGTTAGAAGGTATCTCCAAAAGCAGGATTCTGGGAAGAGGATTGCATCTATACAAAAGTCCTGAGGCGGTAGTGTTCCTGGCACACACAGGCAAGGCTCGTGTGTGGGCAGTTTATTTTGGGAAGTGGGCTTAGTTAACAGAAATGAATTACTGAGAAAGGCAAAACAGGGAAAGAGGTAAAACCATGCCCGAAGAGCAGCTGCTGTGAGCAACTGCACATATCTTGGATCTTGATGAGAAAGAATTTTTCTCCAAAGGAATGCAAGGAGGGACTTCTTTCTCTTTCTCTTTCTCTTTCTCTTTCTCTTTCTCTTTCTCTTTCTCTTTCTTCTTTCTCCTTCCTTCCTTCCTTCCAAAAATTAACATCAGAAATGATGTCTTTTTTAAAAAAAATATTTATTTATTTATTCATACAAGCACTGGGTACAGTCAGAAGTGTGGGAGGGTGAGAGAATTCACCAGAGCCAGAGCGGGGAGCAGAACAGGCAGACTGATGAAATACACTGCCAAGGGGAGCAGCAGGCGTGGCAGGAGAGGTCTGTCGCGCCATGTGGGACCCTTGCTGGCGGCCGGGGATTGAACCGGCACTGCAGAGGCTGTGGGCAGCTTCGCAGCCCAGCGCTCAACAGCTGCGCCACTAGGGGAGACCCTCTTTCTTTTTTTTTAAGATTTATTTATGCATGCAAGAACCGGGGTACCAGCCAGAGGCGTGGGGTGGTGAGAGGATTCACCAAAGACAGAGTGGGGGGCAGAACAGGAGGATTGACCAAAATACACTGCTGAGGGGAGCAGCGGGCGAGACAGTAGAGTTCTGCTGCACCATGTGGGCAGCTCCCTGGCCGGCGGGCAGGGATAGAACTCGTGCTGCAGAGGCCACATATAGCTTCAGAGTCCTGTGCTCAACCCCCTGTGCCACCAGGGAGGCCCAGGACTATTTTCTTACTGGCTCCAGTGCTCCCTGGTCAAGGGTTGTCACGTGGTATAAAAGCTCCCTTACACTTCCCAAGTGCCTGCCTGGGTGTGTTCCACAGGCATCCCGGATGGAGGCGGTGAAGAAGCTGGTAGAAAGTGAGAAATAAGCAGTGTAGCTGAGCAAGTTACCAGCTACATCATGTGGGTTACATCATGTGGCCACAGCAAATGCTGGAATGAAAAGGGGGTCAGAGGGTATGGGGTGGGGCATGAGCAGAGTCCATTACAGGTATCCATTATAATACTTTAGTGGGAATCAAATACTAATAACTAACATATACCATTGTGTTTCCTGTGTCACAAATATTCTAGGACTTACATAAACTCACTTAATTCTAACAAAAGCTCAAGCAGGAAGGGCCCATTATTGTCCCCATTTTACAGATGAGAAAATTGAGCAACAGAGAGGTTATGACGCTGACCCAATGTCACAAGACAAATGAATAGTAGGACCAAAAGTCTAGACAGAATGAATTCAGAAATCATCATAATATTCTCTGTTGTCAATGAAATCATATATGTGACTGTGCTTTATGGATTGCTGGTTGCACATAAACATTTTTTCCGATAATGATAACTGTTTCTATTGCACAACATAGAACCCATCAGCATCCATTTTCTAGTCACTGGATACAAGAAGCCTGCATTTTGGTGGAAGTGAGGTCAGATGAGTGGGCTGTGGCCAGAGGAAAAAGACCACACACCAGGGGGGCGGAGGTGTTTTAGCCTGAGCTCCCTAGAGTCATGTGCCCAAGGCTTTTGGGGAGTGCTTCGAAGAGTTACCTATAAGAAGTGAGGAAGGCAGGATTGGGCCAAGGGGTAAGCTCATTCACAGTGAGTCTCAGGAGATCCAATGGGGAATTCTGGGCTGCTTGACCCTTTAGACTTGTCCCAATGGAAAGGCATCCTCATATCAGGCAGTCATTGGCCTCAAGGGGTCTCCTGGGAGGGGTGAAGCCTTAGGTAAGGTGGTTTCATGTGGGCAAAGGCAATTCCCAGAAGTGACAGCAGTGGGGAAGGGGTGGCATGGAGCACCAACAGAAGAGGGGATTTTGGTAAAGCACACAGGCTCTGGTCAAGGACCTTAAGAAATGGGGGTGAGCATGTGAATAGGCAGGGGCTCTCAAGGGAAAATGGAAAGAGGCCCTATAAGGGGCAGGATAGGGACAGTGAGCAGGTTTTCTGATCCAACAGACCGGATAAAGGAGGAGTCAGAGTCCTCAGTGGTTTTGCAGGTTTTTATTGGGGCTCAGCGGGTACGTGGCAGGCAGGGGTGCTGGGGGGCCGGGAGGCTGGCAGTCCTCCCAGCCCCCAGCAAATCTTCACTCTATCTGGGCTCTCTGGCGTTCTCTCTGCTTCTCTGCTCTCGGCTTCTCTGCTTCTTTCTCGGCTTCTCCTGGCGTCCCCATGACACCGCCCTTATAAACTCAGTCTCTCAGCCCAGTTGTACCCATTTCAGGTGCCCGCCATCAGGCATGCATTCAGGACCACAGGGTTCCCTCATCTATCCTAATGGCGGGAGGGCAGAAAAGCCTGATGCTTTTTACCTTACCCTACAGGCCCAGAGCCAAAAGTTTGCCACAGCAGCTCCTAGTTGCACCTCAGAGGAAGAAAGGAAGTTGCTGAATTTTCCAACAGAAGCCGTTTTGCAACTTAAGCAGCTTCTTCTCCGTCCTCCCTTCTCTGGGTTATAACCCAGTACCTTTGAAAAGAGCCTCTCCTCATCCTGAGCCATTGTCTTAGCCCTTAGTCTGTTCCTGAAAAGAATAAGGAGAAAGAAAATACAGGTATTGACGGCTCAATCTGTGCTGGCACTGGACGAAGCAAGTCACACGCCTTCTAGCACTCTGATTGTTCAAAGGCACTTGGGACAAACACTCCGGCCTGCCTTGCCTCTAGTTCTAGAAGCTCCAGTCTCCAGAGGCGGTGGGTCCCTGTGGAGGAAAGGCCAGCAGTGTGACTTCCCAAGTGGGAGGAGAAAAGGCCTGGGTTTTAGCACAACCTCCATCGAGCCAAATTTCCTCTATCTCAAAAACAGACGCTCTTTAAAATTTACTGTTCTGGTTTCAACAAAGCTTTAGCAGATCTAATTATAGGATTGTTCTCTGATTGCTCTTCCTGTGGTCTGCTAGGATTCCTCTGGGTGAGTTCAATGGAATGGATGAAAGAGGACAGAATTTGGCAGTGGGGGGTGGGCACAGTGAGTCTGGCTGGGTCTGCCAGTGAGATTGTATGATAACTGGGTAAAAATTCTCCCCAACTATTTCAAATGGACTCAGCAAATCCCTTCCCTGCAGCCCTCTGTGCTCTATCAGCCTCCAGCAGCTGGAATCCATTTAATTGCAGTCACTGCCCTTAATGAGACGCTCCCTGGCTTCTTCGCTAAATAACACTTAAATTTGGCACCCTAACCTAAGGTCCACAGAGCAACTCCATCAAACCCTCCAGCACCTAATTCTTCCTTATTTCAAAGATTTCCTCTCTTCAACTGGTGGTAGGGAGAAAGACTAGAGAGGAACTATTGATATTGCTCGTCTTCTTGTTAATTTTTTTTCATGTTGTAAAGCATCACAGAACTTTTAACTACCCAAATCTGCCACTTCCTAATTCTCGGATCTTTAGCCTCAGGTTTTTCTTCTGCTCATGCTGAGCCTCAGGTTTTTCTTCTGCAAAGTGCAAATTTGTTGACTGTCCTCTACGTGCCAGGCACTTTCCTTGCACTGGAGATATAAAATGGACAGAACAGACTATATATATACCTATAGCGTGTTTTATTTCTCAGCTCTCATTCTTCATTCTTGCTGACTTAGTGGTCAGTCTCACCAGCTAGATCAGTAGACTGACCCCTGATTACACATTAGAATCAATTGGGGGAATATTTAATAATGAATGAATCAGAATTTCTGCTCTGGGCATTGAAATTTGTAAAGTCTCTTCATTGCAAACATTGATGGTAGCTTCCCTCATCCTTCTTTCTTTTTATCTGGAATGTCCTGATTTTTTTTTTTAAAGATTTATTTTATTTATACAAGCACCAGGGTACAGGCCAGAGGCATGGGAGGGTGAGAGGATTCACCAGAGACATAGCAGGGAACAGAACAGGCAGACTGATGAAATACACTGCTGAGGGGAGCAGCGGGCAAGACAGGAGAGGTCTGCTTGCCATGTAGGTTGCTCCAAGGCCGGCAGGGATGGAACCGGCACTGCACAGGCTGTGGACAGCTTCACAGCATGGCGCTCAACCGCCTGTGCCAGCAGGGAGGCCCTGGAATGCCCTGATTTTGTATAGATACCAATTGTCCTCTCTGTAGTCATGTCCTTCAGGGAATGTGGGTCCTACCCAGGACATGGGTCCTGATTGGTTTGAAGCAATTATGGTGATTTGGTGATCTCATTCATTTTGCTAATAATCTAGGAATTGGCCAGTAGTGACCAATAAGATTAAGGAAACAGTGTTGACCAATAAGATTAAGGAAACAGTGTTGGTGAAGATATAGACAAATTAGGGCCTCCCTGGTGGCGCAGCGGTTGAGCGCTGGGTTGGGAAGCTGCCCGCGGCCTCTGCAGCACCGGTTCGATCCCCGGCTGCTCCCCGGCCACCGGAGGAGGGTCCCACATGGCGCACAGACCTCTCCTGCCGCCTGCTGCTCCCCTCAGCAGTGTACTTCAGTCCTTCTGCCTGCTCTGCTCTCAGCTCTGGCTCTGGTGAACTCTCTCACCCTCCCGCGCTTCTGACTGTACCCAGTACATGTATAAACAAACAAACAAAACAAACAAACAAAACAAATAAATAAATAATACATGTCTCTTAAAAAAAAAAGATATAAACAAATTGGAACCCTAATACATTGGTGGGAATGTAAAATGGTGCAACTGTTACAGAAAACAGTCTGGCAGTTTCTCCAAAGGCTAAACAACAAATTACCATATGATCCAACAATCCTTTTTCTGCCCCAGGTGTGTATGTATGCATGTGTGTGTGTGTGTGTGTGTGTGTGTGTGTGTATGGAAAGCAGGGACTTGAACTGATGATTGTATACCAATGTTCATGGAAACACAACCAAAAGGTGGAAACAATCCAAGTATCTGCCAATAGAGGAATGGATAAGCAAAATGCTGGATATACATATAATGGAATATTATTCAGCCATAAAATGAAATGAAATTTTGATATATGCTACAACAAAGGGATCTTGAAAACATAGAACTAGGTTAAATAAACCAAAGGACAAATATTGTCCAATTCTACTTACATGAAATATCCAAAAAAGGTAAAAAATATAGTAACCGAAAGCAGAAAAGAAGTTACAAGGAGCTGAAGGGAAAGAGGAGGGTAAAGAGAAATTATTGTTTAATGGGTGGAGGGCTATTGGTGGGAATGATAAAAAAAAGTTTTGTGTATAGATAGTCATTATGGTCATACAACATTATAAATGTACGCAATACCACATAATTGTACATTTATAAATAGTTGAAATAACAAACATCACGTTGTATACATTTTATCTCAATAAAAAAGAAAAAGAGGGAATATTTTCTTTGACAATAGAAAGAACATTTAAGGAGAGATGACTTCTCTTTTCTCACAGTGACACTAAAACCTTCTACAACTGTCCTGTGGTCTGAGAAACAAAGCTAACCTCTTAGTTTGACAGAGCAGAAGGATGGAAAGCTCCTTGGGTATTTGCTTGAGCTACTCAATTAACCAACCTAGAATGGCTCTATTCTTGATGTCTCACTCTAGGACAAGTCAGTTGAGTCAAGATTGTCTACAGAGTAGTTAAAAACAACTTAGTATATGTGTAGATACAAGGATGTGTTACCTAGATCTCCTCTCAGTATTAGAGTACTTAATCTTTCAGCCACTGCAATATTGCCTCTGTTAGCGGCAGTTGCCTTGCCCGAGGTCATGCCATTTCTTAATGACACATAAAGTGACTGACTAATAATAAGACATCCATTATCTAAGTCAAGTCCCCCTGCCCCAAACCCTAATGACTCTGAGCTTCAGAGCCCCTCTAGGATTGTCTGATGCCTCCATTAAGACCAGCTTCTTCCCTTGTCCTATCCTTTCTCCATCCCTTCTCCCACAGCAATTGACCCCAAGGAATCTCCCAGTTCAACTTCCTATAATGTAGTATCCAACTTAGAGTCAACTTCTGGGGTAACCTGCGCTGTGACTTGGATGTACTGCTGAGCTGGCAGAGTGCAAGAGAAAGTCAGACTCTAGCAGAGAGACTCACAAATGGCAAGCATTCCTAAATATTTGCAAAATAATTAAATGGTCAGTATAGTAGGTCCTCAAGTAATCATTTTATTCAATGTCGATTCACTATAAGGTTGATGAGGGAAAGAAAAAAACAATTCCCATCCTGCTATTTATGGAAAGTTTGCAATTCTCCCTGGGTCTGCGTGGGTTTTATCCCAGATCCCACAGATGTGCACACTGTTTATTGACATGTCTCAGTTACCCCAGCTAGGTGCACGTGGGTGTGAATTGCTCTGTGATGAAAGGGCATCCAGTACACAGTTGGATTCCCCTTGAGCCTAAAGCTGCTGGGATAGGCTTTGGTCACTAGTGACCCTAAACTGGAGTAAGCAGGTTGGAAAGTGAGTGAGTGAGTGAGTGAATGAATGAATGAATGAATGAATACAAATTACTGTCGAATAGTAGACGTGTCTTGGGTCTTTATAGAGAAGTTTGCTGATGGTTTTGTGGCTAGGTGTAAGGCATAGGAATTTAGATCTTGTTTATATCTATTAGCCTGCAGTAAAATTGGTTTCAATATATACCGTTTCACTTAAAGTTACAGTTTCCAAGAACCTATAGATGAAATCAAATAAGAACTTACTCTAATTTAGTTCAAAAATTCTAAGTTCTTATCTTCTTGAGAAAATAAAAAACACTACAGTGACTGCAGTAAAGCACAGAATATGAGAGATAAAATGCCAAGGATTCAAAAAAAAAAAAAAAACCTAACTCAAACCATATAATAAATGTGCAGTCTGCTTTGGAATTCTTCATTAGATGCTTATATCTTGGATTGGTGCTAATGCAGGCTTGTAGCTATATCATCAACAACCTAATTAAGACATTCGTGTTCATCAGGAACCAACCCCCAGCTTCCAACAAGTTTTACTGTGAGACTTCCTACTTGAGTTTAAATGAATGATTTCTGAGCGTGAGCTTCTAGATATTTAGGATTAACAGCTAACAGGTTTGGGCTTGGTTTGCAACAAGTTTCATCTGTCTTTCTGAACACTCAGACCAGGGGATAATAAAAGATGCTAAAATCATCAAGGGAGGGGAAAAAAAGAGGCTAGAGGCTAGAGACTAGAGAAGGGGTGATATGACTTCAACAATGACCCACAGAAGAGTCCCTTTGCTCCACAGATTTAAAACCAAAGACACACGTTTAAGTCAAAACCACAAACTCCAAAGCAGCCAAGTTCATGTCACAGATAATTCTAAAGCAACTTTCTACAGCTTTAAGGTGACCGCTTGTAAGAACATGTCCATAATAGATGTTGTAAACCTTTCACTGCCACCACCTAGCAATTTCTCATCACACCAGTACCACAACTGGGAAGATGTTTTTCAGCATTAACTCAAGTCCATTTCACACAATAAAATGCCTCCACATATCTCAGTGCCCCAGGGCATGTTAGCTTTGGCCATACACATAAACACAGATATGCACACTGACCTTTCCACTTCTTTAATGCTATGAAAAATATGCTCATTCCTGTGGGTTCCTATGAGCTGGCCACTCTTGGGCAACTGTGACCTAATTGCTATCTACAAATCATAGCAGAACATTCTTTGACTTCTACGGAGTATATAGCTTGAATCGTGAGGCAGGCCCTGGGATGCCGAGGCTGCTGTTGACCTGATTACGTGACTGTTTCCATGGTGGTCTTGGGATAACTCTGCCTGTGATAACATCATACTTTTATGATGCAAATATCTCTTGACGCATGATCATGATGTCCCCTTCCCTGTCCCTTGAAAAACTCTGTCCCCGTTCCTATCCTATCCTCCAGACCCTATTCCTCATACCATTGTTGCATGACAGTGTTTACTAGCCTGTATGCTGTCAATAAATGGCAAGAACTTCTGCTCAAGTAGCAGTCTTGCCTTGCAGATCTGCTCCACGACTGCTGTGTCCCTCATTGCATTCCCGCTGCAAAGCGGCAACCAACTTCCTATTGCAACACATTCCAATAAACTGGATCCCATAATCTAGAGAACTTAAACTATTAAAAATAGTCTCAAGACCCAGAATGTGTTCAATGGAGAAGAAAGGATTTGAGATTTTATCTTAAAAAAATCTTGGGTGTGATAAGATCTCAAATTTCTCTTTTTTCTTTAGATGAAAAATAAAGCATTCTATCTGCAAGCATTTCCTGTTGGTTGACTAACCCTAAGCACAGAGGTCCAGAGCTGGAACTTGAGAGTGAAATCTACTAGAGCATGAAGGACGGAGAAATGATCCCCCGACTTTCAAGGAAGGCCAGCCTGAGGAAATGATCCCCCTGCTTCCAAGGAAGGCCAGCCTGAGGAAATGCGTAGAGCAGCAAACACCACCATGGGCAAGAGAAATTCCAGCCTCACGAGTCTATGGTAATGATGAGTGATGAGCTGTCACTAGCATCTTGATTAAACATGCTCAGTTTTGTGATTCCACTTAAAGCTTAGCCAGAAATTCTCTTTCCCAATGACGTTTGCATCTTGTAGGGGACCAAGAAAAATCATCTAGAAGCTTTACTAAACATTTATTTAGAAGACAGATGATATGCTCTGGCAGTTTGTAAATGAATGCAACATTTTCTCCCTGCTTTCTTGTCCCCTCTGGCGTCTTCCACAAGGAGGTAGACTGTGTGACTAGTTTGAATGCAGATCTGAAGACAGAAGGCCATTTATGGGTCACTCTGGAGTTTTTTTAGAAAATCTTCCAGGCACTTTGAATTGTTTAAGTTGAATTTGGGCTTTGCTGCGGTGATCTCGATTTTGCCTCTCCAGAGTCGCAATAGTGTCTTTAAGTGAAAGAGGTCATAGTTGGTGCATTTGAAGTATCCTCTGAAAGTCTTATTCACTCCAGATTTAGCTTTACCCTCAATTAATTTTGACATCACTTCCCCTCTGTGACTTCATGATCAGCATTCCCATAGAAGAAAACCTTTTAATTGGACAATCTAGACGCATCATCCTCACCTGGGTGCCTCTCCTCCCCCACAGAGGAAGCAGAGATGGCAAACGACTGGTCCTTAAAAGCATCTGCCTTGGAACCTTGCAATGCAGTGGGAAAAAGACATATTTTTCTTTTCACTCTGCCTTCAGCTTTGTTTGCTTTTGAGGTCTGAATGTGGAGGCTAGTTACATCCAACCATTTGAATTTAATTTGTCTTTGTACAAACAGCTTGCATTAATTCACTAAACATCGGTTCAAAAGATAAATATAATCATTTCAGAATTTCAACACAAAGAGTATTATTACTACCTCATTAACAATGAAGTGCTTAAAGAAAATACCCAGGCATGCTAATTGTAAGGAAGGTTCAGAGGCCTTTTCTTCCTTTTCCAAAGCTTTGATTCCATCACAGTAAGTAGATAAGTTCTTTGAGGGCAGGCTTTGTCTTGATTCAATTCACATCAACCACAGTTCCTTGAACACAAAATGCTCATTAACACAGTAGGTGCCCAGGGTCTGCTGAACTGTTGGCCTACATTAGACGGAGCTGTGGGTGAGGACCCATCTGTCTTTGGCAAAAGCAATTAGATCAGTTCACTCTCCTAATGGGTTGATACTTAGAGCTTGTCCGGTCATCTATAGAAATTAAGGTGTTTAAGGTGATTGTGGGTCTCTTTGTCTAGGATTCTTTGTCTCTGGCTTTGTTTTTTTCCTGTCCTCCCTCAGCTCTTCCTAGTTACCAATTGTTTTCAACAAAGATAAGTTTCCCTTGCTACCCAAAAGTAGAATGTTTCTATTGGTTATGAGTTTGTAGGGTTGTTTCTGGGGTCAGTTCAATTCAAACTGCACTCTTTCCAGAGCTCCCCAGGCCTTCAAAACTCAGCTCAAAATTGATTTCCTCCAGAAAGTCTACCTATATAAATCTCCTCTCAACTGTGGTTAGTGCATTATTCAACATTCCTTCAATACAACTGTGCTGTGAAGACCCAAGAAGGCAATCATTTGAGATAGCTGAGTTTTCCTGAGAGCAGAGGGTAGACATTTTCAATTACCCCAACTTTATTTTTTTAACTGTAGGTAGAAATCGTTGCCCATTTTTCCGATTTGTTAATCAGAGTTTATGGCACAAAACTCAACCTTTTTTGATGTTGGTGAGTGTCTCAGCCTAGGCTTGTCAGAAGGCAGGGGTTAGTTACATGCTACTGTTTTAGGAGGGGGCCCAGTCCTAGGAAAACGGAATGTGGAAGGCAGGGATGGTTGGAATCTCATGGGCAAGTGTTACTAAGCAGGTCACTTATTGCTATCTCAACCCAGTGGGACCATCTTCAGGGAGGCCACATGGATCATGGAGCCTCAGAATGCTCCCTCTAGGAGGATGGGGGAAGACTGTGTCTACCAGCTCCCCTCACCCACCACCACCTCCTGTGCCTGCCCCCCCATCCTCCCCCACCATACACAAACTTCTGGAGTGTGAACATGGGTGGTGAGAGGTGTCCTAGGCTTCAGCACCAACAGAGCCATACCAAGGCAGGAGTCACACACAGTACAAGTTTGAAGTTTGAGGAGAACACTGGTAGGGTGAGTGAAAATGGTCAGCTGGCCTCTGTGGCTATCACTTGCAGTCTTGAATGCAGGAGGAGCTTGGGAGTGTGGGCTCAGGCCATGCATGTCTGATTGTGGACACCTGGAGTATGGTATGGGCATGCGTAAGTGGGCACACCTGCGCCTGGAGCCCAAGACTATAAGTATGGCACCACTCAGAGACAGAGACAGCGCTGGCAGAATGGCTATGAGAGGGTGAGTGGCTACAGGGAGGCAGGACCATGAGACATCACCAGAGAGAGCCTCCCTGCCTTACCAGCCTGCTGACTTGCCCCACAACACTTGATGTAGAAAGAACATTAGAGCCTGAAAAAGCCACTGAAGACTCCAGGATTCTCTTTCATCCGTCTGCCCAAATCGATAGAGAACCAGCTCCATGCTCGCTGGCATGACAGTGTTGTTGGAATGAATTGACTCATAGTCTGTCAGAGTCACAGAGAGTTCGGCAGAACGAGTGGCCCCAAACCTCAAGACAGAGGATATCTGGGAGGCAGCAGTGGTACCCAACAGGTGTCTGACATGAGAGCTTCAGAAACATTAGTGGGTGCTCTATTTTGCCCATAGTCTGTTGAGGATGAAGACTTCTTGGTCTCAATGACTCAGTTATTGGAAAAGCTGAGTGTTGATATTCACTTATTGACACTTAGTGATTCCCTCTTTATTTTCAGATACACTGATAAGCTGTTGCTTTTGTTTGTCAGTTTTCCCATCTATGGTAGCTTCCCTGCCCCTTTTTACCTTATTTCTCTTACTCTGCAAACAATTTGAAAACCAGGAGTTGAGCTTGTTCTACTTGTGTTCATACGAGGAACTCTGTTTGGGCTCTGAAGGGCCTCTTCTGTGCTGAGCCCCAAAATGCAAAATTATTAGGATTTAGACATCTATTTCAAAGATCTTTATGGCAGTAGAGAGTAGAACATGCATTCTACTATTAGAGGGTTTCATGACATAAAGTGAGTGTGGCACTGAGTATCTACTATCATGCTTTTGCTTATTTATAGGTTCTTGATTTTATTCCAGATAAATGAAATTATTCGGTAGCTGAGTTTCAGATAGGAGAGATACCAGTACATTTAATTTTCACTACACTATATGTGTTTAAAGTTAATGACTTTGTTAGACTTCCTGGGATGTATATGAAACTGCTTTAGCATAAACAGTGAGAGGTAGGAGTATGTGTGTTAGTTTTAGTTTTCACCCTGGGGGTGCATCCTGGTCAGGAATCCACACTTTAGGCATGCTAAGCTAGCACTAAACAAATTCTGAGTTCATAAACCAGAGGTATATACAGGCTTCAACCATATTTCTCTCTAGGAAATATGGGAAATTAATTTTTACTGGTCAAATAAGTGGATATGGGAAATTAATTTTTACTGGTCAAATAAGTGGTTGAGATATGTGGATTGGCTAGAAGCACATACACTTCAGAGTGCTATCACCTAAGGCTTTGCTCCATCCTCTGCCCAACCACCAACAGAAATCTGTTGCTGGTGATACTAGAAGTTGATATTACTGTATCATGTGTTGCATGCAAGGGTTTTTTGGGGGTGCCCAAAAGGACAGGTAACAGGGCTTCATCAAGCTCACGATGAGTTACATAGCTTTTTTTGTCTGTAACTGCTACCTATGAAAGCATATGGTCAGACATGGGATTGTGTTGTAGGGGACAGTCCTGACCTCCTCTTACACTGGAGTCAGCCCAAGTCAATTCCCAACAGAGACAGCCAAATGGATCTCTTGTTGCACCATCTACAATTTTGTAGTCCTGTCACTGTACTGTTTAGAATCAGAGGCACCATGACTACTGGAAATTAATGTTGGTGTGATGAGACCATGCATGAGTGGACAGTGGGATGTAGAACCTCAGGCTGCTGAAATATTCGTGGAGGGATTTAAGCACCACAATGCAGGTGGTGGCATCCATGTGCTGAGTACTTCAGCATCATACATAAATCATCACCCCCAAAGCTGGCTCTCAGCTGTAAGCTATCCTGTGCTCTATAAACTGGAGAGTGAACACAATCCTCCAAGTATTGAAAAGGGGGTTAGGTTTTCATCAGTCTCAATAAATAGAATGATGAATATGACTTGAGAAGCTTATGGTCTAATGAGAGAGGTATACTATACCATATGTATAGTTATCATTACACTACACCATATTATAATGAAGGTGGATTGGTTTACTATAACATGATAAATCTGAAGGCAAAGATATGTCCATGGTTCTATAGACCTGATGTGGAGCAGAGGGGGCACTTAGCTGACCTGAAGACAGTGGATCTCAAATTCTCTGGTCTTAGCACCTGTGTACATTTTAAAAATATAGCTGAGAACCCAAAGAGCTTTTGTTCTTGTAGAGTACATCTATCTTACTTTTTTTTTTTTTAAGATTTATTTATTTCATACAAGAACCAGGGTACAGGTCAGATGTGGGGGAGGGTGAGAGGAGTCACCAGAGACAGAGTGGGGAACAGAACCGGCAGAATGACGAAATACGAGCAGCAGGCGCGACAGGAGAGGTCTGCCGCACCATGTGGGACCCTCGCCGGCCGGCTGGGATCAAACTGGTGCTGCAGAGGCTGCAGACAGCTTCACAGTGTTGTGCTTAACCACCTGTACCACCAGGGGAGGCCCCTAGAATACATCTATCAGTGTTTACTGCATGGGAAATTAAAACTGAGAAATGTATTTATTAATTGATTAATTATTAAATGTTAATATCTGTTAATCACATAAAATTATATAGATAACAAAATATTAGGTATAAAAATATAAATGTATTAACATAAGTACCATATTTTTATGAAAAATAACTATATTTTCCAAGATCAAAAGTTTTGAAAAGTGGTGTTATTTTATATAATTGCACATCTCTTTAATGTCTGACTTACTGGAAACAGCTGAGTTGACACATCTGATTCTGTATTCTGTTGCAGTATATTGTATCAGTTGGGTCTATGAAGAAAATAATGCCACCGCCTGCAGTTACACTTCACAGGAGGACCTCACAGACTCCTTACAAGTTGCTTGAGAACTTCCTGTTCAGAGGCCTGACCTCAGCTTTCTGGAGGTGAGATTTTTTTTTAATAGGAAACACTGGTTTACAACATTGTATATAATTTAAAGGTATAGATCACACCCTTCAGGTGTCTGTTACCACACCACATCCACCGCCAAGGCACTGAAAGTCTCCTGGAGGTGAGTTTTAAATAATAAGACAGCAATCAAAAAGAAATAAAAATAAAAATAAAACGATAAACTCCAGTCATTTGCGGCAGCAGGAAGGGATTATGCTAAGTGAACTCAGCCAGAAGGAGAATGATACATATAGGGGATGGTTTCACTTATATGTGGAACATAAAAAATCAAAGTGTCAAAGGCAAAGATAAACTTTAAAACCTTTGGAATTGACCAGATCTTAGGCTTTCATAGGGGGAGGGAGACAGATGAAAACAGGAAAGTAGGGGTTGGGGGAGGAGATCACAAGGGACTATGGTGGAGGGCTGTGAGTGCTTTGGTGGAGTGAGGCCTATGTGACTACATGGAAGGAGTATTATACCCTCAAAACATTAACAAGGATGCAAAATAATAATACTTCAAAAAAAATAATAACAATGACCAGCTAGCTCTCTTGTCCAACTGTGACTATGCAGGTGTTTCTTTTCACAAATCTTTTCCTTTTGCAAAGCAGCAGTGGCAGCTCTCCTGCCCACCTGTAACTATGCAGATGACTCCTTTTTTTTCTCCTTTTCCTAATAAATCCATTCTTTTAAAATGCAAAATAATGATAATAAAAAAGAAAAAGGAAGGTTAAAAGCTGGAAATCTAATCGTGACAAGAACGTTCTAGGAGGGGGTTTCTCAGTCTATCACTATCCACCTGAATTTCTTGGGGCTTGGGTTGGATCTTGAGATCCTGTATTTCTAACAAGTTCCTGGTGATATTTATGTTGCCAGTCTTGCAACCCTGCTTTCAGTAGCAAGGATCAAGACCGGAGAAAGAGAGGAGCAAAGTCATAGTGTCATGGAACAGCCTGAAGTGTGAGGTGAATGGCATAGCTAGAGAGTGAAGTACAAGGTAGAAAGGGCCAAGAGAAATGGCAGGTTAGAGATAACAGTTTTAACTTTCCTAAGAGGAACTCATGAAAAGATTTTTAAGCAGAAGTTAACGTTGACTCACGTGTAAGAATAATTTCTTATTCTGAATAATTCAGAACAGCCATAAACATAGAGCGCACAATAAGGCAGGCGACAGGATGAAGTGCTTAGAAGAAAGATAAAATTCTCTATGAATATGATTACAACATAGCTTAGAAAAGAGCATGTGCTTTGGACTAGAACAGAGTTTGTTTAAATTCCAGCTTTGCCATTACCAAATGTTATTGAGTCAACTTATAAGAGTCTATTATATGTAAAGATTTGAGAGAGATAAATTGCATGCACAGAGAAGTGCATAGTACACACTCAAAACACTGAAATCGACATGATGAAGAAAGTTGTAGCAAATAAAAAATAACATCTGGAAGCTATTTTTGTTATTCTAAGGGCAAATGTAGGTTTGAAACAAGATAACTGAGCTTATTAGAATTTTGTATTTTTGAGAGTAAAATGATAATGAATGAAGATCTAACAGGAATCACCTAAAAGTAAATATTCTGCCCATTTATATGTTATACAGAGACTGCCCAGAGTTATCCAACATACGAAGGAGGCAGGAACATATTAGATGCTGACAATTAGAAGATCCTCAGGCTCTATGTTAATCATCCCTTTTCAAGAAAAATGGCCCCCAATTTCAATACAAAATTTGATTGGTTGAAATTTAGTTTCTTTCTGGTGGATGATTCAGATAACAATGGGCAAAGTTACAATGAACACAAAGGAAATAAAATTATGCTTGCATATTAAATAGAAGCCATCACACATTTTAAATCTCTCTGCCTGGCTATCTGAATTAGTTCTTCCCTAATTTCTGTTCCCCTTTTTCTCTGACAACACTTGGCCTTCAAGGATCCAGAAAACCCCTCACCACCACCTGGGATTCTGAGACTCTTAATACCTCCTTTTTGCTCAGAAGCATTAGTTATTATATCACACACAATGTGCTGCATTCTCTATCCACTGAAGCAAGTAATGGCACTTAGATTGTTTGTAAAGAAAGTTGTCATTATTGTTCTTAATTGTGCAGAATTTGAAAGTCTGTTTATATACCTTGGGGGGCGGGGGGAATCGATATGGTTTCTCTAAATCTCTTCAAAGTTAGGACATCTAGACTTTGTTCATCTCTGTTTCAGAACCAAAGACAAGTAAGTTTTTAAGAGAATGTCAAATGTCAGAAGAGACAGCACGCTTCAGTTAAATCAATGAGCATGTTTTGACAAACCATATTAACTCAACATTTTGTATCTGTGCGACAGATCTGTGATTGTTTCACATGAAAATAGGCGGTGTGAAGAGAAGTGACTTGGACTGGGAGTGAAATCAAAGCTGATTTCTGACAACTATTTCCTCAGTTGGGCTGATGGTGATTATATTAGTCCCTCTTTTCCTGGGGGGGTTCATCTTTTTTAATCGTTATTATTTCAGTATCTTAGCCTAAGAAATTTGACTCTTAAAACCCCTTTGCAATGAGGTACTCTATCTGCAGGGATGGAGCTCTAGCCTATGCCTATATGCTCATTCATCCAGTCATTTATTTTTTAAATTTCAGAATCCATGCAAGTCTTGCCTGCAGAAAAGCAAGAAGGGAGAAAGGCAAATTTTTAATTTCTACAGCTGGATTCATCAGCCATCTCAGTGGTGCTGTCCTTTGGGTCCTCTGACTCCTGCCAGCATGCCTTTGGGCAACAACCTCAATGACATCGCCCCTAGGTGTGTCGCCTACTGGCATTCTGTGAAGTCTGGGCAACCTGACAGTTCCTGCTGTGCTGGAGTATCTAGGGCGGTAGGAGAGGTGTCTGCACATCCACTCCCTGTTTCTCTCACTCTCTGTGGTAAAAATACAGCGATTCCTGCTGGCAGTAACAACAAAAATTATAGAATGTCTAGGAATAAACCAAATGAGAAAAATGTAAGATGTATATTTAGAAAACTACAAACATTTACTGAAGGATGTAAAAGAGGCTGCAGGAAAGGGACAGACCCTGTATCTGGAGAATGAGAGTATCAGAAGCGCCCTTGCCCTGCTGGCATAAAGAACCATCCTGGGCCTCCCCTGGTGGCACAACGGTTAAGCTGGGCTGTGAAGCTGCCAGCAGCCTCTGCAGCGCCAGTTTGATCCCCGGCCGCCAGCGAGGGTCCACATGGCGCGAGGACCTCTCCTGCTGCGCCCGCTGCTCCCCTCAGCAGTGTATTTCGTCAGTCTGCCTGTTCTGTTCCCCGCTCTGGCTCTGGTGAATTCTCTCACCCTCCTGCGCTTCTGACTGTACCCAGTGCTTGTATAAATAAATAAATAAATCTTTAAAAAAGAAAATGAACAATCCTGTCTCCACGCAGCCATCCTACCCTGGAGCCTTGATAGTGAATTCCTTGTGCTCTTAATAGAATCATCAACTACAGTGTTACTTTCACATATAGATTTAGAGGTCTCTGGCTGTTTGATAAGTATGTGTTTTTTCTTCACAACTAAAGAAGAGTAATGCAAGGACTATCTCTTTTCTTCCCTTTATAGCGTCCATATGCCTCATTACAGAAATGTTTCTATGTACAAATTTTTCATTTAAAGATGTTTGCAGGTGTGAGCAAAGCAGGGAAGGAATGGGCACCAACTCTGCCCACCGCCAGCACTGGGTATTAGCAGCCACAAGCTATCATCCTGCCCCATATTGCTTGTAAGTTGGGGGTGTATATGGTCCCTGGGTCTGTATTCAGTGCTGAGAAATTTTATGAGCATCAATGACATCACCAGTTTGAAAAGCATAAAAATCATGAACAATAAAAATCACAAAATGTTGCTAAAAAGAGACACACAATTAGATAGAGACAGACAATTTTCAAAACAAAGTGATGAGGGAATGCCAAATGCTGCAGGGTGCTTATGGCTCAGCAGGAGTGATTCTTAGGACCTAGGGCCAAATAATGATCAAAGAGGAAGTATAGGAATTGGCAAAATGAAAAAAGCCACTCTTTGAGGTTGTAGCTAAATGTCAGCAGCAATGAGAGATGCCTGTTGGCCTATACTTTGTTCATTCTGCTAAAGACCAGGTGTTTATGAGTGAACACAAAGCCAGAGTGTGGTGAAGGGCTGTTGATGAATCTGCTGGAAGCCAAGAGGGGCTCCAGAGGGATAGAGTGGCTGGGTTCAGGCTCATCCAAACCAGCAAAACCTCAAGTGGCTGACAAGGTGGCAAATTAGGGGACTGTGGATGTAGGAGGATGAAAGGGGCCCATAACACAGGCAGTGCAGGCTAGCATGTAATGGAATAGCATACTCCTGGTTTTAAAGCTTTGAAGGTTCACTTAGTTTTTCATTCATGGCGATGCATCTGGTAGCTTAAAACCCCCTTAATCACTTTGAACTTATGAAAAACAAAGAAACATAGGAATAAATAGGTTTTTAGAATGTAAGATCTTCATAAATGAAGTAATTTTCATATAGCACTATATGTGTCGTTAATGATACAACTATTTATGGCATATCTCCTCTGTGATGGACACTTTCATATACATTAGCCAATTTATTAATGCATTAATTTTATAAAGCAGATATCAGCACTATCACTATTTTATGGAGAAACAAAATCTCATAGAATGGCAAAAATGGAATTTTTTGAATCTAAGACTATTTTTCCCTTCCATAGCTGCCTCTGGTGTTGACTAGATGATTAAATAACTAACCTAGTGCTAACATAGGTTCTGATACTGTGTATCCTTCACATATTTTTAAAAAATAGCTTGGTTTCTGAATGTATGTCTGTTCTTTATATGTTTTTTTTTTTTTTTAATTTTTTTTTTATTATTTTTTTAATTTTCTAGAGGCATGTCTTATTTATTTATTTATTATTTGTTTGTTTGTTTGGTTTATACATGCACTGGGTACAGTCAGAAGCGCGGGAGGGTGAGAGAATTCACCAGAGCCAGAGCGGGGAGCAGAGCAGGCAGAAGGACCGAAGGACACTGCTGAGGGGAGCAGCGGGCGGCAGGAGAGGTCTGCGCGCCATGTGGGACCCTCCTCCGGTGGCCGGGGAGCAGCCGGGGATTGAACCGGCTGCAGAGGTTGCAGGCAGCTTCGCAACCCAGCGCTCAACCGCTGCGCCACTGGGGAGGCCCTGTTCTTTATATGTTATATATATATGTGTGTGTGTGTCTGTGTGTGTGTATATACACACAAAAATGATGCTTTATAAAATATCATCAAGTCCCACTGTTGTGTGTGTCTCTTCAGACCTTCAAAATACCTCCAGAAATACCTTCAGGAATGTGGCATCAAGATGCCCTTTTTGGAGTGGTTTTAATGAGTATAAAACAAAGGCAAATAGAACACTGCAGGAAAGGTTACTTTTCTTTTCTTTTTTCTTTTTTATATTTTTGATATCATTTTTCATTTTTGCACAATGTATGCATTTTCATCTTGGTTATAGTCCCCATGCAATTCCCACCCCCCCTTTTTTTTTAATCCTACTCCCTCCTCCCCAACCCCTGTAGTGTGTCTCTGGTTTATAGTTGCTTGTTGATTTTGATTTTTACTTTATTATAATTAGTCTTTTTCCTGATACCTTATTTAGGTTTTCTAAATTCCTGCTATGCTATTTAGGTTTTCTAAATTCCTGCTTTCTAAATTTCTAGCTTATTTAGCTGAACATGATCCTTTCCAGCTCCATCCATGTTGCTGCAAATTGCATGAGTTTATCTTTTTTGATTGCTGAGTAATATTCCATTGTGTATATGTACCACATCTTCTTGATGCAGTCATCTATTTTTGGACATTTGGGTTGTTTCCATAGCTTAGCTATTGTAAATAGTGCTGCTATAAATGTAAGGGTGCAGGTGCCCGTTTGAATTAATGTTTCTGTGTCCTTTGGGTAAATACCTAGGAGTGGAATTTCTGCATCATATGGAAGCTCCATCTTTAGCAGGTTGAGGAATCTCCACACAGCTAGGAAAGGTTACTTTTCAATATGCATCCTGGAAGCAATTCACAAAGCATCTCATAGATTCACCTTGTGGTTGAGGGCGCTTCCTGCCTCTGGACATCTTTTCATCAATTAAGAATAGAGAAATGGTTGATGATTCACTCAGGTTTGTTCAGCAAGGGTTTAATTTCTGTAGTGCTCATGTGTAAATTGTGCCACAACAAAAACTCAAAAAATTGTGCCAATATCTCAACCTAATCATTCCATGACACGTTCAGTGGGCTATTATGTGGTGAGATGGGGACTGAGGAATTAGAATGAGTTATGTCAAAGGAAAAGCTCACTAGTTGCTGTGATATGACAGCTTGCACCTGACTAATCTAAATATTCATTTTGGGTAATAGAACAGCCATCAACGAATTCATTACTTAAGACAATATTTTTACTTCGACTGTCAACTGACAAGGGGTCTCCATAATACATTGCCATCAGCAGTTTGCATCAGTAAGAGAGAAAATGTACTTGAATTTCAAAATGAATCATGCTCTTTCTATTTTGAAAAGGGACTCATCCTCAAAATTTTTGCAAAACAGCTGTCAGAAGGACATTAACCTCATAAATTATTTCATGGCAAGAACTGCAAGTTGGATAGTAATGGATTTGTTTCCAGCTAACCAGTCTGATTTACATCAACTACATGAATTTGGGGCTTCAGATACCTCTTGTTTAAACAACCTCTCCTATATTTCCTTCTAGCTTAGCAATAGCTGGATTTCCTTAGAAAGAAAGTCTTCCATGAAACACTAAAATGACTGTTATTACCCAAAAAGTAATATACCCCCCACTCAGAGCACTGGGAAGTATAATAATGAAAAATATGTAACACACCCCAGGTATTCATTTGCCTGACCAGACACCAAATTCTTTGAGATTTTTCTATCTTCTTGTTCCATGAGAGGCAAGAGGATTCTGGAAGTAAAGTGGACTTTGTCATCTTACTTTGTCAGATCTTTCTCTTCAACAAAAAAGAAAGGAAAAGAGATAGTGTCTTTGGTTTAGATTTGTGGGCAAATCACTGTATATTTCTTCTAAAAAGCAAATGACTAAAAACAGACAAATACATGTTTAGTTCACTAGTAATCAAAGATTTGCATTAATTGTGACAATTAGTATCAAAAACTGAGAGTTTGACATAATTTTCACTGAGCAATTCTGATTTTAGTCAAAAGAAGGTATCACAGTTATGGTCAAATTTTATGGACAAAGTTTTTCATAACATTTTTATAATGATTTTTAAAAGGGGTAAAAATCTTTCAATGTTCATCAGAAATAGTTATGACACCCTCACAATTAAAGATTAGGTGGTCATTAAAACAGGAAATATTTCACAATATTCTGTTAGGTGAAAACTGCAGATTATAAATTTGGATGCAGCGTTCTGCTTCCACTTAAGATATAGAAAGTCACAAGAGAATGTTGTCCATCAGGACAATGAAAAAAGGCTGGGTAGTATAAAAAACAAACAAACAAACAAACAAACAAACAAAACACTTTCCTTGAACCGATCAGAGAATTGAGGACACAAGGCAAATAAATAAATTGAATTTCAAAGAGTGATAAGCCCATTCTTGAAATGCTTTACTTTTGGCAGAGCACAGAGAAAGAGGAGGTCACCATTAAAGTAACTAAGGAAGAAAATCAGCTTAAAATGTAATGACTTCTTAAAGACCAAGTGTGGGCTGGTGTGTCAAAATTAAAGGTCTAGAGTCTCAGAGGGAATTTGTATTCACTCTCAAGGCTCACGAGAAAAGTAGAAGCAAAGTAGGAAACTGGAGCGAGCCCTCTCCACTCCAGTACATAGACAAGTAGGAGGTGACAAAGCCTTGACTTCTTCCCTGGAGCCCTCTCTTGCAAGGCAAAAGTCCTTAAGTTGCTGGGGGAAAGCAAAAAAACCACTATGGCCTCTAGGACCTAAACTCCATTGTTTCTGGAAGAAGAAAAGAAGCAAAACCTGCTTATTGCTGGGAAGGGATAGGAAATTCTCCCCAGATATAGAAAAGGGACTATTGCAGCTAAGGGAGGGATAAAAGCAAAAACCTATTCCCTTGGCTTCTGCTGAAGGTCTTTCACTGCTCCAAATCACAGGTCTTCTATGGCTAGGGAGAGGCACGAAAACTCAGAAAGCTATAACTCCAAGGTGTAGGCACACAGGGCTTGCCTAAGACTGACACAAGCCAGGGCAACAAAGAAACTCTTATCTCTACAATACACTACACACACAGAAATAAGCAATAGAAGTCCCCCGCACCTCACATTGGGAGAAGGAGCATAGAAAGACATCTCTTCCATGTTGCAGGTATATAGGGACTCAAAGGTGAAGGTCAAGCTTTTATACTTAGAAATTCTTCCACTCTAAGCATGTGGTGACAGGAGCCATCCACTGTGATGCAGGTAACCAGACAGGTAACCATAGCAACAACAAAACCCAATCCCAGCTTATCCTGATTAACTGACTCAGCCTCTCCCCAGTCACCCACACATGTACTAATAGTGTGAAAGAATATCTATGTGCCCATTCTCAGAAATAAATATTATTATCACAGTCTCTCTGTTCTTCTAGACATAATGTCTAGCATATAATTAAAATTATGAATCATACACCTGAGAAAAGAATGAACAATGATGTAAAAAGTATATAAATAATAAAAAGGAAAAAAAAGAAAAATTATGAATCACGCAAAAAATGCAAGGAAAATAAACATTATCAAGACATAAAGCAATGAACAGAATCAGACTCAAAGATGACCCAGATGTTACAATTCCATACAGGGGCTTTAAAATAACTAAAATCAGTATGTTGAAGAAATCTGATGGAAAAGGTGGGTGATATACATGAACTGGTGGGAGATATCAGTAGACAGAAAATATAGAAGTAGCAAATGCAGGCGCTATACATAAAAAACAGAATCAGAGAAGAATCCCTTTGATAGGCTCATTAGCGGACCAATCATTGTTGGGAAAATAATGAATGAACTTGAAAATATGTCGATGGGAATTATTCAGACTGAAATGTAAAGGTAAAGAGGAATGAATTAAACAGGACAGCAACCCCAACAGCTGTGGAATGATGTCAATTTTTCTAACATTAATCATTAGCTTCCCAGAAGAAAAGAGAGGGAAAATAAAGCAAACATACTAGAAGAGATTACTGAGACAGGAAGTGTTCCAGGACAAGTATCTAAGATAGGAATCAAGGACAAATTTTGCAAGAATTTTGCTGTTCCCATGGGGTGGTAAACAAGAAGTCAAAAACCCGATGACACTAGGCCCTCATACTCCTGCCATAAATTCCCTTAGCTGATCTGTGTTGTTGTTTACCATGTGTGAGTTATCTTTCCACAGCTTTTCAAGTTGGCTACTATGAGAAGAAAAGAAATCTGCAGATCCAGGAGAAAAAGAGTCACAGATCTTGAGACCAGACCATTTCACACTGGACCTGTGGGCACACAGTCTCAGCGAGATGGTCACCTTGGAGATGGTCACAAGCCCTGAACAACCACTGAGCTACAGCTGATTGGCGTCCACAATTAGCAACAGCAAATATACTTCAGCCAAGTCCACTCTCCTCACTTTCTTAAACAATAAAGTTCAATTCCTTTGCTCCCAAGCTTTAATAAAAAACCTATATAGGGACTCCCTTGTAGCACAGTGGTTAAAGACAGTGCTATCAAGCTATCGCCAGCCACTGCAGCACGAGTTCTATCCCAGCCAGGGAGCTGACCCACATGGCACAGCAGACCTCTCCTGTCTTGCCCACTGTTCCCCTCAGCAGTGTATTTCAGTTGATTTACCTGTTGTGCTCTCCACTCTCTCTGGTGAATCCTCCCACACCCCACACCTCTGGCCTGCACCCCGTTCTTGTATGCATAAATAAATAAATAAATCTTTTTTTTTTTTAAAAAAAACCTATATAGGGCCTCTCCGGTGGCGCAGTGGTTGAGCGCTGGGTTGCAAAGCTGCCCGCGGCCTCTGCGGCGCCGGTTCGATCCCCGGCTGCTCCCCGGCCACCAGAGGAGGGTCCCACATGGCACGCAGACCTCTCCTGCCGCCCGCTGCTCCCCTCAGCAGTGTACTTCGTTCCTTCTGCCTGCTCTGCTCCCAGCTCTGGCTCTGGTGAATTCTCTCACCCTCCCGCACTTCTGACTGTACCCAGTGCATGTATAAACAAAACAAACAAACAAATAAATAAAACATGCCTCTATTAAAAAAAAAAAAAACCTATAAAGACCCCTAGCCCTGGCATCTCTAGCCCTGGCATGTCTCTCTCATGCCCAGAAGAGGTGTTCCCAGAAATTTGTTTTCTTTCTCTTTTGCTATCAATAAATGTTAACTCCTTACCTGCCCTCATCAGTGTCTGTGGGGTTCTCTTTTCAACTCTGACCAGAGGGGATCTCAAGAGCCCTTTCCCCAGCTTGGGAGCTGGACCCCTCTGTCCGTCCCTCCAACTCTGAGCAAGTACAGCAATGGACAGTGACTGGTTTGCTCGTGGCTTATCTACCTCTGTGTGGATTGGACTGGGAGGCAAACAGGCCTGTTCCCTTACCCAGTGATATAATGACCAAGAATTTTCTAAAATCAATTACAAGTCACAGATACAAGAAGCCCAAAGAATCTCAAGCAGAGTAATTTTCCATCCACCAAAAACAAACAAACAAACAAAAAAACTAAGCTCATCAGAGTCAAACTGCTGAAAGCCAAAGAGAAAGAAAAAAATCTTGAAGGCAGTGAGAAAAAAGAAACATTGCATTATGAGGAATAATGAGAAATAACAAATGCTGAAGAGGATGTGAAGATAAAGAAACACTCTTACACTACTGGTGGGAATGTAAACTGGTCCAACTACTATGGAAAGCTGTGTAGAGGTTCCTCAGAACACTGAAAATGGATCTATCATATGATCCAGAGATTCTACTCCTAGGACTCTACCTAAATAACACAAAAACACCAATTCATTTGGTTGTATTCCCCATACAATTGTGCCCCCACCCTTATTTTGACCCATATCCTTCCTCTCCCTGCCCTTCCCCCACCCCGTAGTGTGTCTCTGGTTTATAGTTGCTCATTGATTTTGATTTTTACTTTGTATTAATTAGTCTTTTCCTGGTCTGCTATTTAGGTTTTCTAAATTACTGCTATGAGTGAGACCACCCAGTATTTTTCTTTTTCTTTGACTTACTTTGCTGAGCATGATCCCTTCTAGCTCCATCCATGTTGCTGCAAACTGCATGTGTTTATCTTTTTTGATTGCCGAGTAATATTCCATGGTGTATATGTACCACATCTTCTTGATCCAGTCATCTATTTTTGGGCATTTGGGTTGTTTCCATAGCTTAGCTATTGTAAATAGTGCTGCTATAAACATAGGGATGCAGGTGCCGACAAATGATGTAAGAATTATATAAAATAAAGTATTAAAAAAAAGAATCCAAAGCAAATATGGGACAATGTTAAGAACACTTAATTTTGGATATCTATATAAAGGTATTTATAGTATCATTAGCTTTTCTTTTAATTAAAAAAAAAATCCTCCCTTAAAAAAAATACACTAATTCAAAAGGAAATTTGCACTCCTATGTTTATTGCGGCATTATTTACAACAGTCAAGATATGGAAACAACCCAAATACCCCAAACAGATGAATGGATCAACAAGTTTTGGTATACTTACACAATTGAATATTACTCAGCAATCTAAAAAGACAAAGTCGTGCCTCTGCTGGTGGCGCAGCAGTTGAGCGCTGGGCTGCGAAGCTGCCCGCAGCCTCTGCAGCGCCGGGTTGATCCCCGGCCGCCTGCGAGGGTCCCTCATGGCACGCAGACCTCTGCTGCCGCGCCCACTGCTCCCTTCAGCAGTGTGCTTCGGTCTTTCTGCCTGCTCTGCTCCCCGCTCTGGCTCTGGTGAATTCTCTCACCCTCCCGCGCTTCTGACTGTACCCAGTACTTGTATATATAAACAAATAAATCTTAAAAAAAAAAAAAAAAAGACAAACTCATGCCACTTGCAGCAACATGCATGGAGCTGGAAGGGATTATGCTAGCCAAAATTAGTCAAAGGGAAAAAAATATCGCATGGTCGCACTTATATGTGGAATATAAAGAAACCAAACAAAAGGTCAAGAAAAAGTCAAAACTAGCAGCTGAGCAAAGGAGGGGACAGGAGGGGGGTGCAAAACAGGGGAAGGGTGAACACAATGGAGTATGGTGATGGTTTACAGGAGATGTGGTGGCATGAGAACTATGGGGACTACAACAATGTAAGAAAAAAAATTAATTAATAATAAAATAAAATACCTCTACAAAGCTTAAAAAGTGAGGAATAATGACAAGAATCACAGCAGACTTCTCAGATATGCAAGGCAGAAGACTTACAATACTGAAATAAATAAACCAGACAACCCATAATTTTATATCCAATAAAAATACCTTTTAAAAATGAAAGTAAAATAAAGAACTTCTGACCAACGAAAGCTGAGAATTTTTGACTATTAGATATGTGCTACCAGAAATGCTAAGGGAAACTCTTCAGACAGAAGGATCATATCAAATAGAAGTTAGGGCACAGTCACATGCACTAAAGAGACTGGAGACGTAATAATGAAGGCAAATACTAAGTGTCTTTTCTTATTTTGATCACTGTCAAATATGTATACAGTATGAGTACATTTTTATTAAAAATGGCATAGTATGTTTCATTAAAAAATTTTAAAGGATATACTGCAAAATTTTAATTGCCTTAATTCTGAGTAGAAAAATTACAAATTATTTTATTTTATTCTTCATGGTTATTTGCATTTTCTAAATACTCTGCAATGAATTCATAATACATTTTGTACTAAAAATGGAACTTTTGTCTTATATTCTAAATATTTTTAATATACAGATTTCAAGATCTCTGAGGTTAGAGAAACTGAATAATTGTTTAAATTATTTGAAGAAATAATAATTAGAAAATGGATTTTCTGTTATGGAAAAGTTCTCTGTTTTTTCCCCCTACTATATGGGAAAGAGGAAGAAATAACAATAACAGAGCTAACATTTTAGAGAATAAATAAGGATTAAATAGCTTCTTATGAGGGTTACTGCTGCTCTCTTTTCTGATTGAAGTCTTGAAACTAGCCTCATATCCATGCTTTGAAGGATTATTTATTCCAAGAAAGTATCCAGGATAGATTAGAAGACTATTTTCTATATCTTCTAGAAAGAGAACCAGGAATTAATGATATCCAAATATTAGTGAGAATGATATCTACTTGCACTAAAATAGTTCATAAACCCAAACTTTCTTTGTCATGTATATAATTATTTAAAACTTACAATTAAAACTAGCTAAGGTTTTTTTTTTTTACCTTGATAATAAAGCAATCTTTTTCTAGGTAAAGTATAATTTAATGCAAAATATGCTGTTCTTTTCTGACTTGATTAATCAAGGTCATGGGGGCCAGGATATTTGGAATTCAAATCCAGAATTCAGATACCACTATCTACTGACAGTTATTGAAAGAATCAGAGATTATGTGTATAAATATATAATGTATGTACAGTAGGCAGTTAATAAATGGTACTGATTATTGTCTACTGAAGTGAATCAAAGATGCATGAAGGTGCCTTTATTTCCATAAACAGTGAAGCTTAAGATAACACTTTGCAAACAGCAGCTCCAGAATGCATTGTCACCTGCTGATTAATATGTCTAACTTGCTAGTGAGTGAAGTATTTCAAATCCAGACATATGAGAAACTGTCTCATCTTGCCAGGGGAATTTTGCACATAAAAATGGATGGTTAATGTGGGAAAAGAAAAAGACTGCAAATGCAGTTGATGTGTTTTTAGTGTTTTTATAAAGAGGAGAGAGAAAGAGGCTCCCAAAGGTCTAGTAAGAAAAGTACCTCTACAGAAGCAATCAAATGACATTTGACTTGGAAAATTTTTTAAAGTCAAAATAAGCTATTGAAATATGTAGCTCACTGGTTTCTCCCCTGTCCAAATTTTTGACCAGTAAAACAGGGAAATTTTGGTGTTGATGCTGTCTGTAACCTCAATATTGAATCATCTCTGTCCTGTATCCCAGAGTATAATTCAGCTGTTTTCGCTACAGTGATCAAAGTCTCTTTAGAAAATGCAAAAGTTTAATAAGAATCATTAAAAGATGTTTTACCTTTTCCATTGACATATAACAAAAAGGATCTAATTAAACACAGCTCATACCTCTTGCATTGATTTTATCAAGTCCTGGGGCCTCAGAGATTCTGAGTTTTAATTTCTGACAACCACAGATGGATGCAGGAAAAATTACTTTTAATTCTCAAAACATTTACAGAGCCAGGATAAGATGCAATGGTTTGAAGTGAGGACAGTGGAAGACTGGTAGACTGTCTCTCAGTCATGGAGGTGGACATGCACAAAGAATATATGAAAAGAATAAATCAAGACAAGACGATGACATGATGAGAGAATACAAGGGGACAAAAAACACCCTCGTCTCTCAGTCAAAGGAATGAAAAGAGTCTGACTGAGCAATAGGTGAAATGGCTTTTGTTTTCTAAAAAAGTTTAGTGGAGGCAGGACAACATGGCTTTAAGAACTGGTGTATCGCATTAGCGAAAGGTGCCAAGAAAGGCACAAAGGGACAAAGCCCTCAGGCAGATGCAGAAGCAAAGATTGTCCTGACAGAAAGAAGCAAAAAGTCAAAAGAGAGTGAACTGAAAACAGATCCTGGGCAGGGACTGGGTAACAGGAGAGATGGAATGAGGAGTAGCAAAGGCAGCTGTGGAAAGGGAAGTTCAGTCAGACTGGGGATTGAGGGCACCCTGGGGCGTCCCTTCTCATATCCTCAAACACAAATAGGGGAGTTCTAGAAAGAGCAAGTACCTCCAGAATCTGGTTCTCTTGTCCAATGCTTAGTCTCCAACACCTAGAACAATGCCTGGTATATATGGGGTGCTGAAAACATAGTTGTTGTATGAGAAGTGATATATGCAGAAAAGAGAAGGCAGCAGAAACCACTGAGAAAGGATCTATGTCTCTTGGCGTCCATTATTAAAGTGTGAGCTGGCAAGGAAGACACCAGAGCCGGGAATCAACAGGATAAGCAAAGCATTAGAAGTAGCCTCTGCATTTTATTCTGCCGTCTCAGAAAAAATGATTTGAGATTCCAATTCCTGCTCACTAAATGCAGACAGGGGTTACTTACTTGCTTCACAAAAATGTCATAAGACTGTGATGGTCACTCACTTTGGCTTAAGGCAGAATAATTAAAGAATGATGGCGCTATATTATATTGCTATAATGGTAATTGCTTATCCCATATCTATTCACCATTTTTTTTCTATAAAACCAGAATTTTAATCAAGAATGTAATGTATTAACCAAGAGGCTACATTTCCCAGTGTCCCTTAAGTACAGGTCAATGAAAATTAACTCAACAGACCATGTGTCTTCTGGGAAAGATGCTTAAAAGTGACTTACTTAATAATTTTTGTGCTCCCCACCTTCCCTCTGGTTGGAGTTCTAGTGGTCACCTTGGTACATAAAATTAAAGAAAAGAAATCACATGCTCAGGATGGTGGAGTAGAAAGGAAGAAGAATCCCACTTCTCCACTGACCTGTTGCTGCTACCCTGGACCCCAAATCTTTCATATGTCAGAGAAATTAATTTCCATCTTGTTGAAATTAAACACCATTCCTAAGTGATGAACTCACCATCAACCTTATTAATGAGTAGTTCCCTTCTATGGTCCCCTCAACATTTGTAGGACCCAGGCTAGGAGGAGAGGTGGGGGGTCCCTAGTCTATGGCCTTCCCCTTTCTCTTCCTATCTCTGGCTCTGCTACTTTGTGTGGACATCCAAGCCCATGTGTCTAAGCTCACTCCAGACTAACACAGTTTGGCCACTCTTAAGACCTAGGGTTCACATACTTCCTACCAGGAGGACAGGGCTCAGGAAGAAGCTGGTGTAGGTTCTAGAAGTGGGCTCAGGGCCATTTGGGTAGGAAATTCTAGGGTCCCAGCATGCCAGGGAATGCTGTAGTTGGGGGACATTACAGATGGCCTTATGATCTCTTCACCCTGTGGGAAGAAGCATGGTCCTTGAAGCAAGGAATCTTCCTCCATCCTTATCTTTCTCATCTTTCAGGCCTTAGCTGTGAAGCTGGTTCTTTCCACAAGCCCTTTCTCATCCTTACCTGCATACAGTGTGGGTTAGTAGACCCCTTCCTGTGTTCCCAGGTACCCAGTACTGCCCTCATACAGCACTCTTGTCACCAGAGAATACTTGTTTATAAATTAATTTTTGGGTTCCCTACTATTTGGCAAATTCTGGAGGGCAAAAACCAACCTTTAAGGTTGTATGCTTGGCACAGATTCCTAGCAGGAGCTCAATAACATGTATCATATGGTGAGATGAGTGGATGGTTTCTCTTAGCTCTAGCCCTGTGATACTGGACTGATGAGAGATGTTCATCTTGGTTCTTCTGACTGCATTTAGAAATAGCCTTTGGACATATGCACTATAAGCACAAACCTAATGAATCAGATTATCACATTTTTCAAGGGAAAAAAATGGAAAATACTTCCATTTTTATGATCGGAGAAACCCAGGCTATTATACCCGGCTCAGTTCTCATTAATAAAATAGAAGACCTCATCTCATCTGAGCTCTTCAAATTAATCTAAGATCTGATTGTACCAAAGCATTACTAATTATATAGTCACACCATTTATATCATAGAATTGGAAATGACACACATACCCAGTCACAAAGTGATGGTTAAATAAGCTATGGCATTCAACTGGTGGACTCATGAGCTTCTGGCAATGGTGCCTAAATATAATCTGACATTAAAAGGCAAGACAAAAAATTACATGTGGAATATAACTGCCATTCATGCAAAATATGCAAATACATGCAAAAATATAGGAGATAGAAATATAGATAGAATATTATTAGTGGCTGTTTATGTATTAGGACTATAGATGATTTCCTGTCTATGTTTCTGATGTTTGTGGATTTTCTTTAATCTCTTTTAATATTTTACTCTCATGGGGAAAATCAAAATCAACAAACCGTTTAATTGTTAATTGAAAATTTTCTGCTATAAAATTTGGCTACTGATACTGGGTGTGTCTGCCTGAAGGTGCTGTATTGAGGCAAACAGAAGAGACCTTTTGGTGAAACAGCAGCAGGGGATGGAAACACATGGACTTCTCTGGACTGGCAACTGCCTGTGTAAAATGAAGAATCCCTGAGCTTCTCTAAGCTCTTACTGTGTGCCAGGCTTTTCAAGTATTTTTTTTTTTCATTGTGTCTTCCTAAGAACTAGTTACTATTACTCCATGTTAGAGCTGGAACTGAGCGTGATGAAACTTTGGCTAGGGTGTGGAGGAGCCATAGTCTGATGCTCAGCAGTGTCAGTCTGCCATTTTCTCACTATGGGAGGCTGAAGGGACCGTGAACACATTTCTTCGTGGTGCTTCCTTTTATGCAAGATCTCTGGTGTCAGACGAAGGCACAGCTTCCATTTCCATTTTTAGGCAATTTACTCGGATCAGTCCTTCAGTGACTCCTGCTTGTCAGTGGAAATGGTCTTTAGCAATCACTTGTTCCCTATATTATCTCGGGTTCTAACCATAGTGCAAATAATAAATTGTCCCTCTTTGCACATAAATCTATTCCTCTGGGGCAACAAGCCCATTTACAAATTTTCCATAGACCAATATGAATACAGGCTATGCCAGCTCCTAGCAAAATAGTGAACAGTGGTAGCTCTCTACTTACCAACACAACTGCAGAGGACTCCTGAACAATGTGGGGGTTAGGAGCGCTGACTCCCTGCACAGTCAAAAATTCTCCCATAGATCCTCCCTGGTGGCGCAAGGGGTTAAGTTTCAGCACTATGAAGCTATCAGCAGCTACTGCAACACCAGTTCAATCCCTGGCCAGGGAGCTATCCACATGGCACAGCAGACCTCTCCTGTCTTGCCCGCTGCTCCCCGCAGCAGTGTATTTCAGTCAGTCCACCTGTTCTGCTCCCCACTGTGTCTCTGGTGAATATTCTCACACATTAGGCCTACACCCCAGCTCTTGTATGCATAAATAAATAAAATAGATCTTAAAAAAAAGAAAAAAATCCTCCCATAACTGTTGACTCCACCAAAACTTAACTCCTAATAGCCTATGGTTGACCAGAAGCTTTACAGATATCATAAACAGCCAATTAATACAAACTGTGTATGTTATATTGTATTATAATGCCTCTTACAATAAAGTAAGCTAGAGAAAAGAATGTTATTGAGAAAATCATAAGGAAAAAAATACATTTTGGACTGTACTGTAAGATTTACATTGTCTGTTTACAAGAAGTCCATATATTACGTGGACCCACGCAGTCCGAACCCAAGTTTTTCAAGGGTCAGCTATTTGGACAATCTTTCTCCATTTGCTAGTTGAAAGTAGGGTCACTGGCCAATACACACAAACACTTGGATACTCAGTCTCATTTTCTCTGCACTGGTGTAACATTTCCAGGAATGGCGAGAGGGCAAACTTACTACAAGAGCGTTCAGGAGATCAGAGCAGGATACTTGGAGAAAGCCCAGTCTTAATGGAGTCAAATGTGCTAAAGTAAAGCAAATCGTCCCTTTTCCCCCCTGTTGGGAGCCTGCTGAGCTAAAGGGAGCTGGAGTTTTTGGAGAATACCTGTTTACTCTGCATATGGAGTTCCAGGACGATAGAAGTTCTGCAAACAGAACTTCTTCCCAGAATTGACTCCTGTTCTCTGAGGATGTGCTGGCTTCTGCGCATGTTCCCTACTAACCAGGAAAACTTGTTTTCAGCACTAACTTATTCATCTGTATAAGCAAAAACACAACTGAGTGCTATTTTCTTGTTCCTTTGTTCATATCTTCAATAAAAGCTTGGGCTGGGAAAGTGAAAGGCAGAGCTGCTCTTGATGGCTCTCTCCCCAGCCTCCCCCCATTGCAAATTCATTTAGACTCCGAGCCTTCATTAATGGCAGAGAACTTCATCGGCTGTCCTGTCTGCAGCACTCCCCATCACTCCAGAAAAACATGACCAGTGAAGTGGAGACCTACAGAAATGGATTCCATGAAATCAGTTGTGCAGGTTAGTTTGCAGGAAATGATAATTGGGCTTAAAAGAAATTCATTTCAAAATAAAATTAAAAACAAATGTGTCAATGGGGACAACTAATTGAGCAAAAGGAAATGAATAAACAAAGATAAATCCTAAAAATAAGATAAACATTCTGAGGCCTACAGCAGGGATCAAAACAGGGGAGGGAAGAGCACACGCACCGTGGTGATGGATCACGGGTGTTGTGGTGGTGGGTGAAATACAGGGACCACAACAGAGGGGAGAAATCAGATACTGTCCAAAAACGAACAATGATGTAAGAAAATAAATTATTTTAAAAAATGAATAAATAAAAATAAGAGCAAATCATTAAAGTACTATGAGAACTACGTGGGGATGTTAGTGCGCCCCATTGTGCTCTCTGTCTCTCTGTCCCCTGAGGGACAACTCTGTGGTGTCTATTCACTTACTTTCTCTGGAACCGGACCACAGGGTCAGCCAGCAGGTCAGTGACGTCAAGCTTTCTTCCCTTCTCAATGACATCTCGATGCTTGCGAACAAATAGCCACCCGATATGGGAGAAGAAGAAGCCCCGGCGGGCGTTGTGAGGATCAGCATCGGTTTCTGAGTACTTGTGGTGGACTCGGTGGTCCCTGGACCACTCAAAGATGTCATTCTGCAAAGAGAATGCAGATCCTGAGTGAAGAGACTAAGCACCCTGGTGTTTTCCTGAGAGCTTCTCGAGCTCCCCCTCCCCTAAAGCCTCACCACTCACACCAGCTTTGCTCCCTTCCTCAACCCACACACCCTCAAGCTCAGGTTTAATCCCTGCTGCTAGTTTGGAGTAGTTTTCATCAAAACAAGAGTACATTCTCACTTAGCAAGGATTTTAGCTTGCGTTTGAGATATACGCATGGCAGGAGGTCTAGGCTTATTGAGTGAACTAGTGGGGAAACTGGAAGAATGCTTTGGTGGCAGCTATTAAAGTCTCCTGGCAGATCATTCATGACAACAAAAGAGATATCCAGTTTCAGGGTCTCTTTTAATATATTTTTTAAAGATTTATTTATTTATGCCTATACAAGAACTGGGGTATAAGCCAGAGGTGTGGGGGTGAGAGGATCCACCAGGGACAAAGTGGGGAGCAGAACAGGCTGACTGACTGAAATCCACTGCTGAGAGGGGCAGTGGGGGAGACAGGAGAGGTCTGCTGCGCCATGTGGGTAGCTCCCTGGCCGGAGATCGAACTCGTGCTGCAATTGCTTCATAGGTTGCATCTTAACCCGTTGTGCCACCAGGGAGGCCCCTTTTAATATTTTAATATAATATTTTTTAAATAAAGTCTTGGTTGATGGAGGAGAGGCAACTTGAGCACGGAAGAGAGTTGGTCCTTGGCCTGGATCTCTCTGCCTGGCCTCCCCATCTTTGATGGCCTTTGCATCCTTCACATTTGGCTTTCTAGATAGCAGGAAGACAGTAAAAAGTCAAAGAGCTACAAAGTCAAATCTTTGCAGATGGCCAAAGAACAAATAATATTGTTTGAGGACTGCTCTGATAGAAAGGGAGGGGAGATGACTTTGACTCCTTGAGAAATCTGGTATATTTGGCCCTAACTACCAACTGGAGAAACAGCAATGCCTGTGGCCCAGGGCAGAACTCACTGCAATCCCAAGAGAAATCCTAAAAGAGACTCTGGTGCCCAAGGAGAAGCAGCAGAGTCTGTCAAAGTCATAGGTAGTATAGGGTTCAGGCACACAAGGGGGCACACCCTGTTGATCCTCTCAGGATGGGAAATAACAGGAGGGTATCAGGGAGCTAGAGGTCCCGGGTGAGATATCACAGGCAAAAACCAACGGCATGTAGACTGTTAATATTAATGAAACCTTGCCTATAGCCACGGACCAGTGAGATCTGTAGACTTAAAATTATAATTAATCTTAAAATCTGATTGTGCTTTCAACACTTTAAGAAGGCAAATTAGGTTGGGAAATAATGGTGTTGATAGGAAAATTAATCTGAAATTAAAAATAAATTTAAATGTCATACAAGCCTTAACAACATAGTGGTAGTAGGCCTCCCTGGTGGCACAAGGGGTTAAGATGCAACCTATCCGCAGCCACTGCAGCAGGAATTCAATCCCCAGCCAGGGAGCTACCCACATGGCACGGCAGACCTTTCCTGTCTGGGCCACTGCTCCCCTCAGCAGTGGATTTCAGTCATTCTGCCTGTTCTATTCCCCACTCTGTCTCTGGTGAATCCTCTCACCCCCTTGTGGCCTGTACCCCAGTTCTTGTATGCATAAATAAATAAATCTTTTTAAAAACACCATAATGGTAGCAATGTTTTATACCATACCATTCAGTCTAGTCATGTCCTCATTAGCATTTTAGTAATTTATAGATAATGACTTCATCCTGCTGATGAGAAGGGAAGGGATGTTTTATTCTCAAGTTCTAACTAAATTTCTTTTAATCAAAAGGGAGGGTTCATCGAGCTTTTGCTTTCTCAGGATCGCCCAATGCTGCTGGAAGGCTACACAACCCTGCTTCTCTATAGCACCACTGAAAATTTTTAAAATTTGCTTAACCCTTGGGTAATGGGACAGAAAGGGAGGTAGAAAGGCCTTAAGAAGTATATGCTCAGTTTTGAATCTAATGGGAGAAAAGGGGTGTCTAGCAGTCTCTGTAAAGCAAAAATTATAGACTGACTTCCTGTGTTAAGAGGTCTTTTCATTTTACCAATGTGTTTAAACACAGTGGTTGGAAAAAGCAAAAGCATTTATTATTTATAATCACAGGATCTGCAGTTGGGAAGGAATTTCAAATGTCATTCAAGACTACTGCAGTCCAAGGAATAATTTATTCCTTCTGCATTAATTTATTGCTCTTATTACAATGCCCTTCTGAACACAGGAAGAAAGGGCAGTACTTTGTCCCCAGTTCACAGATGGCAAAATTAAGGCTTAGAAGACTCACGTTGATCTAGTAAGTCAAAATAGTGATGCAACAAAGATAGTACACCTATTCTTAGCTCACACTTCTTACAATGAGATATATCCCTTACTCCCCAAACACAGGGGAAGAGAATCTTTTACAAAGAACTCTCATTTTCCTGGCTGTTTTGTATCTTCACTTTAATTTGTTCCTATGCAATTTTATCCATCCCAAGTGGAGACTTTCAAAGGCCTAGATTATTGGCACAAAATTAAGCATCGTACAATAACAATAAAGTGTAATGATGAAGACAAGTTGGAACAAAGATATTTATTTATTTTAATTCCTTTTACCTGAATACCTTCTGAGAGAAGCCATTTAGACTACAACAGTGGAACAAAGCCAGGGTTTTGGCTAACTTTCAAATAATGGAGCACAAAGTCGAGCCAAAAATACTGTAAGATGTATTTTTTCAATCCCTTGTTAATGTTTTGGTTTTGGTTTTAACTCCAAAGCTGAGTCCAGTGGAAAAGTGATTCTGAAAATAAGATATCAGCAAGGGAGCAAGTGCCTTTCTCTCCCTACTTCTTTGCATTTTATTTCTACCCAGGAGTTCCTGGGAGGGACCCGGGGAGAGTGGAGCCAGCCAGCCGGTGAACAGCTTTTGTATTTGCTGAAAAGCTGTGTGTACCTAGGGTGTGTTTGGTACAGTCAATATGTGCGGGAGGGAAAGCTGAGGGCTGCTGAGGAGGGAGAGCTGGCTGGGCAAGCCTGGGAGGTGGGAAGGAGGACAGCCAGCTGGGAGCAGCCGCCCCAGCACGGTGATACCCCGGTCATCTCTTCTCCTCTCAGTGTTTACACACACTGATTGCTCTTGTCAAGAACTATGTGAGCTGCTCCATCATCCTTGCTTCACAGAAATGGAAAAAAAAATGGGGGCGTAGAGACACAAGGAATGTTCAGCAAGGAGCTGACCCTCAAGTTCCCTATTTGGGTTCATGCCCTTGTGTACATATTGACAGGAGTGTGATATGGGACGCAGCAGCCATTCTTCAAGGCTAAATACTTAACACATTCTAACAAATCATTAGCAAGTCATTATATTTGCTTCTTGGAGTTTATACATAACAGTTGGTTCTGGTCGATCACAGTCCTAATACACAACCCATTACCTTCAGGAGTGGACATTCACCACATGTTCCCTGAGAAAGAACTGGACTGTGAAGGGAGCTGACCTGTGCTAAGAGCCCTGGGGATAACTAAGGCTCAGGTAGGAAGGGGGAAGGAGAGGAACAGAAGAGAGCAAGTCAGGAGTACACAGCTCAGGTGGTAGGTTTTGCTTTCTGAGGAGCCATACCATGAGCTGTTTTCTGTGGGCCAAGAGAAAGTAGAATGCAAGCCACATAGGTAATCAAAATTTTCCTTCTAGTCACATTTTAAAGGTTTAAAATTTAATTTTAATAATGTTTTAATTCACATAGCATATCTAAAATAGTATCACTTCAATATATAAATAGTATACAATTTTTTTTTTTAAAGATTTATTTATTTATTTATACAAGCACTGGGTACAGTCAGAAGTGCGGGAGGGTGAGAGAATTCACCAGAGCCAGAGCGGGGAGTAGAGCAGGCAGACTGATGAAATACACTGCTGAGGGGAGCAGCAGGCGTGGCAGGAGAGGTCTGCATGCCATGTGGGACCCTCGCCAGTGGCTGGAGATTGAACCGGCGCTGCAGAGGCTGTGGGCAGCTTCGCAGCCCAGCGCTCAACCACTGCATCACCAGGGGAGGCCCAATAGTATACAATTATTACGAGATCTTTTGTATTTTTTTTTCTTTACAAGTCTTGAAATTGGGTGAGTATTTTGCACTCCTGGCACATCTCAATTTGACTGACTTGCATTTCAAGAACTTGGGTAGCCACATGTGGCCAGTGGACTCCAGCACAGGTCAAAGTCACAGCTAGGACACTTTTGTATATATATGATAGACTTTGAAATGTTTAAAAAAATTCAAAATTGCCTAATGGTGAGAGTGCCATATTGTCACAAACTATGTGAAAGGTAAATGGGAAGCACATATCATGAGTGTTAAAATTGTGCCTATCTTTAATCTAGCAATTTATTTTCTCGAATTTATTTCAAAGAAATAATCTATTGTGAAAAGATTTAATCGGATGATCACTACAATGAAAACTGGGAAAACCCTGAATTTCCACATAACAGGATTTGACTAAGTACCTTGTTGTATGTAACTGAATACTATTCTTGAGAGTGTGTGTGTGTTTGTGTGTGTACACGTGTGCGTGCATACAAGTTTCTGTAGAGAACTATTAAGAAAAAAGTCTTAGGGCTACCTCAGGGTGGGAGATAAGGATAAATATTTTTATGATTATCTTACACTCAAATTTTTAACAAGGGCATCTATTAGTTTTGCATTAAAAACTCATAAAAATGATACTGTAACACTGACATGGATAGAGATAAGGGAAAAATAAATCCACTGCGTGAAAAGCAATTTGTAAAATAATATATACAGTATACAGTAGGAACCCAATTTTAATAAGAATGTGTATTTAAGCAAAGGAAAAGTAAAGGAAATATATAGATCAATTTGTTAATAGAGGCTATCTCTAGGAAGTGGGACTGTAGTGATTTTAAATTTTTTCTTATGGTTTGTTTGGATTTTTAAAAATTTATAGTAAACAAGTCTTTTTTGCCTAGTATAGGGGAAACAAGTTGTTGATGTTGTTTTTTTACATTTCATTTTTTTTTACATTTTTTACATTTCTACATTACTGCTCCATTTTGACCCCTTACATAATGACTTTTCCCAGACACACATTCTACTCTAAAACTTCCCTGTTCTAGCTGACATGTCCGTTCTAGTTTCTTTTCCAGCAGCGTTTGGAAACAAAGATGTATTATGAATACATGAATACATCCCAGCTTTTGCCAACAGCTCCACATTAGGAAAAACTCTAGGAAACCACAAGATTCATCTAGTAATCCAGCCAGTTAATATATCTTTCTAGCACTTCTTTGTTCTCATTATCACGAATCAAACAATCTCACCTCGACTGGGGTGACAGTGATCTTGCCTGAACCCATCCTGTATCTTGTACCTTTAGACTTCACTACTCATCATAATATCCTTAAATGGCATCCCTGTTGAGACTGTAGAAACTGAAATTGATCATGTAGTCATTTTTCCTCATAAGCACAGCTTTTGAACATTACCTGGGACTTAAGCAAAGGTAATCAATCTTACAAGTTCCACTGAAGCAGGTTATAAAGCAACCTGCTCTGTCAAAACTACTTTCCCCCAACTTCCTATTACGTTCAAAATAAAGTCTTGAATCTAGTCACCTAAACATCATTAGGGGAAACTCTCTTTTAGGCCCACATGATTTAGCAAGCTGAAGGCTAAATGGAAATAGCATTTGGCCTGCCCCATTCAATAGATCTGAGACCAGAATTTCTGATGGGCCTTCCCCCAGGCTAGTTGTGCAGAGACACTTGCTTCTGACCAGACACTGATGTGGTTGTTCTCTCCCCTAATTCATTTTTGTGGCTGCTTAAAGTTCCAAAAGGGAGAATTTACCAGGTGGCCTTAAAGGGAATTCCACTTGTATTCATAATACATCGTTGTTTCCAAGCAGTGCTGAAAAAGAAACTAGAAGCGACATGTCACTAGAACAGGGAAGTTTTAGAGTAGAATGTGTGTCTGGGAAAAGTCATTATGTAAGGGGTCAAAATGGAGCAGTCTCTGCTGCTTCCACCCGTAGGACTAATAAGGCTAATTTGAAATAGACTTTATTGCCATCTCTGGGTTTGCATTTAATCTCCTCCAGTTCAGATGCCAATATTGTACTGCTTAGTAGTGGAAACATTCGGTGCTTTCCCCATAGTTGATATCAGGTCAACACTGATTCCCCTCCAGATAACCTATAAGAAGACAACCTATAAGAAGAATCCAGAAAATCCCCAAGAAAGTCTGGCAGCCATCAACACCACCTGGAAAAGTGGGGCTTCTAGAGAACAAGTCCCCACCTGCTGGGGAGTCTTCTTGCGGCAGTCAGTGTGGATAGATTTTAGAAGCTGGGCAAGTGTTGAAAAGTCAACTTCAGTGTTTTAAAAGGGTTACTAACAACGCTTAAAGACTGCAAAGAAAAAAAAAGGGTGTTGAAATCCTCCGTTACTCCATTATTTAAATCTCTTACAATGAGAATGTATTCAAATGAGACTTTTATACTTTTTTAAACATATTTTTAACATATATTTTGAATATGGCTTAAATAGTTCTCTTGGTACACAACTTGACCCCTGTGAGTCTTTCCAATTTGGGTTTTGCAGGGTTTTTTGGTCACTGACAAAACCACTGTTCTGGTCTCCTGTGCCAGATTTCCTTCACTCAGTGAGTCAAAATTTGGGGGAAGAAGGGCCTAGAAAACAATGTCAGTCCAGAAGTAGTGGATACCTTGTGTATAATTGAATACTATTCTTGTGTGTGTGTGTGTGTGTGTGTGTGTGTGTGTGCAAGCGTGCACATAGAAGTTTCTGGAGAGAAATATTAAAACTATCCCAGACCTTGGTTTTTAAATACCATTCTCCACTGGAAGGAGTGAGAACTCTAGTGAAATGGCTAATGCTAGGACTAGGGCAGGAAAAGTACAAGAGGTATATTTGCTGAGCCAGAAAATAAAAAAGGGCTCAACAAATGATGGGGACATTTCAAAAAGGACATAGGAGACCATTTGTAGTGCCTCCCACCAAACAAACTGGGATAGTGTGGGCATTAAGATAAATAATAGCAGTAATGGATTAAAATTCATTCAGTTAAGTAAGAATCCATGAGACCATAACAAACAAACAAGCTGTAAAATGCCAACTAACAAATGTGGAAGAAATAGCAACCTTAGTAAGTGACCTTTTTGCAGGTGCCATGGCAATAACTGATGCAGGCAAGAATCATCAATGTTTGCTAAAAACTGCTGGATAAAAGGTTAATGGAAGGCATATTTACATAGGCTCATAGTATCTCTGCATCAATTATCCACTAATTACAAAAGGAAGAGTAGCAAACTTGCAGTGGAGAAACCTGGTAGATTCCACCTACACCAAGTGATCAAGATTCATCTCCCTAATAATGAGACAAAGTGATACCATGTGCTTCTTGCTCGATGCTGAGGACACAGTTCATGAATGTAATGTAATATTCCTGCCAACAACAAACACCAGTGTATAGTTATGAGGAAGCATGAACAAGCCAAAAATGAAGAACATTTTACAAAATAATTGGCCTCTCTATTCAAAAAAGTCAGTGTCATAAAATCAAAGACCAAGAAACTGTTCCAGATGGAAGGAGTCTCAAGGCAGAACAACTTCATTGCAAAGCAGGGTCCTAAATTGATTCCTGGGCTAGAATCCTGGATGTGGTATTGAATCAACATGAAGCTTCCTGATTTTGGTAAGTGTACAGTGTTCATGTGAAAAAAAAAATGCATCTTATTAGGAAATACACACTGAAGTAATTAGGGAATAAGAGCATGATGTTTATAACTTGCTCTCAAGTGATTTAGAAAGAAACACACAAAAGAATGCATATACGCACATGTGGAAAGAGAAAGAATAATAAAGCAAAAAAAACAATGTGTTAACTATTAGTGAATCTAGGTGAAGAGTATAAAAGGATTCTTCAGGCTACTTTTGCAAATTTTCTGTAAGTCTGAAATTCTTTAATTTTTTTTTCAGAAAAGTAAAATATTTTATTATATTTATGTCCTGAATTTTAAGGGCATTTTGTATCATGAAATTCCTTTAAAATGAAGAGTTAAACAAACAAAAATACCAACAAAGTAAATTCTTTCTTTAAAAGATCTCTGATTTTCCCTTTCTACTCCATTTCCACTAGTCCTTATTCAGGTTTTCACCGGATTGCCTGGATCCCTAGAACAGCTTTCTAAAATTTTCTGTTTCTAGTCATTCTCCCCTCCACAACATACTTAGTTTACTGCTGCCAGTTTCCCCACATTCACACCCCCAAATACCTATCATTCTCTTGCTTATTATCTAACAACCTCCCATTTACTTTTCTCATCTCAAGTCTAAACATTTCTTCTTTGGCAATCAAAGAGCTTCCACTGGCCTGATCATTCTTATCTTTCCCACTTTATTTATTCCTTAATTTGGCAAATATTTACTGACTGTTGGTATGTGCTAGGAGATAAAGAAGGAAAAGGACAATCAATGCTATGTTCTCAAGGAATTTATATTTTATGGAGGAGACGAATGGAAAGTAAAAGAAGTCAACATAAATAAAATAATCCTGATTTCTTTACAAAATAACTTTGTGACACTAATTTTTCAAAGATTTTTAAAAATTTATTTATGCATATAAGAACTGGGGTGCAGGCCAGAGATGCAGGGGGAGGGGTGTGAGAGAGGATTCACCAGAGACAGGATGGGGAGCAGAACAGATGGATCTACTGAAATACACTGCTGAGGGGAGCAGCGGGCGAGACGGGAGAGTTCTGCTACGTCATGTGGGTAACTCCTTGGCTGGGGATTGAACTCATGTCGCAGTGGCTGGCGATAGCGTGATAGTGCTGAGACTTTAACCCCTACACCATTAGGGAGGCCCTAACTTTGTGAAATGATTTAATTTTTAAAACTTATTTAATTTTTAAAATTTATATGAATATATAAATAGAAAAGGATAAAATTAAATTAAACTATCTTTGTAAACTATAAAATGACAGGTAAAAACTATGCTTATGATTAATAATAGTATTAACAATAAAATATGTCTTCAAAATAATAGAATGGGATTAATGCTATGAAGCAAGTAAGTGAGCTGGACAGAGAATAAGATGGATATTGGAATAGACAACAAGTTCAGAAGAGTCAGAGTGGTGACTGAAGAAGGAAGACAGGAATTATCTCACATAGAGGGAGGGACTAGTCACAGTCTAGACAGGAAGAGAAGCCAGTGTGTCAGGAACAAGGGCAAGAATAGCCAAGATGAAGTCTGAGAGCTATTGTGGTATGATAAAGAATGTATCTTGTCTTTGTCCCCAGTGGTTCCTGGTACAAAGCTTCATAAAATTGGATTTCTGTAAAGGTAAGAGGGTTTTATTAGGTTAATGATGCAATGCATGGTGAGCCTGTGGATACCACTGCAATTAGGGCTGGTCAGAGAAAGAATAACATACAGTTAAGAGCAGACAATCTGGGAGGAAAAGAGAGCTGGAGATGCAGCTCAATCAAATGGCCAGTGATTTCACCAACTACATAGTGAAATACCCATGAAACTGGACACTGAGTCTCAGAAGAGCTTCCGAGCTGATGAGCCAGTGATGGCCGGGAGGGTGACGTGTGTGCTGACTGCAGGCAGAGGTCAGGGACCCTCTGGGTGAAGGATACTTCCAGACATCACCCTATGTGTCTTTTCTACTTGGTTGGTTCTGATTTGTATCCTTTTTAATAAAACGGTAATAGTAATAAGCAAAACACAGTTTGATGAGTTATTCTAGTGAATCACTGAACCTGAGGGAAATGAGGGAATCCCTGAATCTGTGCTGGTTGATCAAAGTACAGGTGGCCTAACACCCTAATTGTGGCTGGCATCTGAACTAGAGGCTGGCACGTGGAGGATCAAGGCTTTAATTTGAGGGATCAGACACTAACTTGGTGGTTAGTGTTGGAATTGTACTGAAATATGCTTAGGTGGGGTGGAAACACAATGTTGATATGCAAAACCTTGTGACAACGAGGTTCAATTTCTTTCCAAATGCAATACTAAGCCACTGGAAGATTGGAAGATTTTTTTTTTTTTTTTTGACTATAGAGTGACTTACTTTCACTAAGTTCCATGTGGCTACAGTATGGGAGAGCAGGTGCTGAAGGAAGAATAGTTTATGAAACTTTTGCAGTAATCTAAGTAAGAAATGACGGTGGTTTATAAATCAGTGGCATACGGCAGGGAAGGGGAAGAGAGGAGGGTCAAAACAGGGGAGGGGAGAGCACAAGGGATAGATGCTGTGATGGTGGGAGACCTACGGGGACTACACTGAGTGGAGAACTCAAATTATGTACAAAAATGAACAACAGTGTAAAAAATAAATAAATAAATTTAATTAAAAGCTTAAAGAAATGATAGTGGTTTGGATAAGAGGTGGCCAAGGTGAGAGTGTGCAGATTCTAGGCATAATTCAGGAGTAGAACTTGAAAAGTCTGTCTAAATGATTGGATGAGGGATGATTAGAGACATGGAGAAATCACGGGAGGCACCCAGATTTCTGAGGGAAAAACTAGGAGAGATGCAGTTTGTGGGGAGAAGAGAGAGGGACCATTTTGGTTCCGGGCATGTTGATTTCGAGATGCCTGAGACACATGCAGTGAGAGATGTCAAACAACAGGATGACACACTTGTCCTACAGCACAATACACCCATCCATTTCCTTCTTCAATCAGACTGGTTTTCTATCTCCCCCCACACAGGAAGTCATGGTCATTCCTCTCTCTCCACCTTCACTCAAGTGTTTTCCCTCTCTACATTCTCCCTTGCCTATGCAAATCCTTGCACCTTTCAAAGTTCACCTTAAAACTCCATTTCTGCACTACGCCTTCCCCAGCTACCTTTACCCATAGTCATACTTCTACAGTCCTGAGTCAGTATGACTTTTGAACAATTTCACCCCACACTTTTAAGAGTCTCTATTAAACCGAAGTCCAGCCAACTCTATAAGATCACAAGTTTCTCATGACAGAAGCCATATATTAAACACCTCTTGTGTTCTTCACAAGCCTGTAGTGGTTTATACACCTTAAAAAGTCAAAGGGAATGAAGTAGCAGATTTATACAAAAGGTGATAGAAAATTAATAGAAGATGAAGATAATCAAGTGTGTCTACTTTCCCAAAGAGTTTTTGAAAGCAAGGCTAGAAATATCTGCTGCCATATTAAACAAGAAATTTTACCATTAATTAAAATTATTGATCAATGGCTCCCGTAGCTATTGATCTTTGGAGCTTAATAAAGAATGAACAACAGATTCTGAACCATTTCTGTGACAAGAGCTCTGGTTGGCACTAATAGGAATTAGGACAGGATGATTGAAAAGCCTGAACTTTGATAATTAAGGACCAAGGATGACAAACAGCTCAATATCTAGAGAGGGAGGACTAGGACGGGGGAGGCAGCTAATGGCAGGCTCCAAAGTATTGGTTTGATCTCGTTTTATTTAGCATCTTCATTAATGACTGGGGGAGAGGAATTGTATTTTGTTAATAACATTTTTGGAAGGCACTAATTTAGAAGGTGCTGCAGACATCATCGAGGAAAGAGAAATAACACAGATGGATCTAAAGAGGTGAGAAATATGAATAGAAATTATCACAATGAGATCCGATTTAGGAAAAATGCAAATGAAGGCAGCTGGGAGAGAAGTCATCAAAAATGCAAAATAATCAGTGGGTTGGGAAACCTCGAAAGCAGCAACATAAGAGTGTCTGGCAGGAGAGCAGTGGAATAAAGAACAAGCAATGACAACTTGCTAGCTCAGCCCAAATGGCTGATGGCAGGTACACAAGGAAAGAGCTTTTCAAAGCACTACTTTGTGACAGTCTCACATTTTTGGAGACAATGTGGGAAAATAAACCAAAAAATCTAGCTCAAACAATTGGGCCTGTCAAAAAGGGGATTAGATTGGGCATCCAGGGTCCCTCAGCTCCAAGCTTCTGGGATTCTAGGGGAGGAAGAGTTTGGCAGGTGGAGAAAATTCAGGGTTAAAGAGATGCCCTGTCTGAACACTTCCAAAGACCTTTATGAAAAGAAAGCAGAATGAAACATTGACTTGAAAATAGGTTTCAGAATAGATTACAGACAGACAAGACTGCATATAGAATTCATCTTAAACTAATGTATCTTTCTTTCAATATAGATGTGAGGCCAAATTAAAATATAAAATCTGACAACTATTTGTTTATAAGAATGTCCTCTACTTCACCAAGTATTTTTTTTTAAATGAAAACTCCGTGCAAGTCAGTGTGTATGTGTGTGTATGTGTGTATGCCTACAAAAAATGTCATCACTGGGCCTCCCCTGGTGGCGCAGCGGTTGAGCGCTGGGTTGCGAAGCTACCCGCAGCCTCCGCAGCGCCAGTTTGATCCCGGGCTGCCGGGCGAGGGTCCCATATGGCGCGCAGACCTCTCCTGCCGCCCCCTGCTCCCCTCAGCAGTGTACTTCGGTCCTTCTGCCTGCTCTGCTTCCCGCTCTGGCTCTGGTGAATTCTCTCGCCCTCCCGCGCGTCTGACTGTACCCAGTGCTTGTATAAATAAATAAATAAATCTCAAAAAATGGGCCTCCCCGGTAGCGCAGCGGTTGAGCGCTGGGTTGCGAAGCTGCCCGCAGCCTCTGCAGAGCCGGTTCGATCCCCGGCTGCTCCCAGGCCACCGGCGGAGGATCCCACATGGCGCGCAGACCTCTCCTGCCGCCCGCTGCTCCCCTCAGCAGTGTCCTTCGGTCCCTCTGCCTGTTCTGCTCCCTGCTCTGACTCTGGTGAATTCTCTCACCCTCCTGCGCTTCTGACTGCACCCAGTGCATGTATAAATAAATAAATATTAAAAAAAAAAAATTTCATTCTTTAAAAAAAAAAACAAAAAATGTCATCACCTTGAAATGCCTAGGGATACATCTTGCACAAGACAAGAAACATCAGCATAAAGACCCTGCCCTGGTGGGGTGGGTAGCATGAGAAACAGACAGCCCTGCTGGCTGGCCAGTCCATCTGTCTGCAGAATGACTTTCTTTTCTCAGGTTATCTCAGGCTATCACATTTTCATTCCCTTGATGGTCATTTCCTTAGGTGATTTCACTCATCTCCCCTGCTTTCACAGACCTAGAAGGACACAAAGGAGGAAGTGAGGAACCTAGGGCGTGGACCCATTTTAATCTCTACTTTGAAACGTACATCTTCATGGATGAGAAGTATAAATTGATACTGCTACGTAAGCACAGAAGGACATAGTGTCCAGGAAAGTCTCTCTGACTCTCTGTCTCTGCCTCTCTGTGTCTCTGTGTCTCTCTCTCTCCTCCCCTTCCTTCCCACCTCATCATCTGTTGGAGCCTCCCTCCAAAACTGAGGGAGTTACAGTATATCATGTATATAAAAATAGGGCTTTGATTAATTCATAAAACACCCTCAATGAGAGCAGAGAAACTGCTCTGAAATGATCAAGCTATTTGTCCTTTCCACTTGACTCACAAACATGCCCTGGAGGGCACAACTCCGTGGAAGGAGACAAATGTGAAGCTCTCAGTGCCAGTCACCTTCTTTTTTAAAAAAAAATTATTTATTTTTTACATCATTGTACATTTTTAAACAGTATTTGCTTCCCCCCACCCCCTCAGGTGTAGTCCCCATAGAGTTTCCTTCACCAATGCACCCGAGCACCATCACCTCAGTCCCCTGTGCTCCTCCCTCCCTGCCTCTGATTCCTCTCTCTCCTCCTCCCCTGCAGGATGTCTCTGGCTTATAATTGTCTGTTTTTGTTTCGTTGTGTTTTGTACTGTTATTTTTTTTTATACTGATGTCTTATTTGGTTCCCCTATATTCCTGCTATAAGTGAAACCATCCGATATTTTTCTTTTTCCTTCTGACTTATTGCACTGAGCATAATGCATAATTCCTTCTAGTTCCATCCACATTGCTGTGAATGGCATGAGTTTATCTTTTTTGATCACCGAGTAATATTCCATTGTGTATATATGCCACATCTTCTTGATCGCCAGTCACCTTCTAAACCTACACCAGAAAGGCTTCTCATGACATCAGCGGCAGGACCACCTCTGCTGCTGTATTACACAGAAAGGAAACCAATACCACCCACCCAACTTAAAAAGAGGAAGACAAATTGGTTCTGACAAGCAGAAGACCAGCTGTACATAGACAAGCATAGAAAGGCTGTAAAGGTGGCAATGGTTGAAACAGAATCTCCGAGGGAGAGAACAGCTCAGAGAGCCACACTAGGTTAAGGATTCTTGTGTCAGCAGTACTGTCCTGGTGTTTTGTTTGCCTTTGACCAACTGCCACCACCTACAGTTGCCACTGCAACTAACTATTTTTCTGTACCTACACTTTCATCCATGGTGAACAGGATTCTGGGAGAGCAGGGACTGTCCTTACATGCATGTACCTGCCAATACCTGGAGCTGCCCTTGAGGACACTTGTCCTTGTCCTGGAGGGTACACGTCTTCCTCTTTGATATATACACCCCAGAAAGACCAGCCGAGGGGAGGGGTTGGTGTATGATCTCAAATCTGGGGTTTGCCAGAGTCTCAGACCTATGGTTTTAGGTTTACTTGTGCCACTGAAATGTATGGGGTCATGCTGATTCTCTGCCTAAAATCCCACAGTACCTTCTCCTAGAATTTAAGACAATTTAGAACACCATCCAAATGAAAGCCCTGCTAAGATCTGGCCTCTTCTATGACCATCTCCCACACTCTCATGGACCATCTTCCTTGACTATACCATACTGTTCCTACCTGTGCTTTGATGCCTCCTTCTGTCTGGAATACTCTTCCTCTCCCTGTTCTCTCCCTCAAGTCTTGATTTTAATGGCAACTCCTCAGCAAGAAGTCACGCATCCTCTCTAAGAATCCACCTCCCTGTCACTCTCTATCACATTGCCATGTTTCAATTCTTCAGATTCTTCTCCCTCTAAATAAACTTTTTCATTCACTTGCTTACTCATTTATTTGCTTCCCTCTTTACCCACTTCTCCCATAATATACATATTATAAGGACAGGAACCTGTCTGTCTTATTCTCCAGAGCCTGGAATAATGCTTAGCACATGTATTTTCAGAATGAAAAGCTAAATATACACCTTGATCCTGGCAGAGGCATTGGAACACTGAAGTGAGAGGATGACCTCTGGAGTCAAATCACCTGTACTTGAACCCCTTTCTGTCACTTAAATCTATATGTCCTTGGACAGGTTATATATCTGTACTTCCTTACATGTCTCCTCTGTAACAAATTAGGGAAAATAACAGTATTTACCTTGTAAGGGGTTTATTTAGCATCTTTAGTAATGACAACGAACAAGGAATTGTATTGCCAGAGGCTACAGAACTTACAGGGCTGGCATGTAGTTAGCACTGGATAATTATTTTATTTTGTTATTATTGTTGTTGTTGCTGCTGTTATATACCTGCCAAAGTTCATGGCCAGTGACTGTGATTGACTTGACATCTATACAAATCACGCTATAACTTCTACCTTCTGGTCTGACAAAATGTAAAGTGCTTAAAAGTAGTCACTCCCATCCATACAATGACAAGAAAGTCAAACAGACTGAAAGTCAACAACTCTTCTCAGAGTCATCAAACAACGAGGTTATAAGGCAAACTGCTGGCCCAAAAACTAGAGAGACAAACAGGCAGTTATAGAGAATCACAACAGACAGGAAGCAGAGACCCAGGAGCAAATGCTGATGGCAGCAGGGTGGGTAAAACAATTTAAACTATAATCAGGGCCTCCTTGGTGGCGCAAGGGGTTAAGCACAGCACTATGAAGTTATCCACAGCCTCTGCCGCACAAGTTAAATCCCCAGCTGGCCAGGGAGCTACCCACATGGTACAGCAGACCTCTTCCTTTCTTGCCCACTGCTCCCCTCAACAGTGGATTTCAGTCAGTCTGCCTGTTCTGTTCCCCACTCTATCTCTGGTGAATTCTCCACCCCCAGACTGTTGACCTGTACCCTAGTTCTTGTATGCATAAATAAACTTTGAAAATAAATAAATAAATAAACTGTAATTGATGAATTGCTGCAGTTTTTGTACGGACAAGCTTGAGAGGGAAAATACTCCTAAGGAGTTTCATGTTTTCATGAATTTTTACCTCCAGGAGCCCTTCCCAGTTCTCACTATGAACACTACCAAAAAAAAAAATTCCCTTGTGTTTCCAAAATGGGGAGGAGAAACAAGCCAATATTGGTTCACATTAACAATATTTGTCCTAAAAGAAGCTATTTTACCAGAGCTTAATCATCTGGGGAATTACTGACAAACGCTTGACTGATCTGCAGGAGGAAAACAGCCAACTCGGGTTTATGGACTCACTGAGTCTTATAGAACTATAGAATGCTCCCTCCTTATTTCCACATTAACATAGTTCCTGTGTAATTATAGGGGATTTCAACTGAAATAACTGACTTTTAACCCATATTTAAGAAGTCTCTAGGGAAAGCCAAAGACAGTGTGGAAGAGACATTGTGGTGTGACATCACAGTGAGAGCAAATATCATAGCATAATTCCTAGCCAGATAAAAAATAAAACTTCACACTAAAGACCTATTTCCTCAGTTCTTTTTACTCAATCCATTAAGTCCAGCTCTCAACAAAAAATTCATAAGTCTATTAAGAGGTAAAAATACCATCTAAAAAGAAAAAGCAAGGATAATAAACAGACTCAGATATGGCAGAGATGATAGAATTATTAGATTGTGATTTTAAACAAATTATACCTAATTTGCTAAGGATTCTAACAGGGAAAGTGGGAAAATGCAAGGACATATTGGTAATAAAGCAAAGAAATGGAAATTCTAAGAAAAATCTACAGAAAAACTATAACAAATGAAAAATGCTTCTATGACTCTTTAATGGAATGTACATGGCTAGAGAAAGAATCAGTGAGCTTGAATACATATCAGAAGCCACTTCCGGGCCTCCCTGGTGGAGTAAGGAGTTAAGCACCACACTATGAAGCAATTCGCAGCCTCTGCAGCATGAGTTCCATCCCTGGCAAGCCAGGGAGCAACCCACATGGCGCAGCAGACCTCTCCTGTCTAACCTGCTGCTCCCCTCAGCACTGGAGTTCAGTCAATCTGCCTGTTCTGTTCCCCACTCTGTCTCTGGTGAATCCTCTCCCCTCCCTTATCTTTGGCCTGTACCCTGGCTCTTGTATGCATAAATAAATAAATCTTTAAAAAAGAAGAAGCCACTTCCTAAATTGAAATGCAAAGAGAAAAGATGAAACAGAATATCTGGGCACTGTGGGACAGTTATAAAATGTGCAACATATGTGTAATGGAAATACCAAAAGAGAAAAGAAAAGAAGGAAGGAGAACAGGAAAGGGAGGTAGGAAAGAGAGAGAAACAGTGGAATTATTTGAAGTAATAACAGCTGAATCTTCCAAAATTAATGACACACAACAGATCCAGGAAGCTCAGAATATACCAAGATAGATAAACACCAAAAACCTACACTCATGCACATATTCAAACTGCAGAAAATAAAAGACAAAAAGAAAATCTTGAAAGAAACCAGAGGTAGGAAAATAATTTTTCCTTTAAGGAGCAAGGATAAGAATTACACTAAATTTCTCTAAGAAACATAGGCAACAAAAATGAGTAAATTATTTAAAATGTTGAAAGAAAAACTCACAAACCTAGAATTCTGCAGTCAGCAAGTTATTCCACATGTGTGAAAAGCAAATACTTTCTCAGAAAAAATATAAACTGAGGCAGTTTGTTGCCAGTAGAGCTACTTTGCAAGAAATAATAGTTCTTTAGAGAGAAGGAAAATGACATATGTTAGAAACTCAGATCTTCATAAAGAGTGTTAGAAATTGATAAATTAATATAAAATAAAATCTTTAATTTTTCTTATTCATAGTTGATCTAATAGACAATATTTTGTTAGTAATAATAATAACAATGGTTTTGGTGATCACAGCTTATGGATGAGGGAAATGAACAACAGCAATATCATTGGACAAGAATGAAGAATTGGGAAATCTGTATTATGAAGCTATCGCACTGCTGTTTAGGGGTACAGTGTTATTTGAAAGTGAACTTGGATTAGTTGTAAATGTATATTGCAAGCTCCAGAGTAACCACTGAATTGTTTTGAAAGGATAACTAGTACACTTAGAGAGGTTAAAATAATATCACATAATATGCTTTATTAAAACCAGGGAGTACAGAAAAAAAGAGTTAAAGACAAAGAGCAACAAATAGCAAATAGAAGCATAATAGATATTAATCAAGCTATAGCAATAACTACTTTAAAAGTGAATGACATATATACACCAATTTAAATACAGAGATTATAAAAAAAACAAGACCCAACTGTATGTTGTTTATCTGTTGGACATCACATTGAATGTCAGTGGTTGAGCCTAAAGATTCCTGGCATGAGGGTTAACATACATGGGCTCAGTCTTCTCTGTTCACTAGCTGTGTAATCTCTGGAAAGTCACTGACATACTCAGAGCTCCTTTTTACCCTACTGTAACATAGGAGAATTTAGACTAAATCTTTATAATCTCAGTTCCAGCTCTAAATTCAATGCCTCTTTAATAGGGTCTGATGTGTAAACATGGCAGTCAAGGAGTGAAACATCTAACAAGTACTTTGGAGTGAGTCCAAGAGACACCCTGCCACCAGTGGTGTGTGTGCATGAAGGTGAGAGCAAAATCCAAAGTCCTAGCTAATGCTTGTGAAGACTGAACTGTTGGAGACCACTGGATGGCAAGAATCCCTCATCTGGGTCCATATTTGACTAGGGAGTTTACAGTCTTTAGGTTGACTTGCATGGTAACTGGTGAGGAAAAAGGATGAATGAGAGAGGAAGTAAGGAGTTTCCTCTCAATACAAGGATATAGAAGTGACAGAGAACTATTATGGTTACTAGTCTGGCATTCCCACCCACAGTATCATGTTTTCAGACAAACAAGTTCTTTACCCTTCCCACTATCATCACCTGTCCCATATATACATCCTCTACAGAAGAGAAAAGGGAGTTACAAATGTTTAAGTCCCAATTTCAAGAAGATTGTTCTGGATTATCCAGGTCTTGTTTGCAGTATCTAACAAAAAACCTGCTGACAGAAATAACCATGGCTTAATGTGTCCATGTTAACCAACAGCATGGCCATTCTGATGAAGGAAAATAGAAGAGAACCTTTGAAACTGTCTTTTAAAACCCAGGGGCCATCAAAAAAACCCTAAATCAATGACCCTTCATTAAGTCAAGATTGTAGGTCAATGTGCTACACCCAACACATATTTTACTTTCCCAGGTTGTTTTCTTCCTGGGGTTAAGTGCTCTGGATTGTACACATACTTTCCCACTGACACAGTTATGTGTTGGATCAAGTTGGCCCTATGCTGATCTTAAAGATATCTCTCATCAATGTCTAAATGACATTACCTTAAAGCCCAAACCCATGGGACACTGACATTTCTACTGGATAATTGTGAGAATTCTAATATCTCACTAGACAGAAGTTTCCATGAAGGCAAGTGACTGTGTTTGCTAACCACTATCCCCACTGTGACTAGCTCAGTGCCTGCTGCATAGTAGATGCTCAATAACAATTTGCTGAATGAATTAAAAGCTCCACAGCATGGGCCTAGAAGAAGTATGCATTGTTCATATCTGATGAATTCTAATAATACCTTTTAAAACTATTTATCCATTTATTTAACAAACAATCATAGTGTTTTCCCTAGGAGAGTCACAAAATATAGAACAGAGAAATGCCAATTCTCATAAAGAAGAGGAAGAACAATATTCACTGATTGCTACTAAAAGTGAAGCACTATTTATTCATTATTTTACCCTCTGACAACTCTGTGAGATAAATATTATGATCCCCATCTTTGCAAATAAACAACAGAGACTTGCACAAAGGCACACACAGAGCGAATGGCAGAGCCAAAAATTTACTCCAGGACCTCGGTACTTCCCTCTGCATTGTACTTTCTTCCCAGAGTAAATTTAAAATCACAGTGTGGATTGGGTTATGTGCTGCTTTGTTGAGGAAACCGAGGTTCCCCCAAACTAAATTATAAACAAATCATTTCATCGGGAAAAGAGAAACCAGAGTTTTAGACCCTTAATTTCAAGTTATTTATGTTGGGGAAAAAATCCCAATAATAGAGGTGCTTATCTACATGAATGTGTAATTGAAGGTTAAAAACAATAAATTGCTTAACAAAATAAATGAAAATTACTGAGTTAAATCCTGACTAGCATCTAAGGCCTAAGTCGAAGAGTTTCTAAATTATCATTACCATAACTCATTGTTATGTTAAACAAAGCACAACACTGAGCTAAGATGTCTGAAGTCAAAATAAAGAGCAGCACAGTTCACAGTACCAACAGTAAACAAAAGAACGTGAAACCAAGATGCTGCCAACAACTCTTCTGTGCACAATGGCTTTTCCCCAAGACCCTGGTGCTAATTCTTGACTGAATGATAATGAGCTGCTATCGATAATAAAAACTGGGTTCCCTAAGTGATCCACTGTGTTGTATCCTACTTGTTTTATGGCCACTCATTCATAGGGGGGAGTCTAAAATAGGGAAATGAATTCCTCCACACAAAAGCAACTTAGAGAGATGCTCAGGGTAGGCTGTCTTAGAGGATGGGAGGCCCAATGCCAAGGTGGCCACGTGACCTACACATCCGAGGGTCACAGAGTGGCTCCTGGGTTGCCTGTTTCCCTGGACCTGATAGCAATTTTGGGAATCGCTATTTCGTCATGAGAAAATGGTGCCTGGAATCATCTGCACTCATATATGGACAGAAACTTTGAAAACAAGCTGTTCCCACTCACTCTGACTAGATCAGACCAGGAAATTGATGATCAAACCAAAATTCCAGTGGCCCAGAAGGTGGCCAAGGTGGTGTGAGGCCATGTAAGCCTGGAACTATAAAGGGGTCTCCCCAGTCCTAGGCCACGCTGCCTGTAATTTTTAATGACTTCATAACAACTCTGGGAGTAAAGTCATATTCTTATCTTTACAGATGAAGATAGTGCAGATGAGTTAAGGATTCATAGGAGTAAGACTCAGATCCTACGTCTTTAGATTCCATACTGAATAGATTTTCCACCATGGGGCATGGGCCTCCCTGGTGGCGCAAGGTGTTAAGCACAGCACTATGAAGCTATTCATAGCCACTACAGCACGAGTTCAATCCCTGGCCTGCCAGGGAGCTAACCCACATGGTGCAGCAGACCTCACCCACTGATCCCCTCAGCAGTGTATTTCAGTTAGTCTGCCTGTTCTGCTCCCCACTCTGTCTCTGGTGAATCCTCTCACCCCCTGCATCTCTGGTCTACACCCCAGCTCTTATATACATAAATAAACAAATCTAAAAAACACACAACTTTATAGGCAACCTCAGGAATATATATTTTAGGAGCAATGGCTTTGGAGACACACCTGCATTTGCCTGTTCTGGATGTGCCCTTTGTTAGTCATATCATTTGGGCAAGTTCTAGAACTTCATTAAGCCTTAGTTTCCTCACCTGTAAAATGGGGACACATATAACACCTAGCTTATGGGGTTACTATGAGGATAAAATGTGACATGCATGCAACATGCGTGGCATGCACTTGGCCCTTGAGAGCCTTGTGTTATCAAGGATCTCAGGACATGATTAGGGCATGGATTCCAGATGGTGGAATCTCCTCCTCTGTAGCCCAGCATGCCTCAAAGCACAACGCACCCAGGAGACATCTTTTCACATCCGAAACTACAAGGAGATCAAAACGGCACAGGCAGAGAGTGCCTGCAGCCCGAGCACTGAGCCTGGAATGGAGGTAAGGAACTGTCCTCTCCGCAGTGAGCATGCTCTGCCTCCTCCCACAGTGCCACCTCAGAAAGGACCCTCCAGCCCACCTGGAAAGCCATGGAGTTGGCGACAGCCAGAAATATCCTCAGAGGCAGCTTGGCCTTGTAGGACCTATGGCTCCACAAGCGATGGGCACCAGCAGTCACACCCAGAGCAGTCAGGAGGAAGCAGAAGTAAGCTGCAAGACACAAGAGGGGAGAATGTCAGTTAATGCCACCCCACTTTTAAACAAACCCCCCTCCCCACACTTTTTTGTCTTTCGTCCCTCCTGAATAGGGACCCATGTGAAATGGTGTCAGGGGAAGAATCCGCCATGTAGAGGATCGATAACTCGGGGAAAGGCAGCCTTTTATTGATTCGTAGCTTTCCACTATCAGGCAAAAAGCAGAGAAAGCATTCTTCGAGAAACGTTGACCTTTGAACATCATTTTCTATATCAAAAAAATCTTCACTTTGTAATGTTTCTTGGTGGTCTTGATGCAGTCACGGCCATCTTAGTGGGTATTTGTAATTCTAACGCACCTACTCTGGGGGAGTGGATAGAGATCTCCATATCGCCCCTAACTGGAAACCTGCCAGGTTGTGTTTCATGTGAAGAGTATATTTCTACATGGCAGTGTCCTGTAGCATGGCTCCTTGTGCCCTGGTTTGAAGGAGCTCAGGTTAGGCCTACAAGCAGTGAGGTCTGCTTAAGGACCAGAAGAATGAGGTTCACGGGGTTAATGACATCAGAGAGGCTGTTTGTCTTCTAGAGATCCTTGCTGTGACCTGGCATGGTGAAGATCACCAGGTAGGGAATTTCTTAAAAGCTAACCTACTGTGGAGCTTATTATCAGCCACACACTTAAATATAATCTCTCTAATCCTCACAGCATGTGTTATTACCTCATTTATTACAGTTGAGGAACTGCTTCTCTGAGAGTTAACTCCTGCAATATAAACCCAAGGCAACATACTTGGTTCCAAAGCCTCTGCCCAGAGACCTCATGCTGCCCCCTGGTGGTGGCTATTTGCTTTTTGTATGAAGACACAATCATGTTTCCTGAGATTATTCAACTATTCTAGTGGTTTTAAAGCAATACTCTCATATAATACTAAATACCTTACTTGGATTATTTCATTAAAACACAACACTATGGGGTTTGTAGTATTATTAGCCCCATTTTACAGATGAGAAAACTAAGGTTTTAAAAAGGTAGCTAATTACCCAGTGTCACAAAGCTAAAGCAATGTCTTTGCTAAGAGTCAAACCCAAGTCTGTCTGCTCTAATAACTGAGTTCTGGCTCTCTACACTCCTCTGCCCCTGGAGACATCAGGGAAGATTTCTCTTCACTTCTCTACACCCCACTGTCATCTTTAATATTGGATCCCAATCTGAACTAAACAGTAAGTTGCTTCCTTATCTGGGGGTGACAGCCCTAAAGCAGACTATACTTAGATACAGTCAGGAAGATTATCATAAACAATTGCTTCTGTCACTTAGTATATACAGGGCCCTCCACAAAGAACTGCAAAAGAACAAAGGACCAGTTATGAGAACACCCCAGTACAAGTTTTCAGGAAGCCCACTGCAGTATTCCTCTGAAAGAATTAGGAGGGTAATTTCAGTGTCAATATACACATTTAAAGGGATCACAATATTACATCACCCAAAAGTTAGGTCAGACTGCTTTGATCTCAATTCATATTTATAATAATCTCAAAACAAGACTTACTCTTGACATTAAGATTAATGAGTCTCTGAATACATGTGGTTTTCATGAACTGGACAAATACTTCCTTACTTGAAAAGTTAAAAACAAAAAAGACCAATAAGCCCATAAATCACAGAAAGTATCTTTGACTTCTTTGTTATTGTAATTTAATCTTGGTTATGAGTCCATGAACAGCTATTTTCCATGTCATCCTTGGCCATCACAACTATACCAATAATTTTTCCCCAAGTGTCAAGTACTTAGGGAAAAAGTGAAATTTATACTAAAAAATTTAACATGACCCGATTTTGTCAGGGGATACAATAAAATTAATTCCAAGACTTCCTGAAAAATATTGGCCAAAAATAAACCATGCCATGGTTCCCAGATAGGCCTTCACCACAGAGTGTGGCATTGTCTTGATCTCCAATATTTCAAGGATCGTTTGCATGGTTAGTCTGTCCATGCCTAGGTTACTGAGAAGCAGTGGCTGTTGGCTTTCCATGGTCTGTCCCCTGGCAATAGGAATGTGGTCACATAACCCAGGCCTAGTCTAATGTAGTACCCCCATCTTCCTGACACAAGAAAAAACACTAAGCCAATCCTCTCTCTTCTGAATAAAAGGCTAAACTGGAGTTTACCAAAGGTCACATACCAACAATCTGAGAAGCATGATTGTAAGCAAAAAATAAGACCAAAAAAGAGAGACAAAAAGATGATGGAGATGGCCATGTAAACTAAAGGGAGGGCTGATGGTACTGGGCCACTGGGTTCAGGCTTTTAAGTACTGTCTTCTTTTGATCCAAAGAGTCTTCCCAGTAATTCTCCTAGATTTGTAAGCCAACAAATTCCATTTTCTAGCTTAAGCGAATTTGCACTGGATTTCTGATACGAAAACTCTATAGAACCTCTAGGGAAGAAAGCAACCATTTGGACACAACTCAAATAAGGATAAGCTGCAAAAAAACCCTGGGCTAGATGTGAGTTTTATGAGCTGTTTCATGAACAGGACTTAGTTTTCCCATTTTTACAGAGCTAATTTGAAAGGATCTTAATGTCTCTTTTATAATCTTCGAAAGTAATGTCCAGACAAGTTTTCTCATGAATACTGGCTAGCTGGCTCTGAGGTAGCCAAGTATTCTGACAGAGAATTGACAACATTGGAAAAAAAGGAGCAATGAGCTCATACCTCACTAAGAAAGGTGCTAGTTCAACAGAAACCCGGATCACAAAATTATAGAAGAGTAAGCAATAAACAAATATATTGATCTGGATGTAAATAAGAGTCACCAATTCTAGTACACTCAAGCCAGAAAGTAATGTATTAAAAAGACATTGTGTAGTCTATAGAACTCATAAGAGAGTGGCAAGAGAGGATTTTGGCCCACAGACTCCAATGTGACCCCAATGCTCCCTACCTCCTGGTATTCATGGTCTTATATAGTCTTTTCTCCTTGAGCAACTTGCTTCCAACCGAAAGATTATAGCAATGTTGAGAAAACAGTGTCTCATAATAAGGCTACAAAAGATTATGCTGTCTATTTTGCTAGCAGATGGTCACTCTTGTTGGCTTTGATGAAATAAGCTGCTATGCTGGGGAGGCTTATGTGGCAAGGAACTGAGAGTGGCCTTGAGCTAATAGCCAGCAACTAAGGCCCTCAGCCCAAAAAAATCCTCATAGAACCAAATCCTGCCAACAAGAATGTAAGTGAGGGCCTCTTCTGGTGGTGCAGCAGTTGAGCGCTGGGCTGCGAGGCTGCCCACAGCCTCTGCAGCGCCAGTTCCTTCTCCGGCCACCGGCGAGGGTCCCACAGAAAAAAAAAAAAAAAGAATGTAAGTGAGCATGGTAGCAGGTGCTTCCCCAGTCAAGCATTCAGATAAGACCACAGCCCTGTACTGCATGGTACCATACATCTGAAGAGGTGTGAATCTATACCCCTAAATCACATACACAGCTGTAAACCAACACTATCTCAATTAAAAAAAAATTAATAAAAAAGACTTGGCGTTGGTCAGTCCATGGCAGCATTGTGAGCAATCCAAAGGCAGTGGGCCCAACTCAGCCATTCTTGAATTTTTGCTCCACATAAACAGTCAGAAAAATGAATGTGTGTGGTGACTCACCAAAAACAAAGTAAACAATGCAAAAAATGGGCAGAAAAGCTAAAAAGACACTTCAAAGAGAAAATGCAAATGGCCAACAGGCATATGAAAAAATGTTCAACATCCCTTATAATCAGGGAAATGCAAATCACCACAATGAGATACCACCGTACACCAGTGAGAATGTCACATATTAAAAAAACTAGCAACAACAAATGTTGGCAGGGATGTGGTGAAAAAGGAACTCTACTACACTGCTGGTGGGAATGCTAATTGGTCCAACCACTATGGAAAGATGTGTGCAGTTCACCTCAAACTACTAAAAATGGAGCTACCCATATGATCCAGCAATTCCACTCTTAGGAATCTACCCAAGGACACCAAAACATTAATTCAAAAGGATACCTGCACACCTATGTTTATTGCAGCACTATTTACAATAGGGAAAAAATGGAAATGTTCAAAAAAGATAAATTCATGCCATTCACAGCAACATGGATGGAGCTAGGAGGGATTATGCTCAGTGAAATAAGCCAGAAGGAAAATGATAGTCCTTGAGGGATGTTAAGAACTAAGAACCAAGAATTAAAACATCCTTGATTTTAGGCCTGCTCAGAGGAGAAGACGGATAGCCCTTCAAGACTCCTCCTGCACGCTAGACAGAAGAAAGGAACTGGCAGAGCTCTTATCCCTCGATTATGAAAAGGAATAAATAATAACCACCACTGACAGAGCTTTAAATGTGCCAGGCAAGCCCTGCTCTAAGCATTTTATCCACAGCAACTCATTAAATACCCCTCAAGTCTAGGAGCAGGTAATATCATGGCCCATCTGCATCCATGCCTGGGCTTATCAGCATCACGAGCACCAGGAGACCCAAGACTTCAAGAGTTTACTGAGCTTCTGTTATGACCCCACTAAACTCAGAACTAGGTTCACAAAGTAGGCATCAAACATGGTCTTTTCCCTCTTTGAGTTGACAGGGGTTTTTGTTTTTTTTAAAGATTTATTTACTTATGCATACAAGAGCTGGGGTGTAGGCCAGAGGTGTGGGGAGTGAGAGGATTCACCAGAGACAGAGTGGGGACAGAACAGGCAAATTGATTGAAGTACACTGCTGAGGGGAGCAGCGGGCAAGACAGGAGAGGTCTGCTGTGCCATGTAGGTCACCTCCCTGGCTGGCCAGGGAATAGAACTTGTGCTGCAGTGGCTGGCAATAGCTTGATAGCGTTGTCTTTAACCCCTTGCGCCACCAGGGAGGCCCTCAAGTTGACAGGGGTTTGAAAAATATGTTACTTACTAGGTAATTACAAATTATGGCAGGTGCTGTGGAGGAAATAAACAGAATGAGAGATTGAAGGGGAGATAATTTAGTTTGGGGGACCAGAGAAGATGGTGCAGATGATGTGAGAACTAAGCTAACACCTAAGACATGAGTGGGAGACAAAGATTCAACAGAGAAATCAATGGCTACAAAGCTCTGGGCTGGAAAAGAGAATCTGATATGAAGCATATATCTGACCACTTCATGCCTGTAAGATGATTGTTACAACAAAGCAGAAAATGCCAAGTGTTGGTAAGGATCTGGGGAAACTGAAACCCTGTGCGTTGCTGGAATGTAAAAATGACAGAGCCACCATGAAAGCATTTGGTGGCTCTTCAAAGTTAACGTTAGTATTACCATTTGACCCAACAATGATAATGACTCTCAAAAAAACTTTAATAAGGGACTCGATTGTGTGGAGAATATGGCCAGGATGGAGGTGCATACATTGTGCAAAGATGAAGAATGATGTGAGAAATATATAAAATAAAATTAAACTTAAAAAAAAAAAGATACTTGTTCACCATGTCCATAGCAGCATTATTCACAATAGCCGAAGGGTAAACACAACCCAAATGTCTATCCACAGATGAATGTCTGAATGAAATGTAGTCTACCCACACAATGGACTATTATTTAGACATAAAGTGGAATGGAATTCTGGTACATGCTACAGAACATGGATCAACTTTGAAAACATCATGCTAAGTAAAATCAGTCAGACACAGACAAGTATACAACTGTACTCACATGAGCTACCCAGAATAAGCAAATTCATAGGAACAGAAGTAGAATAAGAGTTACTGGGTTGGGGAGTAGAGAGCATACTGGTTGCCCAGCATTGTGAATGTACTGGATGCTACTGAACAGTATATTTAGCAGTGGTTAAAATAATAAGTTTCATGTTGTATATATTTTACCACCATTTTTAAAAGTCTGTATTTGAAGCCCAGGATGAAAGGGGGAGGGGTCCAGAAAAGGTTCAAGGGGCTTATGTGTGGGGTCACTCATGCAGGTCTTGGGAGACCCAGGCAGGAGACTGGATGCCAGGCTAAGAGCCAGGAGCTATTAACATCACCACCACAAGTCAACACCTGTTGCTATTTTGCTAAAACTCCTTCTAACACTTAAAATAATCCTCTTTTGTCCACTTTCAACTACACTGAGATCATTACAACCCTTATCAAGGGAGTGATAAGATGAAAAGATTGACATTTGCAAACAGAGTTCTAAAGAAATTGGTCCCCTTGATTTTTTTTAAGCCAATGCATGGTGGAAAAAAGGCATAAACCCTCCTAACAGAACATCAGAAGGGGAGTTGGAGAAGGAAATTCACACTGCTGAAAGTCTGCTGGGACTGTCACTGTACCAATGAATCTCACTTTACTCTTTGATTTCTATGACATAGATGTAATAAGCCCCACTTTACAGATGTGCAAAACTGAGTCCAGAGATATTATGTAAATCCTTGGGCTCTCACAATGTCAGAGATTGGGATCAAACATCATAGCAGTCAAGCCCCAAATCCTTTCTGGGTTCTCACTCTGGCCACACTGAATCACCTGGGGTCTTGGACCCTGTGCCCTACAGGGCAGAAGGAATTAGAGCTACGGGCCAAGCTTGAGTCATCTCTGTCCTATTCCTCTGGTTGCTAAACTGGAAGTTTGGTCAGAATCCAATGTGTATAGCAGGCATCTCCACAGGTGATTATGATCCATAAGGGTGCACTGAGAAATCTCTGCCCTATAAATAATACCCTCTCTTAGAGATCAAAGGTCCTCTCCTCTCAATGTGCAAATGAGGAAATCAAGATCCAGAAAGCAGGAGTTCTCTCCAGCCCACAGGAACACTGGCCCTCTGCAGAGCTCCTGGTCAAGGTAAATGCTAAGGATTCTTGAGCAGGGGAGACCAGCCTGCCCTTTCCTGTGAACTCTGGGTCCAGCTCACACTCCCGTCCTATCAGCTCCCTTTGATGGTGTGAACTGCTTCCAGGCCCTCAACAGTGAAGCCCTTGATATGCAGGCACTGAGCTGGGGGTGCTGGGGTCTCACTTTGAAGTTCATGACCACTGACTTCAGTGGGCTTTAATATTCTCCAGGAATCACATTACATTTCCCTGATCCACACCTTTGTCTTTCCTTGATATTTACTTCATACCTGCTACAGTCTCAATGAATAAGATTCATTGGGAAGGTATGAAAACTGATGTCAGGAGGTGCCTTTCACAGGGAAGCCGAGGAGAGGCAAGCAGCAGGTGAAGGCACTGGGGAGCAGGACAACTGGGGGTGAGGGAAAATGGGGAAAGACATAGCCTTTGATATCTGTTTTTCCTTTTGAAATTCAGTTTTGGGTTCTGGCCAGTACGTGGCTGTATTTTTTTCTCCAGTCTTTCCAAGATTTGGAAGATATACAGAGAAAGGCCGACAGACTTCTAGATGACTAGAGAAATACATATAGATGTGCGCGGCGTGTGTGTGTGTGTGTGTGTGTGTGTGTGTGTGTGTGTGTGATCAGCAATAGAGCATAACGGTGAAATGGGTGGGCCGTGAGCACAGGCACATATTATTGCCCCCTTATGAATGTCACTCCACTGTCTCTATAAGATGGTCCCTTCTGTGATAACCCCAGTGACAAGGCAAGGATTTCTGTAGCCACTCATCTCAAGAAAACGTGTTTCAAAGGATTTCAAATGGAAGCTTAAATTTTCCTTAAAGGTTTGGGTTTACAAGGTTTGAGATTCTGAGTCAATTTCCTCCAAAGTACTATTTCAACAATTTTCTCAAAGTCAGAACATTTTCACAGGGTTATGGAGACTGTGGGCTGAGAAGCAAAGGGTTTCTCTTAATTAAAACCATGTAAATTCTATCACACTTAACAATAACTGGCAGCCTCCTCTTTGCAGCTTCCACCCCCTTCCACTAAGCCACCTTCCCTGGGCAGCGCATGGGCTGCCGGGAGGTGTGTTCTCTCCTCCCACAGCATGAATCTTTAAGCAACAGCCCACATCTTGCAGGAAGATTCAATTGAAAGGATGGAACAGGAAAGAGAAGATATTTATCATGCAATTCACATGTCCGATTCACATCCCTCTGCCTTAGGTTAGGGCCATTCAGAAGGCACTGAAGTCTCGAGCCCATGGCATCCTTCCTGGTTGATCAAGAGCTCACATGCCAGTGAGAATGAAAGTCAGCAGTCCACTAAGAAACACAAAATTATAGTGCACCTTATTACCATTCTGCTGTCTCACCACACTATTTATATTTCAAACAAGGAAGGCAAGAGTTAGGACCTTCTCCAGGAGCTTATTTGTATAGAGAGGGTGCAGGTCCCGCACCCAGGCTGGTGCATCCTCTTGTCTTGCTCTCTGTGTTTTCTAGTGTATCAGTCATCATATTGTCATCACATAAGGAATTATGGCTCTAGCACCATCATCCCTTTTAAAACATAATCTCCAAGAGGGCAGGGATCATGTCTGTCTTGCCACATATTCTCCACCTGTGCAATTAACTTAGCTGGAGGAGAGCACACAATCATGCAGATTGGGCTCACTTTGAAGTTCATGACCACTGACATCGATGTGCTTTAATATTCTCCAGAAATCAAACAACCCAAATGCCCAAAAATAGATGACTGGATCAAGAAGATGTGGTACATATACACAATGGAATATTACTCAGCAATCAAAAAAGATAAACTCATGCAATTTGTAGCAACATGGATGGAACTGGAAGGGATCATGCTCAGTGAAATAAGTCAGAAAGAAAAAGAAAAATACCAGATGGTCTCACTCATAGCAGGAAGTTAGAAAATCTAAGTAAGGGACCAGGAAAAAGACTAATTATAATAAAGTAAAAATCAAAATCAACAAGCTACTATAAACCAGAGATATACTACAGGGGGGGAGGAGGGAGTAGGATGAAAATATGGGGGGTGGGAATTGTATGGGGAATATAATCAAGATGAAAATGCATACATTGTGCAAAAATGAAAAATGATATAAAAATACATAAAACAAAATTAAAAAATTCTCCAGAAATCAAATTATTACATTTTCCTGATCCACATGACCATCACCTTTCTTTGATATCGATCTCATACCTGTTCCAATGAGCTCGCCCCCAATACTTCCTTTCCCCCTTCATGTAATAGCTTTGCTGTTGATTTCATTGAAATAGCAGGATCTGCTCAGGTGCTGCCACCTCACCCCAAGCCTGTGTACCCTACAATTTCTCTCTTTTAGTCCAGATGGCCAGTCCACACTTCTTTTAAGGCTGGGCCCTCCTTGTGCATCTCTTCCATTCTGCCCTACTTATATTCCTCTCCTCTTCTCCTTCCTATTCAATTGTTCTGCAATTCCCCCTCCTCTGAGTTATCAATACTGCCCTTTCATATTATTCCCACAGCCTATAACCAGACAGTTACTTCCCATTTAAAAAACAAAATTTAAAAGCCTCTGGGACCCACTTCTCCATCTAGAGCCTATTCCATTTCTCTGTTCCCCTTTGCAGCAAAATTCAGGAGATTGTCTCTTAATTGCAGATTATTGTTTTTCATGCTCCATTCTCTCTCATGCCCAAGGAGTCAAGGTGTTGTTCTTCTTCCCTCATCCTCACCCCTGGTCAAAACTGCTTTTAGAAAGCATTCGACAAAGTACAACACCCATTTATGATAAAGGCCCTTGAAATACAAGAAACATACCTCAACATCATAAAGGCCATCTATGACAAGCCCACAGCCAATATCATTCCCAATGGTGAAAAGCTGAAAGCATTCCCATTAAGATCTGGAACAAGACAAGGATGTCTACTCTGGTCACTGCTTTTCAACATAATACTGGAAGTCCTAGCCAGAGTGATAAGACAAGAGAAAGACATACAAGGAATCCAAACAGGCAAGGAAGAAGTCAAACTATCACTATTTGTGGACGATATGATAACATACATAGAGAACCCCAAAAACTCCACAGAAAAACTAATTAAACTAATCAATCAGTTTAGTAAAATGGCAGGATACAAAATCAATGCACAAAAATCAGTAGCCTTCCTATACACAAACAATAAATCTGAAGAAGAAGAAATCAAGAAAACCATTCCTTTTATGATTGAAACAAAAAAAATCAAATACTTGGGAATAAACCTAACAAAAGAGGTAAAGGACCTATACAAAGAAAACTATAAAACACTGTTAAAAGAAATAGAAGTAGACACAAAGAAATGGAAAGACATCCCCTGCTCATGGATTGGAAGAATTAATGTTATCAAAATGGCCATCCTACCAAAAGCAATCTACAGATTCAATGCTATTCCAATTAAAATTTCAATGTCATTCTTCAAAGAAATAGAAAAAAATATTGATGAATTTCATATGGAGCCACAAAAAAACCCCGAATAGCCAGATCCCTCGTGGAAAAAACAGAAGGGAATGGAGGCATCACTCTCCCAGATTTCAAACCGTACTACAAAGCCATAATAATCAAAACTGCATGGTATTGGAACCAGAACAGACACACAGACCAATGGAATTGAATAGAAAACCCAGAAATAAACCCACAGATTTATGGTCAACTAATCTTTGACAAAGGAGCAAAGAACATGCACTGGAGCAAAGAAAGTTTGTTCAATATATGGTGCTGGGAAAACTGGGTCGCTACATGCAAAAGAATGAAGCTTGACTACTACCTCACACCATGCACAAAAAAACAACTCAAAATGGATTAAAGAACTAGACATAAGACCTGAAACCATAAAATATATAGAAGGAAATATAGGTGAAACACTACGTGATTTGCACATCAAAGACATCTTTACAGACACATCACCCAAAGCAGTGATAGTGAAGGCAAAGATAAACAGCTGGGACTACATCAAATTAAAGAGCTTCTGCACAGCAAAAGAGACAATAACCAAAACAAAGAGAAACCCCACCAACTGGGAGAAAATTTTTACACACAACACTAATGATAAAGGACTCATCACAAAAATCTACAAAGAGCTGATGAGACTCAACAAAAACAAAGAAAATTATCCAGTCAAAAAATGGGCAGAAGAGCTAAAAAGAAACTTCTCCAAAGAGGAAATGCAAATGGCCAACACAGGCATATGAAAAAATGTTCAACATCACTTGTCATCAGGGAAATGTAAATCAAAACTACAATGAGATACCATCTTACACCAGTGAGAATGGCACATATTAAAAAAACTAGCAACAACAAATGGAAATGGAAGAGCATGCTGGATATTCTCCATGTGTCCCCACAGAGTTCCCTGCCCAGAGCTGGCCGCTGCAGGCTCTACCAACAGGCTCTTCCGGTGCTGGGCTAGCGGCATCAGAACTGCATGAGGAGCTTCATTGTAGAACCTTATTCTGACAAGGCAGGAGTTTGTAACTCTGGAGCCCCCGAGTGATTCTGTTCCACAGAGTGGTGGACAAGGACAGCGCTTGTCAAATTTTAATGTACCTGCAAATTCCCCAGCGATCCTGTTAAACTGCAGATATTACTGCGCAGTAGGGACTTGGGGACCTGAAGTCTGCATTTCTAACAAGCCTCACCACTCCCTCATCCCCCCACCCGGCCCCCACCACACCCTCATCCCCCCTCGCCCATCACACTGCTGCTATTCCATGAACCAATCTTTGAGACCATATAATCCTTGCCTACACTCATTCAGGACCAAGGAAAACTGGCTTCTCCTTTTGGCATGTGATGCAGGTACAAGTTTTTCAGTGATGGAAGCAGGGCTGGGAATCTAGCCTCCCTACCCACAGTCCTCTGCTGCCTTTCCTTTTCTTCCCTTTCTCCCTTCCTTTCTTGCTTTCTTTTTTGAGGTACAGAGTGAAAAAGTTTATTTAAGGCATAATTTAAATTTTAAGTGATGAGACAAGGATTCCCTTCAAAGCACCACAAAACCAGCGCCATAACAAAGAACACCAGGACCAAGCTGCTAAAAGACCCTGCAGCTCTCCCTTCACTCTTCAGGAGGAGAAGAGGCTCGTGAAAGAGAAAAGATCCCTTGATGGAAATAAGGACTTGTTAAACAGAACTTGAAGAGCTCTCAGGCATCACAGAATGGTGCTGACAGCCTTTCTCCTGAAGGAATGGATGTAAAACAAGTTGACCAAACCGAGTGGCTAGGGAAAGGAGTAGAGTTGTTTCCTTTTGTGCTTAAGTAAATGTCAAGACTGATACTGTTCTGCCTCCAGTCCATTTTTGAAAATGTTTGGCATCTTGCAGAAGGGGCACATGTGTAAGAAGAGCTATTTGGCGCTGCCCATTCCTTGATATTTTATTTAAACAAAATACTTATGAAAAAAATCGGTTATTTTATTGTTATATTATCTATCGATATTTGTTCAACAAGACACCAGAGCAAATCCTTGAGCGATAAGGGCTCAAGAGCTGAAACTAGTTTATACTGTGGCTTCCTGCTCCCCAGAAACCGAGTTTCTCTTATTTTTTTCCTCAAAAGCACAGTCTCTCTTCCTCTTCCTCCCCCGCTACTCCTCCCTTGGATGACACAAAGCTCCTCTTTGGGGAGGGGGGAAATCACGCATTAGGTTTGGGTATCAGAGCTCACTGGAACAACTCACTGAGCGTACTGGCTCCTTACACAGGGAAGTGAGGGGGTGCCCAGGTAAACTGGAGACTTCCTGTCAGACCCCTGCCATTGCCCATCTGGGTGGAGGCGAGGCTACCACCTTATTCTTAGTCTCAGTTCTCTTATCTACAAAACAAAACAAAAGACTATGTCAAACTTTTGGTAGAAAAATGAAAGTGTAGGGCCTCCCCGTTGGCGCAACGGTTGAGCGCTGGGCTGGGAAGCTGCCCACAGCCTCTGCAGTGCTGGTTCAATCCCCCGCCACCAGCAAGGGTCCCACATGGCGCGCAGACCTCTCCTGCCGCCCGCTGCTCCCCTCAGCAGTGTCCTTCGGTCTTCTGCCTGCTCTGCTCCCCGCTCTGGCTCTGGTGAATTCTCTCACCCTCCCGCGCTTCTGACTGTACCCAGTGCTTGTATAAATAAATAAATAAATAAACAAACAAACAAACAAATAAATAAATAAACCTTTAAAAAAGAAAAAAAAATGAAAGTGTATATAAGGTAATAATAACAGTCCTGAAAACACCAGTATTCTTATTAAGCAACCATTGCAAGGCAGGGGCTAGGTGAGCAGGAAGCAGGGCCTTCTGGGACCAGGACACTGTGGGTTTCAACAGCGGCTGATCTTCAACCCTCCCAGGATCTCCAAGATGAGTGTGAGAAAACACTCATTGTTTATGATTCAGAGTCACTCATCTGTCTCACTCAAATGATCAAAATCAAAATACAGCTATCAAAATTAGAACTAGAGATAATTGAGTACAATGAGAATAACATATTGTACCATGGGTACCCTAAATTTCCTTTTTCACTAGTAATTCAGTTTTAATTTGCTCTTGAGTTGTGTGTGTGTGTGTGTGTGTGTGTGTGAGAGAGAGGGAGAGAGAGAGAGAGAGAGGTCACATTTAATATTGCTACAGCTCTGTGCAAGTTCTTTAATGTCTCTTACCACTTATGGTCAGAAACAGATTGTATGTTGCTCTCTCTAAAGGATGACTAAAACAAAAAAAGGCACCCAAACTGTTCAATTTGGGGAAAATGGAAAAAAATAATAATTTCTTCTCTCATCAGCTGATATATCTGCATAATAAGGGCTATTCTCTCTCTCCTTTTCTCTAACAGGCAGTTTCTCTAAAGGAGCAGAGACAGCCAGGGGCTGAAGCACAGGAGGCGCAGGTCTGAGCAGGCAACTTGGCCACGAGAGGCCTGGGGACTGAGACATGCAGGCCCTGCAGGTTGAGCCCTGAGCTCTGGGGAGCATCTTGAGGAGAAGTGCTGACAAAAGCAGCTTTTATATCAGAGCCAAAAGCCTGAGAATAAAGGGTGAACAGTCCAGGGGAAGGCTGCTGGGAGTCGCTGCTTTCTTTCTGGCTCCAGTCCTCAGCTAAGGTCTCACTCTCCTCACCTTCTTAAATAACCAGAGCAAAGGCCTACTTGGGTGCCCAAACTTACCCCCCTACCTGAGGACCACAGGCCATGGACAGGGATGAAAACTGAAAGTGAGGTATATACCTGGTGCCCCAAGGGAGAAAATGACAAGACTGTCTTATCAAGGTTGTTTACCACAATAATGTTTCTGCCTTAAATAGAAAAAAATTAAGCTCATGGTTGGGGAGTGAGAGGGAAGGGGAAAAAAAAAAGAAAAAAATAATAACACAACCTTTTTAAATCACAAGATACCAAGAAATCTCCTTCGACTCTGATGAGTGACTATCATGAAGGCAGCCTGACCTAGTTCACCAATTCCAGTGTCAAAGGTTTCTTCACACGTTTTTCATTCTTGCCAAGGCTCTATAGGTTGCTGTGAATAACCCAAGGCAGGTTTTTTTTTTCTCTGCAGCACAATCCAGGGCCTAGTTTTGGGATCTTCACCTGTGTTGTAGCATAAAAATCAAACCTAATTTTAATAAGTTACTTTATGAAATATAGTTATTCATCCCTCCACAAACATGTGCAGGTACCTGCCATATGCCAGGTTTTCTGCAAGGCACCACAGTATGGAGAAGGTGAGAGGTCAACACCTCTCCCCTGCAAGGTGCAAGGCCACCCCATTCTTCAAATTGGCAGTCTTCAGGCTGCAATCGGCTCACAGGTTCCAAAAACTAAGCCAACGATTGAAAATGGAGGATTTTTAATTTAGAAATTTACAATTCTGGCTTTTCCTGAAAACATAAAGATCTTGCAATACAGGACCATCTCACTTTCCTATACAGTTACTTTCTACAGGTGCTAAACACCCTCACCCCCCTCACCTGATCTATTTTATGCACATGGAGAACAATCCTCTTTGTTTATTACCTGCCATATCCCTGATCTGAGCATAACAGGGCTAACTTACCCATTAGGCACAGCAGACACAGCACCAAAGGCTCACCACGGCATTTTTTGGAAGGAAAACAAACAAATGCAGTAATAAATATATAGCAATGAATCTAGCTTATGTTGTATTTGTCCTTACACCAGCACAGTTGTAAAATCTAATTTCTAATTTTTTTTTAATGGCAGAAGGGGCCCATGGACATATAGTCATAAAGTGACCCTAAGCAGCTGAAATATGTCAATTCCTTACTTGGAAAATTGGTGATAAAAGGGAAATAAATGTAAGCACTGTATTTTAGAAAGAAGTATATAATTCACTCCCAATTGAGATGGAGAAGTTCTTCTTTGTAAGAGTGCCAGCTAGTAAATGTAGATTTGGGGGAAATATACCTTCTGTAGTTCCCAGTTATCCTGAATGCTATGGTGGAAGGGCTTCCCACCCTCCCTTAAGGACCCAGGCAGGACTTTTGGGTGATTAATAGCTCAGAGCTGAGTTTCTCCTCACACTTCATCCTCCATGGAAGGCAGCTGCCCAGCCCCAGGTTTTGTGCCCTCCCTGAGGACAGCCTGCTTGGTTGATAAAGGGGTACAAGGGCCTGGCTGTTCGCCTGAATATGCGACATCCCTGATGGCCCATCCAAATCTCCAGCTGTCTGCAGGCCGCTGTAGCAACTGGATTGCAGCTCAACTTGTCTGGTTGTCCAAGCCTACATCGCTTACTCTCTTGGTAACAGAAGTCACCAGGCACAGAGTCTGATAAAACAGCACACAAATCTGCATCCCAGAGAACCCAACTTTAGACCTCAATAAATAATGGACTCTGGCAAGAATGACCAATGGATGCCATTAAGGATTAAGGTCCTAGCCTCTGATTTGCCAGAATGTGACCTTATTTGGCTTTTATAGATGGACTCAAACTTAAAGCTACTTCTTTAGGGTGGGTCTTAATGCTAGACAACTGGTATCCTTGTAAGAAGAGGAAATTCAGACACAGGTACACAAAGAGGGAAGATGACGTGAAAGAAACAGAGAGAAGTCCACCATCTACAGGCCAAGGAGAGGGGCCTAGAACAAATCCTGCTCACAGCCCACAGAAGGAACCACCTCTGTTAATACCTTGATTTCAGAATTCTGGCCTCCAGAATGGTGAGAGGATAAATTTCTGTGTTTAAAACTACCAGTCTGTGGTACTTTGTTACAGGAGTGCTAGTAAACCAATACAGATGATTCAGTAATAGGCTTGTGAAATAACAGGGTTGTTGGGAAGCAGGGAATGCTCACAGTGTTAAAGCATCACCCCACAGATTGCTTACTAATTGTGAAGGGATGAACAGAAGTTTACAGTGAAGGAATCTGGCACTTGACCAAGAGATGAAACCGCATTAGCAATAGTTGAAGAACTTGACAACAGGTGCCTTCTGATGTGATAGCACATAACATCCCCCTTGTGGACTCCTTGCCAAATATGCATAACTTCAAATGAAACACACTTCTAGACCCTTGCATACTGTTGGTGAGAATGCAAATTGGCTCAGTCCCTTTGGAAAACTGGATGGAGGGTTCTCAAAAGCTATTAAAAATAGATTGGGCCTCCCTGGTGGTGCAAGGGGTTAAGAAGCAGCACTATGAAGCTATCCGCAGCCACTGCAGCACGAGTTCAATCCCCATCCAGGGAGGTGACCCACATAGCACAGCAGATCTCTCCTGTCTCGCCCACTGCTCCCCTCAGCTGTACATCTGCCTATTCTGCCCCCCAATCTGTCTCTGGTGAATCCTCTCACCCCCTGCATCACTGGCCTGCACCCCAGCTCTTGTACACATAAATAAATATTTTTATTTTTATTTTATTTTATATCTATTTTTAAAAAATAAAAATAGATTACCAAATGATCTAGCAACCCCACTTACAGGTTTTTATCAGAAGACTGCAGAAATACTTATTTGAGGGAAGTATGCACTCCTATGTTCATGGCAGCATTCATTACAATAGTAACACTATGGAAACAACCTAAGTGCCCAAAGACAGATAAGTGGATACACAAAATGTAAACATACACAATGGAATATTACTCAGCCATATAAAAAAATGAAATCTTGCCTTTTGTGACAACATAGATGGAACTGGAGGGGATTATGCAAAGCAAAATAAGTGAATAGAAGAAAGACAAATTTTATATGTGGAGTAAAAGAACAAAACCAATCAAAACAAGGCCTTGAAATCTGAATGCAGAATTGAGAGTAGGGATCAAAGGGGAGGGGGCCAGACGTACTATGGTGATTACTGGTGCTTTGGTGGTAGGGGTGGTGTGATAACATACACCTGAAAATGAATAAAACTACACCCCTAAACATATAGAGTTGTAAATTAACGTTACCTCAAAAAATAATTTCATTAAAAATAAATACACCTTTCGGGCCTCCCCGGTGGTGCAGCGGTTGAGCGCTGGGTTGCGAAGCTGCCCGCGGCCTCTGCGGCGCCGGTTCGATCCCCGGCTGCTCCCCTGCCACCGGAGGAGGGTCCCACATGGTGCGCAGACCTCTCCTGCCGCCCGCTGCTCCCCTCAGCAGTGTACTTCGGTCCTTCTGCCTGCTCTGCTCCCCACTCTGGCTCTGGTGAATTCTCTCACCCTCCCGCGCTTCTGACTGTACCCAGTGCATGTATAAACAAAACAAACAAACAAACAAATAAATAAATAAAACATGCCTCTATAAATAAAAAAAATAAAAATTTAAAAAATAAATAAATAAATAAATAAATACACCTTTAGAACTAGCTCCCAGATTACAGAAAAATCAAAGAAAAAAGGAAAAAATCAGACAATCCAAAATGTGAACCATTCTAGAGAAAGCTGGATTGCTCAGTCAAAAAGTCAATGTCAAGGCAAGGGTCTGTTCTAAAGAAAGAACAAATAACAACCACCTGCAAGGCAATCAGCTGAATTAAATCTTGGTTCCAAAACAAATCAAATATAAAAAATATTTTGAGAACAAATGGAGAAATTTGAATATAAACTGGATATTAGATTATTCAGTTGTGATAATGTCTTTATTTTTAGGGGATGCATGTAGAATCATTAAGGAATAAAGGGCCATAACATCTGCAACATGCTTTTAAATGACTGAGAAGAAAATTACAGATAAAACAAATACAGTGAAATGTTAATAACTATTGAATCTAGCAGTAGATATGCAGGTGTTCAGTATATTATTCTTTACAATTCCCTGCATTTGAAAGTTCATGTTAAAAGTTTGGGGGAAAACAAATGTCACTAAGAGTTAATACACAGATACTAAATTTCACCTTTCTTCTTTCGCATCACATGTTAACACACCAACCAGTGAAACTTCAGAATCCGAATGCAGCAGGCCAGCACAGAAAACATGTTGGGTTAAACCTTATCTGTGCTAGCTTTACAATACTTTAAGTGATTAAAGTAAAATATATGCAAATTTCCCTTTCCTGCTCACAAATTAGTATGTCCTAAAGAAGTGGGAAATACAAAATCAGACAAAAAGAAATAATATAAAAAGATATACCTGTGGCTATGTTTAGCTCTTCTCTGATCCTTTTTGAGTCTCAGTTTTCTGATCTGTAAAATGGGGAGAACAAAATAAATCTGGAAAGATTGTCTTTAGGATTAAAGATGAGGGCTGTTACATGCCTGGCCTGGGGATGATAAATACCTTCTGTTATGATTGTGACCGTGAGTTGTGGGAGCAGCAGTGACAATAGGAAGATAAGAACTTAAATATCCAGGCCTCAGGGCTATTCACCAGGCTGACATGAGGTTGCCCTGGCCCTGGAAGAAAATGTGCATGGCAATATTTCCTAAGGAACATAATAAAGACAACTAAGAGGGAATTTCTTTGCCAAAAAAAAAAAAAAGGATATATTTTGCTTACATTTCAGATTTACACTGAAATTTAGAATAGTCAGTTATAATTCAAGAGGGGTTTCTTGAAGGCCTCATATGACAAAAAAAAAAAGAAAAAAGAAAAAAGAAAAACACAGTCAGAATAGTTCCACAATAAGGGGGCCAAAGTTCTCCTATAATCTCTCCATTACGGCCTTGGCATATATTATTGCTTAAAAAAAAAAAATCTTCCCTGAATGTTAGAAATACATAAATCTTGCCATCTCACATGCACTGCAGATGATGTCAGACTGTCCTCAAAGCTGAAACGGGTCAAGGGCAAAGGCTTCAATGCTTACAATAAAAGCCTGAATTTGAATTCCATTCAAATCCCAATGTTGGGAGCCTGCTGCCCTAAAGGGAGCTGGAGTTTTTGGAGAATACCTGTTTACTCTGCATACGGAGTTCCAGGATGATAGAAGTTCTGCAAACAGAACTTCTTCCCAGAATTGACTCCTGTTCTCTGAGGATGTGCTGGCTTCTGCACATGTTCCCTACTAACCAGGAAAACTTGTTTTCCGCACTAACTTACTCATCTGTATAAGCAAAAACACAATTGCGTGCTATTTTCTTGTTCCTTTGTTCATATCTATAATAAAAGCTTGGGCTGGGAGAGTGAAAGGCAGAGCTGCTCTCAGTGGCACTCTCCCCAGACTCCCCCCATTGCAAATTCATTTAGACTCCAAGTCTTCATTAATGGCAGAGAACTTCATCGGCTGTCCTGTCTGCAGCAGTGACGACAAAACAGGGACATCTGAGTACCCCAAGAGCCATTATTCCTGACAGTCAACTTGAACTTTCAGAGGATAAAATCCATACCCAAGTTTCATTTTCCTTTCTCCATCAACTACTCACAGTATCTTTTTTGTCTCACCAAACAAATAAAAATGACCGGTTTGGATGGCATGGGTGTATTTTTATTCCGTTTGTTATTGTGATAGTTTTAGTTCATCCATGAAAATTCAAAGACATGATACCTTCTGAAAATGAAGTCCTAGAAAGAAACACATGATCTTGGCTCAAATCTAAGGGAGCAGCAATGCACGTGACAAGGTGAGTGGCACTTGGAGGGTCCCAAAAGAAGGCACCTGGAGGGTCCCTGCTGACGGCCTCTGAGGCTCTGGAGGCCCTGGAGCAGTGAAGTAGAGACAGTATCCTTCTCAAAGGCCCTGAAGAGGCACACACGACTTCCTTCTGCAACTAGCATGTTTGTTACTGAAAAATAACCTTGAATTGCTGCAGCAAGACTAATAGAACTTTCCCAACTGAGTAAATTCGAATTGCCTGGACCCTGAGATTGAAAGACTGGTTATTTTTATTCTGCTTGTTAAGGAAACAGCTGTGCTGTTTTTTAAATAGGGATTTACAGTGAAATATATTACACACTGCAACCTAGAACACACGAAAGGATGAAATAAAATTTTCATCCTTAATCTTTACTATACACCATGCACTGCTATTTTCTGTTTATTACTTTTTAAATGACAGTTACGTTGCAAACCGAAGTGTTTCTTCCCCACAAAGAGGTTATAATCTACAGTCTGAAGCATCCTGGGCTGATGAAAACTGTGCTTCTGGCACATGCATAACCTCACCCTGTTCCTTTATCCAGAAGCTGTAGGGTCAAAGTTTGGAAGGGCACCTATCATTGGTGCCTCGTTCGTCCTACAGAGTGGGGGCTCTCCTATCTCTATGAGGTAGGGGTCCATTCTTCTATACAATCATCACAGAATGAAATTTGGAATTACATCTAAGTGAGGAGAGATTTCCCCACTGGACAAGTATATCAGATCTGAACTTCACTCTCGGAGTCAAGTGAAATCCCAAACTTGACTCTAGGACATGGGGGTTTGGGTGTGAGATCATATGCAGTGGACAAGATTGCAGAGGGTACATCCTGTAATGTCTCTGGAATATTCCCTGAGGGGACTCAATCCAACATAGTGCACCATGAGAGTTGTGACCTTGCAGTTGGGCATCCTGATCTGCCAGCCATGGAGTTGAATATATTCCCAATGCTCTTCCCTGGCTGCCTAAAGATCCATTGCCATCATGAACACAGAGCAGCTATCTGAACCAGAAAGTTCATGACCAGGAGACCTATTCAGTGGAAACAAATGGTCACTGACGCCCTTTGCCTTGGGGGGGCAACACCACCTAAGACAGAAATTCAGGAAAAACTAGCTAAAATGTACGAGACCATTTCTGATGTCATCTTTGTATTTGGATTCAGAATCCATTTTAGAGGTGGCAAGAAAATTGGCTTTAGCATGATTTATGATTCCTGGGATGATGCAAAGAACAATAACACAGACTTTGAAGACATACCTGCATGAGAAGAGGCTTCAAGAAAACAGCAAAAGAAACACAAGAACAGAATGAAGAAAGTTAGGCGGCTGCAAAGGCCACCGTTGGTGCTGACAAAGAGGAGGAGTAACAATTCTGCAGGAACTTTATAGGTGATGATGATGCAGAATTCTCATGAGAGGATTCTTCAGGCCTTTAAATACATATTCCAAATGCTCAGAGAGGCACTCGTTTTGCCCTATCCCTGGGTTATATAGTCTCCCCAAATCAGGGATTATGGCCCACCTGTGCACCCCAACCACTGTGAATGATCTTCCTTTCATCTCCCCAAGACAGGGGCTGCTCTACTTTTTTTTTTTAACTCTTACATTTTTTTATATTCCCCATACAATTGCAACCCCCTTATTTTGACCCCCATCCTCCTTCCCCCCACCCCCATAGTGTGTCTCTGGTTCATAGTTTTTTGTTGATTTTGATTTTCACTTTCTTATAGTTATTCATTTTCCTGGTCCCTTATTTAAGTTTTCTAGATTCCTGCTATGAGTGAGACCATCCGGTATTTTTCTTTTTCTTTCTGGCTTATTTCGCTGAGCATGATCCCTTCCAGCTGCATCCATGTTGCTGCAAATTGCATGTGCTTATCTTTTTTGATTGCTATAACTCTTAGACTTATTTTTTTTAAGTTTTATTTATTTATGCATATAAGAGCTGTGGCGCATGCCAGAGATGCAGAGGGTAAGAGGATTCACCAGAGACAGAGTGGGGAACAGAACAGGAAGATACACTGAAATACACTGTTGAGGGAAGCAGTGGGCTAGATAGGAGAGGTCTGCTGCCCCATATCTGGGTCAGTTCCCTGGACGGGGATCAAACTCATGCTGTAGTGGCTGCGGATAGCTTCATAGTGCTGCGTCTTAACCCCTTGCAGACAGGGGCTGCTCTAGGTTTTGGTTTCCTTTTAGTTCATTTGAGAATTACAGATCTTTCTTGTCAGATCCTTAAACACACTTCTCCCCACTCTGACAGTCAATGCTGTTCTGACTTCACAAGTAAATCCTTGTGGCATTTCTCAGGGTATAGGAAAATCCATCTTTTCTAAGTGGCTCTTCCTTGGCTTTAAGTTTCTTATTGAGCAGGACTCTGTTGTCTCTTGTTTGTCTCTTCTTGTCTTAAGCTTGTCCAGAAGCTTAAGACCATTAATAATTATCACCCTGATTTACTTGTGCAGTCTTATTTTTGTCTACCTGTCTTGTAATTTTTTCCTTTAATGAACATATTTTAGTTGTCACAACTCTCCCCTGGAATTGCATGATCTTTGATATTACCAATTAAGGGCCTCCTCCTTAGTAAGACAGTCATCAGACCATGATCCTCGGCTGGGTAGCACATTATAATCACTGTGGGAGCTCACTCTGGAGCCCAGGCAGCACCTCAGACCAGCTACATCAGCGCCTATGGGGATGGGGCCCATCTGTTGGGATTTCTAAAGCTCTCCCAGAGATCACAAAGTGCAGCAAGGCTGGGAAGCACTGCTTATTATTCCTATTTACAGTGAGCATTTCTAGGTTTAGACATTTCCTAAGCAGCAGGAGAGCAGAAGCTACAACATCCCGGCCTGTAGTCCACACCCACAGTGAAAACTTCCTGGCTGGCAGTCCAGGAAGATCATTTGCAAAGGTTGCATCTCAAACCAAGGCTTGCATGTCTAAGAAGCAGTCTTTTAAATCAAAGGAAAGCCAGCCGCTCCACAGCATAACACAGTCTGGGGACTTAACTGTGCACCAGCCCTAGAAGAAACACATCATCAGAGTGGAACCTCTCTGATGATAACACCTCAGGGGTCCAGAATTAAGACATAAAGAAAAAGGGAGATAAAGAGCTGTGGGCAGTGGTGACTGTGTGTAGGAGCATCTCTCTGTAGGAGCCAGGAGGGCTGCAAAGAGGAGGTGGCCTCTGACCTTGTTTATTTTAAAGGAGCAGGAATTTCCTAGGTAGAGAGGAGCAAGAAAGGCATAAAGTGTTTGGAGGCACCAGAAGTTCTGTGTGGCCCAGGTAGCCACGATTCTTCATGCAAACCCACCAAACCACTTCTAAGTGAGAAAAACAACTTGGACCCTCCAAAAGCTGAAACTTCAAGATCAAAATTAAAGACTCCAAGCCACCAAAAGGTACCCATCCCAAAGGTCTGTGATAAATTGCCAGGTCTGTGAAGATGAGTGGGTTGTTGTTCAGAAGACAGAAGGATGCAACCAGGATCGAAGGGTAAGGTGAAAGCAGAGAAGACATGGCTGCTGAGCCTTGGCTTAGGATGATGAAGAAAGAGTCCTAGTCAGTTACCTTTTCTTTTTATACTTTGCCTGATAAGCTCAAATATAAACTCCCAAGAGGAGCAATGCTTCCCATCTCCAAGAACGCAGGACACAGCCCTGCCTCCCTTAGGCCTGAGAAAAGCAGCATTTGTCAATGGAATAGAAAACATTCTGGGAATTAATGGAAGGGGTGAAAGGATGTGTTTAAGAGAAAGCATTTTAAATATACCATCATCTTCTTCAATATAGAGTCTTCTCCTGAAAAACCGCTTCTTAAAGCTTTTCTAGTCAAGAGCTGACAGGGTTTGACTCAAGCTTAGTCTAACCTTCCTGTGTGGGGTGCACATGAAGCCCTCAGACCCCTCAACTACCAGACTGGGTACCACCCACCCCCACTCCTGTTAGAGAGGAGGGCTTTTCAATTCTTTTGCTCTCACTTCCATTTTCAATTCTGACCAGTGTTCAGAGGATCAGCGAAGTCTGCCATTGCCAAGAGCAGAAAGCTGGTGCGGAGGAGACAGCAGAATTCTCCCTGGTGACACCTCCCAGTGGCCAGCTGGTTATAGCTGGAGGCAGCAAATATTTTGCCTTTGTCAGGAACCCAAGGTGCTGTAGGCAGCTGCTGGCCCAGGGCTGGCACAGGTTCAGCCTGGCTAGGACAGTTGAAGACCTGCAGGGCCTGAACACAGAGCAGGCCACCTGCAGAAAGCACCAGCTCCCTCCTTCTTCCTGACCCAGCCCTAGGGTGACAATAAGACTTCTGTGAGTCACTCCAGGACAGGGCTTGGGTCTGGGAGACCCCTGAAGCAGCCACTATCACAGTTGCAGCAGCTAAGAGTGTAGACCGCAGCCAGGCCCAGGGCTGAAGAGTTTCACACCAGGTCTGGTGTTACAACCGAAAGGGGTACCCTTATTTTCAAGGGTTATCTGTATCCCACACAGAACCCTTCCAGGTCCTAGGAGGCAGCCCATGTCTCTGAGGTGGGTCTAGGGTTTGGAGCCCAGGATAGGGAACCCTATCACATGCCACCCACGAAGACAGAGTGTGCTGAAGAACATTCATATCTCTGAAACTGGCAGCCACACAAACGTAAGCAGCCCAAAGAGGGAGTAAAAGGAATGTAGTTCCCACTTTTTCTCACATATACAGTATAAACTCTGGAAAAACCAAGTCATCACATGCCTGGATCACACCAAGGTGCCTCTAACTTTTGCTTCTCCCAAACGCAAAACCCCACAATTTCAACACTAATGTAGTAACTAGGGTACCTCTCCCTGTTCTCATTTTCCTTCATCACCTCCATCTTTGTTCAAAGGACATTTTCTGTTCCTTTTTTTCACAATTCATATCCTTGTTTAACATTTTTTTATTGAGGTAATATTCATTTTCGACACTGTACATAACTTGGGGGTATAGGTTCTCATCTTTTCAGATGTATGTTACCACCATCAAAACTCCAATGTCTCCTGACCCCAACCCTGCCCTCATTTTGACTTTAAAAGTGAGAGATGCTACCATTCACATCTATATGAAAACAGTTTGCAGGCTGTGGAAAAAAATTAGCATTATGAAAGAAAGGATAATTTAGTAATAGTACAAGAACATTTTCTTCTTAAAAAGAATCTTCTTTTGGTTCCAGAGTCATCTGCTGTTTCTATTCACAGGGATACCCATGCAGGTGGGCATCTGGGCCTGTTCGACTTCTGCATCCTGGTCTGCTAGCAGCTCTAGTCTTCCTCGGGTTAAAGCCTCACTACTCCTCAGTTTGCAAGGCCCCTTGCTAGGTTCTGAGGCCACATTTTCCAATGGACATGGATTACCTTGAAAGCTGGGGCCCAGTTCTTAGGTCCTCGCACTGTAAGAAGGCAGGGAAATACTCCAGAGACAGAGCTAGGGAAAGAAATGGAACTCAGACTGCAGAAAGGGGGGGAGGTTCTCTTCCTTGGTGGTTCCTACTGCAGGCTTCGGTCACAGGGTTAACTTGTCAGCAACGCCATCTTCATCACTAGTCCAGGAGGAGGTAGAGCCATAGTTCCCAAAATCAAAATGAATAATGACGGTGTTGATAATGGCTAACGTTTATTAAGCATAGTAACTATGCACCAATCACTGTTTTAAAAACTTTATTAACACATTAAACCATCACCACAACCCTCTGCAGAGTTAAGTACTATTATTTCCACAGTTTTACAAATGAGGAAACTGAGAAACAGAAAGGCTAAGCAACTTAGTGTAATCACAAAGCAAATGACAAAACAGGTCTGGTTCCACAATACCACACACACATACACACACACACACACACACATACTACTTTCCCCCACATCTCAGCCTGGCTTTGGTCTCCTCACCCCAGAGCATGGGTCAGTAGGTCCAGTTGACTGTCATGAAACAGTATAGCCCAGTGGCCAAGAGACTGCTCTTTGGGCCAACTACTTGGGTTTAGAGCTCGATTCTACCATGTAATCAACTTGGACAGATAATGGAGGCTTTCTTGCCAGTCTCCTCAGCTATAAAATAGGGGTAAGAACTGTAACCATGTACCCCACAAGGTGGGGAAACAGGTTAATGTATGTCACAGAGGCTGGTGCGTGGCACATGCTCAGTGTTTCCTTATTATCTTGAAGGCCTCTAATTTGTGAAGGGAAAAAAATAAGAACAATATGGGAAGAGCTGACATGGAGAAAAGAATTTGCAGACACCAGCCTAAGAATTCTGTACCAACTTCTCAGGTGAAAACTCATGAAGGCCGCTGCCCACTTTCTCCTCCGCTTGGGAAACATAAGCTAACACAGCATTCCTTGCACACCTAAGAGACGTGTGCATGTCTCCATCCTGGATCTCGGGCCCATATTTAAGATCCCCGTTAAAGCAGATGGTATGTTGACCCAGGCACGCCACCTCTCACTTTGAGAAGTAGCTGATGTGAGCAGATTTCTGTGTCAAAGTACAAAGACTCAGGAATCTTTGTTGCTGCAAAGATGCAAATTCAAGTGGAAACTATGCACGTTAGTGCCTGCTGTGCAGGGGCCAGGACAAATAAAAAAAACAACCACTGTGAGATGGAATGCAGTCTGTGGCTAAACCCTTAAGAACACCAAGCTACTTCTAAGAAATGTGTGCTGTGTCTTATTAGAAATACTGATGTTGTTAGAGGTGGGTAAGGGCAAAAATAGCCATCAGAGGATTTCATGATGGTGGGACAAGAAGGATCTGACAGCAGGAGAAGGAGGCCTAAGACCGTGAAATGTGACATGGCTTCACGAAGGGGAACATTCTTACAAGTGGAGAAAGCAGCCAACACCTCAAGCCTCCTCCTCGCTCCCAGACTAGCCTCCCACTCCAAACTAAATCAATCCAAGCACCAGCAGGTGAAACTCTGGCATCTGATGAGCCCACCAGAAAGCTAACTGATGCAATTTCTCCTAAAGCCACTTGAGGTTCTCGGTAATCACATGCATTCTCTCTGCCTAATCTGCAGGGCACTTGTGCGGCCTGAGAAGACATTTGTGTGGCCTGAGAAGCCATTTGTGTGCCACTCCGGCTCATGGTTAAGACCTGTGCTGCTGCTGAAACCAGTCTACAAAGGTGCAAGGGTTTTTCTCTATTCTGTCTTAGTAAGTTATAATAGATAGGATAGCCTTTAAAATTTTACTTTTATAAAAACTCCAGTGAAGATTTTTAGAGGATTTTGAAAAAGTATACAGTCTACAAATTGATTAGGGGATAATTGACAGCTCTGTACTAATCTAGGTTTTTACAAGAATATGTTCCTGTTATTCATTTAAGACAGTTTTATCATTTCTCAGTAAGGTTTTGTACTTTTTCTATATAAAGCTACTGAACATGGGCCTCCCTGGTGGTATAGGGGTTTAAGTCTCAGCACTATCACTGCTACGGCCTGAGTTCGGTCCCCAGCCAGGGAGCTAACTTACAAGGTACAGCAGACCTCTCTTGTCTCACCTGCTGCTCCCCTCAGCAGTGTATTTCAGTGAATCGGCTGTTCTGCTCCCCACTCTGTATCTGGTGATTCTTCTCACCCCCCGTACCTCTGGCCAATACTTCAGCTCTTCTACGCAAAAATAAATAAATACAATCTTAAATAAAGCTATTGAACATTCATTATTAAAATTTATTAATTAAATTGTGTTTTTAACCAATGTTGTAATGGGAAATAAACACAAACTTCCAAACAACAGAAAAATCAAATTTACTTCTTACCCTGCCATGTGTCAAAATGGAAGAATCTGTTCTTAGCTTTATTGTGACTTGGGATTTTTCCTTCTTTTGCTATACAGCTATAGTCAATATTCACAAAATTTAAGTTGGATTATTTTTCACTTAGCATTATTTTATATGAACTTTTCTGTCTGTTTTCATAATACACAAATTCATTATACCTAATAGTAGTAGTATATTTCATTTTCTACCATTGTTTTTATTTAATAATTTTCAGAGTTTTTTTCCTTCTTTTTTCAGCATTCCCCTTTATTTTTCTTCTTTTGGGGTATTTCTCCAGGATATGGTCTCAAGCATATGTTTACCAGCCCAAAGGATGTGACCTTCATGGTTCATCATACTCTACATTGGTGCTTTCCAGAAATATTGTACTAATTTACATCAGTATGTGAACAAAATTTTCTCAAAAACCTTGCCAAATTTTTATTTTGTAATTATAATTTATTATTACCACCATTGTGTGATTTTGTACTTTAAGTTTCGATAATTACTAGGGAGGGTGCCTCTGTTTCCAAGGGTTTGTTTTCTATTTGTATTGCCTCTTGTATGAACAACATGTTCAGATTTTTTTGGCCACAGATTCAGTAGAAATAATATTGCCCTTGTGGATCTGATTCCATCCCCTAGAGATTCTGGATGCTAATTTTTTTCATCCATTCCATTTATCACAGAATTTTCTCCCTAAGTCACTTTGACTTAAAGAAGTTTTGCTCAGCCAACGCCAACAGAGGTCTCACTCAGGTGGATCATCAATTCACCCCAGGTTCCCAGTGCCCTATTTACTGGTGACTGCACATGGTAATCCCCTCATAAATTTTCCTGAAGGCAGCCTGGTTTTCAAGTTCCCCAGCTCCCTAATGAGCTGTATTCCTCATTTGTCAAATATACCCAGCAATTATTCAATGCTACCGTGTGCTCCTGGGGAAAAAATCAGGGGCACTATTTTCATGATTGCCACCTTGGTCATGTCTGATTTACATTAAGTCATTCTGGTAAGACCACACATGCACACTGAGGTCTCAAGACGCGTTGTAACCAGACTCTGGTAAGAGAAGGAATCCAAGCCAAGATGTTATCAATGGGCAAATGGGGTAGGAGAGTAGGGTGGGTGGGGGGGACCAACTTCAGGGAAAGACAAAATTAAATTAAATAAATTGAAACAAAACTAGAATACTTGAGTGTTCAGTTAGCTACAGTTAACAATATTGTATGCTGGGTCTGAAAGTTGCTAAGAGAGTAGACCTTAAAAGTTCTCACAACAAGAAAAAAATGATAATTGTGTGTAATGGACACTAACTAGACTTAGGGTAGTGACCATTTCACAATATACTCACATATCAAATTATATGGCGTTCACCTAAAACTAATACAAGGTTATATGTCATTATATCTCAACCAAAAATGTAAAGAAATACAAAACTTAAGTATTTGAAGCATGTTACGGAAGTGGAATAGGTCAATCTAATTAGCTCAGAGAATATCCACTATTTAGAACTAAGATTATCTTTTGCAAGCATTACCCCAAATAGTGAAAAAAAAAAAGACAAAACAAAAACCTAAGAATTTATAGGAAATGCTGAAGGTCACAATTTCCTTGATTTTAAAAATATCACATATGTGTGGAATATAAAGAAATAAAGCAAATGAACAAAACAAAAACTAACCCTTAGACCATGGCAATAGAATGGTGATTACCAGAGGGGTTAGGGGGTGGATTCACAAGTGAGGAGGTCAGCTGGACGGCAGTGGGTGGAAACTAGGCTTGCTGTGGTATATACTTTTGTTGTGGTGAGAATCTGTGTACCTAAAACTTACAGAGTGGTGTAAAGCTCACTTTTTTAAAAAATGGCAAAAAAAAAAAAAGTCCATCTTAAAGTTACTGTCCATCTCTTGGTGTTTTGGGTTTTTTGCCCCTGTAGGAAGGATTTCCCCAGGTGGGAGAGTGTATCCCAGTATATTTCCTCCCTGGCTCAGTTTTTTCTTATTCACAAGTTTAGACTTTATAGTCACCCCCCATCCACCCATCCCTACTTTCCCACCCCAGCTAACTCCTGGCTACATCTTGGGTCTCTAGAGAGGTCGCCGGTAGGTGGTAGAGAAGCTATTCCAAAGACCACATGTCCGATTGGTGAGGAGAAAGGGCATTTTCCAGGGCAGTCAACACCACTAGATTGAAGTTCCAGGTTCTCCATGCCAAAGAGCTGCTCTTGCTGTTGAGTTGCTGGCACTTACTAAGCACTTGGACTACGTCATGACCCAAGTTCAGCGCTTTCATGTCATATCATCACTTCATCTTCACCAACACTATTACCCCATCTTACACATCAGGCAAAGCGAAGTTTAGATAGTTGGCCAAGAACACTCAAGTAATAAGAGAACTGAGGGGTCACATTATAACATAGCTGGCCCTCAAAGTGTGGGAAAATGACTTGATGATTTGTAACACATCATAATGTTTCCCACAAATGTATGGTTTTTAATTATAATAACTTTAAAAAGCACACACAGGGTTTAATATCCTCCCTACTAGTTAATTTCCTGGGTGACTGAAAACAAAAAGCCCCGAAATCATTTCCCAAGCAAAGTGCAGTAAACATCTTACTATCTTTTGTTCTTTCCAAATAAACAAGCAAGCAATTTTCCTCTCCACAGCCGTAAGATATTAGAGATCACAGAGTTGGGGGGGGGGTGTGTGGAAGGGTGTCAGGGTGTTGGTGCAAGCCATGTGAGGTTGTGGAGGTAGAGAGTGGAAAGATGGGGACCCAGCCTGCAATTCAAGAAGCTTGTATGTTAGCCCCAACTCCACCACTAACTCACCTTTCTGGACCACGGGTTCCTCACGGGCACAAGGAAACCAGCAAATTATATGGTTTCTAACATCCCCTCCAGCTTTAAATTTCTAACAATTGATGAAGCTGGTGGTGTCATCTCACTGTGTCCAGAGGTGTAGATGCAGCGCCCCCTACTGGCAGCCTCTTTGCTGCGACGTTCTGTCACCAGCTCCGCGCGCCCCCTGCTGGTCCTGCTGTAGGGCGGCCCCACCTGGGGATGTGGAAAGGGCAGCCAGGGAGGAGTCAAGCCGGGTCCAAACTCCAACTCTGCTCAAAAGTGTACAATACCAGGTGTTGCTGAAAGAAATATGCCTAGGATTTAGATGGGCAGCTCTCTGAAAGAGGACAAAGGCTTACGGAATACTTTTGGAGGGAGTGACAGGTGGGGGTCGGGGGCAGCTGGAATGGCTTGTGCTTAGCCTCACCGACAATGAAAACCTACAATTTTAAATTTAAGTATGGAATATTCTCTCAAAGCAAAGGGTATATTTATTCTCTGAAAGTGAAAAATAAATTCTTCTATAGATTTTGTGTGTTTAAAATGTAAGGCAAGAAGAGTTTCCAATCTTCCCCCAAGTGTGCCTGTCAGCTTCAATCGGCTCACCTTTGGGGCTTAAAACAAGCCCCAGGTACTTCTTTCTCAGCAACGTGACCTGCCATTTTGAAGGTTACAGCCTCCTCTCCCTTCCTCCCCTGGGGCATCTGATGGAGAACACGGATCCTTTCTACTTAGACTCTAGAAAAACACATAAGGCATCACACATTTTAAAAAATATTTTTAACTCATTTCTAAAGGCTTTAGAAATGGCTTAAAAAATGAAAATGAAAAATCCTAAATCCTGAATCTGAAGCCCTCAGCAAAGAAATGGAGCTAATAATCTCCTGCTCCCTTATCGTCCCCTACTTCTTCCTGAAACCTCACACCTGAAGATGGGGGTGTTCTGCCAGCATCTCACCTTGTTGTCACTCACCTTCCCTATAAGCCCAAAGAAGAGAGAAAGGATGGGAGTGGGCTATTTTTGGGGGTAGGGTGGGGTGGGGCAGGAGCAGGAGGGCAGTGAAAGAAGAGGCCATCAGAGCTGGTCTGGGCATTAAGGAGCCAGTATCAGAGTAACATCCCACAGTGTCCACTTACTCCAAGCCCCAGCAGAAATCCAATCTAGGGTGAAGTTCATTTTCCCAATAAGCTCCAGGAGATCTCATTCTCCCCATTCAGAGGTATCTGGCCCTCTCATGCCTGCATGAATGGGAGAACCAGCTTGGCCTGTTCTCTAAATCAAGGGCTCCCAGTTTCCACCCTGTGGTCCAGGCCCTTGGAATAGTTTTCCAAAGTCAACCACAGTTGACTCTGATTTCCTCTACTCTCCTCTCACCTCTTTCTTTTCTCTTCCCTTTCTATGCCTCCAAATGTAATCCAATCAAAACAACACTGACTGATTTTAATTCTTTCCCTCGTCTTTCACTCCAGCTCTGCTCAGAAGGCTAGAATCAGAGCTGGTGGAAACAGAATTCTTTGCAGTAGACTGGGAAGAGCCAAAGACTCTAAGTGCTACAGGCGGAGCCTCTGTTCCCACCTCTGGAATCTATAACTAAAAATGGGAGGTTCTGTGCTACCTGCCCCACCTAATGAAGGGTGGAACTGAGCTGTGAGGGGAAGCCAAAAAGGACCTGGGAAAGAAGACTTAGAGGAGGCACATGGAGCAGAGAGATGTGTGAAGAAGCCACACTTGCTTCTCAGCCTTGGACTTACACCAGGGACTTGGGGGACATAGAAGGAAACGTTCGGAAGAGACTTGGATGAGAGACCTGTGGGGAGGCTGACAATGGCCGCCTTTATCTTGACTTATACTTTGATTTTGCTCCTTTCCTTCCAGACTTCCCTGGCCCTTCCACCCTTTTCCTATGGTTCCCCACCAGATGGTGCCTTAGACTCGTAGCAGGCTTTTGGGCCTCAGTGGTCCTGCTTTGAGCCAAACCTGTTTGGGTGGGCATTTACCCATGAGGGGATGGGTAACTTCAGGTGTTTCATTAGGAAACTATTATCCTTTCTCTCTTCTCTCTCTATGCTTCTCTCTCTATGCTCTCTTCTCTCTCTATGCACTAATTCTATTCAAGTTCTTTTCTATGGAAGGTCTTACCCACTGAGAGAATGTTTTGTCATTGTGCTGCAGATGGTGGCAGAACCTATTTAGAGTGTACGGGGTTTGAGCATCCTGGGTGCCCCTCAATTCACCTGCTAACAAATCTAGGCTGGTATTTCGTTTTCACTTTGGCCAACAGATTGGAGTAAAGTGACGATGTGTGATTCTCAGGCCTAGAACTCAAGGGGACTTATAACTTCTGCCTTGGTCTTTGAAATGCTGCATGCGTCACCATGAAAGATAGTTGGTGTAGCCTAACAGAGAATGAGAAGCCCTAAGAAAAAGAACGGAAGCACCAGCCAAGAGTCAGTGCCACTATCAGCCATGAGTGAGGCCGAGCCTCCAGCTGAATGCAGCTGCAGGGGGCCCATGTGAAGCCACAGAGCATGAGACATGATATAGCACTCTTGTCTTAAGTCACTCAGTTTCAGGATGCTAGGCAGCAACAGGTAACTGAAATGGACAGTTTTACTTTTCTCTCTATTGTTTACATAATAAGGTAGCAGAATTCTTTCTGACTCCATTTTGACTGGGGCACCAGTATGATAGATATCAGATACTTACCATGAATGTGAAACTAAATCCCTTCTACAGAATCCACAAGGGAAAATTATCAAGACCTGGCTCCATCTTTCTTAGATGTCTCATACAGATCAAGGATCTGAAGAGGAGTTGAAGGAGGAGGTAAAGAGATTTTGGGGGAAATAGCTGTTAATGTGCTATGAGTATTCACCTTGTCATCCAAGGAAAGAGAAGAGAGTTGACATGGACTTAAATGAAGCACTTTGAGGGTTTTGGAAAAATCTGGGGTACAGCATATATGCAGCTTCCAGATTCATGACTCTCACCCTAAAATGGGCTGTGATGTTAGGATGAAGGGGCATTTGGTGACTGGTCTGCTCTTGTGAGGTTTCTTGGGTAAAGAGTGTTCTATGGGCCAAATGTGATAACTCAGAAGAGAGAGCTGGTATAGGGTCTCATAAAACCACCTAGAGGAGGAGAGAGACCCCAGTGGCAAGAAGTTGGAGGTGGGCACTAGATTGCAAGGGGCTTAGAAAGAAACCCTATGGGATCTCCTGGAATAAAGAAACTTTACTGTGTCCAGAGAATCGTAAGAGGAAGATGCTTAACAATGAGGTTCTGGAGACCCCACCACAAAGCCCAGCAAAGAAGAGTCCACATCAAACACTGCCCAGACATCTTTCTAACTCCATTATCCCTAACTCCTTACCTGCCCCCCAATTCTGGAGGGTTTGGGAACTAGCCAGCAAACTGAGAATTGCAAGAAAGAAAAAAGCTTAAGGCAGAGACCACAAAGAGGCTGCCATCTTACCCACCAACCCTTCCCATGGGAGACCCCTGCTTGAGATGGGCTTGACATTGAAATGAGAAGTTGCACCAACATTAAGTCAGGTTCAAAGGTTTGATTATCAACTTGGGCTAGATGTTCCAGTTTGTGACTGAGACAACGCAACTTAGAATGACATGAGGACTGTCTGCCTCCTAAGAATGAGTTGAAAACCTTACTCAGTTTTCACATTAACCTTCCTCTGTCAATAAAATTTATTAATAAAGTTAATAAAGGAAAACGTGGGAGAAAGGTAATATTTTCATTCCATCGCTAATTGTGTGTGTTGAACACAGTTACATTTATTTTGTCTATTCACCATTTCTCCAGAATACTCTTCAAGAGACATTAAAAAATTCTCTTGGAGCAGTTTTTTCCCCAGTTACCCATATTTCTCTTGGCTTACAGTATCCTCCCACTAATACAAACTAGGTGGGTTTATAACTTATCACATGATTACATTTATCCAGGTCCAGAAAGGCTCCAGCTGCTCATCATTTAGGACTCAGCAGCCACTGAGTCTATAAACTTGGAAATAGATTTCCCCAGGCGCTTAAGGCGTTGGAAAGCTTTATCCCCATGACCATGAGAAGAGGTCAGTACAGGTGTCTGTTGGCTTCAGGCCAGTCTCACTTGTCTGGAAGGCAAGATTTCTCATGGCTACCTGCCTAAGAGCTTTCAAAGACTGAGATCTGTATGTGAGTTTTTGGACTTCATGCTGGGAAGTTGAAATACAATAGAGAAGATGGGTTGGCATAGCCTACTTTTGAACTTTCAGCAAGTAAATTTTTATAAATAAAAGATGTGATCAATTATTTAGCATAACCAAACATGCTTGAAGAATCTAGGTATCACTTGCTAGTTCTCCAAAATTTAATGCATAATCATAGAGATGTATAATGCATAAAGACATGGCCCCGATGAACACCATCTTAGGAGACGGAAAGGCATCGCATTTCAATCAATTATTTGCAGGTGATGTGGTGCATTTATTCATGGAGAGCAATAAAGCTGAGATGGGAAAGTAACATCAATTTCTTTTCTGTGGGAAGGTATGTGAGTCAATGAGGACATACATTAGCTGAAGAACAAGGTGCAGAGACCTGTTTTTGACTATAAACAAATGATGCCACGGGAGTTTAATGGGTTCTCTGACAGTTACTCCTTAGTAATCGCCACCCCAGGAAGAAATCTTGTAGGCTGTCTTACAAAAAACATTGTAGGATGAACCTTAAAGATTTTTCAAGGTCCAGGCCATGGCCCTCAATCTCATTGGCACTAAAGTCTGATCTTGCGACTCCATTTCCCACAGATCATTTCTTTGGGGTTAATTTGTATTACCCAACCTCACAGCCTAAACCAGAGAGTTTACAAATGCACAGCATTCTCAAAGTCCACATTGCCAATGCATTCTTTCCTAACAGGCAGACCTCTGTGAAAGCCAAATCATAAGCACTGGGAGCTGGGTGGATATGGCATCAGAAAAGGGAGAGGTGTGCACATGGAATGTTTTAGGTAAGGCAGCCTGAGGTGTCCACTCACAATAGACAGTGGCTAGTCAGTGGTTTTCAGTCTTTATGCCTGTACCATTTAGAGTTGTCAAATCATTTTGTAATGGTGTCACATGGACACCATTTAAAAATAAAATAACAGAGAGTATTACATGTAATTGAGGCAGGTACAAGTGGTGTTAAGAGAACAGACTCTAGGGAGCCTCCCTGGTGGTGCAGGGGTTAAGATTCAGCGAAGCCACTTATGACTCTGCAGACCTCTCCAGTCTAGCCTGCTGCTCTCCTTAGTATTGTATTTCAATAAACCTGCCTGTTCTGTTCCCTACTCTGTCTCTGGTGAATCCTCTCACCCCCCACACCTCTGGCCTACGCCCCAGTTCTTCTACACTAAATAAATAAATAAAAGAGAACAGATTCTACACAGGGGACTGTGGTGATGGTGCACGGGTGAACTGGTGGTGGGAATTATATGAGGACTATGCCTGAGAGGAGAAAGCATACATTGTACAAAATGAATAATGATGTAAAATATATAAAATAAGAAAGTGAAGACCGCAAAAAAAAAATTAAAGAGAAAGAGAGAGAACAGACTAAATGCAGGATATGTGGGATCAAATGTTGGCCTGGCCAAATAGCCATATAACCCTGGGCAAATCTATGCTTCAGCTGGTTTGCAAAATGAGCATGATACTAATTCCTACCTCCCAAGGTGGTTGTGAAAATTAAATGACTTAGGACCTATAAAGGGTATAGAAAAATGCCTGACTCATAATAAGAGATATATGAATTTTCATTATTTTTTAAAGATTTATTTATTTATTTATGCATACAAGAACTGAGGTACAGGCCAGAGGTGCTAGGGGTGAGAGAATTCACCAGAGACAGAGTGGGGAACAGCACAGGCAGACTGACTGAAATACACTGCTGAGGGGAACAGCAGGCAAGACAGGAGAGGTCTGCCGTACCATGTGGGTAGCTCCCTGGCCAACTAGGGATCGAACACGTGCTACAGAGGCTGTGGATAGCTTCACAGTGCTGTATTTAACCCCTTGAGCCACCAGAGAGGCCCATGAATTTTCATTATTACCAAGAGAATGTTAAACCACAGAAGTAAGATATCTGTGTATTTTACTTACTTTCTTGAGAAAAGTATCAGATAAGTAACTCTTTCAACTAAACATTGAAATTTCTGTTAGAACATGTTTTCTCAGAGAAACACCATTTTCACCCAAGAGCACTCTTTGGAGGCATTTGGAGAACAAGTGTTTTTTCTCATAACAAGAGAATGTTAAAACACACAAGTGAGATTTCTGTATATTTTATTTACTTTAAGAAAAGTATCAGTCAAGTAAGTCTCAACTAAACATTGAACTTTCAGAGTTAGTACATGGGGGTGATGTAGCTTCCTCACAGGAGTTTGCGAAAATTAAATGAGGTGTTTATTCAAGTATTTAACATTGTGGCTGGCATATAATAAATGTTCAAATAGAGGGCAAGAATCATTATTGTTATGACAACCCTAACAAGACTGCCTGTAATTGCAAACATTACATAAGGACAATCAGAGGAGCAGCCAGCCCGCAACATGCCAGTCGGCCAGCTGTCTTCTGACCCTTCTCTCTATAAAGCACTGGCCACGGTGACAGGTCATTCCTGCCATGGTACAAGGAGAAAAAGAAGCCACTGAGGGCAAAACTGTGGAACAGCCGCATAAAACAAGGAAACCACACCCATCTAAAAGGTTTCAGTTCAGGCCTGTGAAATCAGGAAGAGAGAAAGGAAAAGCTGATGTTTAGGCCACAGTCAAGCTAGTCTCAAAAGGATGAATTCAATAAATTGCAAAAGGCAGCAAGATTACCGCCAGGGAGAAAATGAATTACTTGGGGATTTGAGTGGAAGGTTTTTCTCGCATTGCCATATGAAGAAGTAGTCCCTCAGCAGAGCAAAGGATTTAGAGTCAGGAAAATTTTAATCAGTTTCGGGAGCCCATTTTAACCTAAAAGAGAAAGATTTAATTTCCGGAGTCTTACAGAGGAACCAGAATTTAGACACAATCAAACCAGGGAAAGAGAAAAGATGAGAAGTCCTCTCCACTGTCCAGAAACCTGAAATAAAACACTCGACCATGAAGCTTTGACAAGGCTCAGGTTGAACAGCTAATTTGACTCAGCAAGCGCAGGGCATGATGGGAGTTGGGTTGCAGGGACAAAAAAAAATTTGCAGTTTCTGTATGCTCCCTTTCTTTGATGTGCTAGATGAGGACATCAGCTTCAGCCATGATTACGTTTGCTTTGCCAGGTTGAGGATGCCAGGATTTTAAATTTAAGCTTAAATAATCAATAGGCAATGACATTTATTTTTAACATCGCCCTGGCTGAGAGTTAACACATCTGCTGAAATCCCTGAAGTATATGGGCAAAAAAGAAAAAAAATGCACAGCATCTTTATTATTCCAAAGTGGAATTTAAATTGTATTATTAAATCTGTTCTAGAGAGTCCCACACAATACTGAAGCTGAATAAACAGTACAAATGAGTTTCTTAGAGGTTAATGTAAGGAGAAAACAAGATGGAAAGAAACAAAGAGGATTCAACGTGCTAAATTCATCACTAGACTGCAGAACTGGGCTGAGTTAATGGGTCACATAATCAGTGAACAACGCTCTTCAGTGGAAAAGGCCAGAAGGAAGAGAGAACAGTGGCTTCTGCCATTATCACCAACATCATCAATAAGTATGATTCACTAAATCTGTGAGTCATTTGAGGTCATTGTTCTCAAGAAGCTTACAGGGTATTTAAGGAAACAAAACATGTACATAACAGACAAAAAATAATGCAAGTTGGGCCAAATGGGCAATGTTTTATTCTCAGAAATTGCTGAGTATATTGATATCACAAAAACATACATCCACCTTGCCGAGCAGACACCACGCATGAAGCTAGACTCAGGGAAACAGCCCCAAAGGCAAACACCATGCAATTTCACTTTAAATCACCCAGTGATTAAAGCAGAGTTGCGATATGAAGCTATTAGGAATCTCAGCCCTAAAAGTCACTAAAGAACTGCCTTCACTGCTGTTTATGATGGTCAGTTTTAGCCTCGTGCAGCCTAGGGAATCATTCCTCTGAAATGACTTTGAGGTTTATATTCTTATGCATACTTAAACCTGTTTAGGAAGGCCATATAAGTGTAGTGGCTAAGAGCAAGAACTCTGAAATCAGGCCTCCTGATTTCAAAGCCCAGTTGTACACTTAGCTGTGTAACTATGGCACGTAACTTCTCTAAGTCTGGGTTTCCTATCTGTAAGTGGGAATAATAATAGGATTTGTCTCATATAATCCTGCAATTACATAAAATACTCGACATATTTGCAGCTCAATGGATGGCACATAGGCCACAAAGATGTTTAATTCCATCAATACCATCAACTAAGGTGGCTGAGAGTCTGTTAGTGCGAGATGGCCCTGCATAGTTTGAGGGAGCAGCACATGAGGAAACTGCATGCCCAGAGTCTGCTTAAACATTACTGGTTATTGCATGAGAGGTGATCAAAAGAAATTCGAAGCAAACAAACACACCTTGCAAAGATTAGAATGTGATGGGGACAATGGGTGAGAGTGGTCATTCAGGCTAATAATATTACTTCCAAAAATATTCTGGAAGATTCAGGGAAGAGCCTTGAGTGTCAGGGACTACTGTTTTATTTCTGCCATTGCCAGAGAGCTGCTCGTAGCAAAAAAGTAATGGGATCAAAGGGCAGTTAATTATATCTGTTTTCAGAGAATGTATTGCAGAATAGGGGTGGACAGGCAGGGAGGGGTCAGAAGCCCAAATTCCACGTAGTGTCTCATATTCCAAGCACTCTGTGATAGGAAGTTCCTCTAATGCTCTCTGGCAAATACCAAAGACCATGTTTTCCCCAGAGGTTCCTGACTGAAGTAGAACATTTACTGAAGCGTAGATCCTGGTCCAGGCCAGTGCTTTGTTCTCTGCTCTCAGATCCGTGTTCCTTCCTTCATAGCGCTCACATATTCATCTTGTAGAGTCATCTTCGTCGCTACTTGTCTCCCTAGCCAGTCTTCAAACTTTATGAGAACGGGGGTCAGGTCTATTTTGCTTTCCCTTGTATCTCAAATGCCCAGCAAAGATCTCTGTAAGCATAGCACAAAGCTTTTAGTAGGGCCTCCCTGGTGGCACAAGGGGTTAAGACGCAACCTATGAAGCTCACCGTAGTTGCTGCAGCACGAGTTCTATCCCTGGCCAGGGAGCAATCCACATGGCGCAGCAGACCTCTCCTGACTTGCCTGCTGCTCCCCTCAGCAGTGTACTTTGGTCGATCTTCCTATTCTGTTCCCAACTCTATCTCTGGTGAATTCTCTCACCCCGCCCATCACACCTCTGGCCTGTACCCCCTGCTCTTGTATTAATAAATAAATAAACCTTTTTTTTTTTTAAAAAAAAAAAGCTTATAGTAAACCTACAATAAATACCTGTGGAGTAAATGAGCAGATGAGCAAGTGTGTGCAGGGACACAAGAACTTGAGGCCAATTACTTGCATTCTACATTGCATGGGGATGTTTACATTGGATCTCGCTAATGGTTAGGATTTAAATTTTTTTTATAATTCACTTTGGAACTATAAAAGTTTCAATCATAGGATTGAGAAAAACCAGACCCTATACATTCCCAATGTTAGGGATGCAACTTTCCTATATATGAGTTTTTATTTTTTTAAAGATTTATTTATTTATGTATACAAAAACTGGGGTACAGACCAGAGGTGCAGGGGTGGTGGTGAGAGGATTCACCAGAGTGGGGAGCAGACCAGGCACAGTGACTGAAATACACTGCTGAGGGGAGTAGCGGGTGAGTCAGGAGAGGTCTGCTGTGCTATGTGGGTTGCTCCCTGGCCAGGGATAGAACTCGTGCTGCAGCGGCTATGGATAGCTTCATAGGTTGCATCTTAACCCCTTGCACCACCAGGGAGGCCCTATATATGCAATTTTTAAATCACAAATGCCTGTCTCAGAGCACAAGCATTAACCAAGCAAATCTTCAGAATCTATTACTTTCTAAAGGAAAAACAGGTTAGACTAAAAAGGGTCTCTCAAAGCCATCTAATGGGTTAAAATGTTTTAAATGTTCTCATTAGCAAATAATAATAATTATTTGTGCTTTTCATTATAATGATGGTTATTGTTAGTGGAAAAACCATAATAAAGCATTGTGTGTATCAATCAATGTGTGTTTGTGTACATGTACATATACACACACAGACACATGTTTATCTCCCATCTCCTGGGATTAGTCACACACGGGAAACCCTTGCCTGTTGGCCCATGCAGTTATAACCAGGTACCACAATTCACCTGCTGGCAGTCACTTTTATTGTGGGCATACTGCTTTCCATGGGAAGGGCACATACATCTCCCATGTGGCCCTGTGGTCCTGCTGAAAGTCCTTGTTAGACAAGCTAAACGAGGAAGGCACTTTCTAAATCTAGACACCATCTCTCAATAATTTTAAATTGTTTTCAGTAGTATCCTAACCAGCCATCCCCAATAAATTAAAGTTGGAAAATAAGATGAAATATCTTTGCCTTCTTGGCCTAGGAGTATTACACTCTTTTCTATGACCCATAGTAAAAAAAGGCATTTGCATCAAGTACACATACAAGTATCATAAAATAACACTAATCCTTTTTTGCCATGTATTCTGACTTCCTATTCTCTTCTATGTCATTTTTTAAAATGCTGTTTGCAACTTGATTTTCTAATAACCTATGTAAAATATGGGTTACAACCTGAAGTTCAAAAAAAGGAATATATTCCAGGGCCTCCCAGGGTGGCGCAGGCGCTTGAGCGCCGCGCTGTGAAGCTGTCTGCAGCCTCTGCAGCACCGGTTCGATCCCGGCCAGCCATCGAGGGTCCCACATGGCACGGCAGACCTCTCCTGTCGCGCCCGCTGCTCCCCTCAGCAGTGTATTTCGTCAGTTTGTCCTGTTCCCCACACTGTGTCTGGTGAATCCTCTCACCCTCCCACGCATCTGGCCTGTACCCTGGTTCTTGTATAAATAAACAAATAAATCTTAAAAAAAAAGGAATACATTCCAAATTCAAAATCCCAAGGTTGTGGCAAACCACAGGAAGAGCCTGTGTTAGTTTTCTCAAATGGATAGAGCACCGGGCTAATGAGCCACCATCACCAAGGCCTAGTTGCCTTGAAATTCTGAATGAGGAAGGGATGGCTAACTCCAGATAACTCTCACCAGGGCACGTTCTTGGCCATGAGCACAACAGGTGAGGAGGCAAATCCGTTATTCTTGTGGAAAGAATAATTCAGAGTAATTCTGCCACAACAGATCAGAAAATCACTCACGAAAGACAAACTCGATATCACCTGCAAAGAATCTCATTGTTGATTGCTAAGTTCTCCTAAGAACCATCTGAACTATTTTCAGCTCGCAGGATCACCTGTTCTCTTATTCCTGCAGTCCCTGACTGGATAATTCCCATTTATCATTCATCTCTATAAGCCTTCCTTGACTACCCACCCACCCACCTCTCCCATGCTTGCTCAGGCTGATGTGGGCAACACTCCTTGGCACAAATTTCCATTTTCCTACTTGCTATACTCTCTTTCATTTCCTAACCACTCTCCCATATGTCCTGTTGTGGATAAAGATGGTCTTTCAACTCCATTCTCAGTGCCTAGTACAATGCAGGCCTCATACTCCAAAAATGTTTCTTGAATGACCAAGTTCCAAGGAGAGCAGGAGTCCATGCATTTGAGGGAAAGAAAGAAGCCAAAATTAGAGGATGGGAAGTAGATGGAGGAGGAGACATCATCATAATAAAATTTTTTAAAGATTTATTTATTTATGCATACAAGAACTGGGGTATAGGCCAGAGGTGTGGGGGCGGGGAGAGACAGAGTGGGGAACAGAACAGGCAGATTGACTGAAATACACTGAAATTATTATTGGGAGGCCCAATAATAATAAAACTTGATGCCTTAGTTTTGGTTTCAGAACTCTTACCTCACCTGCCCACCACAGCAGGAAGGGCAGAATTAGTGCTTCCATTATTGCCAGAAGTCAATGGAGAGTATGAGAAATGCTTTATGGATAGGGCCTCCCTGGTGGCACAGGGGTAAAAGACACAGCACTAAGAAGCTATCGACAGCCACTGCGGCATGAGTTTGATCCCCGGCCATGGAGCTACCCACATGGCACAGCAGACCTCTCCTGACTCGCCCACTGCTCCCCTCAGAAGTGTATTTCAATCAATCCATCTGTTCTGCTCCCCACTCTGTCTCTGGAGAATCCTCTCACCTCGTCCCCCCACACCTCTGGCCTATACCCCAGTTCTTGTATGCATAAATGAATAAATCTATAAAAAAAAATCATGGAGAGAGAAAAATATCTCTGTAGATTGGAAAAATTTTCTTCTCCTCTAAACGACAAATTAGAGGAATTCCTGTAAATAAAACAGTGACAAAATCCTGGATTATGGATTTTAGCAAGAAATATTGTTCTGTAGAGGCCTGTTCCAAAGCAAAAGAAATCCCTACAATTATGTGGGCAAAAAAATCACTACCACTAGGTCTGACTATTTAATCTTAATTAAATATACTTTTAAAGCAAAAAACTATGTTCATGTATGGGACTTGTAATTCTATAAAAGTGAGAAAAAGAGGAAGGCAAAATACAGGCATTATCTGTTGGAGGATGACCGTGGCTTTTACATATATATTTAATTGTGCAGAAGCCAGGCAGGATCTTGACCCTCCAAGATGTGTTTGTGACTCACAGCAAGGTTGGAAGGTTGGGGAGGTCAGAAGGAGAGAACCTTTTAAAAGCAATGAGCTAAAATGTACCGACCAAGGAAGGCATAATTTTACTTCCGCTCTTAGGTTCAGATGTTGGATGTCCTGTATAAGCCAAAAGCTGTCACTATAATTCAAGAATAATTGGAGCAAATAGCTGCTTCACACAGGAAAAAGATAGGGCTGAGGAAGTGGAATCTTGCGGCCTTTGCCTTGCTCTGGGAAGCAAGATCTTCACCTTAAATCCCAGGTGAATAAAAGCTGCCACCCCTTCTGGAGAAGTTTACACACTTGCCTCTGATTTTCCCAAGCTTCAGATTCATTTAACACAGAACATTCACCCTTTGATCACTCAGACATGCATTCACTCATTCATCCTCTCGCCTTCAGACTCTCTCACACACAGCTACGTCTGCTTCCCTTGTCCTCCCTAAATAAATCTCTTTCAGTGCTGAAAGCAGATATAAATTGAACACTACCCACCAAATACTGAATCATATTTTCCCAAAGATGACACTGAGCCATTCCCACAGTCATCAAAATATGCCACTGTCACTTATTCCCTGCCTTTTCCTCACCAAATATTATTAATAATTAAGAAGTCCCTGGTGGCCTTGGGGTTAAGTCTCAGCACTTTCACTGTGATGGCCTGAGTTCAAATCCTGGCTGGCCAGGGAGCTACCCACCTGTTGCAACAGACCTCTCCTGTCTCACCTGCTGCTCCCCTCAGCAGTGGATTTCAGTAAATCCTCCTATTTTGCTCCCCACTCTGTCTCTGGTGAATCCTATCATCCTCTGCACCTCTGGCCTACACCCCAGTTCTTCTATGCAAAAAAAAAAAAAAAGAAGTCCTATAATATCAGAACTGCGGGGACCCTAAAGGCCGACACTGTCTTTGCCTCTCAGGACATGCTCTGAGGACTAGCATTATCACCCTCTCCAGGAAGCTGCTAGAAGGCCAGAACTCCAGCCCAGCCAGCACCGCAGAATTACAGTCTGCATTTTAACAAGCTCCTGCATGACTCATGCGCACACTCCTATTTGACAGCCACTGTTCAGGCAGTGCGTCTCAGCCCTAGTGGCATATAACACACAGGGAGCTTTCAGTTACCCAAACCAGCATCTCCTCTGGGTGTTGCTGTGGTCAAAGCCCAGCAATTCTGCGTAGAGTTGAGTAGTCCTGTTCCTGTCAAATCTCCCAACTCACAGATGAAGAAATTGAACTGCAGAGAGGTCAAGGGAATCGCCCAAGGTCACAAAGGAAGCCAGTGGTAGGTCTGAATTCAAGCCCACAAAACTATGTACTATGGGGTGCTTCAAAAGGACATAATGCCACAGTCAGGGCATCTGTCCTCAGGAATCTGGCTCTTCGTGGGTAGGGTGACATGTGGAGAAGGCTGTGATCATAGGAGGTTACTCACTCTGCTCCTTCTGAGCCCTCCTCAGCCAACCTTCACAGCGGGAGGAGCAGAATTTGTACTCCTTTTATACATGGGAGTAAATGGAGATTATGAGAAACCCTTTACGGAGGGATGGGGGTTAAAACAAAAGCATGAAGAGAAAAAAATATCTTCTCTGTCAGATTGGGAAGTATCTTCACTAGAAAGTGGTTAAAAAGAAGACATTTAATTTGGCCCAGAGGAAAGCTCTAGAAAACTCTGTAAGCACATTTCTGTCTGACCCATCCAATGTGTTTTGTTAAACACTTTCATATTTGCCCTGTCAGGAGTCTTCCCCTTCCCCGCTGCCCACGACTCCTATTTATAGAAAAAGCACCAGGAACACAACGCCCTGGCAGAAGTCTCTGAGAAAATCCAACTCAGAGGGATTAGAAGACAGGATGAGACATGTCATGTCTGTGCAGCCTGGGAGAAAGGCTTGCGTCGAGGCTGACCTGGGCCTGCCAGCTTGAAGGGAAGATAAGCTGGTTTCAAGATTTGCCAGGACACTGCTGTTTATGAAAAGCCCCAATATCAAAGTATCCTGGCTCCTCGGGGTCCTCTCACAGACAATGCAATTCCTAGTCAAGCACGGACTGGTCTCAACGATGAGACCTAAGGGCAGGGCAGGGTGAGGAATCTGTCCAAAGACTCCAATTCTCAGCCATCCAGGGCTTTTCGTGTTGAGCAAAAGCTTCTACTAGCTTTGCAAAAGTAAGAAGGGCAAAATAAAATGAAGTTGTAAGGCCATACAGGGAGGAACCAGAACAGAAGGAAAGAACAAAGGAGAATACAGGAGAGAACGTGTGGCTACTAAACATAAATTTAAAGGCTCTGCTTTTCACCTCCGGAATGTTAACATCACAGAAAAAGAGCTGACTCTTCTGAGACAGCCCAGGGGCGAGGACTAGCAATGAGACAGGTAGGACTGGCAGTCCTTTATCAAAGTTTCAAGGAATTGAAACTTTCGGTTTCACCACCATGCTGGGTGGTCCATGGGCAGAGGAGACTCCTCCGAGGCGCCATCCCTGGGAGGGAACCGCTTTTATAGAAAATGAGACCAAAGCTTCCTTCCCTACATCCTCCTTCCAGCACCAGGCCTCTTCACCCACAACCGGAGGAAATCAGCTCAGTGCTTCTATTTACAATTTCCACTCAGGCATTCTTCACATTTTAGAATGGAGGCTGCCCAGGGAGATAATTTCAGGTTCCTTTTCTAAGGAGGGTGGCATCAACTAAGTTCCAAGAAACAATTTGGAAGTGGGGTTGACGGGAGTGGGGGAACCCATGCCCATCTACAAACCTGCAGTCGGGATGTCGCTTTTATTTTTAAGCTGCATCTGTGAGACTGACCTATATTTCGCTTCTCTTCTGGACAGAAATGACAAGCCTCCAAGGCCAGGACACAGGCGAAGCAGATGCATTTTGGAGGCTTTGCACAAAGGAGCAGTGGCAGGAAGACACTAAACCCCACCATGGACAGAGACTGGGACTGAAAGAGGATTTGGGGGTGTGCAGGTGATGGGCATATCCAGGTAGACAGGAGGGAGAGACCTAACCTTAGCTTTACTTTCAGAGCTCAGAAAAGCGTTCAAAGCCAAACTGAACCATGCTGCAAAAAAGAAAAATGAAGGGCAGAGGGCAACTTAAAGGCCTATGAAAGGAGAGAATTAGCAGGAGTCAGAGGTGAAAGAGATGAAAATGGGTGGTTAGAATAAAGGGAAAGGATGCTGAATTTCAAGATTTCATTAAAGAACCCCATCCAATGCCTCAAAATCCCTTGGTCAAGTAGGCAAAAGAGGAGACAATATTAAAAAAATATCAAAACAGACAAGTTAACACCATCAGATATGCTTTTTTTAATGTGTCATCTCTACTATTATTTTATTCCACATTTTATTTTCCTACTCATTTCTCAAAGCCTAGCCCTCTAAATCATATTTGTCTGGCCAGCCTTATGATGACAAGTCTTCAAGTGCACAACACAATGTTAAATTTAATTTTATGCCTGAAACACCGAAGATTGGCACAGCTGTGTTATTTTTTTGTCAAACCTTCACACTTTAATCTGCCATCAGCAGACTGGAAACAAAGAGGAATCACTTCAGATTAGAAGAGCTTTAAAACCCTGCACCACCAATTTTTTTTTTTCAATCTGTCATTTGAATGGAAAGCGGGATAATGAAGGAGCAGAGATGGAGAAGCCCCGTGGCTCAGTGGTGAGAGGAAGGAGGAAGGCCTGGCCTGGACTCCTCCAAGGCTGTTCCACAAGCACCTCTCACTAAACACATATAACATGAAGCCCGGTATTTTTCTCTACTCTCTTCTGGAATCTTTGGTCAGTGGCATCACGATCCACTTGATTGTCAGACAGTGAGGCTGGCTGGGGTGATGCATCTAGACACTGTGCCTGCCCTCCCGGGCTCACGCATGAGAGGTGCAGAAGGGGATGAAAAGAGCAGGTCATGCAGCCAGAGGACCTGATGTGAGTCCCAGTTTGTCACTTGCTAGTCATGGACCCCTGGGCTATGAGACTTAGCCTCTCTGGCCCTCCACCACCTCATCTGTAAAACTTCTTAGGCTGTTGTGGGAAAAAATGAGTTCAATTACGTCAAACATTTAGAACCTCACCTGCATATTTTAAGCGTTCTTTGTTGGCTAAGACTTCCTGTTCCTTAACCCACTTGCACTCAACCATCGGGACCTTTCAAATTCAAAATCTTACCCATTCCAATATTCTCCTACTTGTTGCCCTCACCATTTCTCACCTAGAGCATCTTCCCCCTGGTCTCCTCTCTGCCCTCTCCCCCGCCCAAATCCATCCACTACAGACTCTCCAGACTAATTTATCTAAAACATGAGACCAAACATTTCACTCTCAGTCACAAAACCTTCATGTACCTTGTCTTCTACTAAACTTCTAGGCTTGGGGAAAACTCCAACTTAGTGCATCAGGCACTGCCCCCATCCTGTACCTCTTTACTTTCAGCCACTCCTTCCCCATTTCTTTTCCGCTCACCCCAGTTGCACTGAGCTGCTGTTCATCCTGTTCCACCATCTTGCTGTCTCAAGGCTTCATGCATTTGCCCGTGTGACTTCCCTGTGGAAAAGTCCTACAAATCTCAAATTCATCATTTCCTGCAGACAGCCTTGCCAGAACCCTGACACGGGGTATCTCCTCATCCCGGGTTCCCAAAGCCCTGTGCATTTATTTCCCCTGCCCCGCTCTCACCGAGTTATACTGAAACTGTCTGGCGCTCGAGTGAGGGTCTCACAGCAAGCCCCTTCATACCCCAGCACTTCAAATCCAGTTCAATTACTTTGTGAAAAGTGGCTCAGAGTGCAGACTCACACAGGAGACAGAGTGCTGGGCACAGAGTCTGCTTCTAGCATTTACTGGCTGCTAGAAGCACAACCTCACCTATAAAGTGGAGTGACTGTAGTAGCTCCTTTCACAGAGGTATTGTGAAGAATGGGCAAAATTCACTAAGTCATCCTTAGTTTGGTACTTAGTACCAAACTACATAACTATATAAAGTTGGGGGAAAGAAAGTCCTGACAAATGAAAAATATCAATACAAATTTTTAAGAGCCTTGTCCATCCATTTCAAACACTTTTGTAGACAGAATTCATTAATGGTTGTGCCAAGATAATCTCGGTAATTTTGGACAGGATGTCCATTTGGCTGCTTCCAAAACTTCAAAAGAAGTAAACAAGAAATTGGGCCTCCCCAGTGGTACAGGCGGTTGAGCACGGCACTGTGGGGCTGTCCGCAGCCTCTGCAGCACGGGTTTGATCCCGGATGGCCGGTGAGAATCCCACATGGCGCGGCAGACCTCTCCTGTCTCGCCCGCTGCTCCCTTCAGCAGTGTGTTTCGTCAGTCTGCCTGTTCTGTTCCCTGCTCTGTCTCTGGTGGGTCCTCTCGCCCTCCCACGCATCTGGCCTGTACCCCAGTTCTTGTATTAATTAATTAATTAAAGGATGAATCTTTACATGTTCTAAAACTAAAAAAAAAAAAAAGAAGTAAACAAGAGAAACAGTTGAATCAGCAGGTAATTTTTCCCCATTATTGAGAGACTGGGTTAGTGAGAACAGCCCAGGTAAGAAGGGAATGAAAACATTTGGAGGATTTTAGAGGATGATAATGAATCCTGAGCAAAATGCTCACCCCCTGCAGGAAAAGCTAGTGAGTGGAGGGAAAGGAGGGGTGTCCTCAGAACCCTGAACCCTCCTGCCAGTCTCCACAAAGATCAACTCCCCAGAGCTAAGCTTGGTCAAAACTCTCCCTAACAGGTTATTGATCCGCACTTTGCCCGGAGGACCTACTTAACTAATTTCTGTTTCCATGACACCCGTACTCTTCAGTCCCAGCAGAATCAGCTCTGCTGATGGCAATCAGAAATGATTCTCTGTCCTTCCTGCCATAAATTTGAGTGAAAACCAGCTCATTAGAATGCTGTATAACCTGTAAACCCTGCCAAACACCACGGTAAACACACCTTGAATTTTTCTTTAACTGACCTCCTCACAAATCTCCCACTTATCCAATAGAGCATACCCAGAGGCTCCACCACTTTGCATTATGAGAATTCTCAGAAAAAGAAATGAGCTGGAAAGAAGAACACTTCACTGAAGGAGCTAAAGGCTAGTCATCGTAATTACCTGTGACTGAGACTCAGAGTGCATAACAGAACACCAGTACCAACAGCAGTGGGAAGGGACTCTCGACTGTGATAGTGTGGCACAGGTCAGCCGTGGGCTGGTGCCACCGGCTCCTGATTGAAATATTTCCAAGTTACTGACCCACTGTCTGGGCCGGGGCTGCTGTCACACAAGGCCACACACCGGGGGGCTTAAACAGCAGAAATCTATTGTTTTGCAGAGGTTAGAAACTCGAAATCGGCAGCTTTCTGCCCGCTTGTGTCTATGCAAGTGTCCTTTACTCTTCTGTTCTTTTTTCTAATAAATCTGGTCTTTTAAATATAAAAAAAAAGAGGGGGCTTCCCTGGTGGCGCAAGGGGTTAAGTCGCAGCACTGTGAAGCTATCCGCAGCCACTGCAGCACGAGTTTGATCCCTGGCCAGGGAGCTACCCACACGGCGAGGCAGACCTCTCCTGTCTCCCTACTGGTCCCCTTAGCAGTATATTTCGGTAGATCCACCTGTTCTGCTCCCCACTCTGTCTCTGGTGAATCTTCTCATTCCCCACATCTCTGGCCTGTACCCCGGTTCTTGTATGCATAAATAAATAAATCTTAAATATATATATATATATAAAAGAAAAGAAAAAAAGAAACTTGAAATCAGGGTGTCAGCAGGGTGGGTGCCTGCTGAGCAGTCTGACAGGGAATCTGCCCTATGCAGCTCCCCCAGCTTTGGGGGCTTTGCCAGCCATCTCTGTTGTTCATCAGCTTATGGACGCATCACCCTTCATCGTCACATGGTGTTCTTCCATGTGCATGTACATGTCCAGTTGTTTTTAAAGACTAGTCAAGTGCAGCAGTGGGAAGGGGGAAGAGAGTAGAACAAAGAGCCTGATCTGTAACTTTAATTGAGATAATGCACTACCTTCAGATCAGCCGGTGTCCAAATTTTAATAAGGACACCAGTTGTCCTTGATTAGGGTCCTCCTAGTGACCCCCATCTTAATTTGATAACCTCGCAAAGATCCCATGTCTAATACAGTTCTGAAGTACAGGGGGAGATAGGACTTCAGCATACGAATTGGAGAATGAGGACATAATGAATCTATGTCGCTCCAGAGGTCACTCTATAATACCAGTAAATAAGCCGTGGATCGGTGTGACAGGAGTTTGGGGTTGGTACCGTGGACATAGACTCTGTGGAACACACACCGCTTGTGGGATCACAGTGGGTCACCTTTGCTGGGCCCCTCAGCATGCAGGGAAACACTGTGAGAAATCATGCTTGCAGAGCTCAGTAAAGAAAAGCTGTCAGCTTGGTTCTGCAGAGACAGTCCTAACAGACACAAAACACCCAGGGCTGTACCTGACTGGCTTGAGAGATACCTCCCTGGTAGAACCACCAATACCTCAACCTACAGTCATGAGGCACACACGGACTTCCAGGTGCATTCCGCATCTGATCCTGCCCTTCACCTCTGCTCGCTACCGACATCTCCTACTACTGCTGGGTGACACAGCCAGTCAGTCACCCCTGGCTTCCCGGGAGCACAGGCCTCCCAGTTGTGGTCCACTCAGATCTCACTGCTCCTTTTCTCTACACCCTGGTACTTCCCTTGACCTTTTCCTTTTACTGTTTAGCCTAGTTCTGCCTTTTATTTGAGTAGGTACTGAACTAGAATGTGACCTCCATCAGAGTAGAAAATTTTGTCCGTTCAGTTCACTCTTGCTTTCCCAGCACCCGCAACAGCACCTGGTTGAGTAGTAGGACCTCAACACTGTCAAGTCTGCCTTTGAGTGCTGGAACAAATGTAGCCGGACTCATTTATTTATTCCGGTCCCAGGCCAGCCACTCCATAACAATGAATCAAATGAACAAGTGCTTCCAATTTTGATGTCCTGTTTCACCTCAAATTAGACTCCAATGTCAAATATAGTCCTTAACTTACATTTCTTCCTTAAACAAGCTCCCCCTCAAAACTCAGCTCAGGATCATCTCTAGACAGGCAACCTCCTCCTTCTCCCTAGAAGGGACCACTCCTTCCTGTGCACTCTCATGGTACTGTTCATGTTTCTACCCTACCTCTCGAGTCATACTTGTCTTCACCTAAGCTGTATGAACTATTTAAGGGCATGAATTTTCCTCTTACCTTTAAAAAAAATTGCTATTAACATAGGGTTTAACGAACATCACTTCTTGCAAAGGTACTGCAAAATCTCCTTTCCTATTGACCCAAGCTCAAACCGTATACTCTCCCTCTCCTCCTCTCTAGAGCCAATCAGATACAGTCTGCTCCTTTTTCAGTATCTCTGGGGCTCACCCATTCATCTTTTCCTTCCATCCATCCATCCATCCATGCATCTGTCTGTCCATCCATCTGTCCATCTGGCCATCCATCCTATTCATCCATTTATCTATCCATTCAACAACCCCTCCATTCTACTCATGTATCCTTTCATCCTTTTCTTTCCATTTCCTCAAAGTCCACCCTAACCCATAAAGCAGTTTCTCATTCAATCTTTCTCCTCCAGGGGCTCCTTCCTTCAACCCATGCTACACAGGGCTCTAAAACCTTTGACAGTCCTTCACTGCCTAAAGATAAAATCTGAACTCCCTGCCATGTCGTTTGGAATTCTAGTAACGTAAGTTCCTAACTCTCCCTTGCCAATTTTATCTTTCTTTCTCCACACCTTGAACTCTTCTTTATAAATAAGTCTGTTCCTCTCCCCTGAACAACCACCACACTCACTCCAGTCTTCAGTATTCTTCTCCTGCCACTCTCCTTGCCGTTTTGTTTTCAAGGTTCTCCCAAGACCTATTCTTTATTCAAGTGGACATGAACTCCTTTCATGAACTCCTTTCCAATTACCCCTTCCTGAAAAAAAAGCTTGCTCTTTGAATTCCTAAGTATTTTGTTGTCTGCACCATTAATCCAGAGCACATGCCACCTTGCATTATCATTTATCCTTGTCATCACCCCAGCTAGATTGTAAACCTCCTGAGGGCAGAACCTGTGCCTGGTTTTATTACTTTTTCTACCTTCAACACCAAATACAGTGCCTTAAGCAGAGCATTCACACAAAAGGATGGTAAAAAGAAGCAACTGGCAATCTAGAGAATTTGGAATATTAGCTCTTATTTGCTCCAAATATCTCATAAGAAATGTAGGCAGTCGACATTCATTGTGAGGCATGAATTTTATGAACATGATGGAAGACCGGCAGAATTCAGCTATCTACTCTATAAATATTTTATCAAATGAATGAATTACAGGATGGAAAGTGTCCTCCAGTTATCAAAGCCTAGAAGTAGGAAGAAAGGTTCCTTTCAACCAAAGAACTGCTGCCAACATTCCCATAAAAATAATTAGAGTAGGTGACTTCTGACCTCTCCCTGGTGACAGAGGCAAGGCCTGATTCTCAGGAGAATCTTCCTGAGGTCCTAACAGCTAACTCAAATTTCATTTTCTCCCTTCAAAGGTTAGTCCAATTCATCTGTCCTGGGTCGAGCCCTCCCTCTTTCTAGTTGACACTAGGATTCTGTCCATACAGAGGGGATAGAACACTTTATAGCAACAGCCAGAGTCAGTTGAGATGTTGCCATGGAAACACAGGGGTGCTTTCAGGAAATCCATCTGTTCTTAAATTGTTCTATAGACTTGATTTAACTTCTTTATGGATCATGTAGCTCAGGATTCCTGACATCTTCCCTCCCATGGGACTTCACACAGTCTCCTACTATCTTCTCTCTTGCGAATTTCAGGCCTTACCTAGAAATCTTGCACCTTAGGGCCTAAATTGATAAACTAGCTCCAGTCTCCTAATACTTAACAAAGAGAAGCTAGAACTATTAGCACCTTCACATTAACTGAAATGAATGTTGCCATAGCAACAAGAGGCCTCTTGTGGATGAGGAGACTTGGGGGGCTTATGCAAGGGTCAGCATTTTCAATTGGTTTTTCTCCTAGTCAATAATGAAACAACATAGACTATCTGAAGTTCTCCTTTCCTTAATACACAAGGAAAAAATATACAGTGATACTTCAATTAACAGAATATATCTGAGAGACACCATTTTTTGTCAGAAGGTTCACTAGAAACAAGAGCTGCAACACAAGATTTAAGTGGACACAGATTTCCCTTCCGCCCCCTCTGTCTTCCTCCATAACTCTTTTGAGAGGTGAATTATCACCCCACAACTTCAACGTCTTCTTTCTTGAGTTGGCTCTTACCTTAGTCATCTCTGCTTCCAGAAAATTATGTGCATCATGGATGCCCAGAGATGCTGTTCTTGTGAAGACATTTGTGGTAACTAATGTCCCTGACTGTTGTGGGCTGGACTGTATCACCTCCAAACTCATATGTTGAAGTCCTTGCCCCCACACCTCAAAATATGACTGTATTTGGATAGAGAGCCTTTGAAAGTAGTTAAAATGTTGAAAAAAAATTTAAGCAGGGCCCCCCAAATTGTTAAACGTGCCCTGCTGATAGGCACCAGGTAGGTGCAGTTTGTGTCCAGCCCCACTAAGGCCAGGTCTGGCCATGGGTCCTCAGAGTCCTCCAGTCCAGGGACCTGCCCTGACCTCAGTGCTGGCATGGTCTGGGCAGGATTGGGCTTTCCCTTTTACAGCTGGCTCCAGGATCCTAAATGGGCTAATCAGATGTGCAGCTTTCAGTGAAATGGATCAATTTGGTTTGAGCTTGTCCCAGTGCCAAAGGGGCTCCTGGTATTCAGTTTTGAAGCCTAACCACAGTTAAAATGGACCAGCATGGGCCTCCCTGGTGGCGCAGCGGTTGAGCGCTGGGTTGCGAAGCTGCCCACAGCTTCTGCAGCGCCAGTTCGATCCCCGGCTGCTCCTCGGCCACCAGAGGAGGGTCCCACATGGAGCGCAGACCTCTCCTGCCGCCCACTGCTCCCCTCAGCATGTGCTTCGGTCCTTCTGCCTGCTCTGCTCCCCACTCTGGCTCTGGTGAATTCTCTCACCCTCCCGCGCTTCTGACTGTACCCAGTGCTTGTATAAATAAATAAATAAATCTTAAAAAAAAAAAAAAAAAAAGGACCAGCATGGGCTTGAAAATGGATCAATTTGTATGGAGCTTGACCAGCACCAATGAAACAGCTGAGATTGGAACCCTACCCACCCTCTTGGTGCCTAGTGTTCTGTTATGATGTCCAACCTCAGTATAGGTCAGGTTGGGCATGCTGGCAGTTTGTGATTGTAGCTCCATGGGTGCCAATCAACTAAAATGTGCCAATGAAGTTTGAAAGGTAGGTACCCTGAATAGTATATAAGAAGCCCATCTTCAGTATAGGTCAGGTTGGGCACACTAGTGCAGTTTGCCCAGCATCAATCAAATATCTGGAATGTAAATGGGTCGATCTCATTGGAGCTTCCATTGATGCCAATCAACTAAAAAGGACAAATCAAGTTTGAAAGGCAGGCACCCTGCAGAGTATATAAGCCAGGCTCCAACCAGCTTAGGGGGAGGAAGTTTGATTCCTCTGGACTCTCTCTTGGGAAGATCTTTCTGGAGTTCTAACATTGATCCCTAACCTCTGGTATCATGCTTTCCCAGATCTGCCCCTCCCACTCTACCTCTGACATCCTTTACTAATTGACAACATTGGCCCTGTGCTAGATATCTCTAAAAGCTGTTTGCTGTTAGCTTCATGCCCAATATCTCTAATTGCTCCCTGCCTTCAACATATAGTTGAGCACATAATTGGGCCTGACTTTGTTGTCAATCTCACAGTTTCTGCCTTTTACTTTGGGTACTTAGAACTGTGTGGTCCAATAGGCCACTAGACACATGTAGCTATTTTAATTTAAATTAATTAAATTTAATAAAATTCCTCTATTAAGCCACATCCTAAGGGCTTAATAGCCATGTTACTAGGTATTGAGAACACAGATAAAGACCATTTCCATCACAGAAAGTTTTACTGGGCAGTTTGCTTTAGAACATTTGCATTTGGCTGGCTATTAATAAGGCTAGCTAAATGTACTATGTATTTTCTATTTGTCCAACTATTTTTGTCCTCTTTTTTAGCTTTTTTTCCTGCCTGTTTTGAATTAATTGAATAATTTTTTTCTGATTCTACTTCATCTCCTTTGTTGACTTATTGGTAACTTTTCTTTTAGTGGTTGTTGTTGGGGTTCACAGTATATAACTTAAAACTTAGCATCAACTACCACCCAGTGATATTATACCACTTCACATATCATATAAGAATCTTACAGCAATCTCTTTTATTCCCTTTTCTTGGCCTTCATGCAATTGTTTTCATATATTTCATATCTGTATGTTTTAAACCCAGAATAGGATGTTACTATTTTTGCTTTCAGCAATTATCATCTTTTAAAGATATTTTTAAAGTAACAAAAAAGACTTTTCTGTTTATCCATACACTTATTATTTCTATGCTGTTTATTCCTGTATATTGGTCAAGACTTCCAACCCAGTAGGTTTTCCATGGAACTTAAGAATTTGCTCTAACATTTTTTGTAACAAAGCTTGCTGGCAATGCATTTTTTGGAAGGGAAGGGGTGTCTGAAATAGTTTTATTTTAGTCTCATTTTTGAAAGCTATTTTTGCTGAATATAGAAATCTAAACTGACATTTGTTTCTGTTGTCGGTACTTTAAAGATAATGCTCCACTGCCTTCTCTCTTGTTTCCAACAAGAAGTTTGCATCATTTTTGTGTTTGTTTCACTATAAGTGATATTTGCCGCTCCCCTCTGGATGCTTTTAAGACTTCTCATTATTACTGATTCTATGAAATTCTATTTTGATCTTTTTGTCTTTTTTTCATATTTCTTGAGCTTGGACTGTGTTGAGCTACTTGAATCAATGGATGTTTAATTTTTATCAAATTTGAAAATTTTGGATCAGTATTTCTTCAAATATCTTTTCCCAGTCCCACTTTGTAGATTCCAATTACACTTATATTAGGTCACTTAAAGTGTTATTTCACTTCTTGCTGATGCTATTCTTTTTTTCCTTCAGGTTTTTTTTTTCCTCTGTGTGCTTTATTTTGAATAATTTCTATTGCTCCCTTCAAATTCACTAATATTTTCTTCTGCAGTGTCTAATATGTCACAAATTCCATGTAATGTATTTTTATCTCAGATATTGTATTTCCCATTTTGAAGGTTCTATATGGGTCTTTTTATATCTCCCATTTTTCTACTTTTCATGATTAATCTTATCTATAATTTCTTGAATACATGAGCTAAAATTTTAGTGTTTTTATCTACTAATTCTATCATAAGTTTCATTCTGAGGCTTATTTCTTATGATTTTTCCCCCATTATATGGGCTGCATTTTCCTGCTTTTGGCATGCCTTGTAACTTTGACTGGAATTCAGACATTGTGAATAGTGCCTTGTTTGGTGTTAATATTTTGTGTTTCTATACATATTCTTGAGCTTTTTTCTGGAATGCAGTTATGTTACTTGGAAACAGTCCTTTTGAAGCTTCCTTTTTGCAGACTATTGAATTTCATTTTTCATCATTGATGAACTATAAATAACATAAAATTTACCATATTTATAAGTGTACAGTTCAATAATGCACAATAACCAAACTCCAGAATTCTTTTTATCTTTTGAAACTGAAATTCTATACCTCAGTGCTCTCCTTTTAAGCTATTAGGTGGAACTACAGTAGCCTTTAGTTGAGGGCTAATTTTATCCTACTAATGAAGCAGTATCCTCCTACCTGATCACCCATGAATTGTGTGGTTTCCCACTGTGGCTGGTGGGAGCATAAATAACTCCCACCCTGTATGAGCACTAAGCAATATTCTTTCTGCTCCTTTTGGGTGGTTCTGTCTCTGATTTTAGGAACTTTCTTCACATGCATACACAGCCCAGTACTCAGCTGGAAACTCAAGGAGGACCTATTGCACATCTAACATTTTCTGTGTGTGTGTCATTCTCTCCTCTCTGGTGCTTTCTCCGTAAACATTAGCTGCATCAGCCTCCCCAAACTCCTAGTTCCAAAACCTCAACTTAAGGAGATGGCTAGGCTCTGCCCAGGGTCCCATTCTGCACTGCAGCTGAAAATTCTCCCTAATCAGTAAGTCACTGCAACGGTCAGGCTCATCTCTTTTGTATATCTTTTTTTGGAAATCTCTGTCCTATGCTGTCTGATGTCCAGTCTCTGAAAACTGCCCTTTCACATATCCTGTCTGGTTTTTCAGTTGTTTCAAACAGAACAATAAATCCAGTTCCTATTGCCCATCCTGGCAAAAAGAAGTCTTGCTACATTCCCTCCAAAAGAATTTCTAAATAAACTGTTCTATATCTTTCTGTCGAGTATCTCGTTTTCTCTCTTCTTTTTTTAGCTTACCTCTCCCTTGTTCTTTTTTTTCTTTAAGCCTTTTTTTAAGTTTTTGCATAGAAGTCCAGTGGTGTGGGGGTGGAGGATTCACCAGAGACAGAATGAGGAGCAGAGCAGGTGGATTCACTGAAATACACTGCTGAGGGGAGCAGCAGGTGAGAGAGGAGAGGTCTGCTGTGCCATATGTGGGTTATCTTCCTGGCTGGGGATGGAACTCAGGTCTCAGAGGTGAAAGAGCTCAGATTTAACCCCTAGGCCACCAGGGAGACCCTCCCTTGTTTTTTACAAAATTGTCTTTCATTATCTTTTCCTCTTCATTCTTTGATAGGTACTAAAAATTACAACACATGGAAGGGAATAGCACTCTGAAAATCTTTATCGTGATATAGTGATAAAAGCTACCAGAAAAGACTATCATAGCAATAATTAGGCTGTCAAGTCCACATGCCTGGTTACAGAAGAGCCCAGGTTACCCAGGTTTCACACAGCATGCTGCATAAGCATACTCCCTACAGCCACTATGTGAAGGGAAAGATAATTCTTAGTATATTAGATGATTCGTGTCAATCTTACAAGGAAAAAGTCTTAGAATTTAAAGATTAACCCCCTCTCACTTATTTAGTTAACTAAGATTAAATAAAATTTGCTCCCGGGCCTCCCTGGTTGTCACAAGGGGTTGAGACACAACCTATGAAGCAAACCGCAGCTGCTGCAGCACCGGTTCGATCCCCGGCCAGGGAGCTGCCCACATGGCGCAGCAGACCTCTCCTGTCTCGCCCTCTGCTCCCCTCGGCAGTGTGCTTTGGTCAGTCTGCCTGTTCTGTTCCCCACTCTGTCTCTCGTGAATCCTCTCACCCCCCCCCAACACCTCTGGCCTGTATGCAGGCCAGTTCTTGTACCCCCAGTTCTTGTATGCATAAATAAATGAATAAATAAATCTTGCTCTTATATAAAAATAATAATTAATAAATACTCATTATATGCCAGATATGCTTCTAAGTACCTTCTATGGATTATAATTTAATATAGCAATTCCGAAAAGGTAATAGTATAATTATCATCCCATTTACAAGTGAGAAAACTGAGACTTAAAATTTGCTAAGGAACATGTGCTAATTTATATTAGTGCTGGGAACTTAAGTCTGTTTGACACAGAAGCCCTTATATATGGGAGCAGTCTGGCAATTTGGAAATGATAGTGCCTGGCTAAGCAAAAAACATAATTGTCTTAAAATACAAATAAGTAAAAATAGTCTCTATTAGGTAAAAAAAAAAAAAGAGTGACCAATAATTAGGAACAATAAAGTAATGAAAAATAAGATGTCATCTGTTATAAAATTAGCTGATGAAAAGTAAAAACAACAGGGGCCTCTCTGGTGGCATAAGGGGTTAAGCACAGCACTGTGAGGCAATCCACAGCTACTGCAGCATGAGTTTGATCCCCAACCAGGGAGATACCCACATGGACCAGCAGACCTGTCCTGTTTCACCCACTGCTCCCCTCAGCAGTATATTTCAGTCAGTCTGCCTGTTCTGTTCCTTGCTCTGTCTCTGGTGAATTCTCTCACCCCCCGCATCTCTGGCCTGTACCCCAGTTCTTGTGTAAATGAATAAATAAATCCTTAAAAAAAATGCTGCTATTCTTTAAAAAAAAAAAAAAGTAAAGACAATACTTGCAAAGACAGTTTCGACTTATAAATCAGAGCAATAGTTATGAGAACTGTTTGTAGTGAAATTATAATTTTGCAATTAAAATCATGAAAACACTGTGATAATCTGGGAGAGAGTAAGATTAGTCTCTTATCTCTTGGAAGGATGCCATGGAAGTCTTGGTAAGGGTAAGGTACAAGTAAAGAAGAATCAATGATAGAAAGAGGGCTTTGGGAAAATGAAGTCACCTTTTGAAAAGGTGAAAACTTTTTTCTTTTTTTTAAAGATTTATTTATTTATTTGTTTGTTTATTTATATAAGAACCGGGGTACAGCCAGATGCGCTGGAGGGTGAGAGGATTCACCAGAGATAGAGTGGGGAACAGAACAGGCAGGCTAACGAAATACACTGCTGAGGGGAGCAGCAGACGAGACAGGAGGAAATACACTGCTGAGGGGAGCAGCAGGCGAGACAGGAGAGGTCTGCCGTGCCATGTGGGATTCTCGCCAGCCAGCTGGGATCAAACCTGTGCTGCAAAGGCTGCGGACAGCTTCACAGTGCGGCGCTTAACCACCTGAGCCACCAGGGGGGCCCTGAAAACTTTTTTCTAAAAGAGGTTTGCTCCTTGCTCCTTTGGGCAAATGCTCCTGAGACAAATGCTCAGAGGTGGGAGCAGGACATAGAGTGGGCAGAGGGGGAAGCTTTATAGTCCTGACCCCAGCTCTGAGAGGGACTTGCTGGGTAATAGAGTCCATCAATAAACCTGTCTACATCTAATTAAAAAACATTTTTAAATTCCTTTTTTTTTCCCAACAGAAAATTCTATGCAGAAGCTGCATAAACTTAGAGGAGAAAATAGGACTATCTAATGGGGGCTGGAGGTTGGAGGTTGAGGTCCTGTTCCCGCCACTCACTGTTTGCCCTTTGGATTCTGGTTAGTCCCAAAGAGTTTCATGGGCTCCATTCACACACCCTAGATTGTTTCTCTCTCGGAGGCTTTCCAACTCTAGAATTAACATCTTTGAGCTCCAGTTCCAACCACTGTCCTAAGATTGTCAGAGCAATGCCTTTTTGATCCCCAGTTTGCTTAATTGTAAAGTAGGGTTAGAAGAACCTCTACAATCCCTTCCAGCTCTAACACTATCTCTTAATAGGAATCTGGTAATAAATTAATAAAATGTCATTGCACTGGAGCAAGATACTGGTCAATTAGTGTTGTCCAAAGCCCAAAAATGTATCACCACTTTACAGAGGGTTAGATACGTATTTTTAGATTAAAATAAAATCAGTAGAATTTGGAAGATCTGTGAGCCTTAATCTGTGTTTCAGAATCCCATTGCACAAAACTTGACAAACATACCAATTCAATCCATTTTGGTGTTTGCTTTTTTTGGTAAAGGGTTTCCTGTGCTAGGAAAGCACTTGGAAGTACCATGAATGTGTACAGAACTCGAGGAAATAACTGATGATGGTTATACTGAAGCACATCCTTGTACTTAGGAAATACACATGAAGTAATAATAAAGGGATCCACTTACTCCCCATCTTATTCTTGAATAATTTTTAAAAAGATGTATGTATACTTACGTACTACTGGGGATGGGGAGAGATGGGAGGAGGCTAAATGAAAACATGACCTTAATCTGGGTAAAGGGTATACGGGAGTTTCTCATACTTCCATTCTTGCGATTTTTCTATAAATTTTAAAGTTCATCAAAAGTAACCAAACAAAATGCTCAGAAAGGCACCTCTTATTTGTTTATTTCCCTCCAATACTTTTACTGTGAACTTCCTATCATATTGAAATATAAAAGAACATATTTGGGTTGTTTTCCTCCACTTCGTTTTCTTTTTTAAATTTTTTTTATTTTTTTAAACAATATTTTCTTCCCCCACCCCCTCAGGTTGAGTCCCCATAGAATTTCCTTCCACAAGGCACCCGTGCACCATCACCACAGTCTCCTGTTCTCCTCTCTTCCTCCCTCTGATCCCTCTCCCTCCTCCTCCCCTGCAGTATGTCTCTCATTTGTAATTGTCTGTTTTTGCTTTGTTGTGTTTTGCACTGTTATTACTTTTTTTACACTGATGTCTTATTTGGTTCCCCTATATTCCTGCTATAATTGAAACCATCCGATGTTTTTCTTTTTCCTTCTGGCTTATTTCACTGAGCATAATTCCTTCTAGCTTCATCCATGTTGCTGCAAATGACACGAGTTTATCTTTTTAGATTGCTGAATTATATTCCATTGTGTATATATACCACCTCTTCTTGATCCAGTCATCTGTTTTTGGGCATTTAGGTTGTTTCCAGGTTTTACCTATTGTAAATAGTGCTGCAATAAATATAGGGGTACAGGTGTTCTTTTGAGTCAATGTTTTTGTGTCCTTTGGGTAGATCCCTAGTAGTGGAATTGCTGGGTCATTTGGTAGCTCCATTTTTAGTAGACTGAGGAATCTCCAGACAGCTCTCCATAGTGGTTGGACCAGTTTGCACTCCCACCAGCAATGTAGGAGAGTTCCTTTTTCACCACATCCTCGCCAACATTTGTTGTTGCTTGTTTTTTTGATATGTGCTATTCTCGCTGGTGTGAGAATGGTTTTGATTAATCAGTGCGGTTTTGATTTGCATTTCCCTGATTATCAGGGATGTTGAACATTTTTTCATATGCCTGTTGGCCATTTGCTTTTCCTCTTTGGAGAAATATCTTTTAAGTTGTTCTGCCCATTTGTTGACTGGATTATTTATTTTGTTTTTGTTAAGCCATGTGAGTTCTTTGTGATCAGTCCCTTATCAATTGGATGGAGTGCAAAGATTTTTTTCCCAATCTCTCTGTTTTGGTTCATGTCTCTTTGGCTGTACAGAAGCTTTTCAGTTTGCTGTAATCCCAGGTATTTATCTTTGCCTTCACTATCACTGTTTTGGGTGATGAGTCTTTAAAGATGTTTCTGAGATGTATGTCTTGTAGTGTTTTCCCTGTATTCTCTTCTATATTTTTTATGGTTTCAGGTCTTATGTCCAGTTCTTTTATCCATTTTGAGTTGATTTTTGTGCATGGTGAGAGGTAGTGGTGTAGTTTCATTTTCTTGCATGCCTCCACTTCATTTTCTCTTCCCATTTCTTTTCTCATCACTAACTCTGTAGGAGCAACAGTGTTTGAGAATCCTAAGAGCTGAAGCAGCTGAAAGGATACTGTTCACAGTTCTCCAGCTGCCTCACTTCACTTCAAAGGATGTTAAGAAAGCTATTTCTAGCTGTATTTAGACTTCTCGCCACCCATGATGGTCATAGGAAGCAGTCTTCTTGCATTTTTATCTACAATCATGCTGATTCTGTAAAATATCTGCTAAGTATAAGCAATGATGACAAAAAATATGGGGATCATAAGAATATTCTTTCAGTGAAAAGGCAGTATGGCTGCCTGCCGGTGCTCCACACACATCCCCCAGCTGTCACATTTCACATCTGTGCCAGCAGCTCCTTACTCTAAGCTCCTCCAATTCCCTGCTTGAGAGCTTTTCCCAGTGCATGAAGCAGAACAGAAATTAATGTCAGTGTCCCCAAGAGCAACCCTCAACCAATGATGGACAGAGTTTGGTGACTAATAACCCCTATTTTCTTGCCCCTGAGGTATGTTCTCATCTACACAATCTACTCGATGTCCCCAGAAAGACTAAGAATCCCCATAGCCCACAGTAGTACTGGGTTCACTCATCCCTCTCTCACGTCTCTCTCTTGCCTGGGATCACTTCCCAGAGAAACTATTTACACTCAAATCCTCCCAGGCTGTGCTTCTGGGGGAACCCACTGCAAGACAGGCAGCATTTTTAAGAAGGAAAGGAAAGAAATTAAGCTTCAGTTGGAACCTACCAACTGTGTGTTGGATACTATATGTTACCTTGTTTGACTTTGACAACCGCCCCACAAGAAAGATAGAATTATGCTGCTTTTGAAGATGGGGACTGGTAGCTCACGGAAGTATATATTTTGCTCAAGATCATAGAAGTTGGGGAGGCTGGAAAGGCGTGAGCCCATCAGACTGCCAGGCTCCATGCTGCTAAATCATGCTTCTCAAATCTCTTCATTAATCTTGGCAGGCCACTGCGGGCCAGCCTCTCGCCAAACCCTCGGAAATAAAATGTTTTTAGTTCATTCTTCCTGGAATCTCAGTCAATAAATAAGAAAAAATAGGCATCAGAGGAGTATGGTTGAGTTCCACACACATCTGTTGCATGGTCACCATCACACCCTGTGAGCAGGACAGTCTGCCCATAGGACCTTCCAGGCCAAGGAGGACACACCCGTTCCCAAGAACAACCATATGTTAAGATATAAGGCAGAGATATGTACTCAGAGGGTTATTTAGCCCAATCTGAGAAAACCCCACTGGAAAGGCAAAAGCTAGGCTGAGACTTGAAGGAGGCAAGGGTATCAGGAATATAACAAAAGGTATTTTGATGGCAAAATGAGCAGAACATAGTGCCTAAATGTGGGAGTTCAGGGAGCGGGGAGTCTCGGATGATGGCTAGGTTTTTGGCTTCAGATTCTGGATGGATGAGGCACCATTAATCAAGGTCAAGAACATAAGAGAAGTGGCCTCCTTGGTGGCCTAGGGATTAAGTTTCAGCATTATCACCACTATCACTGCTATGACCTGAGTTTGATCGCCAGTCAGGGAGCTAACTCTTGTGGCGCAGCAGGACAGACTTCTCCTGTTTCGCCCACTGCTCCCCTCAACAGTGTATTTCAGTAGATCTGCCTGTTCTGCTCCCCACTCTGTCTCTGCTGTATCCTTTCAGCCCCCCACACCTCTGGCCTATATGCCAGTTCTTCTGCACAATCAATCAATAAATCTTAAAAAAAAAAAAAAAGGAACATAAGAGAAAGCACAGATTGGCAGATGCTGACGTCATTTCTGTTCATGTATCTCCAGTGTGGATAGGGCAAGTATCCTTTGAGACTGTCTGGCAAGATTTCTAACACTCCTTCAGTTACAGAGCAGAGTCTCATGGTTTATGAGTGGGTGCTAGACCCAGGCCTGACCAACCGTAGCATCCCACGCCATATCAGTAATGCTTGAGAGGCCGAGGTGTATTAGTTAATTCCGACTGCTTAACCCCATCCTCCCCAAAACTCAATGGATTAAAGCAAAAACAATTTATCATTTCTTACAATTGTGTGGGTTGTTTAGATGAGTCTTCTGTTCTGAGATGGTCTAGGATGGTGTCACTCATGTCTGAGGTCTCAGTCAGGATAGCTGGGCCTTTCCCCTCCCTCACCCCACCCCCCTGCCCCCAGGCGCTCTCATCCTCCAGTAGGTCAGCTTGGGCTTCCTCACAAGGAGGCAGCAATGACAACATGACTCCAACACATAAGCACCTTTAAAACTTTCTGTCATATTACTTGTGTCATATCCCTGAATTGGCCAGAGCAAGTCACATAACTGTGCTCAGATTCAAGAGAAATACCCAGTGGGATGAATTCAACATGTTGTGGCCAACGTTTTCATTCCACCACATGACTGTTAGAGGCAATCAGAGAGCTCTTCCCTGGGGCTGAAACATAAATTCCAAGAGAATGGTTTCCCTTTCTGCTTGGCCTGCTAAGCTGGGAAGATGTGGATCTGGGCTACCATCTTCTCTATCACACAGGGTGCCTGTCTTCAGGATGCAATTAAGCAGAAACAAGGAAAGCTGAGAAATGAGAGGAAGCCCTGGTGGCCCAGTGCTGCATTCTGGGGTCAAAAATCTTGTTCCAGGGACTATCTTTCTTTCCTGGGAAATCCTCTAGAATCTCAGCTAGTTGAGCTATTAATAAATGCCCTTTTGCTAAAACTAATTCATTTCAGTTCCTGTTTTTCAACATGGAAGGAGACTAATTGAACTATCCTTCATCTCCTTCTGATGACAGCTGGTGCCTTCCCCAAACCTTTCCTCCATTTCCCAGAGGCAAGTCCTTCATGACACCATCGTTGGGCTCCTGGTATTCCTTTTGGAGCAACTGTCAAATGAGGGCCAGAGAAAGTGAACAGGAGGACTAGACACAGTCTTGTTATAAAATAAATGACCCTACAAATCTTTACTTCAGACAGTAAAGTTGAATATTCCCACAGTTCTTAGGCAGAGCAGGGCATGTGAGAGGCCAGATGGTTAATCTCTCCTCTTGAAGGTGAACCCCATTATATTAAGGCAAACCCAACTCTGGGATTATGATATCAACGAAAGTGATAACAGGAGCCTCCCTGGTGGTGCAAGGGGTTAAACACAGCACTGTGAAGCTATCCTTAGCCTCTGCAGCACAAGTTCTATCCCGGGCCACCCAGGGAGCTACCCACATGGTGCAGCAGACCTTTCCTGACTCGCCCACTGCTCCCCTCAGCAATGTATTTCACTCAATCTGCCTGTTCTGTTCCCCACTCTTTCACTGGTGAATCCTCTCATCCCCCGCACTTCTGGCCTATACCCCAGTTCTTGTATGCATGAAAAAATAAATCATTTTTTAAAAAAAGTGATAACACAAGACATGTTCTGCCCTGAAGGCAGCCCGGCCTTGTCCTGGAGCCCATGGCCTAAGGCGCAGGCAGAGATGGGAGATGGCAGGCACCCAATGGCCCACTACTCCCAAACTCTCTGATCTCAAAGGAATTTGCTGAACCTCCTTTGCAATATTCTCAACTGTGTCAGCAGAAACAAAACCATCCCTCAACACAGTTTATCTCAAAGGCACTTTCTGCTTAGATTGAAAATCTCAACATCTTCACACTACAGACCTCAAGTCCAAAGCTCTTCCTTCTGTATTTCCTTCTCAATTCACAGCATAACGACACTCTAACTTCCTGAATGAAGAACCTCATACTCATCCTCTTTGCTCCCATTACTCCTGCACAGGTAGAACAAACAAGACTAAGTAGTAGTCGGTAGAGGTGAAGGATCTGCAGCCAATCTGCCAAGTTCAACCCAAAGAAATTTTTCAACTTCTTGGGGCCTCAGTTTCTTTGTAAAATGGAGATAACCACATCAAAGGCATTTTGAGCAGGTGAACAAGTTAATATGTAAAGTACTTAAAATAACAGCCTGCATGTAATAAGTATCCAATAAAAGGAAGCAGTTGTAAAATCATTTTCAAGTCTTCTTCCTCTTCTCCACTCTCATCACCATTTTATTTCTTCTGTCCCTATTAGTCTCCTACTTGGCTTATTGAATGATATTTATATATCAGTCAGGACCCCATAAAAAGGGGTGACTAAAAAGACAAAGGTGAGGGCAGGGCCAAGAGAACTAACCAGGGAGCTGGGAAGGTGGGCAGCCAGGCAGCTTCTCAAGGGGTGCAGCCAACTCCAGCTGAGGAGGGGAGTTGCCTGATAGGGCTGCAGCCTTACCTGGAGGGATGCAGCCTCCTTATACTGCAGGTCAGCAGAAGAGCCCTGGGGATAAGTACCCTGCCCCCTCTCTTTCCTCTGGGACTCTGTAATTGGAGGAACCTTACCAGAAGCCTCAGGGCAAGGGCACATTCGCTTTAGCCCATCCAAGTCAGTCTCGCAAGTTTAAAGTAGGTTGGGGTTGGGCCTCCCCAGTGGTGCAGTGGTTGAGCTGGGCCCCGCTGCAGAATCTGCAGCGCCGGTTTGATCCCCGGCTGACGGCGAGGGTCCCACATGGCGCGCAGACCTCTCCTGCTGCCCGCTGCTCCCCTCAGCAGTGTACCTCCGTCCTTCTGCCTGTTCTGCTCCCTGCTCTGGCTCTGGTGAATTCTCTCACCCTCCTGCGCTGTACCCAGTGCTTGTATAAATAAATAAATAAATCTTTTAAAAAATAAAAATAAAAAATAAAGTAGGTTGGGGTTGGGGAGACAGAGGATGGCTCTAGAGACATAAACTGAAGATTTTCAGCATGACTCCTAGATAGTCTTCTTTCTCCACGTTCAATCCCCTGTAACCCGTCTTCCACATTACTGCCTTATCTCTCTTCAAACAGCTAATCATATGATTCCACAGCTAAAACTTCTTTTAATCGCTTCAGTGATTAAAAGATCAGATCCAAACTCAAGATCAGATCCAAACTCTATTTAGCAGGATATGTTCTTCCTGAGATGGTCCCTCCTATCTTTCTGGTTTCACACCAGACCCTCTCCCTGGAGCCAGACCAAGCCACTAGCTCCTGCTTAATCATGCAAAGCATCCACATCTGCAAGCCTCTGCTTACTTCTCTCCCCCAACCTGGATTGCTGGTCCTTCCCTGAGCTCATCCTTCGGGGCTCCCTGTGCTCCTTCAGCCACCTTGCTAATGATTTATTGAATGTCCTTCCAGAGACTGCGCACGCCTCTCTTGTTTATTACCCTCAGGACTTGCACAGTGTCTGGCCCAGATTCGATCCTCAAAAAGTATCTGTTGAATATGTTTTTGGACAACACCATCCATCAATGTGTCATTAATTCCCTCCTTAGGTTTTCTACAACACTTCACAGGTCACGCAACTAAAACACTATCTACCTTTTATTATAGATTTCTGTGTGTCTGTCTCTCTCCCAGATAGTAATCTCCTCAAGGGGAAGGGCCTATCTTGATTGCCTCTAAATTCTCAGGTCCTACCCATGAACAAGTTTTGTTAAATGAAGAAATTAATGGATGTCAGGCTGGGCATTGGGTCATTATTCTTTCAGCAAATAATTATGAACAGTTACTGTGAGGTAGGCACTGTTCTAGAACTCAACAGTGAACTAAAAAGACAAGAATCCTTGCCTTTATAAGAGCGTATATATATTTTTTTAATTTTATCCAGAGGTTTCCATCACCTTCAGGCAACAACAAGCAGTGATCTTACTTACCAGCTATTTATTATGTCTTATTTTCTCTGAGTCATAGAGTTGTCAGGAAGGGCTCCTAGCCAGGATCATCTAGTGAATTGCAGCCAGCTTATCTCTTAAGAGTCAATTGAGGGCCTCCCCGGTGATGCAGCGGTTGAGTGCTGGGTTGTGAAGCTGCCCGCAGCCTCTGCAGCACTGGTTTGATCCCTGGCCGCCGGGTGAGGGTCCCACATGGCGCGCAGACCTCTCCTGTCGCCCGCTGCTCCCCTCAGCAGTGTACTTCGGTCCTTCTGCCTGCTCTGTTCCCTGCTCTGGCTCTGGTGAATTCTCTCACCCTCCCGCGCTTCTGACTGTACCCAGTGCATGTACAAACAAAACAAACAAACAAATAAATAAATAAATAAAACATGCCTCTATTAAAAAAGAGGACCCTCCTCTGGTGGCCGGGGAGCAGCCAGGGATCGAACCGGCGCCACAGAGGCCGCGGGCAGCTTTGCAACCCAGCGCTCAACCGCTGCGCCACCAGGGAGGCCCCAGTAGCTACTTTTTAATAGGACCACTCTGGAAGCTGTGCTGAGAATGCATATAAAAACAGCAGCTGGGAGATAGTAGGAATGTCTGGGGCGTCCAGGACCAGGGTGGTAGCAGTAGACGTGTTCACTGCATTTATTATTCCAGTCACTCTTCTATATAATAAAAGTATTCACTAAAAAGATTAATTCAAAGGGCCCCCATTTTTGAAAGTATATTTAGTCCAACTTCATGGTGGACCCTACTTACGTGACCTTGGGAAAACCAGAATCTTCAAAGACTTCCAAAGAAAAATCTATATGCCTCTGCTTTTAGTGAACTCCAGTTGGTCCTTCAGTTCTTCATTTAGACATTACTTCTAAAGGTCAGAGAAGTTTCCCTGACACTGGCACCTCGTCCCCACCCCGTTAGGTGCGGTGCTCCCACTCTGTGCTCCACAGCACCCTGAATGTCCCTCTTCACAGCACTGGAACTGCTTGTTGCATTGTTGGAGAGTTTGTGCCACGAGTATAGAGGAACTGGGTCTATTTTATTCACTTCCTCTTGTGGTGACTGGCACCTGGTAGTTGTTTGGTAAATATTTGTGTTATGAGTAAGTGTAACATATTCCAAAGATGAATAAGTGAAGTGGCCATTTTCAATAAGTGGTATAGGTTTACTTGAGAAGGAGACTTTACGCACAGGGTAACACAGAGCATCATTGTGCTATATGATGGAGGGAGCACTTATGTTTTCATTCCTGATGGGGTGGGCCCTGGGTCAGCATCCAAGACCTAGGACTATTGCTCCCTATGCCAGCTTCATGGGAGACAAAAGAAGCTTTCTGATCTGCTCCCTCCTCCTGCACTCTGCAAGCCATGTGTTCTCCCTGCCTGGATCTTCACTGTCTAGAAATGGCCTTGAGGTCCCTAACAAATACACACAATCCTCTTTTTTTTTTTTTTAAGATTTATTTATTGATACAAGCACTGGGTACAGTCAGAAGCGCGGGAGGGCGAGAGAATTCGCCAGGGTCAGAGCGGAGACCAGAACAGGCAGACTGACGAAGTACACTGCTGAGGGGAGCAGCGGGCGGCAGGAGAAGTCTGCGCGCCATGTGGGACCCTCACCCGGTGGCCAGGGATCGAACTGGTGCTGCAGAGGCTGCGGGCAACTTCACAACCCAGCGCTCAACTGCTGCGCCACCAGGGAGGCCCCACACAATCCTCTTTTCATGGCTATAAAGATTGCATTATCCAGCATGGAACTGCCACCTGCCCATTCCTTCTCTTCTGTATCTCTCTCTTCTGCACCTCTCCCCAGGGCATCCAGTCCTTCTTTCTTTTCTGGATGCAAGGACAAATTCCAAGTGGTCTCTCTATTACAAAACAGCTTGGGCACACAGGTCTTTCTGCAAGTACAAGACAGGATGGCACTGGATTGATTTTGGGTGAGTGCCAATTAAACTGAGTATCTCGACTTCATTTTCCTCAGAAGTTTAAAAGTTCCAGCACCACATAAATAAAAATATCTTTGTCTCTGTGTGTGTGTGTGTAAGTGTGTGTGTGTGTGTGTGTGTGTGTGTGATGGAATATTACCCAGCCATGAGAAAGGAATTCCTATCATTTGTGACAAATTGGATTAATTTTGAGGGCAATACAAAGAGTGAAATTAAGATAGACAGGGAAAGATGAAGTCTGAATGGTATCACTTTAAATAGAATCTAGAAAATTCAAACACAAAGAAGCAGAGTAGAGTGGGTGCTTATGAGGGCTTGGGACTGGGAGAGGAGTGGCTAGGAATAGGGGGAGAGTGGTCAAAGGGTACAAATTTCCAGTTTAAAGATTAATTCTGGGTAATGTAAGGTAACTTAATGGTGATTATAGCTAACAATACCGTAACAGTATACTCAAAAGTTCTTAAGAGAGTAGATTTTAAGTGTTCTCACCACAAAAAAAAAGAAATGGTAACCATGTGATGTGAAGGAAGCATTAGCTGAGCTGTGGTGGTAATCATTTTGCAATACATTAAGTGCATCAAATCAATACATGTACGCCTTAAATTTATACACTGTTATGTATCAATCATATCTCAATAAAACAGGGGGGTGGGAGTTGAGTGTTGGTAATCCATGTGTCTAAAGCAGAATTCTTCGATCTTGGTAATTCTCTGACATGGCAATCTGTCCTATAATTGAAGGATGCTTTGCAGTACCCTGCTTTCTAGCAGAATCAAGAGTAAAGGGTTAAATTAAGCACAAAAGAAAAAAAAAACTTATTTTTTTCTTTGAGATTTGCTTTCACAAACAGCAGAGCCTGAAAACACATCAGCAAATGACCCAGCCAGAGTATGTGCAGAAGAGACTAGCCTTGAACTGAGTCCTGACCTCCTGACAAAGAGAAGGGTGCTACCAAGAGGAGACAGGCCCACACAGGTACCTGAAATTTAAAACCCCAGTTATGTGGATAAGCCTTTTCATATTTCTGTGTAGGGACTGCCCTGTAAGTAGTCAATGAACTTTAGCCAAGTCCACATTTTCTTGTCCCTAACCTTCTCCTTAATAAAATTTAACTCCTGGGCCTCCCTGGTGGCGCAAGGGGTGAAGACGCAACCTATGAAGCTATCCGCAGCCACTGCAGCTCGAGTTCAATCCCTGGCCAGGGAGCTACTGCCTCGCCCGCTGCTCCCCTCAGCAGTGTATTTCAGTCAATCTGCCTGTTCTGTTCCCCACTCTGTCTCTGGTGAATCCTCCAACTCCCCACACTGCTGGCCTATACCCCAGTTCTTGTATACAAAAATAAATACATCTTTAAAAAAAAATAAAATAAAATTTAACTCTTTTATTCTTAACCCTACTCCCCAAACTAATATAAATCCTTTCCCCTACCTGGGTAGGGGCAGATTTGAGTTTTTGCTCCTCCTCCTTGCTCATCAGCTTGCAATAAACTTTTTCCTTTTCTCAAAATCTGACACCACAATTGGCTCATGGACTCTGGGCAACAAGCCCACTGCTCTGTTACACGCCCACTAGATGCTAGCGTGCTAGCTATACATGAGCTGGAGCACCCAGAATGTTTCCAGGCACTGCCCAGTGCCCCTTGCTGGGGAGGGGTCATCCCTGGTTGAGAATACTACTGTAAAACTTTAAAAATGCACTTAGAAATGTATCCTATGGAAAAAAAAAAGAAATGTATCCTACAGAAATGAATCTAGAAATTTATTTCAAGTAAATAATTAAGACATGCATGAAAATGAAGCCATTAGTATATAGTATTGTTTATAAGAGCACCAAGTACAACAAAAGAAAAAAAATTTCCCAAATAATGACAAAAGAATTTTCAACAATAGGGGTCAGTATGTGCAAAATGTGGGATATTATACAGCCCTGAAAACAATCTATGACCCCCTTCTACAGACATGTTAAGATAGTTATGGTGTGTCAACAAGTGGAAAAAGCTGATAACAAAACAGGATTGCAGAGAGTGAGACTGTAGTTATGCTTGGAAAAGAAAATCCAAAATGTTAACAATAGGTCTTCCTAAAAGATGAACAGTGTATTTATTCTGCTTCTCTCCCACTCTGCCTGCTTCTCTACCCACTGTGGCCTCTCAGGAGTCCAATAAAAAGCAAGGAGGTCAGCTTTGAGAAAGGGAAATTTGCTATTCAAACAGAAGCAAAGCTTTAGAAGTGTCAACAGGGGTGGGAGGACCGAAATCCCCTGGCCCGCCCACCTACCCTCTCTTTTGGCTCTCTGCAGCAGCCAATATGTCCTCTGGTACATTCCAAATCCTCTAGGCCAAGGCTTTGGGACCCTTGGCTCCCTCCCTCCCTCCTACAGACTTCCACTTTACTGCCAATTAGCACCTCTCAGCTCAGTCAGGGTGAGCAGAGGAGAGCTGTAAAGCCTGGGCTGCTGCCTCTCACCAGACTGACTGGAACCGACTGCCTGAAAAGCTGCAGCAAAAGCTGGTGGGAATAAGTCTGAGGCCTTCTCCCCAAGTCACTGGGCCCCGATTGTTTATTTTTCCTCCTATGTGGCTTCCCTCCCCTGTCCACCCCTTGTCTCCTTCAGTGCAGGCTGGGGGGCTGCCTGATGGGATGGCCTCTGGGAGGTTGGTGCATGGAAGCTCAGTCTCCAATTCAGTGGGCCTTGGGGCCTGCAGAGGAAAGCACCGCCTAGGTGTGGGCAGGCAAGTGTTGGGCAGATAAAAGAAAGCAGAGGAACAAGTTCATACTGAGCTGCATTAGTCCTACGCAGTTATGCCCACATGTCTCTGTGGACTTTCGTGATCATTAATTCTGGTCAGAAACCTACTGGATTGGTGGGAAAGGGGCGGAGGGTCTGCTTATTAACAATGACATGCTAGGCTTGCTCTCAGACCACTGAACCAATAAGTACATGAAGTCCCTTTGGAGTCAGTAACATGCTCTCCACTGCACAGATGAAGAACTGAGATGAAAAGCAAAATAAAAAAAAAAAATTTTAAGAAAAAAAAAAAACTCCATGAAGAGAATCTAAGGTGCTTGTTCAAGGTCACACTGCCAGGAAGGGAAGGCTCTGAGATCCCACTTTCTCCTCCTTAGCCCTCTCTCCCTTTCCACCCAGGGAATACGGGTTCCTCTTCCCCTCCCCCTCAAAAAAGCAGCAAAAGTACCTTTCAAACAGCATCAAGTATCCAGTGCAGTTAAGATAAGTTCTGTGATAAGAAAGTAAATCCTCAGGGCCAAGGCCCTCAGTCTTGGCAATTCCCTGGGAAACAAGCCTCGAATTTATCAGTTATGACACCAGAGAGAGCCCAGGTCACAAACAGGCACATTATTTCTGGGCAGACACAGCTTCTGGAGTGTGTGATCAGTGCAAGAATGCAAAGCATTAGAAGAGCACCATGCCTGCTTAAAAAATCTGCTATCACCATCTTGAAAGTCTTAATAATTGTTTAACAAGGCCTCTGTATTTTCATTTTGACTGAGTCCTGTAAATTTTATAGCTGGTCCTGCTTCTGGGAAAGTTTCCTGATCACCTTCTCCCTATCTTTCCTATCCCCAGTCACAGCACTTGGTGCTAGGTCACCAACTCCAAAGTCTCAGCAAGGGACACCTTCCCAACCAGTGAAAGACACCAACACAAAACCAATCAAATCCATGCAATTAGCCAATAAAGTCTCACGAAGGACACCCAACATCTGAAGCCCATTTTTCCCCATCAAGGTCCTACCACTCCATCCCAAGGTCTTTGGGTCCTTTTTTTTTTTTAAAGATTTATTTATTTATGCACACAAGAGCTAGGGTACAGGCCAGAGATGCGGGGGGTGAGAGGATTCACCAGAGACAGAGTGGGGAACAGAACAGGCAGATTGACCAAAGTACACTGCTGAGGGGAGTAGCTGGCGAGTCAGGAGAGGTCTGCTGCACCAAGTGGGTTGCTCCCTGGCTGGCCGGGGATCAAACTCATGCTGCAGAGGCTGCAGATTGCTTCATAGTGTGGTGCTTAACCCCTTGCACCACCAGGGAGGTCTTGGGTCATTTTTATGGGACTTATAAGTCAGATAATAAGAGGCTCTTTTCCCCTCTGCCTTCTCTTGCATAAGTTTGTACTTGTTTCCATTGCTTTTATTGTTGGGTATTCTGTTTTTCCATCTCTGTCCCCTCATCCCTGATGACTTGCTGTATACACACAATCATAAGGGATGTTCAGGGTCACCCTGATCCCAAGTGAAATGCTTTTCCAAGCTAAGCTAAGATACCTTCAGCCAATTTGTGCTAACACATGTCAACCGAAGGACTGGCTAGAGACAGCTGGTTCAATACTGAGGAGGGTAACAAGCTTCAGGGGTTATTCCTGGCAAATGGGCGGCCTCCCTTAGGGAGGGGTGAGGTCAAAGAACTTTTGACTTTGATACTCTGACATGCCCGTTACAAGCACTGGTTCTCCTCAAAGAGAGTTTAAAAATAACTGCGTGTTTCTGTCCAGATGGCACCTATAATAGAAAGGAATGAATGCAGATTGGTTCTCTTTGATGTCTGGGTGGAAGAATAATGACCTCCCAAAGGCGTGCACATCATAGTCCCTGTTACCTGTGAAAATGTTACCTTACATGGCAGAGGGGAAGTTAAGTTGCAGATGGAATTAAGGTTGCAAATCAGCTGCCCTTAAAAATGACGAAATTATCTGGAATTATCCAAGTAGGCCCAATGTAATTAAGAATGTTCTTAAAAGTGAAAGAGAAGCAGAAGGGGTCAGGGTGATGCTGTATGAGAACTTGACCAGCCATTGCTGGTCTTAAAGATGCAGGAGGTGCCTACAAAGCCAAGGAATGCAGCGGCTTCTCGAAAATGAAAAGGCGAGGAAAAGGAGTCTCGTCTGGAGACTCCTCAAAAGACAGTAGCCCTGAGACACCTTGATTTTGGCCCAGTGAGACCTGTGTTGTATTTCTAATCTAAAGAATTTGTGGCATTGCTGTAATTCCCAACTTTGGGATCATTTGTTACAGAAGCAATAGAAAACTAACACACTGGGTCCTTGGGACTCATCAATGGAGTGTTTTGAATGAGCAGAGCTAAGCAGAGGCACGAAAAGACTCCCAGAGGCACCACACTGCTCCCTCCTGATGAGGAGAGCATGATCACATTGTGAATTAAGTGAAAAGATGAAAAACACCATTTGTTTTTTGCCTGTACATTACCTCACTATCTAAGGAGCCCTCACTTGGGGGGATTCCATGAAAAACTGCCCCATAAAGATGTACTGAGTCCAGAAGCTTCCACATTTACCCTTCATCCTATCAAACTTTAATTATCCTATCTATGAAAGCATGAAAGTGATTCTATTAACTATAGACACTAAGGAATAATGGATGATAACATATAAATGAATTCCCATTTACTGTTGATCCGTTTAGGAAATGCTGCTGTGTTTAACGTGGTTCATTCTAGACCTGCAGCACTTAATCTCTTTAAAGTCACAGGCTCTGCTGAGAATCCAATGGAATAAAAATGCCACACACACAAACCCTACTTCAGGGGCTCATGAAACCCCTGAAGCATCCATTTCTGGCCCAGAACCCCCGCTGCCCTTTCTAGCACCACTGAGAAAGGTAATTTGTGGGCCTTTTAAATCTGTGTTCTTGCAATCACTTCCCACAATTGGTTACTTATTTCCTGCATACACATAAGGCTCACCCTGGCTCTGACCTACAAAACTCCAGAGTTTTTTAAGGTCTAGAGACCCTGGGGGTTACAAACCAGAAGCCTGTGATATGGAGATATGATGTGGGAATAATGAAGACTTAGGGAAAGGAATGCTGAGAAATGACCCAGTAGACTTTAGACAAGGTAGATCTTACAGGCAGAGAGACCCAAAATTATTCTCATTAAGAAGGACCTGATGGCCACCAGAGTGAAGTGACTGAGCCTGGCTAAGAGATATGGACCCGCATCCCTGCCACTGCCCACCAAGAGGGTGGTTCTCTGCCCCAGGGACTTACCGTGGATACTGCTCTCCAATCCGTGCCCACTCCAGAGCTACACTCCACCTGATACCCAAGTCACTGCTGTAGAGAAGTCGGTGCCTTTCAAAGTAGGGTCCCCCTGCAGAACTCAGCAGAAAGACCTTTGTGGCAGCCTGCCTGCAATGGAATAAAAATGCCACCCCCCACAAAACCTACTTCAGGGGCTCTTCAGGCTCTCTTATCAGCTCTGTCATCATGGGAAAATGAGCCCTCCCTGGGCTCCAATTCCTCAGCTGCTAAGTGTGGGTGATACCAAAACAAGTCCACAGCTCCAGATCAAAACCTGAGGGCCAGGGCCTCACTGGTGGCGCAAGGGGTAAAGTCTCAGCACTATCAAGCTGTCAGCAGCCACCGCAGCAAGAGTTCAATCCCCAGCCAGGGGGGTGACCCACATGGCACAGCAGACCTCTCCTGTCTCGTCCGCCGCTCCCCTCAGCAGTATATTTCAGTCAGTCTGCCTGTTCTGCTCCCCACTCTGTCTCTAGTGAATCCTCTCACTCCCGTCACCTCTGGCCTGCACCCCAGTTCTTGCATGTATAAATAAATAAATCTTAAAAAAAAAACAAAAAAAACCTGAGGGCCAGATGAGCTTCAAAATTCAGAATGTCCGAGATTTTAGAAAGGTGACAGAGGGCCTGTGCCCCATGGTAATGTCCTAGGAGGCCCGTCGTCACACACATGCATGTGAAGATGCAGACTAAGCGGGATAGTTCAGGTCAGACTTGCCACCAAGTGAATTCCCTGGATTGTTTTCCCTCTAAACTGGTTATGAAAGAGATTTGCTTCCACAGTTTTGTAGATGTTCTTCAGAATTGCAGGTATTGTGGCCCTGTTACTACTGTATAGGGTTAGTGCTGTGTGGATGAGAGTTCCAAGGTCCCCTCTTCAGACCCTCCCTGCACCCCTGTCCTGGCACTCAGAATAAATTATAACTGGCTGGGGTCGCCGCCCCTATAGGTTGTGGGCAATTCATGGGCTGGCAGGATAGCTTGTTTCCCTGTGACTTCCAGCACCTGGCCCGCGCTAGGCCCATGTGCACAAATATGTGGGAAACGGAAGTTAATAAGACAAGGAAATCTCTGGTCCTGCTTGCCTGCGAGCAGGTGGGAGAGCACATCCCAGAAGTGCTCCTGCTGCTCCTGAAACTGAGCCCGTTTGCCTACTCAGCATCACCACAACGGTGCCTGGAGAAAACCTCTTTCATGCTTTAAAATATGTTTTTGGGGGCCTCCCCGGTGGCGCAGCGGTTGAGCGCTGGGTTGCGAAGCTGCCCGCGGCCTCTGCGGCGCCGGTTCGGTCCCCGGCTGCTCCCCGGCCACCGGAGGAGGGTCCCACATGGCGCGCAGACCTCTCCTGCCGCCCGCTGCTCCCCTCAGCAGTGTACTTCGGTCCTTCTGCCTGCTCTGCTCCCCGCTCTGGCTCTGGTGGGTTCTCTCACCCTCCCGCGCTTCTGACTGTACCCAGTGCTTGTATAAACAAAAACAAAACAAACAAATAAATAAAAACATGCCTCTATAAAAAAAAAAATTATTAAAAAAAATAAAAAAAAAAAAATAAAATAAAATATGTTTTTGTCATAAACTCAATTAATACCCACTAGCAATGGCTCTGACCAGGGGGCGACCCGGAAGATTAGCACTGCAGCTAATCAGCAAAATGTTGAGTCCAAAATCTTGCCTCCGGCCCTTAGGCTGGAGAAGCACCTGGCAGCCCCAGGAGGCCAGAGGTTGGCAACTGCTTCTCCAGGGGTGGGCCCCCTCACAGCAGGCCCCCCTCACAGTAGGCCCCCCTCACAGCAGGGGCAGTTTGGGCGCAGGGCCAAAGGGCCACTTTGCTTTTAGAGCTTGCATTTCTTCTTCCCCACGAAGACTCCAGGCATCAATGGGTTTGCAAGGCTCCCTGCCACTTCTTTCTCTTTGCACTCTCATCACTGAATGGCAGAAATTGAGCGGGGGCTGCCCTGAAGAAGGCTGGCCAGGCCCAGGAGATCAAGCACCAGCTGTGGCTGGAGAAAAAGGGACTGGTAAAGAGAACCTCCATTTTAAGAGAACACAGAAGTTCAAAGCAGGAGGAACTGAAATTCCCACTTGGATGTCTGCAGGGGAGGGGCTTCGGGCCAGTGCCAGCACCCATGTCACACGGTCACGTCGACAGGAGGCAGGTTAGGATGAACTAACCTCCTCTGCCAGCCTCAGGCTGCACAGCTACCATCTCCAACCAGTTGTCATCCCATCCATTGTCATTGTTGCTGGCTCAGAACATCTACAAAGGGCCTTGTATCTCAGGGTATAGAGGGGCCTGGGTCCAGAATGCCCCCTAAAATGTGTCTCACAGCAAAGCTGCAGCGTGGCTCTGCCTACCTGAAAAGGAGGAGCATGACTGAAGGGTCTGCTCTTTGGCAAATGAAGATGACTGTAAAGCCACTGACTCCAGAAATGAAAGAGATCTCACAGTCGGCTTCTTTTCATCTTCACACTAAAAATGAATGAATTGACTAGACCCAGACATTTCTCCATAGAGTGGATTTACAGCACCAGCACCCTAGTCTACTTCTGGGAGGGAACTGATGAGCTGACATGACTCCAATGCTGGGTTGGTCCTTTTGTGTGGGGGGGAGGGCTGGGAGGGGGGTGACACTGGGGAGATGCTACTGCATTGAATTAGACCCCACAAGGTTTCTGCCTAGGGCTATTTGAGGCTTTCTGCAGGGTTTTTCTTATTCCCCCCACTCTTCTGAATAGTTTTCCTACTGGCACCTAAGGGACGATCCAAGCACCTCTCCCCATTCCACCCCCCAAAAAACAAGCTCATCCCACCCCCACAAAGCATCCTCCAAGTCCTATCACTGGAGGTATGGGACCACCAATGAAAAGAGAATCACTGGTCCTCTTTCCATTTTACTCCTGTCCCACCAGTGAAGTTGCCCCTCCCTCCCAGTCACAGCCCGGGGTTAGGAGAAAATGTATAAAATGTCACACATGTGTGAGCACCTGCTAGCCACACTCCTAAGATGCTGCTTTGGAACAAGCCTAAGGAATTTCAGGCTGCTGGGATTTCAGGTGATGCGACATAGAGTCTTAAGGGGCAGGGGGTTGCCGTGTGTAACGCTGAGGACACAGCACCATTCCCAGGCCACGTGCTCCTGGGACCATGCGCCTCCAACTCACAAGGTGTAAGAGTCACCTGTGGCAAGTCCTGGGTCCAGCTCCCACTCTGCAGATCTGGGAGGAGCCCCCAAATCTGTGCATTCAACAAGCAGCTCAGAAGACCCCGATGCAGACAGTCCGCACACCACACTGAGGGCCCTGACTTGCTCATTACCTAATCTGCTTCTCATTCTTACCCAGTTTCACTTTAGAAAACTGCTTCTCAAAGCTATTTGTGCCACACAGCTGGGGAAGTTAGTAGGGAAAAGATGGCTCCCCAGCTGAGGTTTACCATGTGGATGATGTAGCCAGGATTACCCCAACAAATACTCAATAATTAGGTACTCACAGGTGCAATTGTCTGGAATTTGCTTCAACCTAATCCAAGAGGGGAAAAAAAAGCTATAAAGGACATTACTAGGATACCTAATGACATTTTACTCTCCACTGTAGATGAGAAAACACCATGGTTAAATTTCCTGATTGTGATAACTGAACTGTAATTATATTCTTATTCTTAGGGAATACATACTGAAACATTTGGAGACAAAAGGGGAAGGTATCTCTGACTTAATCTCGAATGGTTCAGAAATATACACACACATACAAAGCACATACATGGAGAATACCACACGGCAAATCGGATAAGATGTAAATGTTTGGGCCTCCCCTAATGGCGCAGCGGTTGAGCGCTGGGCTGTGAAGCTGCCTGCAGCCTCTGCAGTGCTGGTTAGCCGGCGAGGGTCCCACATGGTGTGACAGACCTCTCCTGCCACTGCTCCCCTCAGCAGTGTGCTTCATCAGTCTGCCTGTTCTGCTCCCCGCTCTGTCTCTGGTGAATTCTCTCACCCTCTCACGCTTCTGACTGTACCCAGTGCTTGTATAAATAAATAAATAAATCTTAAAAAAAAAAGAAAATGTTTGCATATGGGAGTTCAAATTCCCTGACCTCACAATTGTTTTGTGTCTGAAACAATATAGGAAAATAATAATAATTAAAAATTACAAAGAAAAAAATCCCCAGACTCCATTCTCTTTAGTTGTGTATATGTCTGAAATATTCTCTCACGAAAACAATTTTCTGTACCAAGTTTTGGGTGGGTGGAGTGGCCCCAACCCTGGGCTAGCCAGAGCTGAGATTATGGTAAGGAGGCCAGGAGTGCGGCCTAAGTTGTGGTGCTGTCCTCCCACATGTCCTTCAACTCCCAACACCTAAAGATATGGCTTTACTGTCTTATTGGTACAAGGTTACCCTGTGATGACAAAATTAACATCAAATCTTTCCAGCAGAAATCTTACTTAAAGGCAGTTATAAACTAGAATATAAAAAATGCCTTTTCGAGACACATTGCCTCTATCACAAAAGGATTTTTTATGAGGACAGGTGAATTACTATCCCAGAATTAAGATTGAGCTTTAATGCCTTTCCTTACATGGTTTGGGGATATAAACATAGGCCAGAATGATACATTGTTTTTTATTTAAGTTCTCATTCAATTAGAATAGAGTAGTGAAGGAATACAGGCTGGAGGTCATATAATGATCTGGTAACAAGAGGACTCATAGGCAGAGATGATAGTTAAAATATCTGACAACCAAAAGACACTCACCAATCAATCAAAACCAATCAGAACAGATACAGATTTAAGCCCTATGACTGGGTCAGACATTTATCTTTTAGTTTCTAGATTGGTAGGAATAGCAGGAGTAACTCAGAAGCCAACAGGTTCCTACTGTTTCAACTGGGAGAGCCACAGTGGTAGAGACTGATTGAATTTCAGCTCTGTGCATGAGGGAATATTAGCTCTAATAACTGTGGCTTATTCTAACCCTCATGAGGGCTATGCCAAGTTTAGGTTCATATCCAGTCTATACGCAGAAGGTAGTGACTTAACTCCCTCCAGAGCTCCAGATGGAGTCAAGATCCTGGAGTAATTTGAGCATAATTCAAAAATGTTAATGACTCACCCACTTTCCAGGAGCCATGGAGCCAAGCACAATGGCTTTGGAGTGGGAAATAGAAGGAAGGAGATATTTGGGCATTATTCACTCTTGCTAATAAATATCTCCTTTTTGCTTATAGAGACTCCAGGGCAAAACAAATGCTTTCAGGGACATTCAAGTGAGTCATAGGCTGAGAATAGAGATGAGCTTCATTGTCACCACCTGCAAAGTTTGTGAGCATATTTATTTGAGGGGTGGATAACCAATCATTCCACGAAACAGTTAAAGTTTAGAAACATTTCTAATTTCACGTGTGCAACTTTTAAAGAAGAGTATTTTCCATTTTCTATCCACGCCAATATTGCTGACATTACTGGAGGCAAGTCAGAGCCGGCCCTCTGAGTTACAAAAGCCAGGAGGGTGGTTGTTGTTTTTAACACAATGCCTGGCTCAGGTCATCAATAATTAATTGTTTGCTTGATAAATGCTTTTCAATGATGAGGTGAAGGGTGCTATGGGAGGAGGCCTTGCCCATTTAGGCCACAGGTTTCATTTGTAAGTTATTATCCCTTCAGGGAACAAAGCTACGCAAACACAGGCAAATTGCAAGTATATGATGATATCCACATGACAGAGCTACAGGAAAAATGTTAGTTAAACCGACTTCTCTAAGCTTGTTTTTTTGCCTTGGAAATGTTCTGGACACTTCCAAGCCCACTGGAATTTAATCCTCCTCCTCCACCCTCCATTTCAAGGGGAATCTCAGGGAATTTTCACAGCCCCAGAAATCTTGATTACCACATCAGTGTCACCTAAGTGGGATGTACAGTAACGACCAGCTCCTAATACAGCCACTCAACAATCACCCACGGTGCCTCTGATTAAGCACTTACCTTAAACAGGCACTTTACATGCAGATTTTGACTCAAAGGTTTTACACAATGGCCACACTAGAGTTTTCCACACTGTCTGCATATTTCCCCCTGTCTGCACTTTCAAATACTCAAGCCAGGGAGGGTGATGGGGGAGGGGCGGGGAGGGACAGAGAACAATGGACTATGGTAGAGGACTTTGGGGAGAAATCCTATACTGTCCAAAAATTAACAAGGATGTAAAAAAATAATAATAGTAATAATAATGACAAATACTCAAGACAAAAGCTATTGCTTTGTTTCCCTCATCACATTGTTAGCACCTTCCTCCTTAAGTAAGATACTTCAAATCTAGGTTGCTTGTATAAATAAAAAGAAACTCTGAGGATAAGTGGACTTTTAAATGCCCTTTTAAGTTAAATTTGAGGCAAGAGAACAGAAAGTTGGTCTTGACTTCATCACTGAAGGGCTGCGTCACCAGCAACATGAAGAAAATGACCAACCCAGAAAACTATCACTGTGGGGAGATTCTCACCAGGGAAAACCTTGTGAGAGAACACATTCCACGTCACTTGTTTCCATCTTTTTCTGTTTAATTCATTTCTCCCTCAGGGGACTGGCAGTTCGTTGTGCCCAGAGCAATCTTCCCCAGCCTAACAGCATAGAAAAGCCCAGAAGAGCAAAAGAGAGATCTGTAAGCCCTCGCGAGGTCAGACACTGCTACCAAAGGGCATGCAATGTCTGGGGCTTTGAGAAAGGAGAACCTCTTCTCAGTTCTTCCTCCAAATCACACAGAGAGTTCTCGAACCAAGAGAAAACATTCCTAAAATGAAGGGACAAAAGGCAACTTCCTTTGATCACACAGTGATTAAACTCCTATATTCACTTATACCTTCATTCCTTCACCCAGCACCCAGCACTGTCGGGAAGAAGCTGAGTGCTGGGTCTGGGGGAGGCAGAAGTGCCACTGACCAGCTCAGAGCCTCAAGGAAAAGATACTGGTTGTAAGGACAACACAGCAGGATTTAGACAAGCCTAGCAGGGAGGAAACAGAGGGGAAGAACACACTAAGACATAAAATACAGAAAACAGAGCCCTTGGCGGGGTGGAGAGCGGAAGGGGGAACAAAGTGGGGTGCTCAAAAGGACTGTGATAGTCAGCCTCGGGTACTCTGGCGGTGGAAGCAGTGTGGGGACAACATCCGAGTGGGGATGCTATACTTCTAAAACACAAACAAAGATGGGCCTCCCCGGTGGCACAGCGGGTTGAGCGCAGCCTCTGCAAGTGCTGGTTCGATTCCCAGCCAGCCAGGGAGAGACCCACATGGTGCGGCAGACCTCTCCTCTCCTGCCCCCTGCTCCCCTCAGCAGTGTGTTTCAGTCCTTCTGCCTGTTCTGCTCCCTGCTCTGTCTCTGGTGAATTCTCTCACCCTCCTGTGCCTCTGGCCTGTACCCCAGTGCTTGTATAAATAAATAAATCTTTGGAGAAAAAAAAAGAAAAGAAAAAGGAAATGAAAAGAAACTAGAGCCTTTCCAGGGAATAGAGAAGACACCAAAGAGGGAAAGTCAAGAGGGAGAAATGGAAGCTTCTGAGGCAGAACTGAGGGCTATCCCAAGCTATCTTCAAGCAGAGTGTGGATTTGTTTGGCTCTTAATCCCCTTACTCCCTTGTTGCTCAGTGGGCAACCCTGACAAGGTTGAATCCCTTGCCAATGACTGATTTAACATAGGGTTTGAGGTACAATCTTGCAGAGATCTGAGGGAGCATCAGGTATGACGCAACCAAGAAAGGATTTCTCTCATAAAATGAGACTTCAGATAAGGGCAGCCTCTCTCTTGACCTGTAGGACACAGGTGTAATTCCGTTGTTGCCTGGAACTCTGGCAGCCATGTTGTAGCAATGAGGATAATTCAATTTGACAGGGTGACCATGGCAGAAACGAAACCTCTTTGATGACACCTTTCGGTCATCCCAGAAGTGCCCTACCTCAAGAGTTTATCAGCAAAATTAGAAATCTTTATCATTGAAGTCATGTGAAGATGAGCTTTGTCCTATTTGCAGCTAAAAGCATCCTGTTACAATGTGCTTCTTAATTTTGTGGAAAGCAGCCCTCCCCTGAGGCTTCCTCACCTTTACCAGTTCATCTGTTAAATAGACAAGCTGAATTCCCAAAGGCCATGCACAGAACCTCCCTGTTATTTTTCCCCAGCTCTATTCATGAAAATAAAATTAATTTTCTAGCCCATGAATTAAACATTGCTGCTGTCGGCTGAAAGATTTTAGCAACAGCCTTTTGTTGGCAAGAGAGGCAGGATCCTGACATGTTCTAAAATAAGCTACAAGGAGGCAGAAGGGGAGGAGGGGAGGCCATTAAAAGGCGAAAGTCCCACTCAGGTTCAACTTGACTGAATTTTCAACCAGCGGCTAGACTTGAGGCTGGGGGGTGTGTCTCTAACGTTATGTGTAGACGAGTCACCTGGATATCTTATTAAAATACAGATCCTGGGCCTCCCTGGTGGCACAAGGGGTTAAGACACAACCTATGAAGCTATCCGCAGCCACTGTAGCACCAAGTTCGATCCCTGGCCAGGAAGCTATGCACATGGAACAGACCTCTCCTGACTTGCCCGCTGTTCCCCTCAGCAGTGCCTTTCAGAAATCCCAAATCTGCCTGTTCTGTTCCCCACTCTGTCTCTGGCGAATCCTCTCACACACACCCCCACACCTCTGGCCTGCATCCCAGCTCTTGTATGCATAAATAAATAAATCTTTTAAAAAAATAAAAAATAAATAAATACAGATACTGTTTCATTAGGTCGGGGAAGGGGCCTGAGATTCTTTATCTCTAACAAGCTCCCAGGTGATGTTGACACAGCTGGGCCATTGCAGACAGCTGGACCCATGGGGGCCTCCAACCTTTCCTAGTAAGCATCAGACTGCAGTTTTCCCAACATCTGAGGAGATGGGGAGCAGGCCTGAAATGTGGGTTAGTGAGAACCAGCTGTTAAATTAGGGTTCGAGGGAGGATGTGAGGTAAGAACAAGCCCCTCTACACATATGTACCTTTTAGAGACATAGGAAAGAGCAGAGAACAGAGGAAGAAAGGGGGAAAGGATGGCACTCAGGTCTGGTATAAGTGGATGGTTGTATCGTTGGGTCAATTTAGTGACCTAGTTCTAGAACAGTAGTTCTGAGTCTGTAAAATAAAAATGTAATGTCAACAGTGACATTAATCCCAAGCTGACAGAGGAGCCTCCATTGCGCACCTGCTCCCAGCAAGGGCTGCTCCTGTTCCAAACTGAATCTTTGCTAAAGAACTTCGGGTGTCTGGTCTGGAAATTGGGCTCCAGATCATTCCATCAGAGTAAAAGCCATGGGTGTGTGTGATGGGCAGAGACAAGACGGCAAGAGTCAGATGGGCTGGAGGGCAGCCTCTCCACAAGCCCATTCTCCCAGTCCTCCTGAGTCTTCCTCCCTAGGATCTGGCCCCTGGTCACCCCCAGGCCCTCTCTCCCCACTCACTCTCACCTCAGCAGAACCATCAGGTCCTGGAACAACCTGCCCACTCTCATTGCGAGCTCTGCTTGAGCCTTTACTGTGGCTGCAAAGCCACATCACCCAAATCCCTCTGCAAGCAGCCTCTGCCAGACTCGTTCCTGCTACCAGCGCCTGGGGAGGCTCCCGGTCTCCCCCAAGCTGGTGTCCTGTAACTAATCCTGCCTTGCCGGTTATCACCTATGAACCTCGCCTGTCTCTCCAACTGGGGTTTAAGTGCTATGAGGCCAGAGATAGTGCCAGTGCCTGGCAGGTAACAGGTGAGTTATAAATATTATTGAGGGCCGGTCCTCCCTGGTGAAGCAGCAAGTTGAACACCGCGCTGTGGGGCTGTCCACAGCCTTTGCAGCACAGGTTCGATTCCCGGCTGGCTGTGGAGAGACCCACATGGCGCGGCAGACCTCTCCTACCTCACCCGCTGCTCCCCTCAGCAGTGCCTTCCATCTGTCTGCCTGTTCTGCCCCCCACTCTGTCTCTGATGAATTGTCTCACCCTCCTGCACCTCTGACCTGTACCCCAGTTCTTTTTTTTTTCAAAGATTTATTTATACAAGAACTGGAGTACAGGCTAGATGCGTGGGAGGGTAAGAGGATTCACCAGAGAGAGAGTGGGGAACAGAACAGGCAGACTGAGGAAATACACTGCTGAGGGGAGCAGTGGGCGAGACAGGAGAGGTCTGCTTCGCCATGTGGGATTCTCGCCGGCCAGCCGGGATCGAACCGCGCTGCAGAGGCTGCGGACGGCTTCACAGTATGGCACTCAACCACCTGCGCCACCAGGGAGGCCCTGTACCCCAGTTCTTGTATAAATAAATAAAATCTTTAAAAATATATATAATTGAGGGCCTCCGTGGTGGCGCAAGGGGGTAAGTCTCAGCATTATAAAGCTATTGTCAGCAACTGCAGCATGAGTTCCATGCCCAGCCGGGGGGGCTGACCCACATGGCACAGCAGACCTCTCCTGTCTCCGCTGCCTCTGCTCCCCTCAGCCACGTGTTTCAGTAGATCAGCCTGTTCTGCTCCCCACTGTCTCTGGTGAATCCTCTCACTGCCCCCACATCTCTGGCCTATACCCCAGCAGTTCTATGATGCATAAATAAAATAAATCTTCAAAAAATAATAAATAAATATTATTGAACAAGGGAATTAAAGCACGGTTCTCAGTTCAGCTATGTATCAGAAACATCTGAATGACAAAAAATAAATAAATAAGGCCGGGACATCACTCCTAGAGATTCTCCTACAGTAGGTGTCATTGGAGGTCCAGGATTCTGAAATTTTTAAAGGGTCCAAAATTTTAAAGGATCTCCAATGGACTGAGATTGCAGCCACTTTTGATTAAACATTGGAATGGAAAAAAGGAATGAATTAGTGAAGGAAGGACTGTGTGACTGAACATGCACGTTTCACTGCGAGGATCCCTCTCCAGGACACTCACACATGAAGCAAATAGACAACGAACTCTTGTGCGGACAGCTGGGACCTGCCGTGTGGCCGCCCTTGCCCTGCCAGGGAGATGAAATCAGAGACAAACTGTCTTCACTTATGACCAGGGCCTTCTGACCAAGGGGTTGGCTGGGACAAGTCTCAGCCCCCAAGGGTTGAGCCAAACCAAAGGAAAAGGGAAGTGAAGCACCATGGGAACGTGTGGCCGGGCACAAAGGCTAACATTTGTCAACTTCCAGGCCAAGGTCTTTGCTGTATGGTTTCATCTCATTCCAGCAGGATCTGATGTGGTTGTGCTGCTGTAACCCTAGTTGTGCGGTTGGGGACACTGTGGTTAGGGAGGGCAAGTGATCTGCCCAAAGCTGAACAGGGGGGGCTTTGACTTTGAACCGAGGCCCTCTGACTCCAAAGCCCATTCCCTGAGCCCCAAGGGTGTGGCATGTCCCCAGCAACATGGCATCTGAGAGCAGAGAGACAGGGAGACTGCACAGCCAAAGACACAGTATCAAAATCAAAGCTCAAGAGCACAATGTCACCCAAAGGCGAGGCTGTCTTTGGGAAAACCTTAAATCATCACGGCTGTCATCTGCTTATCAATCTATCAATGGCTTTTCAAGAAATGTTTGATTTTACAATTAGAATACACAAAATTATTGTAATGTATACAATACATAAAACTAGGTAAGGCGAGAACCAAAATGTTACTACAAGATTATGATCAAACATTTGAATTAAAAGGGTGTAACTTGGGCCTCCCTGGTGGTACAAGGGGTTAAGACGTAACCTATGAAGCTGTCCACAGCCTCTGCAGCATGAGTTCGATCCCTGACCAAGTAGCTGACCCACATGATGCAGCAGACCTCTCCTGACTCACCCACTGCTCCCCTCAGCAGTGTATTTCACTCAGTCTGCCTGTTCTGTTCCCCACTCTGTCTCTGGTGAATCCTCTCACCCCCCACACCTCTGGTCTGTACCCCAGTTCTTGTATGCATAAATAAATAAATCCTTAAAAAAAAGGGGGGGTGTGCCTTATAATCGAGCCACAAGCACTCAAAGCTGAGGAAGCCGGCGAGGGTTTCATCACTCAGGCCCCCACCGTGGGAGGCAATGAGAGCACGAAGCACTGAGTGTCCACTCTCTGCCAGGCCCTCCAACATGTGTCCCACTTCTTAAAACAACCTTCAGCTCAGTATCACTGTCCCAAATCACAGGCCAGGAGACCAGGCTCACCAAGTGGACACCGTCATGTCTGAAGTTGAGCTAAGTGACAAGGCCCAGATTGCGGTCTGGTTTCCACTCTGCAGCACTATTCTTATTTCACATCACAATGCAGTCTGCAGTGACCTTGACCAGTTTTAGGGGAAAAAATGAGTTAATAATGTTAACCTCAACCTCTATTTATATTTGTTGGAACTATTAAGCCAGCAAAAGCACACTCCATTCTCCGGTTCCGCCGCACTCCACCCTTGGGGAAGGCCCATAGTGCTGCCCGTTTATTAAAAATGCAAGAGTTGCAATAACAATAGACTGAGAATTACAGGGTTTAAAAGGAAGACTCATTTATGTTTTTTAGCTTTTTAGTGATTTCATTGAGCATTAAAGATTTTTTATGACTCAAGGAGATGGGGAGTGAGAAATAACAAGGCAAATCTGAGACCCTGAGACATTGAGAGAAGGGATTTGACCCTGTTATTACAGCATTTGCAATGGACTGTGTTCAAAAAACCCAAAAGAAAAACACGAAAGACCAGGTGAGTTGTCAACTGAATAAAAAAAAGATTCTTATTCACAAAAGAGTCGTCTTTGGGGGGAAAAGAGGAAGAAGATAGAATAAACGAGAAGGATATGAGGGAGGGAGGAATTACAAGAGGGATTTGTGTTCATTTCACTTTGGGGGATTTTGAAAAAGAATCCTTGTTTTCAAAGTGAAAGCCATCTTTTCCATGCAAGAGAGGTAACGAAGCCAAGTTCTGTGACAGCTTCAGAGTACAGTATTTATTGTGCTGCAAGAGAGCTTTTTTTCCCTCCTACTAAAGAAAAAGAGCCAGTTTCGGGACCAACAATAATAATGACAACTAGTAACTACTGAACACCAGCCAAGGGCCAGGCACAGTGCTAAATACTTCACATATATGATCTAATTTACTCCTCACAACGACATAAGCAAGTAGTATTAAAATATCCATTTCAGAGGTGAGAAAGTTGAGATTCAGAGCTGTTCATTCATCCAAGACCATGTAGCTGGTCAGTAGGTGAGCTGGGATTCACATACAGGGCTGACTCTGCTGAGCCTTTCTCACCCTTGAAAACCCACATATTTTTGGGGTTCCTCAACAACTTTAGGGACTTGATGAAAAAAAACGTAATCTACCAAGAAACCAAGATCACCCCAAAAGGTGGATGGAGGTTTCCCAGTGCCTGAAAAAAGAAAGCTCATCTTTGGGCAACTTTCAGAATTGGACAGAATTGGACTGGTGGACCAGCACCTCCCAAACCCCAGCCTGTCCTGCCTTCCTACCCCCTAGACTGCCTTGTTAGTAGTTCCTAATACTTCTCAGCTTCCTTACTACAGGTTGAATCCCACTCAGAATGGTCCAGATGCTCCAGCACCCGGAGGGCATCAGAGAAGTCTGTATCTACCTTGAAAATTGTCATGTTTGCCTGGTGCAGGATGGAAAGTGTCAGCAGGGCAAATTACTGCTTGCCTACAAGGTACTGTCCAGTGAGGAAAGAACCTGTGATGTCACCATGGGGAACATTTAGGGGACTTGACATTTCCAGAGAAACCAGAAAAGTCCCTGATGTTTCTGGAAAGCAATACACAGAACGCCTGGAAGAAATCAGGGAAAAGCCCCGCTGGGAAGGAGCCCCAGGTCTTCTACCACAATACTGTGACCCTCATTCCATACTCCCCTGTTCTATTAATACTCATCTAAATTCAGGGCCTGGACTAACAAGCTCTTTGGCCCCAAATCTTCAATATAGGCACTTTTGTGAGCTCAGGCCTTCAGGCAAAGATTTTTAACTCCAACTGGAATTAACTTTGTGTCCTTGAAACTCATAAACTCATCCCTCTGGACCTGGGGACACAAGGAGCATTCCGTTCTGACAGTCTGCCCACTCAGAAAACAGGAAGGATAAGAAAGGAAAACAACTGGATCTCGTCCAAAGGAGAGTGATAAAAAGCTGGGGGATAGGCACTGGTGGAGGTTGATGGATCTTTCGTGGATGACATTTTATCACCACACAAATGACTCCCGCACACTGCACACCTCACACCCCCTCTGCTGGGTGTACTGCATGGATGCTTCTTGTTTCTAGGGCAACCTCACCTGGGGTGAGGGGTGGAATGAAATAGATGGGCGAAGACTATTTCCTTGACAACCCAGGTCCCCGAAGAGGATGAGCAACCACTGGGGCATGAACTCAGCCCTAAAGCTAGACAGGGCTGGTGGAGGGGGTAGTGAAAAAGGCATTCAGCTGGGGGACATTTGTGGGTCAAGGCACTGAACTTTCTCTGAAATTAACCCTGAGCCCCGGCCCTCTGCCCTGTGTAGCTTAGCCATCAGCATAACCCCCTTGGCTGATCTCTGCCCCTCATGTTTTCTTCTCACAATATATTATTCAGGTGGGCCTCCCCTGGTGGCGCAGTGGTTGAGTGTTGGGCTGCGAAGCTGCCCGCAGCCTCTGCAAGGCCGGTTCGATTCCCCGCCACCGCTGAGGGTCCCACATTGGCGAGCAGACCTCTCCTGCCGCCCACTGCTCCCCTCAGCAGTGTATTTCGTCAGTCTGCCTATTCTGTTCCCCAGTCTGACTCTGGTGAATTCTCTTACCCTCCCGCGCTTCTGAGTGTACCCAGTGCTTGTATAAATAAATAAATAAATAAATATTTTTTTAAAAAAGATATTATTCATTCATTTGTTTGAATGATTCGTTTGTTTGGAATATTTCTAAGCCACAATTTTGGGCCTTGAAACTACCATAGCCACAACTGTCTGGTTTTGTTTTGTTTTGTTTTGTTTTAATGGAGGTAATGTGGCACAGGTCAGGAGACAACTTATATTCAGAGAATGGAGTTGATGAAAAGTAAGTAAGGCAGAAGACTCTGCAGGGAGGTACAAGAATGGGGTTTGGCAAAATCCCTCACAAAGGAGAACCCAGTTCTTGCACTGAGTTAATTTTTCCAAAGATGCTGGAGGAGTCTGGGGCTAGGAGGCTTCTTCCGGCCAAGGGCTTTCAAAATAAAGATTCTATGTTCACCACGGAGAGCAGTATTGGAAAAGGCAGGAGTGAACTGGCAAATCTGGCTCCTGGTGGTGCCAGGGGCAACAGGGTTTGGTGGCTGTAGGGAGTGGAGCCTGTGGGCTCTGTGGAGTACCCGGCATGTAAAATAATATTTTAAGTACTCATGTCTCCCTGAACTCTCTGACACTGCAGATATTAAGAGCATTGGAAGCAGGTGGGCTCTGAAATCCAAGGGCACATCATGGGCCTGAGAGGGTGAGGAGGAGCTCCATGGAGGCTCTAGGGCTATAAGGGTTTTTGCTGGCAGTGTGGGGGTGTCTGCAAAGCAATGGCTGAACATCTTACAGTCTAACATTTAAAAATTACAGAAGGAATGCAAACTGAGAATTAAAACAACCCAAAACAAAAACCTTGATGAAAAGGACACAGAATTGAGGAAGTGCATTGCCTGGGGGTAGGAGGAGCAGGAAGTCAAAAAGAGATTTAGGTTGAAACCTTTAAAAGGTTTCGTAGATTTCCAAAGACCCTCCCCCTCTCACCAAGCCTCAACTCTGTTCCCTCCCTCAGACACACCCCTCCTTAGATGTACTCTAGCTCTGATAGGGTTTGCTTCCAAGAACAGGGATTGCACAGTTTCAAGGGAAAGTGTGGAACCTGAGTGGCCCCATTCTCCACCTAGGCATCTGAAGCTGGCCCTGTGCCAAATAAGAAGCTTCATGGCAAGAAGTCTTCTCTTCTTCCCCTCTGGAAATAAAAGTGGGTTGTGTTTCTCCTGGCCCCATTCCTTAGAGATCTTGGAGACAGCGCTGAATGGGCTTCTTGGGTTACCTAGAAGAAATTCTTAGCCCAGGATATTAGAGGGTGCCCCTTTTGTCCTATCTACTGTCTCTAGGGTGACTAAAGACAAAACCAGTGAGGGGGTCATCGAGGTGGTCCAGAGGTCCAGGGGAGTCCTGTAGGGGTGCGGGGGGGGGGGTCGGGTTGTCTCCAGGATTCCCTCCCCTGTCTGCAGGTTTATGGGTGCTAGGAAAAAGGGTGGCGGGAAGCTACAGGTACAGGCGATAGACCTGTATTGGTCAGAAGGGGGACAGGGCCTGCAGGGGACTCTGCACCACCACAGTCGAAGCTTTGTCGGGGGCTGGGGAGGGGGCGGCGCAGAGCATTCTCCTTGGGCTCCGTTTGTTTGCCGAGAAACTTCTGGGATCACAGAAATGCAGCTGCAAATCACGCAGGGGTCAAGGGTAGGGGCCTTGCAGGGGCAAGAAGGGAACAGTTTCCTTCCATCTGGTGAGCGAAAATCAAGACCTTCCTGCGCGGTCACCCCACCTCTCCACTCCCTTTCTTGTCCTTAACTCGGCCCCAAGGTCCGTGGCCGCGGAGCACGCTGAGAAGCTGCACTGAGAAGCTGCAGGCGGCGGATCAAACAGCCCCGGGGAGCCGCACTGGCGCCGCGATCACCGCGCGGGTCCTCCCCGCTGGAAGTGGGGATCAGCCAGCGCCTGGCGTCTCCCTTCGCGCGCCTCTGCGCACAGCGGCGGCGCCGCAGGACTCCGGGTCCCTCCCGCTCTCCATCCGGGAGCCGGCCAAGGCGCCTACTCGGGCAGACAGCGGGGGAGGCAGAAGTTGGAAATACCTGGACAGAAATATCTGTCCGTCGCGAAGGACCGGCAACTGTGGGCCAGCGGGTCCAGGGCGCGCGGGCGGAGCCGGGGGGCGCGCTTGGGGACTCCGCACCGCCCGCAGCCCCGCGGCGCCCCGCGACCCCGCGCGCCCTGGCCCGGCGCCGCCGCGGTGCCCGGGTGGGACTTACCCCAGAGCAGAGTGAGCGGCTTGGCTTTGGGGATGAGCACCAAGGAGTACACGGCCCCCAAGTGGAGCAGGCTCATCAGGACGACGTTCCTCCAGACGATGTTCTGCAGCTGCCCGCGCGCGTCCGGCCTCTCCGGGCCGCCGTTAGCCTCCGAGCCTTCGACCCCCGCACGGATCTCCTCCTTGGCGCGGTGGAAGGGGACCTTGGCCCCGTCGGCCGCCGGGCCTGGCATGGCTGGGGAGAGGTGGGCGCCGGCGGCAGCGGTGCAAGCAGGAGCTCTGCCGGCGCGGAGCTCTCCGGTGGGGGCGGGGGCTTCTGCCTTTTAGGGGGGAAACCCGCACCTCGCGTCCCCGCCTTCGCTGGTGCCTCCGCTCTGCCCCCGGCGTTCAGGCTGGCCTAGGGATGCAGATCTCGGCGCCCCGCATCTGTTGCTGGCGCGCCACCCATGCCGCTGCCGGGGCGCAACTCCGCGGCAGGGAAGAGGAGGCGAGTGTGAGGGGCGGGAGGGGGTGCAGGGGAGTCGGGGGAGGAGGGTGTGGAAGGAGCGGAGACGAGCGGCGGAGGAGGGAGCACTCGCAGGGAGCGGGGAAGAAAGACCTGCATAGCTACAGCCAATCAGGATCGCCCGTGGGGCTCTTAAAGCGAAAGGCGCCCCCCTGGCCTCGGCTGCCCGGGGTCCCCGAGGCCGGCTGGGGGAGTCGCTTGGACCCGCGGCGGGCAGCCTGCTCCCCGGGGTGGGGTGGATGTGCTCCCGGGACCCGAAGCCCGCAAAGCGGCACAGCACTCCTGCTGTTGCTGTGCTTGTTTTGTGTGCGCCTCCACTTCCCAAAAATACCTTTATCCTTGGAAAAATCTTCTTTACCCCCTTCCTTTAAAGCCACAGGCCACCGTGTTGAAGAACGCAAAATACTTGGCCCTGAGTCGCAGCACAAGTTAAGGCCAGATCCTGGATGAGAATCCTAAGTGTCTGCGCCTGCTGGTTCGTAAGCCTCCTTGGGCCTGATGAGGGAGGAGGGAGGGCAGCCCTCAGTCAGGCACACAGTAGGTGTTCAGTTAGGAGACTGCCTGTTAGGTGATGCATAAATGATTCCGAGGCCGGTGAGCAGGCAGTGGCTCTTTGCCCCACACGCAGCACATCAGCAACACTGCTCTGTTTATGGCAAAATCTTGCTTCTGCTGGACTGTCCCCTTATCCTCAGTTTGTGGAACAATACCTTCAAGTCAGCACCATGGAGAATGGGGCTTTAAGGGGGGAATCCCCCAGAATATTCCAAGGAAAATTAACCTACGGAAATTTCGTGCCTGCTCATTACTCTCCTCCTAATGCAGATAATATGGAGCTGTCCACAGGGAGCCTTAATTGTACAGACATGCAGACAAGGGTGAGCTGGATGCCTCCCAGCACATGTGACTTCCCTTGCAGACTTAGCAGGAGGAAAAGGAAGGAGGACTGGAGGCCAGGGGCTCTGAGTTCTTGTTCTAACTCACTGTGACCCAAGCAACTCTCCATCACAGATATCCTTACCCAGGAAACATAGGGGATCTTTATTCTTCCTTCCAGCTTGCAAATTCTCTGAAGGTGAGCTTGAAGGCAAATCATTGCATTGACTTATGTTGTCAAATAAAGCTCACTTTTAGACTACTCATTGTGAGGAGTCCTTTGGAGGATTCCAGAGAAGGAAAAAATGTATAAAGAACTGACTTCATAAAACAGCCATACATAAGCATCTTCTTGTTAGCAGACCTTATCAGATCCAATCAGGCAGATAAATCAATGTCCAGTTTAAAAGTGAATCAAGTCATGTGGCTTGTGGAATCAGGACGTGTTATGATACTGCTTCAGATAGAGCTGAAATTATGGATTGAACGGAAATTTGCCTGGAGACCAGATAACTTTCATACTTTAAGACAGTGAGACAAAGGACATGAAACTTGGCGGGGCAGGGGGGTGATTTTTATCAGCCTGTTCAATATGTGAGAAACCACTTTCTTTTCCTGCTACCTCTGCTCCCCACTCCCACAGAGCACATATTCCCTGTGGCTCTCTAGTTCCTCTTGTTGCTCTGCTATAAAACTCTCTGGGTTGTTGTAATGATTCATTCCACCGTCTAATCATTCAGTCATTTGTTTGGCCCCAGCTCTGTGCCAGGAATAGTGGACACGGGGGATACGAGCATGTAAAAGGTAATTCCAGAAAGGAACTCCCCAAAAGGGAGGAACGACAGATCAAATAGATGTAACCTCTCAGCTATCCCCTTGGAAGAACAGCAAGCTCCAGGGCATTATCAGAAAAAATTCTTGCTAGATATCAAGTATATAGAGAGAGTCTGGGGGAGGCATCAAAATAGTTCCTTTCTTGCTCAGGAGTACCTCATCTATTTGTTAAACTACTGTAACTTGAGTCTATCTTGAATAAACATCTTCTCTTCACTCCAAAGGACCAGATGAGGTGGGGCCAATCATTTCTGAGTGTTGGCCTCAGGATGGGGAAGGGCCATTTGAAAGTGGTGAGGGTAATGGAGAGAGCCCTTTAGGTCTTCCAGATCCTGCCTAAGAAAGGATGGCCAAAGGGCAGTGGCGCTCCAGGTGCTGCTTCAGAGCGAAACCTCTCCAAGGTACAAGGTAGACACACCTTGCTAATGACCATCCCTGGGAGCATATTGTGCCTTCAGGGCTACTGTCTCTACTCCATCTTGCCAAAGACCCTCAGTATAGGCACCTTTGCTTAACATCTGGTGAAGACCAGAGAAGTAGAGGAGTATTTGTTTCACCTCAGAATGGGTGTCAAAGGCCTTTAACCCTTATCCTGTCAAATAATACCAAAATGTGGTAAAAGTCCTAATCATGTTATATGTGAGAAAAAGTGGAGGCACAAAGGAGGAAGCAATTAATTCACACTAGAGAGGGAGGAGAGGGGTGATGTCTGGGTAAAGTACTTACCATCCTAACCAATTTAAGTGTGCAGTTCACATTATTATGCATCCAATCTCTAGAACTTTCCATCTGGAAACTCTAGACCCATTAAACAACTGCTCATTTCTCCCCCTGGTAACACTACTCACTTTCTGCTTCTGTGAGTTTGACTGCTCCAAATCCCTCATGTAAGGGCAGTATTTGTCTTTTTGAGACTGACTTATTTCACCCAGAATGTTTTCCAGGTTCTCTGTTGTAAGAACATTCTTGCTGTATGTGCTGTGCCAATATTTCCTTCATTTTTAAGGCTGAATGCTTTTCCATTTTATGAATAGGCCACACTTTGCTTTTTCATCTGCCTGTGGACACTGGGATGCTTCCATCTTTTGGCAACTGTGAATAATGTCTGTGAACATATGTGTACAGCCAGCTCTTTAAGACCCTGCTTCAATTATTTTGGATTTTTTAAAAATTTATTTATTTGTGCATACAAGAACTGGGGTACAGGTCAGAGGTGCGGTGGGTAAGAGGATTCACCAGAGACAGAGTGGGGAGCAGAACAGGCAGATCTACTGAAATACACTGCTGAGGGGAGTAGCAGGTGAGTCAGGAGGGGTTTGCTGCACCATGTGGGTCACCTCCCTGGCCAGGAATCGAACTCATGCTGCGGTCGCTGCGGATAGCTTCATAGTGCTACGACTTAACCCCTTTCACCACCAGTGAGGCCCCAATTACTTTGGATATTATGCCTAGAAGTTATATTGCTGGATTTTATGGGAATTCTATTTTTAATTTTTGAGGAATAGTGGTTTTCCATAGCAGTGGCACCATTTTACATTCCCACCAACAGTGCATCCTCACTAACACTTTTGTTTTTTGGTTTTTTGGATTTCAGTCATCCTGATGGGTGTGAAGTGATATCTCAATGCAGTTTTTATTTGCATTTCCTTAGTGATATTAAGCACCTTTTTATTTGTTTGATGGCTGTTTGTATGTCAACTCTAGGAATGTCTATTCCTGTCCTTTGCCATTTTGGAATCAGGTTGTTTGGTTTTTTTGTTATTGAGTTGTGGAAATTCTGTGTATTCTTTGGATATTAACAACTTGTTAGATAAATGATTTGTGGATATTTCTACCATTTTTTATCACTTATCACTGTTGGTTGTGTCCTTTGGTGCACAAAATTAATTTTGTTGTGGTCTAATTTATCCATTTTTACTTTTGGTCACTATGCTTTTGGTGTTATATCCCAGAAATAATTGCCAAGTCCAATGTCCTGAGCCTTTCACCGTTTTCTTGTAAGAGTTTTCTAGTTTTAGCTCTTCTAAAGTTAATTTTTGAGTGACTTTTTGTATATGGTGTCAACTGAGGGTCCAACTTCATTCTTTCGCATATGGAATTCCACTTTTGCAAACCTCATTTGTGAAAAAGACTTCTTCCCACCTAAAACAGGCTGTTGGCTGGCCTCCCTGATGGCGCAAGGGGTTAAGCACAGCACTGTGAAGCAGTCTGCAGCCTCTGCGTTACAAGTTCAATCCCCAGCTGGCTAGGGAGCTACCCACATGGCACAGCAGACCTCTCCAGTCTCACCTGTTGCTCCCCTCAGCAGTGTATTTCAGTCAGTCTGCCTGTTCTGTTCCCCACTCTGTCTCTGGTGAATCCTTTTACCCCATAGGGATGTGAGGCTTTGTTCTCCCTGTTTCTAAAAAACAAAAACAAAAACAAAAAACAAATTGTGAGCCCTCCCTGAGGATCATTTAACCATATATACAAAGGTTTATTTCTGGACTGACTGATTCTGTTCTGATGAGGCCTAATGATTCTGTTCTGATGAGCTATACTAGCTATATTGGACAGGAATGTTCACCAGACCAGAATTTGAAACCAAAGGTGGTGTCTAGATTTAGCTGGAAAAGACTCAGCCAGGTACGTCAGGGTTAAGGAAGGCTTCCTAAGGAAGGACAAGTAAGAGTTGTCATTGTCAACGAAGTATGAGATTATCAATATAAACTAAAAGAACAGTTTTGAGATGTACTAAGAGAAAACCATCATACCCTGAATGCTAGATTCTGACCAGCAGTCTGTGCCTTGGTGTAGAAGTTGCTTCAGGTACAGAAGATAGGAAGAAGACAGAAGACACAGGAGTGTTAAATGGTAACATTACTAACACTGTGAGAGACGCTTGGTAAGGTGTGTTCTGGCATAGTCAGGAAGGCTTCCCAGAGGAGGTGGCATCAAACAAGGCCCGGAAAAAGAGAATGACTTGGCAGAGACTCCCATTTGAAGAAGTGTGTGAAAAAAGGCAGAGATGGGAGTGAACTTGGCAGGTTATCTAAGACTGTGCTTTTTCAAAGGATGTCAAGATTTTTAAAAATTGTGTCAAGAATATTTGTGGAGGGCCTCCGCTGGTGGCGGAGGAGGTTGAGCACCGTGCTGTGAAGCTGTCTGCAGCCTCTGCAGTGCCAGTTTGATCCCGGCAGGCCAGTGAGGGTCCCATGTGGCGCAGCAGATCTCTCCTGTCTCGCTGCTGCTCCCCTCAGCAGTGTATTTCGTCAGTCTGCCTGTTCTGTTCCCTGCTCTATCTCTGGTGAATCCTCTCACCCACACTCCCGTGCAACTGGCCTGTACCCCGGTTCTTGTATATATAAAATAAATAAATCTTTTTTAAAAAAGAATATTTGTGGATAAAATGCAGGGTCTAAGGAGAAAGTAATGAGAAAGAAAAACTCACTCATGAGGTTAGATATTTACAGTTCTCACCTCTATGTTCTTCTGAAGGAAATTAACATTTGGGCTATAGGAACTAGTGTTGTGAAACCGATGGGGCCCGGGGGTGCCCAGGGACCCGGAGGTTCTTGGGTGCAGGAAATAATTTATGTGGAGTCAGAGTAGGTAAGAAGGGAAGCTTTATTGCAGGTGAGAGTGCACACTAGAGTGAGTGTGGGCAGATTCAGGGGAGAACCCCACCTTGGGTCTTAAGGCTGCTGATGTAAATATTTGCTTGTTTTGAGGGGCAGGGGTTCACATTGGGATCCTGAAGCGATTCTGACTAGTTTTGTTTACCAAGATACTGGCCCACAACATCCCTGTTGGTTAAGCAGGATAGAAGTTTTATTTATTTATTTATTTGTTTATTTTAAAGATTTACTTATTTATGCATACAAGAACTGGGGTACAGGTCAGAGGTGTGGGGGCTGAGCAGATTCACCAGAGAGAGAGTAGGGAGCAGAACAGGCAGATTGACTGAAATACACTGCTGAGGGGAGCAGCGGGTCAGTCAGGAGAGGTCTGCTGCGCCATGTGGGTAGCTCCCTGGCCGGGGATCGAACTCACGCTGCAGTGGCCGTGGACAGCTTCATAGGTTGCGTCTTAACCGCTTGTGCCACCAGGGAGGCCCCAGGATAGAAGTTTTGTAATTAAGTCTTCCAGCATGAGATACAGGGTCTAAACCAGTAGGCTCTGGATCACTTTGCTCTGGATTGTGCATAGAATGTTTTTCCCCCAAAGATACTGGGTGGGGTAGAGTGGAGGGGAGGGGGGAGAGGCAGGGGGAGAACTGCAACTTCTGTGTTAAATTCCTGTGTACCTCAAAATTGCCCCCGGTTGTAGCCTCCTTGGCGCAAGGGGTTAAGTCTCAGCACTATGAAGCTATCTGCAGCCTCTGTAGCACAAGTTCGATCCCCGGCCAAGGAACTGACCCAGGCAGACCTCTCCTGTCTCTCCCGCTGCTCCACTCAGCAGTGTATTTTAGTCAATCTGCCTGTTCTGCTCCCCATTCTGTCTCTGGTGAATACTCTCATCCCCTGTACCTCTGGCCCACAACCCAGGTCTTCTATGCATAAATAAAAATAAATCTTAAAAAAAAAATTGCCCCAAATTTGGCATTCATGAAGCTGGGTTTGAGTGTGACCTGCCTGTCAGAATTAACAAGCTGTGAATTGGGGACAGCGACAGTTTCTGAGATCTTCAGTTTCATCCTTTATAATCTAAGAATTAAGATAGACCTATGCTGAGTATCCTCTATGCAATTTACCTAATAATCTCATTCTATTTCTCCCCTCATGTGAATGAAGTGTCTGATACCTAGTGTGTGCTGACAGTGCACATTTTATTATTTTTGTCATCCTAGAGAGGTGGACTTGAGATAGTTATGAAAACTGCCTGACCAAGAAGCCAGGGTGCTTGTGGGGTCCCAGAGTGGGAAGAGAAGCATAACTGAGCGGGCTAGAAGGATTTAGACCTGGGAAGAATGAATTCTAACAGCACGAGGATTCAAATGCTCTGTCTGGAGGGAACTCTGAACTCACCAGCCCTGCCTTATCAGAGATAATCATTTAAGGCACAGGCAGGCACGAGCTCTGCAACTGTGGAGCTGACAGGTGGTGGTGCCTCTTGAATGAAGCGCATGGGTGACAATTTCAAATGTCAGCAATCGTCTGTCCTCCCAGGGTTAGAAAAGCACTGATAGCTTTAGATTAGAATGATTTCAGGGGAACATAAAGTTGGGACATTAGGCTCCAAAATGATGGGAAGAGTTGCTTTGAGATAAAGCAAATGCCATGGCCTGGTAGAAAATCAGTCTTCTCAGCTTCCTCCGGGCGCAGGACTGTTGACTTCCTCTTTTTTCTAACTAAATAGATGTAATAATTTCCCACTGAGAGTTTACAGCAGTGGACAGGGGAAGATCTGCTCCGCAAAAACGAAGGCATCTATTGCTTTGGATACAAGGAGAATGAGAGGTTTTCTTTTAACAAGGACCCTGGTCTTATTGCCTAGGTCCCTTCCCACCTTTCCTGATCACTCTTAGCAGACTGCTGTGTTTGGCAGCAAGAAACTGGCCTTGGAGATGACCAGACATAAGGTTTTGCTTCCAAGTACTTGCTTCCTCCTTCAGAGATAAAGTGTTAAAAACCAACTGAAGTATTGAAACTAAGTTCAACTTGTCTCTTCTGTCAGTGATATACTGCCCTTTGCAGCTTTCCAAGTTATTTTTGATTTGAATCAACTTTCTTTTATTCAACATCAATTTATTGAGCTCTTCCAGAAGCCAGGCAAGAGCTCATCTCCATGGACAGTAGAGTATAGATCTGTGTTAGTGGAACTCATGCTCCATGCTGAACGACTCTGGGACCCCAAATTTTCACGCTCTACAGGAGTCCAGCCATCCATGTGCAGAAAGACAAAGTAGGCTTACTGTGGAAGAAATTTATTAGTATGATAGAGGAGGGAAAAGGATAATAATTTTCCAATAAAATATCCAGTTACTCATCCCCTTGTGGGTAAATGCCCAAACAGGTTTAACCCAAAATGGGGCCACTGAGGCCTGACAGGTTATGACAAATCTAAAGCACCTTCTGGCTGGCAGGAACTATAGGAAAGGAGCACGAAGGGCCGGACAAGTCTGGGATGAAAGCAGCAAAATCAAGGTATAAATCAAAGTAACATCTGCCATTGTTGGTCTCCCCAGTCTCTCACCCACGTGTTTCTTCCACATATCTCCTTCCAGATCCTCCAAGTCCCTGGGGCAAGGCCAAAGCTCAGAGGCCAGCAAGCCCTTCTTCTCCACATCTTTCTTCTGTGTGTCCCTACCCAGCCCACCTGCCTTCCAGCTTTATAGCTTTAGTGGCTGCTCAGTCCTGCCCACAGTTTAGTGGGACAGGGGACACGGTATCTCCCCCGTGACATCTTTTATGACATCTTTTATGAAGACATCTTTTATGAAGATGTCTCTATTACACTATGGGGAATCACCCATCATTCTTTTTAAGACCCAGTGGTGCATATTAACATTTGTTTTTTGGTTTTTTTTTTAAAGATTTATTTATGCATTCAAAAACTCGGGTACAGGCCAGAGGAGCAGGGGGTGAGAGGATTCACCAGAGACAGAGTGGGGAATAAAACAGGCAGATTGACTGAAATACACTGCTGAGGGGCGCAGTGGGTGAGACAGGAGAGGTCTGATGCACCATGTGGATCACCTTCCTGGCCGGGATCGAACTTGTGCTGCAGTGGCTGTGGACAGCTTCATAGGGCTGCGTCTTAACCCTTTGTGCCACCAGAGAGGCCCCATATTAACATTTGCTAATACCTACACCACATCCCCCTTTGACCAACATCAGACCAGATGCAAAGTCCAGAAACAAAACCAAAACCTTCCTTGCTCTCTCCCCCTGCTGTCAAATCCCAACTCTCTGAAATAAATGAACAATGCCTATTATTGTGGCAGAAGATAGCACTGACAAGGTTTTCACCCACATCTGCCAGCGTTCCCACTCTGCTCCCCCCACAAACACCTACCTCTTTTCTTTTGGTATAGAAAATCTTAATTTTCCAAGGACAGATAAGGGTAGAGAAGCTCTTCTTTATTTCTCCACATTAGCTGCTATCTCTGTTTGTTTCTATGACCTCTTTCTCTTCCTGCCGTGTCAATTATCACTGGCTGCTCTTAAAAGGCCAAGGGCCCGGTTGTTCTCTACCAGGGAGGGGACATTTGTAAGTAGAGTTCAGGAATGTCACGAGGGTGACCCAGATTTGCAGCACCAGAGGAAAAAGTATGCATTATATTCTATATAACCACACGTAGCCTATTCTTGATATGGGGACCAAGCATGTAGGGTGGTCAATTGATGGAAATATGTGTCATTACTAAGGGGGACACATTACCTAAAGTCCTCCAGGCCATTCAAGTGTATTTGTCCCAAGTTTTCAAATTACAAACCATTTAATGTCTGCCTACTCATTTTCAACCCAGGAAAATGCCGCATTGCTTTTTCTCTGGATTAGAAAAAGAAATGAAATTAACTCTACAAGAGGAACTAAGTATCCGAACATGAATAGGCCTGAGTTGTTTCTGTCATCTGTAAAATTTTGGTGCTTATCCAAATTTTTTTTTTTTTATTTCTTCTGAAGACTTGTGGATAACATGTAATATGCTCTGGGAAAGGTATAAAATGGGCTCCTTTCTAACTTTTTACTGTGGCCATCCCAGGATTCCCTCTGGGGCAGAGGCCTGGTATTACAACAGCCTCTCTTTTGTGACCCACAGGAGGCATTTGGGTGTTCTGGCCTTTTCCTTCTCTATTCTCCCCTCTTATTTTTTTTTTTAAAGATTTATTTATTCATGCATACAAGAACTGGGGTACAGGCCATAGTGAGGGTGTGTGTGAGAGGATTCACCAGAGACAGAATGGGGAACAGAACAGGCAGACTGACTGAAATACACTGCTGAGGGGAGCAGCAGGCAAGGCAGGAGAGGTCTGCTGCGCCATGTTTGCAGCTCCTTGGCCAGAGATCCAACTCATGCTGCAGAGGCTGCAGATTGCTTCATAGGTTGCGTCTCAACCCCTGCACCACCAGGGATACCCTCTTCTCCCCTCTAATCTAAACTGTATCCCTTCCTTTGGGGAACCACTTCATGATTTTCTGGGTTCTGGTGGGCCTTAAATTGCTGTGCTCACCGCAGAGGGTAGATGCATTAGCTGGCCCTGCCAATCCTGGCACCTCTCTGGGCAGAGAAGTGGATCAAGTAGGGGGCATGAGACCCACATACAGGCAATCAGAGTTGTCTTTGTGAACTCAAGATATTTTTGTCTTTTCTAGATATTGTGAAATGTCTTCTTTTCCTTTTGTGTATCACAAGCAGTGGAGATACAGGCCTTGAGCTGCCAGGGTCTATCTTTCCACCATGTAAAGAAAATCTGCCTGAAAAGAAGCCAACACACGTGCTCAATAGATTGACTCACTTATAACCACAGTCCTTTCTTTGTGGGAAATACTGCTTCTGCAGGCTAATAGAAGAGGTAAAAAACAAAACCAAAATCAGAACCAAAACTCAGATTTTTGTTGTATAGCTGTTATTCTTTGGGAGATTTATGGCTTTTTGGAAAAAAGGACATGCTCACCTAGGCTGAGACCTGGATTTGAATCCAGATTCCTCTGCTTACCAGCTGTTCCAGGTAACTAGAATGAATAAATAACCCCTTCGGCTGAAGTGAAGACTGAGTGAGAGTTTTGTCAGCTCAGTGCCCACTCAAATAAACCTTTGGTGTCTTTAACCAGGGTGTCAAAGCATCACCTCCAGGAGGGGACTCTATGACCTTAGGCCTGTTAAAACTCATTTGTTCTTGGGCCTCCCCAGTGGCACAAGGGGTTAGTCTCAGCACTATGAAGCGATCCACAGCCACTGCAGCACCAGTTCAATCCCTGGCCAGGGAGCTGCCCACATGGCACAGCAGACCTCTCCTGTCTCGCCTGCTGCTCCCCTCAGCAGTGTATTTCAGTCCATCTGCCTGTTCTGTTCCCCACTCTCTGGCAAATCCTCTCACCCCCCTCACCACACCTTTGACCTACACCCCAGTTCTTGTATGCATAAATAAATCTTAAAAAAAAAAACAACAAAACGGGCCTCCCCTGGTGGCGCAGCGGTTGAGCGCTGGGCTGCGAAGCTGCCTGCAGCCTCTGCAGCGCTGGTTCAATCCCCGGCTGCCAGCGAGGGTCCCACATGGCGCACAGACCTCTCCTGCTGTGCCCACTGCTCCCCTCAGCAGTGTACTTCATCAGTCTGCCTGTTCTGCTCTCCGCTCTGTCTCTGGTGAATTCTCTCACCCTCCCGCACTTCTGACTGTACCCAGTGCTTGTATAAATAAATAAATATATCTTTAAAAAAAAACAAAAAACCCAAACAACTGCATTTAAGAAAAAAACAAAACAAAAAAACCAACTTGTGCCCTTTGAAAGACTCAAGGCAAAAAAGGTGGTCAGAGAAAGTCACATTTTGTTTGGAGATATATCCAGAGGGAAAGAAAATTTTTTTTTTAGATGTTTCCTGTTTTATTACTGAACTCTTTTAAATTTAATTCCATACACATTCTAGTCTTGCTAGAGTGGGTAGTTCTTTTACTGAACAAAGTATAAGACGAAATAAATTTTCATCATTAACTAAATCAGACCTACCAGTCACCCTGAAAGGCTCCCTTCAATTACACTTACTACCCTTTTACTATTTAAAAAAAAAGTCTGGAACTTTTCTAATCAAATTTGAATGAAGTCTGTGCCTAGGAGAGGCTCCCTACCGATTTATTTTATACTGTCTACCTGGAATCGCATCTGTCTGGCCATGAAATCTCTACCGAACTGTATAAAACACTTTAAACATTTACTGAAGTAAAGATACCAAGTTAATGATGCTAAGATAATACTCCAGAGTTGGGAAATACAATAGCCTTAAAGGTAGAAAAGAAAATAATGGTAGATGTTTTAGACAGTTTCATTAGTTTTAACATCATGTACAAGAACTAAGCTCTTGTATCCTCTTGAAATAAGATTTCCTCCATTTCACCAGGCTTCTAAAGCTCCCTTCTCACCCTCTTTGGCGCCATATAAGCCCAATATGCAAAAGGTGGTTTTAGAAAGATGATGGGTTTGGGAAATTATAAGGTACCGGAAAAAAGGCAGAGACTGCCCTACCTGATGAGCAATAAGCTTTTACATGAATAGAGTATGAGTCAAAAATTGAATTCAAATTCAATAGGGAGTGCAGCTCCATTAAAATAAAGATCTCAGACATTACTGAGTAATGATGTTTGTACAAAGTCACTCTAGATGTCTCAGACCTAACAACATTAACGTTGTTTGCTAAATAAATACTTTAGCAGATCTCTGGAAACATTAATCCAGAATGCAAAAACATGCACCCCAGTTAAAGTCTGTTTCGATTTTATTAGTTTTTTCAAGAGCTACTCCAACCACTTTAAACCCATGCATCCCATACCTCTCAGAGGGAGGAAAAGGCAAACAACTGAAAATTAAAGAACTATACATTTTGACCCTAGCCTTAAATGCATGCTGTGCAACCTGAACTTAAGTGACTAGCATGGTTACCACAGCCCTGAGCAGAACAGATGCTACAGAAATATAAAGCAAATAGTGTAAGAAAATCTTTTTCCTTTGTAATTTTCCACTGTTTTTCCTTTGTAATTTAGTTTGGTTGAAAGATTTGGGGCACTTATCCGTAAGATCAACTAGTTAAGACTTTCTGTGCAGTTACTCCTCTTTGTATTCGCAGAATAATTTGAGAGGCCACTTGTGACACCATCATTTAATGAATACCCCAACAGATTTCTCAGTTGTTATATGGGAATGCTGCCACCATAGCCGTGGACAAAATAGAGGGGACTGTGTGTGTGTTGGTGAGTGTGGACACAGATGTGCACTGTTTGCTGAGTCTTCATGACAATTCCAAATGAAGTTTCCACCGTGGCAAAGGAGACCACAGATGGTCTCTTAGTCATTCTTAGGTAAGCCCCCATCAAATGTTGCTATCTCTCCCTTTATCTTTCAGGCAGGATCAAGCAGGCATGCTGGAATCTGGTTGTCCTTTGAGATTCATGGGAACTACCTGAATCCAAAGGAACAGAAAGGGTCACTGTATTCTGAACAGGCAGATGTAGTGTAGTTGTTCTCAACTTTTTCCCTCTGTCACACTATTCAAATGAGTTACCTCCTCCAGCAGCAATCTTTCCCATTGCACATATTCACAAATGGGGCCTATGGGTGTATCCATCCCATGGGCCAAGGTTAGTGTGAAGAAGGGGAGGAACAAGTGCAGTATAAAAAAGCACACCTCCCTCTGAGATTCTGATACAATTCCTCCCAATACCTCCAACAGCTTCCCTCACACTCTTCTTTATTTTAAAATCAAGTAGTTTAAAAAAATAAAAACACAAAACAGAAGCAGCAAAATTTAAGACTTGGGATTCAGAATGACTGGTCAATATTCATGAAATAATGGCAAAGGGACATTGGTGACTTTTTTTTTTTTTAAAGATTTATTTATTTATATAAGCACTGGGTACAGTCAGAAGCGTGGGTGAGAGAATTCACCAGGCCAGAGCGGGGAGCAGAACAGGCAGACTGAGAAAGTACACTGCTGAGGGGAGCAGTGGGCGCGGAACACCATGTGGGATCCTCCCTGGCAGCCGGGGATGGAACCGGCGCTGCAGAGGCTGCGGGCAGCTTCGCAGCCTAGTGCTCAACTGCTGCGCCATGGGGAGGCCCACATTGGTTAACTTTTTAAAACTAAAGAACAAATGGGTTGATATCATCAACCGGGTCTTTATATATAGTCTAATACAGTGGCCCCTGAATTATGCAGTCATAAACTATAACGTCTTCTGAGTTGAAAACATTAAAAACAGATTCATTTTCAAAGTTTCACACTGAAATTTTCCACCTTTTGAAAGTTTTATCCTTCAGAAAGACAAACTTCTCTTTCCATGAGCTCCTATTATCTTCATGCTTTAGTGAGTGAACAATATTTTGGGTACAGCTTATGTAAACGTCCATCCGTTTACATGAGTCTTCTCCAAGGTTATAAGCTTTGTGGAGAAATGTCTCCATAATATTGTATTTAAGGAGAGAACAAGGCCTTTCTGGTGGTGCAAGGGGTTAAGTCTCAGCACTATGAAGCAATCCACAGCCACTGCAGCACAAGTTCAATCCCCAGCCAGGTTGTTGAACAAGGCGCAGCAGACCTCTCCTGTCTCGCCTGCTGCTCCCCTCATCAGTGTATATCAGTAGATCTGACGGTTCTGCCTACTCTGTCTCTGGTGAATCCTCTCACTCCCTACACCTCTGGCCTATACCCCGACTCTTGTATGCATAAATAAATAAATCTTTAAAAAAAAAAAGAGAGAGAAAAGCTCAGATGTCAGTGGTGAGATATTTTACACTCATGCTCAAAACCGTTTGGGTTGGCCAGGACTTGACTGCCACCTAAGATTGTGTCCCACCTTTTTGGGAACAACTGTTAAGTGCTGCCAATCATGTCACTGTCATATCAGGGTAAATATGCAGTCATAACGCAAAGACTCTATAAAGACAACAAATGAAAAATTAGCGGTCAGCCTGTTGTTCAGATGGGGGTCTTGGGCTGACACCGTAGGTAAGAGTCAGGTTCAGATAGTCAAGTTGCCACTTCAGTGAGTCACAGACTAACTGAGACTTGCAAGTTCCAGAAGACTGAAGAACAGCTACAATATTAGCACCTCACTTTGTTTTTTTTTATTTTTTATTTTTTTCCCTAATAAATATCTGATTTATTAGATTTATTTACCATTTCTCCCCTCACTTATATGATCCCAAATCTGTCCTAAAATCAGCTTCATTTTTTTTTTAAATAATAGATTTTATTTTTATATTCCCCATACAATTGCAACCCCCCCATTCTGACCCTAATCCCTCCCCTCCCACCCCCCACCCCCAAAAAGTGTCTCTGGCTCATAGTTTTTTGTTGATTTTGATTTTCACTTTCTTATAGTTATTCATTTTCCTGGTCCCTTATTTAAGTTCTCTAGATCCCTGCTATGAGTGAGACCATCCGGTATTTTTCTTTTTCTTTCTGGCTTATTTTGCTGAGCATGATCCCTTCCAGTGCCATCCATGTTGCTGCAAATTGCATGTGTTTATCTTTTTTGAATGCTGAGTAATATTCCATGGTGTATATGTACCACATCTTCTTGATCCAGTCATCTATTTTGGGGCATTTGGGCTGTTTCCAAAGCTTAGCTATAGCACCTCACTTTGGAGGCACCAACACTGATTAAGGTCCTCCTTTTTTTTTTTTATTTTTTACTTATGTAACTATTCTGAGTTAAAAATTAAGTTGGCTAATTTCTAAAAGAAGGATTGTGAGTAGAGAATTCCAGTAAAAGGAACTGAAAAGTTCTTCCAAACTATTTCACTTACACTGGAAGCTTGGTGAAACTCTTACTCCTTGAAACAGAACCTCTCTCTCCATAGTAGAAACAGTTTTTATCTTCTAATCTTCCAACCCTCTTTGGTAAAATTGAATGAACAGTGAAAAATTATTAGTATTTAATTCTCCTCAGTTATAAGAACCATTGTCTTTTGTTTACCACATCACCCTTAAGACAAATTATATAATAAAGTCACTTGCAGAAAAATGTCTTGCTTTGATTCAGGAAGCTGACAGAAATTAGTTTTCTTTCTGAACTTAAATCCTTGAGCTCATAGGTAACTACTGAAAAATGGATGAATGACTCTCAAAACTATAAAATGGAGACAATTCAATCTTAAAACTCAGAGTATTGAAAACATTTATTAATAGAAAAAGTTCAATGCATTCTACAGAATGTAAATGCGGTCTTTTCTTATAGATACTTAAAGCCAGTGATCCCACTTTTTATTAATATTTGCTAAAATCCATGTAGCAGCCTCTATATTTAGTTATTTGTTCAGGACAAGAGTGAAGCCTAAGACACACAAAACAGGGATTAAACTAAACTATGAGCAGCTGTTTTTAAAAAAAGAGTACATACACATAACACAGGATTACACATTTTAATCTGATTGACATGGAGGAAGTGGGGAGGACATGAAAGAAATGTAATTTTAGCTCTGCTTTACATATAACCAGATACTCCATTTCTAGAAAGTATACTGAGGTCTTAAAAATGGTATTTTATCAGAATACTTCAGGAAGCCACACTATGTGTAATCCAAGAAATACACTATTTGCAGAATAGGAAAATCATCACAGACAATAAAAGATCAAAACAAAAGAAAGCACCAGGGTTCTGAGCAGTTTTAAGTAAGTATATCTGCAGAAATAGTGTAAATGCTCTCGATTGGCTGCTATGGGAACATGCTAATGAGGATTGGTCCATATTTTATTCTTAAAAATATGTTTCTTTGGAGAAATTGCAATGTTGGCTGGGAGTGAAGCTGTGCTTTTAGACACCCAGCTTATTGGCCTGGGTGAGAACAACTTTGAGAACTGGCATGAAAGCAGAGATTTCACTGAAGTTACTGGTGCTAACTATGTGGGTGTGGATGGTCAATCCTTCTGAGTAGTTTCGAATTTCAATGCTCCTTGCAATGTTGTGTAAACCGTTGATGATTGTTGGTGAAAGCTGAAATAAAGGTGGAATCAAGAGAAAGAATTAAAGAGACTTTCCTATGAGACCCTTTACAAACATTAAATCTGGATTTAAAAAGAGCTTACAATAAACATAAATATGTATAATAAAATTACATGTATAAACTATTTATCATTTCTAGAAAGTTTTTTTGGACCAAGCTACACTTAAGTTGTAAAACAGAGCCATGACAAAATGATCTATGTAAGGATTTTATGAAATATACTTGTTTATGAACAAGGTATTTTCTTTATAGAAAGAAGGTGGAGTTCCGCCCCCAAGCTGAAATGCTAATATCTCTGAGTTTATGATTATTATTTTAGATGTAGCCTCACATCTTTCAAAGTTTTTCCTATGCGGATGAAGGTGATCAAAGATTCTTAATCATAATACGAGGGAGAAAGGGGTCAATTTATTCTAAAATCTTGTCTATAACAGAGACCTTGAACTTCTGGTTTACTTCCATTAGTAGGACAATAATCTTTACCATGTATTCAATTTGCCAATTCTTAAATTTTTTTTTTTAAATAATCCTTAATAATCATCTCTTAAAAACCGTAAGACCTTTAGTTTTTTTCCATGCCATTATTTAGCTGACATATCCACACTTTTGTGAGAATTTATTTTGGAACAGTTTGCAGAACACACACTGTTAGATCAACTTTCTTTGGTTTGGTTCTCATGAGATAAATGGTTATTTTTATCTGATAGGACTGGTTCAGGGGAAGAGGAATGCTGAAATTCGAGAATATAAAAAAGTCCCAGTTCCTTTTTTTCCTCTCCTATCCTACTGCTTTCATAAAACAAAGCAATTCTAGAAAAGAATGGAGAGTGGGGATGAGAAATCAGACAGTGCATTTGGTACTCCCTGCTGACTACCTTCAGTGCATTAATGTGTTTGTCTTGTGGCTACATTTGGCTTTGCTTTATGTAATAACTGTTCTAAAAGAAAAGGATCCGGAGTCTTAAGACTAAGAGAAAGATTAGAGATTTGGTCTCTGGAAAACAAAGTATCTTCCCCGTTCTCTGACTTCTTTCTTTTTTCCCCCTCAGATTTCTTGACTCAAGGGACACAAAAAATGAACAGGTCAGTTACCTTAGGGCCAGTACAGGTCAGTTTGTATTTCTACTCCTGTTTTAAGAAGGATTAAAAACCTCTATCCCCCACTCCCTTCCTCTCTCTCTCTCTCTCTCTCTCTCTCTCTCTCTCTCTCACACACACACTCTCTCACATTCACACTCATATTCTCACTCACACACAGCCCTTCCCCTTATCCCCAATGGAGAAAATTTAAGATTTGGAGAGTTAGAGTGAAGCCCATTCCAGGGCTGTCCCAACTTTGCCCTCAAGCATACTACATGTGCTTTATTTACTAGCAACCAGAAATAATAATTATCATAAATCCTTCCCCTTCCCCTCCAAAACTTACTGTCTGTTCTCTAAGTTTATCATATAGAAATTCCAAACGTTTGTTGGCATCATCTAGCTTCCTCTTGGTTTGCTGCAGGACAGGAAAAACATATATTTCAACACTAATTTCTATCCAAAAAATGTGCCCTATATCTCATTTCACTAAACCTTATGATTTTGACCAGCTTCATTTTACAAAGAGAGAAACAACTATGACACCCAAATTTTAAAAAGTTATTAGAACAGAGTGCAAACTATTAATGGGAGAGGGTGAGTGGATATGAGGCGCCTCCTCCTGGTACATGTAATGGAACACTGGTTGGATTTTATCGGTTAGATTTTATCTGCGTAAGTATAAATACTAGTTAAACACTTAGATATATTTTGCCTAATCCTGACTCTTTCTGAGCCTTTAAAACACCAAAGAAAAAAGAAAATTACTTAAGAGTAAGAGTAAAGTAGTAAAATAAGTCCTTAAAGAGTGCTCCCCCCTAATACTACAAATAAAGGATGAAAATTAGAACATGATTAACATAATGATCTGTATTAAACACAAGTATAGAAGTAATACCGTTTTTCAGTATTTACTGAGTGCCTACTATGTGCCATGCTGGAATACTGTCTTGTCTCATAGAGCTCATATTCTAATGGATGGTGGAAAAAAGCACTAAATAAACACTATATTGTATGTCAGATGGTAATTAGTGCCATGAAGAAAAGTTAACAAGGAAAGGAAGTCAGAAGCATTGGGTGTGGCAGGTGGTAAAAGAAAGGTCTGATGGCTAATGGGGCATCTGAGCAGAAGCGAAAGAGAGGAGTGAGAAATGCAGCTATGTGGGAGCAGCAGAAGGAGCAGCATGAATCAAATTTCTGTTGCTGATGTGCTCTTGGTATGTTTGAGGAAGGGAATGTCACTGTGTTCCAAGAGTAGAGGAAGAGGTCAGGCCTTCAAGGATAACATTATAAGCAAAGTAATACAAAATAACTTTGTGTTGTTCAGGTATAACTTAAGTGAAAATAAGAACAAAGCCATACTATAAAAATGATTCCAATTATTAAAATGGACTTAGGTAAAGGGGAACTCTTTTAGTCCCTGTCTCAAGTAAATTCTACTTCGCTCTTGTGGACCCAGAAAGATGGTATGCTGACCCAGAGGAGGTTAACTCAACAAAAATTTATTGAGCTAGGCCATGTACTAGAAAGGCATCCTTCCCACCTCTCTATCTGAAGGACTGGAGTTCTGCACATTTTTAATAGGACTCTTGTATGTCTGAATGACCATAACCTGTCTGTTCAGAAGAGTGCACAGGGGGTAGTGATAGCTGGTGATCAGCAGAATCTGCTCTCTCGCTCCCAGTCTGGTCTTCCCACCACTCCCAGAATGCCAGGCATTAAGGTTTATGGTAACCCTTCCCTGCCTCTGCTTTCCTGACACTTTAGGTACAACTGTTTTCCAAAAGACCAGCAGAAGGCTTCACATATTTATATTCAATGCTTGATGGAACAACAAATTCCAGAAGTTGTTTTTTCAAGCAGAGAAGTGGCAGTGGCTAAATAAATATATTCAATGTTTGTTGGCTGAATTTGAAACTTCATCTAAAACAAGACAGGCTTTGTGGAATTTTTGTTGTTGCTAATATACAGGCATCCTGTAAGTAAACTTAGTAAAGTCAGTTGCTATAATTATGACTATGACTCCAATATCTAAAACATTTAACTATTTTTAAGACCTTTGCAAAGTTATATATAAGATTATCTATCTACTTTTAAAAACTTTAACAAATACCCAGAAAGAAACCCTAAGTCCTAAACCCTAAATCTTGCATGTCACTACTCTTGTTCTATACACGGGCCAAGTACAAGGCTGCTGATGAGAGGATATGTAGAACAGCGGCTGAGAGTGAGTGCTGGAGCCAGACTCGGTTGGAATGCTGGCTCTACTTTGACTGTTACTGCATTTTGCCTTCATTTTCTCATCTGCAAATAAAGATGGCAAGTCTACCGACCACAGGGTGGTTGTAGGGATTATATAAATATACATAAAAAGCAATTTCATACATTTTTATATGCAAAGAAACTATATAAATGTTGGTTGTATACTTTTGTACAAACTTTTTAGAAATATACTTTGTCAAACTTTAAGAAATAATTAGAGAATTCCATAAAAGATTACTGCAATAACAAAATATGAGAAAAAATACATACAGGATCTGTAGCTGAAGAGAGGCAGCGCTGAATAAGATCCTCAAATGTGGTCTTTAGGATGAGATGCTCATCTGGAATAGGTTTCTTGGTAATTTTTTCTGTTGGTAGAGACTGTACATGCTGCAAGAAACAATACCATGTAATGACAAGAAGTTATCTACATACAAAGCCCTAAATCTGTGATAAAGAGAAACTAACCACATTTTACATAGACTACTCAAAAGTAAAAAAAAAGTTCCCATGTAAAATCACATGCAAAAACATAAAGTGATAATCAGTAGAAGGTATAGGTACTCTTCCTACAGCTGTAATTTTCATAAATAGAACTGGACATAAAGTATTTGACTAATTAGGGAACATATATTGATCACATTGTATGTAGCTGTAGGGAAGTTGACCTGTGTCAGTGGTAAATAAAAAGAACAGGCATTTACAAAGTTGGCTGCTTGCTGTGTATTGGCTCATTTTTCTTATCCTGGTTTTCTTCTATTGATTTACTCTTGGAGTTTATTAACTGGCCTATTATTAAATGGCAAGATCAAAGCAAAGGCTGGGATAGAAGAGTCAAAGATGTTACTGAGTATATAGATAGAAAAGAAGGAATGTTTACATTTTTAAAGTTTTATTAGTTTATTCACTAAAAAGATATATTAGGTAAGCATGTGCCAGCACACAGCTATGTATTGGTGATTCAACACAGAAATGAGCTCAGCCCACAGGGAGTTTCTCTTCTAATGTAAGAAAATTGAATGTTGTAATTTTACATATAATACCAATTGTGGCAAGTTAACATTAGTGGGACCAACAGGTAATATAACTGAGATTTAATTGAAGAGAAATGCTCTCTTCAGGAAATTTTATCAGAAGAGTAAGTAAGAGTTAACTAGTTAAATGGGAAAGGAAAAGCATTCCTAACACAGGAAAGATGATGATACCAGGGGACTGAAAGTAGGCCAGTCTGGCTCGAGCAGAGAGCAAGAAGATGAGCTGAGGCCTTCCAGGCTATATGAAATACCTTGGTCTTAATCCTAAGAACACTGAGAAGCTGTCATGTTTTAAGCAAGAAGGAGACAAAACTAGATTAGAGATGGATAAGAGTAGATGCTGGCAGATCAATTAGAGGCCCCTACATTGCTGAATATTTAAGATGAAGGTAGCATGGACCAACTGAGATGCAGAGAAATATAGATAAGGAATTTGAGAGAGATTTTAAATGTCAACAAGACTTGAGAATAGATTTGAAATAGAGGTTAAAGGAAAAAGAATATAAAGATGATCCTCACATTCTAAGTTGGATTAAATAGAAGATTAAAGTGCCACTCCCTGAAATAGGAGACACCAAAAAAAGGCTAGATTTGGGAGAAAGACTATGAATTAGGCTTTGGACATGCTGAGTGTGAAATGTCTTGGAGACAATCCAAATAGATATGAAGGCCTACCCGAAAATATAGACCTGTGCAGCTCTCTCTCTTGATGGTAACTGAGGTTCTGGTCTACATCATTATAACATAAGCATGTAGATCTAAACCAAAGTGAATGGCTGAGCAGCTTCCCAAATGATCATAGACTTGTAATAAAAAAAAATTAAAAATGTATCTTTGTAATTTGTATTCTAGTGGAAAGAAGCAAGTTTTCCCACCTCTATCAAAACACTGGCTTTTTATAATGCAGCTTTTAATATCTGTAAGTTCCTTATGTAGAACTATCTCTGAATAGCAGAGCATATTCTTGTAATAAAGATATAATCTTTATGAATTAGGACTTCAATGAGTGAAAGACAAAAACAAACAGAAAAATTAGTTTTTACTTGGCAGGAGTTTGTTTCATTTTCTTATTTTGAACTTTGACCCAAGCACTTCTGTTTTCAAGGAATAGATCAAAATATTCATTTTCATATGTCTAAATCAATTACAGAGAAATGTGATTGACAGATTTTTTTAACCACTTGCCAACTATTTGTATGTGAAAAGGAAATATAAATCTTTATCTCCATTTGAAAATAAGGCTGTATCATTAGCTCTAATATACACACAAGAAAAGATGTCACTATATTTTAATTTTATATATATATTTTTAATAGTTTTTTTTTTTTAATAGAGGCATGTTTTATTTATTTATTTGTTTGTTTTGTTTATGCATGCACTGGGTACAGTCAGAAGCGCGGGAGGGTGAGAGAATTCACCAGAGCCAGAGCGGGGAGCAGAGCAGGCAGAAGGACCGAAGTACACTGCTGAGCGGAGCAGCAGGCGGCAGGAGAGGTCTGCACGCTATGTGGGACCCTCCTCTGGTGGCCGGGGAGCAGCTGGGGATCGAACCGGCACCGCAGAGGCCGCGGGCAGCTTCGCAACCCAGCGCTCAACCGCTGCGCCACCGGGGAGGCCCTTAATTTTATATTTTAAAGACAAAAACCTTTGGAAACAGTTTTCTGCTTATTAACCTTGGATGCAAAAGTGAATTCAACCAACCTTAAATTAGGGACAACAATTAGGTAAAGTGAAACACTGCAATTGTTGTGTTATAGTAAACATACACTAGCAAATACATAATCCTCTTTTAGAGAGTTTGCATATGGCTATGCAATTGAAAAAATAACATATATACATGATTAATTCGTAGAAAGGGGTTACCATTTTTTATCTAGGTTGTTTAAATTAAAGCCAAAGTTTCTGTTTATTACTAAGGGTGTGATCATAAAGTTAATACAAATTAAAAAAATGTACTGTAATGCAGCCATCTCCCCATTCCACTTCCACAAATTTGTTGTTACCTGGATGGTATTTCCAATAGGAGCCCCTGGGGCACCTTCGATATTGGGCTTTGAGAAAGATGGTGGCATGCTTGGTTGACCAAGCGGTTGTTGTATGCCATGGAAGGGCTGACCACCTGGAAGATGGGGCTGTGGGAATGAAGGTTGGCTTGACAGTGATGCCGGAGCCGAAGGTTGTTGCTGCAGCATCTGTGACTGAGGGTCACCCAGTGGGTTCATGATTGGTGATGTGATGGGAACAGGAGGCATATAGTTTTCAGGCATCTTTTAAAAGAAAGAAATAAAAAGACACTGAAAGTAAGAAAAAAAACAGTACCAACATTTCATCAGTTTGAAATAAAGGAGTTGGAGTATTCATTCCATAGTTAAAAAGTAATTTTTAAAAATAGAATACTGTTTTCAAATGAAATTTGCTTCTTATTTCTAGAGTTACCATATAAAAGCAAAGCTAAGCTGGCTAAGAGAGGTGGGAAGCTCAAACCTGAACTTCTCTTTCATTTTTACCTTCCATACTTACTAGAGCCAAAACATGGTGTGTTTAAAAGTAGATATCCAAGTCTGAAGAATTATATGTAGCGATACTGGAATCACATACTCAAAAAGTATTTGTTTGTAATGTGATCTGGATGTAATGACCTTTTCCTAGATCACGAAGTAGTACCTGTCAATAATCATACTAAATAAAGCAGGCAAAGTTTCTGACCATTACTATCCTAAATTTTGGATTTTCTTGCCCATTTAGTGTCCCCAAATCTTATGTTTCTCATTACTATATTTGGGGGAAGAGGATCATTAGTAGCAAAAAAAAAAAAAAAAAAAAAAAAAAGTAGAAAATGTCTTAGGGAGAAAGGAGAAAAGATTCATCCTATGCTCTAATCAGCTGTCAATAGTTACTGACATCTAAACAATGCTCAGTTACACAGCTATTTATTTCTTTATTCATGTTATGAGACATGGGCAACATTAGTTAAAAATAAAATTACCGAATTCATGTTTACTCCCAAAAAAGTAACTCCTAAAAATATCATTTGAGAAGCCTGAAATCTTGCTCTCCTCTCCTTGAAAAAGATCTGGTGGGAATTTTATATCTTGCCTTCTAAAAGAGACTTAATTCATACCATCGTAATCAGTGCAAGATTTTGCTGCTATTGTTTTCTACTTTCTTTCCTTTCATGGATAGAAGAGGGAAGTATTGGTCAGTAAGTTTGCTTTTAAAAGGATCTGTCAAGTATGCTGGACACTTGGAAGGCCACATGATTAACAGAACATTTATAGACAATTGGACATCTCTTTCTATTACCTTCTTCTTTTTGGGCACTCTGTTCAAAGCTGGAGGATCATTCCAACCATTCTGAGGACCTATAACAAATAATAGAAGGCATTTTCCTTTAGAATCTTGAAAAGAAGAAAACTAAATTGTATCTATCATAATATAATACCTTTAAATTCTGCTTCAAATCTGAAATAACTATCACAAAAGTTATATCAGGTAAGGTAAGGTTATCATTATGTAACCCTGAATTCTCAAGTTCACTACTTCTAATAGTTACAAGTTCTGAGCTTAGTAGTCAAGATACCTTGACCTTATTTCCATTTAAAATGAAAGGGTTATGTTAAATTTAAGAATAATGAAGTCTTTATATTTACATCTGTGTACAACCTTCAAATATCAGTTAACAAATCTCTCCTAATGAGAAAATAAATTGTTTGAGTCTGTTTTAAAAAAAAAAAAGAAGTTTCTGATATATTCAATATACAAAAATAAAAGCATTATCATATTTCCCAAGGGCAATTCAACATAGCAAATCTTCAAAGTAGAAACACTGAAAAAAAAACCCAGCCCAATTATGTATCAGTAGTTTTTACTACCTTTTTTTCAAATGTCACAAACTTCAGACTGGCCAAAAAAAAAAAGGTGAAATTAAAAAAAAAAAAAAACAAAAAAACACAACATCTGTCTACTTCAGTATATTTCCTAAGGAAAAAAAGCCACCAAAAATACTGTCTGCCCAGCCTACCCCATGGGAAGTGTTTTCTCTTTGAATTTGATGCATTTGACATCTGCTGTGCTTGTTTGGCAATAAGCCATGCCCTGCCCATGGAGGGGTGGGGGGGATATGAGGGGGGAAACCACCAAAACAACAAAAAATGAAAAACAACAAAAAATGCTGTCATCTCAAAGTGAGATTACACATCAATAGCGGCACTCATTAAGTAACTTAATGCCTTTTTATTTTTTTTAAAGAAAATAGGAATAAAACATGCCAAAAATAAGATAGAATAATTTCTAAATTGCAATATGGTCATTTTACACTTCACTGAGTTTTCTTAATTTTATAAGTAAAGACAAAAAAATCACTCTCCACTTTCAATAAACATTCTTTCAGTATTTTACCTTTCACTTGTTTTATTAATATCCACGATATTAAATGACAACAAAGTTGTTTAGCAAATCAAAGAACCTATGATTCATGTCACAGGATCTTCTCCTAACCAGTACTCATTTACCTTGACTTTTAAAATAAAATTTCTCACAAGTTTACTAGGAAATAGGATGCCAAAAGAGCCTGAAATCATTTGAATCAATCACAAAATATTAAACCACATGCTATTATATGCCTCAGAAATTCTTAAAAGTTCTAGTCTGACATAGATTAACTATTCAAATCTCTTCTATCATCTTCTAATCTTACTTGAATCTAAGACAATCTTGATGTAATGGTTGTATTTATAGGAAATATCTGACTTTTAAGATTTAAAGTCATTTTTGCTTCCATGTTATTTCAATCAGGTCTAAATTTGATTCAATCAAAAAGCCAAATTAAAAGATCAGAGTGATCAGATTTAAGCTATCATCAGCTTTGAAGTTCACATGCATTATTGGGAATGTCCATTCAATAATTGTATTCAATGATTCAAAGATTTCTGAATTTATATTATTTTTGTAACCAATTCACCTTCCAACATAGGGGCCTGGTCTTGCATAGACTGACTTTCTGTAGACAAAATGTAAAAGTCACTTAAACAGTACCATTATCAAAGACATTTGTTAAACTTTCTCATTTTTTAATTGTTCTTTTCCCTCCATCAATCTGCCCCCCACAGAAAGAATGAACTAATTTTATAAGGGCATAAAAAACTTCCTTTTTAATCAAGTCACATCAAATATCTTCTAATTAAGAAAGTAAACAGTTTTGGGGTAGTGAATTCAAGTTGTGTCAGATCCAATTAACTTTTAAGTATCACTTTTTCGATTATTGTGTCATCTCTTTCAAGAGAAAATTTTGCTCTTCTTCATTTAAAATAACAGCATTTCCAGGCCTCCCTGGTGGCACAACAGTTGAGCGCTGGGCTGCAAAGCTGCCCGCAGCCTCTGCAGCGCCGGTTCCATCCCTGGACACCGGTGAGGGTCCCACATGGTGCACAGACCTCTCCTGCTGCGCCTGCTGCTCCCCTCAGCAGTGTACTTCATCAGTCTGCCTGTTCTGCTCCCTGCTCTGGCTCTGGTGAATTTTCTCACCCTCCCATGCTTCTGACTGTACCCAGTGCTTGTATAAATAAATAAATCTTTAAAAAAAAAAAAACAAAAACAGCATTTCTCTGTTTGCCTAAATTATTTCTCTACTGGGCCTCCGTGGTGGAGCAAGGGGTTAAGCACCACACTATGAAGCGATCTGCAGCCTCTGCAGCACGAGTTCCATCCCCGGCCAGCCAGGAGAAACCACATGGTGCAGCAGACCTCTCCTGTCTCACCAGCTGCTCCCCTCAGCAGTGTATTTCAGTCAATCTGCCTGTTCTGTTCCCCGCTCTGTCTCTGGTGAATCCTCTTACCCTCCCGCACATCTGGCCTGTACCCCGGTTCTTACATAAATAAATAAATCTTTAAAAAAAAAAATTATTTCTCTACTATTATATCAATGAAGTTCAGTAACATCATTGAGGAGGAGAGCACTTCCTAACTTAACTATGTGCCCATTTTAGTATTACTTAAAGCAGTAAAGCCAAATGAGTTGAGGGTACTGTTAAGATGCAGCTTCTAATTCACTAAATAGTGTATGACCTGAGATTCTATTGTTCCTATTAGCTCCCAGGTAATGCCAATGCTGCTAGCCAAAAAACCCTCTTTCTGTAGTAGGGACTTAAAGAAGAATGGGAGGATTTTAACCTGTCCTGCAAACTTCAGCACTGTTCTTGTTAAAGATAAGCACAACAGGCAATCTTAAAGTAGCACCACTTTTTTGCTGGTTTTGGAAGGCCCTCAGATCTGCATTCTAGAGAAACTATAATTCCTGGGGTAACACTATGAATAAGATCATAAATGAAAACAGGTCCAGTAAATCATCTCATACGGCCTTTTCTGTAAAGACATGCATTGCAGACTGGCACAAATCTTTCAAAAATCATTACTTCTCTTAAGAAACAAGTTTCTAGCATACCAGACAGGGAAACAAAAACTGAAAAGTAACCTAATTCCAAAATTTTCAGATATTCAGAGTCAGGCCAGGGCCAGCCTCAAACCAAAAGCATGTAGAGGAGGTATATACATCAATATAACTTGTGGAAGTTCAACTATCCTCACTTGGGAAGAGAGGATTTAAGATCATTATTTCAATTAGTGAGTTCAATTCAGTTTGAGATCTGCTTAAGAAGCACATGCCTCAGAGAAACTGTGAGGGAGGGACAGTAATCCCATAGCTTGAAATTTCACTGTGCAGTTTGCAGATAGATGTTTTTCATATATTACGGGCCCTAAACATAAGCCAACTTTTCACTGAAGACTTAACTAAAGAAAGGAGTGATCAAGGATAAATAACTATAAGTGATATTCTATTTTTACCTCAAATGCATTGACTTTACAACCTAACATCCCATCCAGGGCAGGAGCTCATAGCACCACAGTTAGTTAACCTCTGTAAGCCAATGTGTGTGCATTATGGCAGAGGACTAACCTGATTTCCAACTACTGATTAATGCTTTAGCACCAGACTTCAGTTTCTGGGCTTAACCTCAAAGTATTGGAAATACTTTAGCCTTGACCCTACTACAGAGGCAGGAGCAGAAGATGACAGCAGTTTTTTTTCTAATCTCTCATGGAAGTGACTTAAGACCTGGGTATTAAAGCCTGAATGAATATCCTGATTTCATAAACTATTAGCAGCAATTTGTGGACAATTTGATATGACCCTTTGGTAAAATGACACCAAAGTTATAAAGAAATCAAATTAAATTCAAAATTAAGAGTGGAACAATCAAATCAAAACAAAAAGATTCTCACAGGAATATATAAGCAGCTGGCTAGCCCACATAACATGAGTTGTCTATTGAACAGAAGGTAATAGCTAGCTGTACAATGACCAAAGAACCCCAAAATATATGCCTAACTGACTCCACCTAACTGCAAACCATGCAATATATTTAGCCATCTCTTTTATGTTTATCTATTATCAATTTAATGCAGTCTCATTTCAGCTATAATTCTAAGCCCTTTTAATCTTTGTTTTATTTCTTTAAATACTATTTAAATATGACTTAAAAAAAAAAAACAGAAGTTGTCCTCTACTTTTTAGTGGCATACTTTGATAGCAACACTGGATGAAAAAAGCAAATGAAGGAAACATTATGGAAGGTGTAAAATAGTGTGTGAGTGAGATCTCAAGTGTGTGTATATAAAAAGTATACACAGAAAGAGCCACTTCGTCACACCACTAGGATAGCTAGTATCAAAAAAAAAAAAAACACCAAAAAAACAAATGTTGTTGGTGTGGATGTGGAAAAATTGGAACGTTTATACATTGCTGGAGGAAATGAAAATTGGTCAGTTAATGTGGAAAATGGTATAGGGGTTCCTAAAAAAAATCTAAACACTGAATTACTATTTGATAAAGGAGTATCACTTTTGGTATATACCCCAAAGAATTGAAAATAGGACTCAAACAGGTATTTGTATATTCATGTTCATAGAAGCATTATTCAAAATATCCCAAATATCCATTTCATCTTCAGTGAATGGATATTATACAATGTGACACTTATACACAGTGGAATATTATTCACAGTCTTAAAAAGAGAAGAAATTCTGATATATTCTACAATGAGGATGAATATTGAAGACAGTGAAATAAGTCACAAAAGGATAAATATTCTATGATTCTACTTATGAGGCACCATGAATAGTCAAATACACAGAAACACAGAATAGGGATTACCAGTTGTTGGGGAAAGAAAGAAATTATTTAATAGGTACATAATTTCAATATGCATGACAAAAAAATTCTGGAGATGGTGATGGTTGTACACTATAAATGTACTTAATGTCACTGAATTATATATCCACAAATGGTGAAAATGCTAAATTATTATATATATTTTACCACATTAAAAAATTAGTATGTGCATATATATCTGAGATACATCTATAGAATGCATCTGTATGTATGTGTGTATGAAGGGAGTCAATAAACCTAAATTATCAGTGATTATATATTTGGGTGACAGTTACAATTTTATTTTATATAGTATTTGGGGTCTTTCACAATACTTCCTACAGTGAGAAATTAGTAAATATAAAGGGAAAATTAATTTAGAAACAATATGACGTGTGACCGGACACTGTAGACCCCTATGAACCTTATTATAGGGATCAGTACTCCCAGTCTTTGGAGGAAGAAGGCAGCATTGGTTGGTCTCACATGCAAGAATGGAGTTGCATGGAATCCTTCTATGAATTCACTTCTCACTGGGAACCTTCTTGGGTATTCTTGTAGGAGCATAATGGCAGGATTTGTGCACTGGCTAAGACACTTTTCAGCGTATTCACAGAAAATTATTAGTAAAATTGGTATGGAATGTTTTGACTAGAGGGTTACTTGAGATGGAGAGAACAGAGCATCTTTGTTAACCATAAACATCTCACATGCCCCATTAAAAAAAATCACAAAACTGAAAATTAAAATTTACAAAGACATGAATCCTTGAGGTCATTTTCCAGTGACACAAGATAAAAGAATTATCCAAAGAAAAGTAAGGAAGGCTATCATGTTCTTCCCTTTATTTAAAAAGTTAAAACAGGTACTTAAAATTTGACTAAGGAATAATAATGAAAATTAAAAAATTTTTTTCAGAACATTGTTTCATGAAAATATACATTATACACCTTCGACACTATTCTATGTGAAGAAGCACTAGATTATATACTTGAATCAAATTTTCTATTGTTTAACAAAGTTAATAATGTTCACTCAAAAGACAATTCCTCTATAGCTTGAAGGTCACTATCAGAAAACAATTTTTAGAGACAATTTCTTAAGGCCTTCATATTTAAAAGAGATTGCCCTTTGTAGCAAGCACACATTAAACCGGGGGGGGGGGGGGGTAGTGAGACAGGAAGTATTCAACTCATCCTAGAGAGTAAAATTGAAAATTTCCAGCATTCCTGTTGCTGCCACCACAAGGTTGCACTCTCCTAACTCACTTTATACCTAGAACTGAAGAAGAGCCTGTCTTCCTTCCCTGTGATTAGACCTTGCTGCCTGCCGCAATCTATTTTATTGTCCCATGGTCAGATTAATCTCCATCAATTAACACTTTAATCATGCCTCTCTGCAGTTCAAACTTCTTCACTGGAGCTTTCCTTCTTATTTTATGAACATAAACTTCTGGCTTTTCAGGTTTTCCAAAATATGACCCAAATACAAACCTTATGTTCCAATTTATAACAAAGCTTTGAGTTCTTCACTAGGATTCACTAACCTTTTGTTCTTTCCTACCTCTCCCTGGAATAACTGTGATTATATACTAAATAGACACTCAATAAAATTTAGGGAAGGAATGTTTTGAAGATTGCAACATTCATTTCTCTGAGCCCTGACTACATAATTTTATGGTTCACAAAGAGCAGAGGGCTTGAAAATTCTAGCGCTTGTCAAGAATTATCTATTGGACAAGTGGAATCTCTTAAGTCCTATGGAGAACCATGATACAATATAAGACACATTAGAACAAAGATAAATTTTCCAGTCACAATTATTTATGTAACCTAAGCAAAAATTTTAGGACATCAAAAAATAAATCATGCTAAAGTTGTTATTGTTATTTAAAATACAGGGTACTATAACATGCAAGAAGTAACAAACCAGCTAAGCTAAATGCATGCTGAACACAAAAATGTTTGGCTTCTTCTTCCCATTAGTCACTATTTCTCAGCCAGGTTAGAACATTCTGTTATTTTGTATATAAGCAAAGATTTTTATCTCACGGCCAAATGCACTTCTACTTAAGTAGGAAAAAAAACAAACAAAAAAACCCCATGCAAATACTTAACTTGATGATAAAGTAACAGATCCCTAAAACAGCTCTGCTATATGATTTTCTTAATTTCAACACTGATTGTTATTTCCACCACTAAAATCAGGACTAGCATATCTGGCAAAGAAAATGAAACTAAGCTTTGATGATTGAGAGACGTGGGTTTGTATCTCAGCTTGGAAACTATAACTGTGCCATCCTCAGAACATTATAACTCTTATGACATTCAAGTAAATTTCTCACGTCAATTAAAAATAAAATACTGATGCCTGACTCTCATGGTTGTGAGAAACGAGAACATATATAGCAAGTGCTGGTAGAGATCCAATATATGTTCAATAAATGCTAATTCATTTCTCTACTTGCCTGTACCACTTTTAAAGTGGGGACTTGCTTGGATGTACCTTTTACTCAAGAACTCTATTATATAACTATGCAGAACAGATATTATCTTCACTCATTTGATTTTAAAAAATGTAATTTTAAAACCCTTAGCACTGAATTAGCACTCCTCTATAAAATATCAAACTACTAAAGTACCTGTATTGAAAACTATTAAAATTTCATTTGTGCAGTAAAGGGTGATAACATACTGCATGTCATTTGGGTACTTCGGACTTTAAAATTATATATCAAAGAGGGGAGGAGATGTATGTGTAATTGTGAACTTGTAAGACTATGAGAAAAGAGTATTTCCTCAGTAAATCCTATTTTCTGATTTTTTTAGCAATTAAAGCTACTACTGAGCACATAAAAGGAGAAACACATTTTTACACTGAACTCTCCAAGAACAAATTCATTATTAGGAGCAAATAAAAATGCACATGATCTTTTTGCACTTCTACCTTAAAATCATTTAATTTTGACTTTGGTTTTGTAAAAGCACAGTTAACATTTTAAAAAGGTGTTTACAATATGCCAGCCTTGTCCCTAAATGCTTTCAATCTATTAACGCTTTCAATCTTCTTCATAAGCTTATCGAGTGGGTGCTATCACTATCCTGCAGAAACTGAGGCTTAAAGAAGTAGAGTAAATTACTCAAGGTCATATAATGAGAAAGTAGTGAGGCTAAGATACAAACCCAAGAAACCTAATTCCAAACCCTGCATTCTTAACCAATGTTAGTGGTTCTTCACCCTAACTCATTGATCCCTTTTTAAAATACATGCTTTTGAGGACTCTTTTACTATCCTGAAATGAAAATCAAATAATATAACTGACCAATAAAAAATTAAGAGTTTTCACTGTGATTAAGCATGATAAAATTAATTTATAAAACATTGTTTTAAAAATAATTTTTAACTAAGAATTTTCAGGCACTACACTACTAGATTAAAAAAAAAAAATTCCTAGGGCCTCCCTGATGGCGCAGGCGGTTGAGCGCCGCACTGCGAAGCTATCCTTAGCCTCTGTAGCGCGGGTTCGATCCCAGCCAGCCAGAGAGAATCCTACACAGAGCAGCAGACCTTTCCTGTCTTGTCCGCTGCTCCCCTCAGCAGTGTATTTCATCAGTCTGCCTGTTCTGTTCCCCGCCTTGTCTCTGGTGAATCTTCTCACCCTCCTGTGCATCTGGCCTGTACCCCGGTTCTTGTATAAAAATAAATAAATCTTTTAAAAAAAAATTCCTAGAAATTTCCAAAATATCCAAGAGGGTGGTATTGCCCTAATGGATAATGACTGGACTAGTACATACTGATGTCTCTCAGTCAGAGATGTGTTCTCTTATTTTCCTTTAGGTAAATATATTAAGATCCTTCCTCACCTTTACAAATAAACAAAATTATAAAATTAGTACAATCTCATTAAGACCCTATACTACTTAGTTTCCCTGTATGAGTTTACGGTACAAATAATTTTTAAATTTGAAAATGTCTTACTATGGGCATAGAGCATAGTTTTGCTTTATTAAAAAATCAGTGTCAATTAATTCTGGTTCCTTCCACTAACTACCTTGTCAATTAATTTCTAACCACTTATTTTAAGCTCAATGGTAGATTATTCTTATCCTTCTGAAGTCCTAAAGTTTTCCTCATTTAGCAACTAAAGTTCATTGTGGGAAAAATCACATTTTTAGATATAGTTTTAAAATCTGTTATAATAATCCAATTAAAACCTCCTATTACTCAGTTTACAAACAGAAGTAATTTCCCTCCACCCATCCACATGTTCATGAAAAAATAAATGAAGGAGCCAAACCAAATCCCTTTCAAGCGCAGACCTGTTCTTTGGGACGCAGGCAGCTCACTGGCAGCAGGCAGTGTACCTGTTGTTCCAGAAGGTAGTGCAAAAGCTGAAGATGATGGAGGAGCTCCTGGTCCGCCATGCTGGAAGGATGCTCCAGAGGATGGGGGAGGAGGGAAAGAAGCAGCAGAGCTGGAGGTAGTTGGAGATGCCTGGTGCTGAGCTGTATACAGCTGAGACTGCCCAGAATAGGGAGAAGCAGAAGATATGTAAGGGGTGTTAGGATAAGTATTTGAGGCAGAAGGTGCAACAGGCTGCTGAGGTTGATACATTGCTGACCCCCCTGTTCCGAAGGAATACTGCTGGGCTTGTTGATAAGCTACACCAAGGAGAAGAAACAGAAATTTTAATTAGTTACAAGTTTATTCAACAAAAGAAAATCAAAGTAATCTCATTCTATGGAGCTTATTTTCATCATTCTCCTTACACCAGTAAGTCACAACCAAGCATTAACACTACTGTATGCTTTTTATAGTTCAGATGCTGCCTTAAATATACTAATAGTCATTAGAACGAGTACTGGAAACTTGCCATCTCCAGATTGTTGCTGGCTATGAAACTCTTTGAATCATCAGACCCAAGAATTTCAAGACTGATCCTTTTCTGAGACGTCCTGTTCCTGTGACATGACTGCAGTGACACCTGCTAGCCACCAGATGGAATCATGGAGGAATCATACAGAAAAAGCATCCCACTTCGTAGTAAAAATTACAGGGAGTTTAATGGTCATAGGGTGAACACCCTTGTTATGAACTAAATCTCTCTCCAGCATCCTGTAAAAATCACCAACCACTCAAATTCTAAGTTTGAGCACAGTTCCAGATTAGTAAACTCTCTCCGATCCCTGACAAAATGATCATTATATAATATTTCACATATAGTACAGAGTAGGTTAGTAAGAGATCAGTATGTTTTAATGCAAAGACCTTAACCTACATGAGAGACTTTAATACTATAGCATTCTGCCTGTCAAGGGGTAGGTATGAACGTCTAGAGTTACTGTACCAGAACTGTATTCATTCTATTCTGAAGAAAGTACTTATACATTGAGCACTAGAGAGGAAAGTTGTATCAAATTTGTATTAATGTTAAGGAAAAACACCCATTTTAACACAGAACATCCTCAATTAAGATTAGGGAGTAGATAAACAGTCTTGTTTGTGTAACAGTTGTACAGTCACAGAATTTTCCCCCTTTGACATTTTTACTCTTTGCTTACAATTTGTGCTTTTTTTTTTTTTACTTTCCAAGCACAAATTTTTCTAAAATAATAAGAGTTAACGGTGGATACATGTCATTATTACACATTTGTCCAAAGTCATAAACTGTACAACACTAAGAGTGAACCTGAAAGTAAACTATGGACTTTGGGTGATGATGTGTCAATTTAAGGTCACAGATGATAACCAATGTACTACTGCAGAAGAGGATGTTAATAGTGGGAGAAGTTGAGCTTTGAGGTAGGGAGTATATTGGAATGCTGTACTTTCTACTCAATTTTGCTGTGAATCCAAAAGTGCACTAAAAATAAAATGTTTCTGAAAATAAAATGAAAAACAGCAACAAATATCTCTTGGAACTTTTTTTTTAATGCCTTGGAAAATTATCTTGCCTAAAAGAAAAGACTATGTCAAACTATTTCTAAAATTCTATTTTTAAAATACCAAAAGTGGGATATTTGCCTTTTTTTAACAGGTCTTAGTATAGGCTCAGGAACAGTAGCTAAATGTTCTCAATGGACTGAGAGGAGCTATTTCCTAGCATGGTGATTCACGATGCCCACTAAGAAACCACAGTTCTCTATAGCAAGAATTTGAGTCCTAAACAGAATAGTTCTTTATTTACTTGCTTAAATTGATTTGATCATGGTTTTTGGAACTTCAAAGTAAATGTTAAATACATGAGGTAAGACATGCAGCTGTGAAAGAACTTTAGGGTCATACTACTTACGTTGTGGCTGCAGATAAGGTGATACCTGGGTGTGCATATGACCTGGAGATGTGGGAAGCTGAGTTGAGACAGCATTTGGGTTAACTTTTCCATGCATTATAAAACCTGGAGGTGGAGGATTTTCTCCCTAAGAAATGAGAATATGGTAAAAAGGAGATTACATTTGGAACCAAGAACCTTACCCTGTGGATTTATAAGCTCTAAGATGGAATTCTATGTTTACTTCAAAAAAGAAAAAAAGTCATAGGAAACACTGCATCTTGCACAATCTATCTTGTTTAGAACACATTTTCTGAACAACACATTCTGAATGATTTAAAGATCAGATAGGTCCGAAGTAATAATTGCAAAGAATGGCAATAGATGCCAGTAGCCTCATAATAGTGTCAATGATATTTATAATTCACCAGGTTTCTCCATCTCTACTAAATTCCATTCACTACTCCACACTTTGGAAATACAAGTATAAATGTCTCAGGGGACTTTTGCTTCGCTTCAATTTCTGCAATGCTAAAAAAAAAGAAAAGAAAAAAGAAAACAAAAAGAAGGTCTTAAATGAAATCAGAATTAGATCATTGTTAGAACCTTGGCTGATGTTTTTCTAGCTCAAGTCAGTTTAGAAGGGTAGAAGAAGAGAAGGATGAGGAAATAAATTCATTGTGCTAAAAACTGCTTCCTGCATCCTAAAAGAATTAAAATGCAAAATGCAGGCAGGCAGACAAGGGAAGGTGAACCTGAAGAAAGGGGGAGATAAGATATAATTATATATATATCTTATATTTAGGTGAGCAGAATCCTGCTCAAAGAGGAATAATGAAGGATATACCTGTGTGTCAGAGGGAGAGGCTGCAGGTGGATGGCTGGGAAGGGCAGTAGGAGTTTTGTTACTCCAGGTAGTGACAGTAGGGGCAATTCTAACCTGAATTGAACAAAGAAATACCAATCACAGAAAATAAAAAATGAAAACGTTAAAAAAGAAAAAAAAAGGCCCAAAAGGCATTAATAGCCATGCAAAGAAAAAATAAGAGCAGCAAAAGAGCATACATAGGTCTGGCAATTGCTTTCAAGGTAGCTGGGATTTCAAAATTCACAAAATGAGATGAGAAAAATCAATATGAAAACCTAAATCAAAACACAAAGAACAATGTTGCCCAAGTTTCAAGAACAAGGAAAAAAAGCTAAGTCCTGTAAGCAACAAAGGAAAGAAGACATTCCAGAAAAAAGGTAAAGGAGTAAAAAAGTGATTTTTGAAGCATTAGTAGTATTCATGCTACTATCAGATCTGTAAACACAGAGCTATAAGCTCTCATTATAGCCATAAAAATTTCATTAGATTTTATTAGAGCCACAAAAATCATATTAGTCCCGTATGAGGCTTAGAATAATACATTCTGAGAATACTAAAGCTGAATATCAAAGACTGTCCAGTGTAATTCTCACCCTTTACCACTGAGAAACCCACGACCCTGGGAAGGGAAGGGATTTGCGCAAGTCCATACAACATGGTAATGGAGCTATGACTGACAGCAGGTCGCCTAACTCCTTGGCCAGTGTTTGCTACATTATACCATTCTTCTTGCTCTGGAGTCCAGTAATTTTCAACTTTATTTTAAAGCCATCAAAATCTTTTTGTCAAGTAAATTTTTGTAAGGACTCCAAGATATATTCAGTTAAAATCGAAGACATGTTGGTCAAAGTGGGAGTGATCTATTAACATGGCCTACCCTTTCCCCCTTTAGCTCCGCCTGTAAACACTGCTTTAAAACCACAAGCCACTGCCTTCATGCAGCATATCATAAGCTTTAATCAAGAAAATCACTGCTTAATTCATAGTTGAATTTGTTTTTCTTATGAGATTGCTAAATCAAAGTGTAACAAAAGTCTTTCAATGCTTTTATCTTTTTCCATGAAGAAAGATAAGTCCAGGGAGGTGAAAAGTAAACAATCTTTCCCAAAGTAGAAAATACCTTACTTCAGTACCCTGAGACAGTGTGATTGAACTCCAGGTGCCTGGGAGTTCTAATGCCTTGCTGGTTATTAACTAGCCCCAAAATGCTGAGAAATTTAAACTGCATGTCTTAAAAACTCTGGCTGATCACTTGACTTCTTCCCCTTCATCTCTCAGTTTTCTCAGCCATCATCTGATTTGCCTTATTTGTCTCATAGATATTCTATGTCTAGTGCAATTTCCACAAGAATAAGAAATTTAATCTGTTTTGGTTTACCAATATACCCTTAACAAGTAGAATACAGCCAGGCAGTCAGAGCAGGCTCTCAATAAATATTTGTGAAATGAAAGAAAAAGAAAGAATACTCTTGAGAGTTAACAGTTATATTCAAATGTAATCTATCCTGATTAGGGGCTAATAAAAAGTGAAATAGATAAAAGGAGCATGAATTGGTTTTTTTGTTAGTTATCCATGATTTTATACTTACTTTCACTATAGCAAAATGTTAAAAAAAAAAAAGACCATTAAAAAAAGAACAAACCTGTTAATCATATTAGCAGCTTGTTTGCCCATTTTATTCTATTTTTATTTATTTATTTATGCATACAAGAACTGGGGTACAGGCCAGAGGCACAGGAGAGAAGGGGTGAGAATATTTACCAGAGACAGAGTGGGAAGCAGAACAGGAGGACTGACTGAAATACACGGCTGAGAGCAGAGGGCGAGACAGGAGAGATCTGTTGCACCATGTGGGTCACCTGCTTGGCCAGGGATCAAACTTGTGCTGCAGTAGCTGGGGATAGCTTCATAGTGCTGAAACTTAACCCCTTGAGCCACCAGGGAGGCCCTGTTTGCCCATTTTAAAATGGGCAAAGTGGGCCTCCCCGGTGGAGAAGCGGTTGCGCGCTGGCTGGGCTGCAAAGCTGCAGTGCTGGCGAGGGTCCCACATGGTGCACAAACCTCTCTTGCCATGCCCCCTGCTCCCTTCAGCAGTGTACTTCGTCAGTCTGCCTGTTCTGCTCCCCACTCTGGCTCTGGTGAATTCTCTCACCCTCCCGAGCTTCTGACTGTACCCAGTGCTTGTATAAATAAATAAATAAATCTTTAAAAATAAAATAAAATAGGCAAAGTCCCTGCTAATTTTGTTATCAGTCACTTATAAGTGATTTATTACTTCATTATATTTATTAGATCATTTACTATTTATGAACATATACTTTTCATTGAAGAAAAGAGATGTTACTTGTTAGCCTGGAAATATGTTTCTATACAAAATAGTAAAAGACAATAAAAGGTCACATATTTTAATTGGTAATTTTAATTTAATAAGTAAATAATACATTTATTTAATCCCCTTCACATTCCCCATAAACCTTAGGTATTCACTTTTCTCTAATATGCAAGTTGTCCCAAAAGTTTATTTTCTGAATACTCTATTGTACTGATAGAGAAGCCACAGTAAACCTATACTAATAATTCTGAAAATACTAGGGAAAAAAACAAACAAAATTATTTTACAAAAATATTTTGTCAAAATAACTAAATCACTCACAAAATGACTACTTTTTCTAAAGTTTCCTGAAGTTACTCAGGTGAATCACATAGAAAAAGTTTCAAGAACAGATGTATATATGTAAGGGGAATTTGAGCGATGGAGAAATAAAAAGAAATCTCTCTAGAAAGTTTAAATTATTTTATATCTAAAAGCTAATCCTTGATCAGAAAAAAGCAATCATTTCAAAAGACATAAATATACTTTCAAGAATCTGAAGAGATAACTATTAAAATACTATGTTGTCTACCACAGATAAAATCTCTTGGACCCAACAAATTAAAACCACCAATTTGAACAGAAATACATTAATTTAATCTGGACCGTATCACTCACATGGGGATAATATTGTTGAGTTGTAGCTCTTGGCATCTGTGGGTGGCCTGTAATTGGTCCCGGTCTGCCCTTGGGCAGCTGCTGCCTCTCATAAGGAATTTTGGGTAATTCCTGTCCTATTACAGGTTCTCCTTGTGCTCTACAAAGTCTGTCACGAAGCTGCACAATATTTGGCTGTAATAAGCAACAGAAGAAAACAAAGCAAGTAGTTAGAGTTCACCCAACTACATGACAGCTGATTTTCTTAAAGTAACCTTGATCATTTTAGAGATCCCCTTTTGCTCATATGCTCTATATTGTACAGTAGCCCCGAACTCAATGATATGATATTATTGTTCCTCATAGTCGAGACTGACACCAAAGGTACCTGATATATAGCATAACTTGTAATTTAACTAATGCAGGAATTTGTATTATGCCCACTGCATGGAAGTGTGCAAGATCCATGTCGCTCATCACCATTGCTCTTTGCTGTTACTTTGTAGTTGAATAATGCTCACAAATCACAAAAATAGTTAAAAACACACAATTTTGTTTCTTTGCAGGGAAAAAGTCTCCAAAAGAGAAACAAGTGCTAAAGATGATGGAGAAAATGGTGAGCTAAAAAAGATGAAAACTAATTAAAAAAATCCCACAGACATTTGAAATAAGTAAGACAAATTCAGGGTAGCTTACAGACATACACAATTACATAGATCTATGAGTATATATTTTGGGTGTTAACAAACAACAACAAAAAACACTGCATTAAGGGCCTCCCCAGTGGCGTAGCAGGTTGAGCGCAGCTCTGTGAAGCTGTCTGTAGCCTCTGCAACACGGGTTTGATTCTAGGCCGGCCAGTGAGATACACACATGGAGCGGCAGACCTCTCCTGCCTCGCCCACTGCTCCCCTCAGCACTGTTTTCGGTCTGTCTACCTGTTCTGCTCCCTGCTCTGTCTCTGGTGAATGATCTCACCTTCCTGCACCTCTTGCCTGTACCCCAGTTCTTATATAAATAAATCTTTAAAAAAAAAAAAAAAAGGACTGCATTAAACTGTTTCAGCAAGAGTTCATTTTAGTATCTTTAAATAGTATCTTTAGGGCCTCCCCGGTGGCGCAGTGGTTGAGCGCTGGGTTGCGAAGCTGCCCGCAGCCTCTGCAGTGCCGGTTCGATCCCCGGCTGCTCCCTGGCCACCAGAGGAGGGTCCCACATGGCGCGCAGACCTCTCCCGCCGCCCGCTGCTCCCCTCAGCCGTGTACTTCGGTCCTTCTGCCTGCTCTGCTCCCCGCTCTGGCTCTGGTGAATTCTCTCACCCTCCCGTGCTTCTGACTGTGCCCAGTGCTTGTGTAAATAAATAAATAAATAAATAAATAAATAAATAAAAAATAAATAAATCTTAAAAAAAAAAATAGTATCTTTATATAATTCCTACAAATTCATTAGAGATTTAAAGATGTCATTTAAACTTTTTAGGTATACTTCATTGCCTTTTATGGAGAAGAATTATATACTATATGATATCACAAAGTGTCAGGATATATTCCCCCCAAAATATTAAAGGTCTTCTGAGAAACACAGGAGTAAATAACATCAAAATTATTCTTATATAAAGAATGTTCCTTAAAAGTTAGAAAAATATATGAAATATCTAAGTAGTTATAAATAGTAGTGAAAATAAAAGGCTTAATTCTAAAACTAGATCTAAAGGTCTCAGATTAAGTTAGTCTTAAAGAGTCTTTCATCTCATTATAATAACAAGACCTTAGTAAGTCAAAAGTCTCACAGAACTATTATACCAAGCCAAAAAAAAAAGACTATTTCCATTCTACCTAACACTCTCACTAACATTTTAGAAAGATATGTACTGAATCCTACAAGTAAGTGTATACAAAACCAACTAGAGAATCATACTTCCACAGTCCTACTTAGATATAAGTATTTTAACTCACTGAAATTACTAAATGAAACTTATTTGTAATTCCCTAGAATACACAAAATACTGAACAACAAATCATAAAAGATCTATGACAGATAAAATGTTTACAATAAAAAGTACAGAAACAACAACTTATCTGCAAGGCTTAAAATTAGGCTCTTATCACACACAAAATGCAGATATAAACATCTTACTTGTAAAAAACATTCCTCAAACCCAATCCTGACTTCCACCCATGCTTCATCTTTGGTTTTAGGTTTCCCTCTCTGCTCTGTTGGCACTGCTAGTTCTATCACAGTACTTACACTTTAGAAACCCCATGTTTACTCATCTATAATCATTTTGAGTTTGGAAACCTCCTTAGGGAAAGGATATATACTCAGTAATTTATTGAGTTGAATTGAAACAAATATCAAGAAAAAGTCTGCGTTTTATTGCATACCAGCTAAGGACACTAAATTAGGAACATGATGTCATTCCCTCTGCCTTGAACACTTTAAAAATATACTTGCCCACAGATGGCATCAGACTGAAATGATATATAGAATGAACTTGTTTGCTACTATGTGGAATGGCACTGTGGTAATTTTAAAATCACAACTCCAGGGCCTCCCCTGGTGGCACAGCGGTTGAGTGCTGGACTGCAAAGCTGCCTGCAGCCTCTGCAGCGCTGGTTCGATCCCGGCCGGCTGGCTGGCGAGGGTGCCACATGGCATGGCAGACCTCTCCTGCTGCGCCCACTGCTCCCCTTAGCAGTGTGTTTTGTCAGTCTGCCTGTTCTGTTCCCCGCTCTGGCTCTGGTGAATTCTTTCACCCTCCCGCGCTTCTGACTGTACCCAGTGTTTGTATAAATAAATAAATCTTTTGAAAAAAAAAAATCACAACTCCACTTGATTTATTAAATATTAATGTTTACAGCTTTACAACAGACGATCTCTACAAAGAACCTTGTACACCAGTCAGCACTTGACTTAAGAATAAGATAGTTGGCCCTTTTCCCATTTATTTTCCTCAAATGTTTCTCTCAGTACAAAGAGATCTATCATACTGCAAGAGCATCTTATCTCTGACCCAGCATGAGTTCGCCAAAAATAATCCTTTAAGTAATGTCAGTTACATACATATATAGTCAGGTGGCAGACCACTGCTTGAAAACATTCCACTCACTAATATAGTTATGTTTAACACTGAGTGCTATCTACTGGACTCACCTCTGTCATACATTGAAAGAAAAATCATCATTCTAATTACCTGGTTGGAGTTTTCAGGAAGAAAAGCCAAGGCTGCAGCAATACTGCCCTGGGCTGCCAACAAATTGGCATACTGACCCATCTTCTCAGCCAAAAGAACTCCTATGGTATTAGTTTCTATGGCTTGGGTGAGTTGTACAGCTTTTCGCATGATGACAACTTTCTCAATCAGATCCTAAGTGAGAAAAAGGAAAGGGAGTGAAGGAGCAACAAAGATACCAAGGTGTGCACGAAAGGAAGCAGGAGAAGATAAAACAGTTAAGATGTCTAAAACTTATAAAAAACCAGAATCTATTATTACTGCTCTTACAAATACCTGAACTAGCTGACTACCTTGTAGGTAAATAAGGAGGAAAAAAAAAATTTCTTTTTCATGGGCTTCCCTAATGGCGCAAGGGGTTAAGTCTCAGCACTATGAAGCTGTACTCAGCCTCTGCAGCATGAGTTCCATGCCTGGCCAGGGAGCTACCCACATGGCACAGCAGACCTCTCCTATCTCACCTGCTGCTCTCCTCAGCACTATATTTCAGTCAGTCTGCCTGTTTCGTTCCCCACTCTGTCTCTGGTGAATCATCTCACCCCCCCACCACCTACACCTCTGGCCTATACCCCAGTTCTTGGATGCATAAATAAATAAATCTTTTAAAAAAAATCTCTCATTCATGGCAAAATACCCTTAAACTGCCAGGTACGTGCCTAGTGTGCAAAAAATAGGCAAATATCAAAAGTGAAGGTAAGCAGATGTTCAAAGGCGAAAAATAGGTTCTAGCAGATAAACGAGGAACTATGCATGAAAACATCACCTGTTCTATAAAAAAAGTATTACTACAAGACTGATCTCCAAATAGGTTCTTGTGTTGCTCTTCAATAACAATTCTTTCAACAATGGGGAGTTTAGCTTTAAGTAAAACGCACAAGACTATCTATTTACCTACCCTTCATAAATGTAGAAATTCAGAAATGTACAAATATTTGTTTTCATAAGCACTTAGAAAAAAATCCTTGATTTCTTACTAGATTTTCTGTTTCAATACCTTGATCTTTCAAGCATCAACCATATACAGAAAAATCTCTTTCCAGAGAGAAAAAAAAATTCAGAATGAATCATGAGATTCTGCTGACTAAATGCTTAGGGAGAAAAATCTAAATATACAGTTACTTAGTGCCTGACAACAGTCTTCACATTTTTCACTTCCTCTCTTGTATATATTGATACTACATGGGATTCCATTAACCTTTTACTTTCACTTTCCCTAAACAAGATTCGCTGTAAGTATTTGGGAATGCCTTCAATAGTGCTTCCTTCTTTCACCAAGCAGACAGAGTTAATGGAGGCAGAAAGGGGAGAGGGAGAATAAAGGAAGTAAGCCATAGGCTGTTTCCATGTTCTTGCCAGCTACTTCCCCCAATAAACTACCAAATAACAACCTTGTTCCCATTAAAGGTTGAGATCCATTTTACTACTTGGCCCCTCAGCAAAAGAATTTTAAAGTGTAAAACAGTGGGGTGGAAAGCAACAAAACTTCCATAACAAACGAATTTGAGAAAGGTGAAAGACAGCACTAAAAAGTAAGCACTTTTTGTCAAAAATACCAACCTGAAGAGACAAAGGATTGCTTCCATCTTGAGCTTTATTCCAACATGCAACGAGCTTCTCCACATTCCCTGCACATATATAGCAGAGACAAGCCTGGGTCTGTAGGAGGCTATCACCTTCACTTTCAAGCCTGGTTCCCAAGAGATCTAAATATAAAAAGGAAAATAAGATTATACTCAAGGCAATCTGTATATGAGGTTTGAGAAGTCCAATAATATTTTTGGAGGTAGAGATTAAACTTAACAACTAATGAGTAGCAGGTAGAAACAAAATCATTCTGTCATGTCCATGCTCAGTAACTATTACAGGAATGGAAGTGTGTGACAAGTTGTATATAACACAATGTGACAAGGTTCGAAATAGCTAGCTATAGAATAGATTTCTATCACTTATATTAGAAAAAAATAATAAATGGAAAAAATATGTGAACAGAAAAATCTTAATGAATATTTGACCCCATTTCATCACATCAAATGTTTTTGTAGTAGCAGACTAAACTATGGCACATAGTTATTAGGTCTAATAAAATTTATGATAAAATATCTTATAATTTTTGTGTTCTATTACTACTTTCAAGGTATTCTTTTAGGGATATCTTAAATACTTTAAAGGTTGTTAATTCTTACAATAGCAGACGGTAGCCTTTATTGTTCAAATAATGATACTTACTCCTTAGTTACCAGTTAAGGTCTTTAATGGTGCTTTCTACTCAGATGCTATAATTACTAACTTTATCAAGTTAACATTAAAAAGTGACTGCTAATTATGTGCCATTTTACATATAAATAGACTGAGGCTTTAGAAAGCAGTTTTTCTTAGCGCATACACCTAGTAAGTGGTAGAGGTAAGACTTCCATGTCTGATCTATCTGAAACCAAAATCACTGAGTAGTATAATTAAAAATAATGACTAGGTATAGAGAAGTAATATAGTTAATAATTCTGAGAAAAGTAGTTGAGAACTTCTTATTTGCGATTTCTAAGTTTACATCAATTTCTATTAAAAATTGTCATTAATCTTATCTATAATATACCATGCCATATAAATATGTAATAGAAATATGAAGCTCATTTTCTTACCACAAAGGGCTGAAAACTCATCTGGTTTAGCGTAAGTCAAAACTGCAGCTAAAGCCTCTCTCCAATTTTTAAGGTCACATGACTCAACAATCTCTTTCCAGTTCTTCATCACCACTGCAGTAATTAGCTTGGGAAAAAAGGAAACAAAGGGAAAGTTAAAATCCTTTATTAATGAAAATTAGTTCTCACTATTCAATCATGTCTCTCAAAAAAACTACACATAACACTTCATGCCGAATAGAGCAGCAGCAAATAAATATCCCTGAACCAACTGACCTAAAAGGTAGTATTATTTTTCCTCAAAAAAAAAAAAAAATCACACAAAACACACTTCATAAAATGCTGAGAAAGAAATGTATAGGGTGCTATCAAAACATTTAACAGGAAGATATGATTAGGTTTGATGAATCAATAAAAATTCCCTGAACAACAGACATTTGACATATGAAGTCAAAATTAACTTTCTCGAGAAGAAAAAAATATAAAAAACAACCAGGCCAAAGGAACACTATGTGCAAAGTTCAGAGGGAAAAGGGAACATGGCATATGTGAAGAACTGCAAGGTTACCAGTGTGGCTAAAAGATTAATAGGGCAGAGACATGAAACAAAGCTGGGAGAAAGACAGCAGCCAATGTGGTGGGACGGAACAATGGGACAGCTTTTATGGAAAAGAATTAGACATCAAGCAGGGACTTAAAAATGTTCAGAGACTCTGCACCAGAAATTCTCTTCCAAGAACTACAGTCCTATTAAACAATTAGAAATTCACACAAATCTTTAGACACAAGGATGCTTATCACTTTTGTCTATATTAGGAAAATAGGAGAAATGGACTAAATATTAAAATAAGGGAAATAACATCCTTAATACAGAGCAATCAGAAAATCTTTATTAAATAAAAAAAGATAAAATTAGTTAAGAATCCCTGATATGGAAAAATACAATAACAGTAACAATATCTATAAGCAAAACCACATATATATATAATATATATAATCCTGATTCTATTGTAAAAATTCTACAAACACACAGAAAGAGGGATGAAACGATATGTACTGATCTGATGGAAGAATCGGGAGGTGTTCAAATGTTTATTTTTAAATTTTTCTAAGTTTTTTACAAAAAAATATGAAAAACATTTTTCAATTAAAAATAATCTATGCAGGGCCTCCCCGGTGGCACAGCGGTTGAGCGCTGGGTTGCAAAGCTGCCCACAGCCTCTGTAGCGCCAGTTCAATCCCTGGCTGCTCCCTGGCCACCAAAGGTGGGTCCTGCTTGGCGCGCAGACCTCTCCTGCTGCCCGCTGCTCCCCTCAGCAGTGTACCTCGGTCCTTCTGCCTGCTCTGCTCCCCGCTCTGGCTCTGGTGAAATCTCTCACCCTCCCGAGCTTCTGACTGTACCCCATGCTTGTATAAATAAATATATCTTTAAAAACAATAATAATAATAAATAAAAATAAAAATAACCTATGCAATATGGATGGAGTTAGAAGGAATTATGCTAAGAGAAGTTAGAAAAAGAAAGACAAATAGTGGATGGTGTCACTTATCTGTGGAATATAGAGAAACCAAAGGGTTAGGAAAAGTCAAACTAAAAAATTAACCCTTGAAAGCTCACTAAAGAACTGAGGCAACCAGAGTTAGGAAAGAACACAAAGGAATATGGTATTAGATTATGGGTGTTTTGGTGGCAGGTAGACTATGGTAATAACACCTGAAGAGGGGGATCCTATACTTCTAAAATATAAACAATGATGTAAGACAATGTCACCTCAATAAAAAACATGAGAATAAAAACATTATACATGCAAAAAAACAAAAATTGGAATAATCATGCCAAACTGCCCACAAATATCTATTTCCAGGTCAAGGAATTATGGGTGGATTTTTTGCTTTTTATTGCTTCTTGCATTTTAATTATCTATAATAAGAATACACTGCTTTTATAACCAGATGCTATTATTTATGTATTTTTAAAATAACATACCCTGGTAATTTTGCTTTTGGACTTCGCAAAATATTTTTTCTGAGTTCGAGCCAAGAGTTCTTGTCCACCTGCTATGGCCAATATAATGGCATCAGCCATGCGGTTATCATGTAAACAAAGGTCAACTGCACTTTCAAAATTACCAGTCAGCAAAGCCTGAGTAATTAAACCATCAATATCTGCAATAAGAAAACAATACACAACTTAAATGAAGTTAGTGTTAGAAGGAAAAATACACATATCAATGTTTACATGCACACATATTAGAGAACACAATACTAATTTCTGAATAAAAATGGTGGATTAATTTCTAACATAAGCTATTGAGATCTACGGAAAACTCCTGAGGTGTATGTAATAGACATTCCAGATTGTTTAAACTGGATTAATAAAGATCATTATACAGTTTCTAAGAACATACCATCATTTCCAAGGCACTGATTACATGTATAAGTGATACTGAGTCTTTCTTTTCAACCCTCTACCATCTATGACAAAGGTCTCTAAGTGGAACTTAGGGACTATATGCTTTCAAATGGTTAAAATAAATTAGAAATCAAAACCAATATGGGCAGCTCTTGTTCATTAAGACTGCTCATCTCTGTCTGTCTAGCGGAAATCAGTCTTTCCTTGTTCTCCTTTCTTCAATAAACTTGGGGGGAAAAAACCCAATATGTACTTACCCCCACTGATGGAGATGTTAAATGTTCCTCTAGCTGATGGTAGAAAATCAGGTTCTTGTTTTTCATCTTTAATGTGCTAGAGAAATGAAACCAGAATGAAACCATGCAATAGTACTAAAACAAAATTTATGTATGATTATTCATCCACTCCTTAAATGGCATACCAAATTACTCCAGAAAAGTTCTCAGATCCAAGTTTATACTTAAAATTTATGACTTTCCTTTATATAATCAAAAATAAGGGCCTCCCCGGTGGCGCAGCGGTTGAGCGCTGGGTTGCGAAGCTGCCCGCAGCCTCTGCAGCGCCGGTTCGATCCCCAGCTGTTCCCCGGCCACCAGAGGAGGGTCCCACATGGCGTGCAGACCTCTCCTGGCGCTCACTGCTCCCCTCAGCAGTGTACTTCGGTCCTTCTGCCTGCTCTGCTCCCAGCTCTGGCTCTGGTGAATTCTCTCGCCCTCCCACGCTTCTGACTGTACCCAGTGCTTGCATGTATAAATCAATAAATCAATCAATAAATAAATAAATCTTAAAAAAAAAAAATGCAAGGTCACCAGAACTAATAATAGCCTAACTTAAGTATACATATCCATTATTGGTAGCTCAGAAGTTATTGAAGCTAAAGAATAGTTTTCTTAAATAACTCAGCTTAAAATACCCAAAATAAACAAGTTTTATTTATTTATTTATTTTTTTAAAGATTTGTTTATTTATACAAGCACTGGGTACAGTCGGAAGCGCGGGAGGGTGAGAGAATTCACCAGAGCCAGAGCGGGGAGCAGAGCAGGCAGACTGACGAAGTACACTGCTGAGGGGAGCAGCGGGCGGCAGGAGAGGTCTGCGCGCCATGCGGGACCCTCCTCCAGTGGCCGGGGAGCAGCCGGGGATCGAACCGGTGCCGCGGAGGCTTCAGGCAGCTTCGCAACCCAGCGCTCAACCGCTGCGCCACCGGGGAGGCCCAATAAACAAGTTTTAAATGATACTATATTGAGATTTTTTAGTTGACTTTTTATTGAAATACAATTGAAGTATATTAGTTTCAGGTATACAAAGATTTGATATTTGCATATAATACAAAATGGTCACCACAATAAATCAAGTAATCCACACATAATTACCAAAATTTTTCTTGTAGTGAGAACTTTTAAGATTTATTTGATTCATAAAGTAAAAATCAAAATCGACAGGCAACTATAAACCAGAGACATACTACAGTGGGGGAGAAAGGAATAGGATCAAAACAAAGGAGGGAAGAGCACAAGGGACTATGGTGACAGTTCATGGGTGAATGGGAAGTGGGAATTTTACAAGGATTTATGGTCAACTATGGTACAAAAATGAAAAATTATGTAAAAAAATAAAATAAAAAAATAGATAACCTAATAAAAAAAAGATTTATTTAATTCAACTTTCAAAAATACAGTATAGTGTTACTAACTACAGTCACCATGCTATACATTACATTCCCATTACTTATTTTATAACATATTTGCATTTTAAAACAAGCTTGCTTCCTACACATCTGAAAATTTCTCTCCATTAGTTTTAACTAGGTTCAGTTTTTTAGGTCTTTTTATTTTAATTTAATCAGACATGGAAAAAAATTGCTTGGTGTCCTTATATAAATGCAATGTGAACACAGTATTACACTGCTTATGAATATACTCCCAATTCAATTATATATGTTGTATTCTCTTAAATTAGTCGTACCTGGGACAGCAGATTGGTTGGGTAAAGAATCAGATTCTGAATTTTTTTAAACATTCAGATTCTGTTTAGAGTAATTCTGCTATAAATTTCTGAGACTGTGCAATACTGAGTAAAAATAAATTAAAAAAAAATTCTGTGTTTAGAAGAAAATAAACATAATGGAGGCATATACTGGTGAATATTTCAAGTATTTTTTCTGCATATAAAGTTCAAAAGAAGACAAAAAATATATCTAAGAAATTACAGAGAAATTTTTAAAGAAAAACATAGTTGTATTACATGAGATAAAAATATCTGTCTTTTGTCTTTTGTTATTGTGCTATCTACATGTGACTACAGCTGCCTAGCATTCAAAGTCAGAAGCGTTTTGGTTGGGTAATTTTACTAGAGCACAGTACATCATCTGTAAATATTCTTAATTAGTTAATACCGACTACTACAGGAGAATAAGTATAACCTTAATTTTCTCAACTAAGAGAGTTTAAGACTTCAAAAACCAAAAAAAATTAACTGTTATTCATATTAATGCTTAATCAAGATACTGATCCAGTTATATTCACTAACAAAAAACTTGCCCAAAACACTTTTCTTGTAACTCAATGTTTCAAATTTACTTTCTAAAAACAATTAATAAATCTGTTTATGTACTTCTGAAATATACATAAGGGCAAAGTATGCAGAATTCATAATGTGTTAAGTATCTTCAACGTGTTACTGTTTGACAAATATTATCAAGATAAAGCGGAACATTTTACCTCCTTCAGATTTTCCAAATATTCAAAAGTACACATTGATGACTACAGTTTTGTTAGATATTATTCTTACTATTAATTCATGAGTATATTTCCAAATATTTCTTTGATTATATAGTTCATCTACTTAATATAAATGAGAGTACATATCCATAATTTATCCCACAATTCTGTCTAAATATTCCCAAGATTAGTTTAAACTTTTAGTAAAATTTTATCCATATCCTTTATGCTCAGTATAAACAAATGCTAGAAGATTCACTTCTGAAGAAAATATTTATTATAATCATCTTGTTATAATCTTAAATTTACTAATTATTTTATAACTTAATAAGAGATTGTAAGAAATATTTTAGTCAGGATATACCCATAACACAAAGAACAATGAAAAAGTCAAAAGTGAAATGAGAAGCAAGAGTTTGTTGATTAATTTTCCACGAGTAAATATAATTAAAAAGGAAGAAAAGTAAATTATAGAACTATTAGTGGTTTAAAAAGACCCACAAAATTAAAAGGAAAAAATTAATGATACAACTCTGTGTTCAAGGACTCTTTTCAATTAGTTATAAAAATTTTTCAACTGCAACTCATGACATGTTTACAGAAAACCATGACAATCATTTTATTAGTGAAAAATTCCTTACTTGGACTCAAAGTTCAAGACTAATCAGAAATTTATGCTACAGATAGTGGGCGCTAAATATTAAATATTAATGTACCCCCCAAATTAACTTTACATACAATGAATGAAATGTGGATTTCTGAGTAAATCTATTCTGTTTGTCATTCTGATATCCATCTTACCAGATTAAATCAATCAAACATCAACTGTTAATTTTAAACCATACAGTCCAGAAGCTAGGTCAAAGAACTAAAGATTTCTGAGATGATATTCTGTCATTTAGGTAAATCAATTACTATCCTAAACATCTCTAAGAAAACAGTATGTTCCAACTTTATTTTTCACAAGAAATCAAGAGAATTTTCCATATTTCAAGGTGAGTTAAACAAATTATTTTTTTCTAATATAATTAAAAATGAAAAAAATAAGTACCTCTCCCAAGAGCTGCTCTTCAGCAGCAGGGCTCTCTTCCCCATCACTCTGTGCTACTTGGTCAGAGTCTTTAAGAGCCTTTGGTACACAAAACAATCACAGAAGTTGAAGAATATGATGTAGTGTTTAAAAGTTATTAGTGAACAAAGAAGACAAAAGACCCAACCAACAACATTTAGAACTAGTTTTATCATAAGAAGCAACATTAAGTAAATTTAGAAACACCATTGGAAGAAAAACAGAGGCATTGCTGCTAAGACCTTCCCTTTCTTTCCTACCAAATGTCCCTAGGCAACACAGATCTTTACCTTAAGGTATCTGAGCAGTCACTGATTTAATTTTTTTTTTTCCTTTAGCAAAATTCAAATACTGTAAGACAAATAAATGCTCTAACAAAACTTAGGCTATTTTAAAAAGAGATTTATCCATTTACAGTATTTAGGATATTCACTTTTTTTTAAATACTGAGAAGTAATAAAACAGACTTCTGAATTACATTTCCTTTGTTATGACCTAAATTTTAAAAAGCAGCTGTTTTTAAGGTCTTCTTACCACATCAGGTCCATCCACTTTGTTCAAAGTCAAAGCAATCTGAAATAAAAAGAATAACCCACCTGCTGAGCTTCAAAATTCTATTTGAAGACATACATTAAATGTTCACTGCTCATTCCATTTTCCTTGGTAAAAATCCACAAAAATTCAGAATAGGGATAGTATATTTAAGAAAATAAATTTAAGAGTAGTACATTTAAGAAAAGAATGAGACCTGGACAGAACTGGTTTCTCAATACTTCTCATTTCCACTACATGGAGTTCTATTGATCACATCATTTCACTTGCTGTTCAATCACAAAACTAACCTACCGTGATTTCAGGAAAATACTGTAATAGATTTTAAAAATATTTCTTCAGTTACTCACTATGGGAATAACTGCTATTTCAAGTATTTTGACAATTAAATTTCCTCATTTTTGCTGTAAGATATGCAGTAAAATTTTCATAATTAATTCTTTACAAACCTAAAAAGTTAAAGCACTGATAAGTTTACAGTAATAATGAAAGTTAAATATAAAATAAAAATATAAAGGAGTGAGAAAAGACATATAAACAGGAAGCAATGGGGCTGCGATAGGATCCTAGGTCCATCTGACATCAAAGAGCACTAATTCTGTTTCTAAAAGGCACCATGTATGCAAGAACCTTGTAGTGCTATAGTAAAGTTTAGTTCCTTTTAGAGAACTACAAGGGGTTAATTACAATGTCAAAGAATCTAACATTTCTTTCAAGATTTCCAAAGTCAAGAAGTCTTTTTAATGCTGTTCACATCAACGTTTTCTTTAAGGAGAAAACTATAAAACTAGATTTACATTTATGATTTCCTCCTTTTATTTTTTTTAAAGATTTATTTATTTATTTATACAAGCACTGGGGACAGTCAGAAGTGCAGGAGGGTGAGAGAATTCACCAGAGCCAGAGTGGGAGCAGGAGCAGAGCAGGCAGAGGGACAGAGGTACACTGCTGGGGGGAGCAGCGGGTGCCGTTCCCTAGCTGCTCCCCAGCCACCGGAGGAAGGTCCCTCATGGCGTGGAGAGGTCTGTGCGCCATGCGGGAACCGGGACCCTCCTCCGGTGGCTGTGAAGCAGCTGGAGATCGAACTGGTGCTGCGGAGGCTTCGGGCAGCTTCGCAACCCAGCGCTCAACCGCTGCGCCACCAGGGAGGCCCTGATTGCCTCCTTTTAAAAGGGATTCTAAGGGTCTCCCCGGTGGCGCAGCGGTTGAGCGCTGGGTTGCGAAGCTGCCCGGAGCCTCTGCAGCGCTGGTTTGTTCCCCGGCTGCTCCCCGGCCACCGGAGGAAGGTCCCTCATGGCGTGGAGACCTCTCCTGCTGCCCGCTGCTTCCCTTAGCAGTATACTTCAGTCTTTCTGCCTGCTCTGCTGCCCCCTCTGGCTCTGGTGAATTCTTTCACCCTCCTGAGCTTCTGACTCTACCCAGTGCTTGTATGTATGTATGTATGTATGTATGTATGTATGTATAAATAAACAAATCTTTAAAAAAAAAAAAAAGGGAATCTAAGTTAAAATATTAAACAAATCACCTGGACTTGTTTATTCAGGTTCAATTAAATTACCCTTGTTTCAAATTATTTACAAGTTACTTGGCAGGTAGAACAACTCAATTAGGAATTGTGAGTTAATGGCATCAACAGTTGGCATGAAAAATTGAACTAGAACCCTAGTTTTCATCACTTAAGTTGCAGTGAACTCAGTAATCTCCAACAGTTTCTCTCTTTTTTTCCCCCCACAGAGCCCTTGGTTATATACACTCTTAAAATTTAACTGTTACTTCCAGTATTTGAGGCTTACAATATCTTTTAAGGCTCAACTGTCCCTGACCCAGCTCTTCAAATCAAGTTTGAAATAAAGGGGATTCTGGCAGCTTACAAATCTAGGTACAAGGTAAAGCTTCACATTTAAAAATATGTATTCAGAGGCCTCCCCGGTGGCGCAGCGGTTGAGCGCTGGGTTGCGAAGCTGCCCGCGGCCTCTGGGGCGCCGGTTCGATCCCCTGCTGCTCCCCGGCCACCGGAGGAGGGTCCCACATGGCGCGCAGACCTCTCCTGCCGCCCGCTGCTCCCCTCAGCAGTGTACTTCGGTCCTTCTGCCTGCTCTGCTCCCTGCTCTGGCTCTGGTGAATTCTCTCACCCTCCCACGCTTCTGACTGTACCCAGTGCATGTATAAACAAAACAAACAAACAAATAAATAAATAAATAAAACATGCCTCTATTAAAAAAAAAAAAAAATAAGTATAAAAAAAAAAAAAAATAAAAAAATAAAAATATGTATTCACGGGCCTCCCTGGTGGCCCAGGGGTTAAAGTCTCAGAGCTATCAAGCTATCACCAGCCACCATCATGGTGTATGGTGTAGCAGACCTCTCTTGCCTGTCCTGTTGCTCCCCTTAGCAATGTATTTCAGTCAGTCTGCCTGTTCTGCTCCCCACTCTGTCTCTGGTGAATCTGCTCACCCCCTGCACTTTTGGCCTGTACCCCAGTGCTTGTATGCATAAATAAATAAATAAATCTTTTAAAAAAATAAATAAAGGCACTTATGAAACTGGGGTGGGGGAACCTTGGTAAATACAGATTCCTGTTACATGTTTATTGAAAATTATTTGAGATAATTTATTTAGAACTTTATTTTAAAGAGCTACATGTTATACAAGTTATTAACTTTTCTCTTAACTTTCCCAAAAGTTTACCTTCTTTCCTAGGTCTTCTTTTCTGTACCCTAGAAGTTCAAGGTATTTGCCACGAGAATCATCCTCAAAGTTTACCTTTAAAAAAAGATACATGTTAAAACAATGACCTGTATTAAAAGCCCACATTTTAATTAATTGATCAAATTCCAAATAGAATTATTAAAGGTATCTGAAGTCTAAAGTATTAACCAGAAGGTTCACGATGAGAAAGATTCCAAATAGTTTTTTTAAAATAAATTATTTTTAATAATAATTATGCTGGTAATTGATCATCCTGGTTGACTAAAGTTTACTTTCAAACTATAATTTTGGTAAATACATACTAATTCATGTCCAAAAGTCATATGAATACAAAATGCACACTAAGTTGAACATTCAACTCCTTGAAGCTCTTTTGCAAAATTTATACTTAATTACACTATATAAAAAGAAATTCTCTCATTTTAGAACTTGGTATCATTTGTATTCAAGATCAGTTTTCTTTGGAAAATTCAGTATCAAGAAACAGACATTCCAGTGGAGGCACAATGACCAACCAGAAAATTCTATTTGCTGGTCAATTCAGTATATATACTGACTTTAAGTGCAACTCAGTAAGAGAGGAGAAATGTTTACATCCTCTTTCCCCTATAGCTCATCCTTCTTTTCCCATTCTCCTTAACTAGAGCTTCTATACAAATGAAATTATAATTTCATTTCCCTATCATTTCATTGTAAGACACTCTAAATTCTAGTTTTAAAATAGACTTGTTGAATGTTGTCTCTGTCAAATACATTTATGATATTGTCTTATATACTTATTAAAAAAGTGCTTCAGGGCCTCCCCGGTGGCGCAGCGGTTGAGCGCTGGGTTGCGAAGCTGCCCACGGCCTCTGCGGCGCCGGTTCGATCCCCTGCTGCTCCCCGGCCACCAGAGGAGGGTCCCACATGGCGCGCAGACCTCTCCTGCCGCCCGCTGCTCCCCTCAGCAGTGTACTTTGGTCCTTCTGCCTGCTCTGCTCCCTGCTCTGGCTCTGGTGAATTCTCTCACCCTCCCGCGCTTCTGACTGTACCCAGTGCATGTATAAACAAAACAAACAAACAAATAAATAAATAAAACATGCCTCTATAAAAAAAATATATAAAAAAAAAAAAAGTGCTTCACATTAGGCTTTTCATTGTCCAGAAAGAAAAATTCTTGATATGAAGTTAGTAGTGTGTTCTTTTTAAGTTTTCTTTAATTTCATCATGAGGTTCCCAACATCACAGTCTTCCAATTGTTTTTTTAATATGCTGTTTTTTAATAAACACACTTAGCATATAATGGGAATAGATGAACTATGCAGATAATGATAATAAAATTGTCTTAATATCAACTTTACCTTCAAAAAGGACCACACATTTTTTTCAAACTCAGTCTGGGAAGCATCAATTTTTTTCTGACAGTAGTTGACAAATCCTTGTGACTGCACGACCTGCTGAAGTTGGTCGGATCGGCTGAGGAATTCCTTTTCTGTCACAACCTGACTGATGAACACGTGGCGTTGCTGCTGCTGCTGCTGCTCAGCTCCTTGCTGGGAGGGCATTTTGACATTCTCAAAGGTAACTAGTTTGCCTCCAAACTATAAAAGAAGAAATGAACAAAATCAGTCTGAACAACAAGGATGTAGCCAAAAAATGTGCTAATTTTAAACCTGCTTATGGAAAAAACTGTGGCCTAAATAGACACCAATTTAAATAAAATTAGCTGATATCCTTGCCCATGCTCCACAATCTGACTCTGGACTTCAATTATACTGCTACATAATAGCCACCTTCCAGATAAAATGTACTATTTATTGTACTCCACAATTTCTCACCTATTTGTTTTCACTGCCTTCCACATATGCAATGCTACTTCCCTTTAAGGTCCCAAGCAAATGTCATCTCTTCCATCTTGATAGCCTCAGTTTATCACCTATTTTTTGTTTCAACTTTTTTTTTTTTTTAAGATTTATTTATTTATTTATTTATGCAAGCACTGGGTACAGTCAGAAGCGTGGGAGGGTGAGAGAATTCACCAGAGCCAGAGCAGGGAGCAGAGCAGGCAGAAAGACCGAAGTACACTGCTGAGGGGATCAGCGGGTGGCAGGAGAGGTCTGCACACCATGTGGGACCCTCCTCCGGTGGCCGGGGAGCAGCCGGGGATAGAACTGGCGCCTCAGAGGCCGCAGGCAGCTTCGCAACCCAATGCTCAACCGCTGCGCCACAGGGGAGGCCCTTGTTTCAACTTTTAACTGCACATATTTCTGTACTAGGCTCTAAATTTTATTTTATTTTATTTTTTTAAGATTTACTTATTTATATAAGCACTGGGTACAGTCAGAAGCGTGGGAGGGTGAGAGAATTCCCCAGAACCACAGCAGGGAGCAGAACAGGCAGACTGACAAAGTACACTGCTGAGGGGAGCAGCGGGTGGCAGGAGAGGTCTGCGCACCATGTGGGACCCTCGCCAGCCTATCGGGATCGAACCTGTGCTGCAGAGGCCGCTGAGAGCTTCACAGCGCTAAGCTCAACAGCCTGCGCCACCAGGGAAGGCCCTCTGATCTCTTTTCTTCCTGAAAACAGGAGATGAAATCCCCCATTTCTATCTGTTCTCTCTACTCTTGGTGGAAACAAACATCTTCATTATCACAGATGGGCGTCAAGGCCAAGAGAATTCTGTACAAATAAACTTGTTAAAATAATTATCTCCCTTTAGTCTATATATTTTAGTTACTTTGTACAACTGGCATTCTTTGTCCAATCTCTTATATAAACAACTCAGGTTTTGCCACTTGTTTGGTTGTTCATTTTCCTTTGGAGGTTCATACATACATGTAAAAGCCTGTATGCTCTAGTAAAAGCTCCAAAAATCACTGCAATCAAGAAATGTGCCCAGATGGTTTTAGCTTAGGATTCCTCAAACTTCGTTAATCACAGAATCTTTTTTCTCCTAGATTTCTAAACACTTAGCTGAACTAGCTTCCTAAATAACTCAAAGACTGATATTTAAAAACAAAACAAAAAAACCAACCTGTACGTTTTTTTCCTGTATGTTTTTAATCTTCTTATGTCAATTTAATTCTCCCACTCAGCCAAAAATCCTAAGAGGGTAAAGTTTTTCCTCCCTGACTTTATTCTTTGTCTCCTTTATTCTTGTATTTTTCACAGTATATAATATCTATCTTAAACATAACAGGCAGATATCTAATATATTTATAAAAAAATGAACACAGGGAAAGAAGGAAACAGGACCAAATTTGGATCTGTATACAACTATGGTCTTCCCACGAACTTATTAAATGTATAATATGTTCAGTGTTTGTTATGTCAGGCATTGTAGAAAATACCAAGATATAAAAGTAAATACAACTATCCTTAAGAAACTTGAACATGAAAATAAAACTGAATACAACAGACACATAAAATATTAACGGAGATACAGATGACACCACTCATGTAAGTTCACAAAATGACAAAACTGCTGAGTTTTCTGGGTTCTAGGAAAGTTGGAGAAAAGTGTACAAGTGAAACCAGTTTTTAACCAGTTTTACAAGATGATTAAATTTATTCAATACTGGGTGCTATGTAATATTAATATTACATTACACAATTACAATAATATGAATGATGTATTAGTTATCAGTTTTAAAACTGACCTAAGCAAAAATAGAAAACTTAAATATTGCAACTTAAGACAATAAATATATATCTGAAATCTTAGTAAAGTAAAAATAATGCAACTTACAAAAATTTCTAAAAATTTAGCAAGAAAATAATTGAAAAACTTGGAAGGAATTACAAATGCAGCAATTTAATGTTGCTTAGAAAAGTTTAGATTAGGTGGCCTAGGGGTTAAGTCTCAGAGCTATCACTTCTATAGCCTGAGTTCAATTCCCAGCCAGGTTGCTAACCCACATATGGCACAACAGGCCTCTCCTGTTTCAACCTCTGGTCCCCTTAGCAGTGTAAACCTGCCTGTTCTGCTCCCACTCTGTCTCTAGTCAATCCTCTCATCTCCTTGCACCTCTGGCCTTCACCCCAGTTCATTAAAAACAAAAAGTTTCAATTAATATTACGTAGAGTTAATATATCAAGACATAGATACTTAGGTAAATTATTTACAAGATAATCACAAAAATAACTAAAAATTCTAAAACTTCAATAATGGTAACCAAAAGATATTTGAGGGGGACACTTAACATCCCACACCTCCTATCCACAGAGAGAAGGAATTTTCATGGTAATCTATAAGGGAAAAACAGAAGAACACTTCTAGCCGCTCTGTCCCTCATACTCTCCTGGGAAAGGGCTGACTACACTGACATTATTTTCAGTGAAGAAATAAAGAATATTTGCATCAATTCTTTTTGTGTCTATCATCCTACACAGAGCTCTAGTCCACACAGGTAAGTTGTCTGTACCTTCAAGGAAAGCCCTACAGAGCCTACCTAGGTCTACCTGTGATAAGGTTGCTAAGGCTGTTTAACAGGGACAAAGCAAACAAAATATTTACTGAATCAGACATTGGGAATATAGTATAGGCAAACAAAACAGATGAAAATCTAGCTGTTAGAGCCTATATTCTAATTTGTTACAAGGTCCACTAATGGTTGCACATCTAAATTACAATCTCCAATCTACCTTATAAATCTACCTACTAAATAAATCTACCTACTAAAACTGACATTTTGATTTTCCATCTCTCTAATTTGGTTCCAAACTCATATGTGAAAGAAAGGAGTGTTACTTATCTTATAAAGATGCTCACTTTTCAGTCCCCAAATAAATAAATAATATATTAATTGGGCCCCATTTTAGGTACTGGAAACATACCTATGAAGTAGACAGCCTAACTGTACCCAGTGCTTGTGTAAATAAATAAATAAATAAAAAGTGGAAAAAAAAAAAAGTGAAAATTCCTTAAACAAGCAAAGATTCAAAGGCAGAGTGCAGATAATGAAGAAGACCAGGTAAGAGGGATGGTGAAGGTTAATTAAATCTATAGAATGAATTTATGAGTGACATAATTAAAAGTCTATTTCAGAAAGATTACTCCTGTATATGTAGTATAGACTGAAAGGGGTAAAGACAAGCAATAGATATGCAATTATGTAACATGTAATCATGTTTAAGTGGAAAAATGAAGAGAATTAACACTATAAAAGGTGAAATAAATCCATGTTATTTATAAAGAACTGAAGGATGAATAGGAGAGGCCAAAGGAAAAGTTATGAGCTGTGTCAATAGAGGAATGACACCAAGAACTCAACAGTCACTTACAGAGGAAGGATTCATTCAGTTTTAGGGACGATGTATATACAGAATTCTATGACGTGTACAATTCTGTTCTGATAATATAAAAAGTTGTGGGGATGCTGAACAAAATGGTTTAAGTTTAAAGTCTTAATTTTAGACATTATTACCAAAAGACCAATTTTTAACATTATGTACAGTAGGCATTTGATTAAACTGACATAATAGCTAGATTTATATATGCAAGATCAGACAATTTATTTCTTTGTACTTCTCTTTATTTGCAAAATGGAGGTAATTGTGGTTATTTTAAAAGTGGTTATAAAAACTATATAACTTAATATAAAATGTTATTGAAAATGCTAAAATATTACCTGGCACAAAGTATATAAGAAATATTTTTTAACTTCTAATATTACTATTAAAAAGATAGTATCATACCTGTAGGTTGTAGGGAGACAGTAACCCAACAATGGACAAATGGACTATTCTATGCTAGATTTTTAAAAACAGATGTAAACTGAGAATATTAAGGATAAGCCTATAGTATTTCTTTTTTCTGGTCTACAGAAATGGTGAAAGTTTTATAAGTTTCAGTTTGAGGACATTAATTTGGAAACAATTTCTTAGATACAATAACCAAAAAGAAGAGATAACAAAAAGCAGTAATAGACAAAGGAGGCTTCTAAGCAGCAAAGGAAAGAGTGGAGTTTAAAGGAAAACTGAAGAATGTGAGAATATATTTACAAATGCTTTATCTGATAAGGAGTTAATATCCAGAGCATATAAAGAATTCTTAGGGGCCTCCCCTGTGGGGAAGCAGGTTGAGTGCTGCACTGTGAATCTGTCCTCAGCCTCCGCAGCACCGGTTTGATTCCCGGTCAGCCAGGGAGAATCCCACATGACGAGGCAGACTTCTCCTGTCTCGCCCCTGCTCCCCCAGCAATGCCTTCTGTCCGTCTGCCTGTTCTGCTCCCCGCTCTGTCTCTGGTGAATCCTCTCCCCCTCCCGCAACTCTGGCCTGTACCCCAACTCTTGTATAAATAAATATTAAAAAAAAAAGAATTCTTAAAATTCAACAACAAAAAACCCCAAACAACTCCATTAAAAAATGGACACAGGAGGTTTGTCCCTGGTAGTGCAGGGGTTAAAGTTTCAGCGCTATCAAGCCCTCGCCAGCTAGCCACCCATAATGGCAAAAGATCAATCCCTGGCCAGGGAACTAACTCACATGGCACAGCAGACCTCTCCTGTCTCGCCTGCTGCAATGTATTTCAGTAGATCCGCCTGTTCTGTTCCCCACTCTGCCTCTGGTAAATCCTCTCACCTCCCGGTACCTCTAGCATAGACCCCAGTTCTTGCATTCATAAATAAATAAAATAAATATTTTTAAAAAAGGGTATAGGAGTTGAATAGACATTTCTTCAAAGATGACACACAAATAGCTTACAGATGCATGACAAAATGCTTCACCTAACTAATCATTAGGGAAATGCCAATAAAAACCATCATCTCAAGTCCATTAGGATGCCTGCTATCTAAAAATTAGAAAGTAATTACTTGTTAGTGAAAATGTGAAAAAAAAATGGAATCCTTGTGCATTTGCTGATAGAAATAAAAATAGTAAAGGTGGTATGGGAACCAAGATGGAGGTTTTTCAGAAAATTAAAAATAAAATTACCTTAAGATCCCATAATGCCACTTTTGATATATATCCAAAAGAACTGAAAAATAGGATCTCAAAGTAATATTTGGAAAAAATGTTCATTGCAACATTATTTACAATAGACATGAGGTAGCAGCAACATAATTATCCATTAATAGGTTAATGGGCAAAGAAAATGTGGTGTACACACACACACATACACACACATACTCACAAACGGAATACTACTCGGCCTTTTAAAAGAACCTTGAGAACAATATGCTAAGTGAAATAAGTTAATCACAAAAAGACAAATACTGCATGATTTCATTATATGAGAGATCTAAAGTCAACCTCAGAGAAGCATAAAATAGAACATGATTGGGCCTCCCCGGTGGCGCAGCGGCTGAGCGCTGGGTTGTGAAGCTGCCCGCAGCCTCTGCAGTGCCAGTTCGATCCCCGGCTGCTCCCCGGCCACCGGAGGAGGGTCCCACATGGCGCGCAGACCTCTCCTGCCGCCCGCTGCTCCCCTCAGCAGTGTACTTCGGTCCTTCTGCCTGCTCTGCTCCCCGCTCTGGCTCTGGTGAATTCTCTCACCCTCCCGCGCTTCTGACTGTACCCAGTGCATGTATAAACCAAAAACAAACAAACAAATAAATAAATGAATAAAATACGTGCCTCTTTAAAAAAAAAAAATCTAAAATTAAAAAAAAAAAAAAATAGAACATGATTATCAAGGGTTAAGAAGCTGTGCAATGGGCAGTTTTTGTTCAATAGGTATAGAGTTTGGGTTCTGCAAGATGTAACAGATCTAAAGATCTGTTGCATATAGTTATATGCTTTACAGTACATTTAACAATGGATAAGATTTTAAAAAATCTAGTGGAAAGGTTGTTCAAAAAGGAGGATACCTCCTCCACCTCCCTACCCCAAAAACAGACAAAGCAGAAACAAGGACATCACATTTAATAAGAGAATGAGGGGCACAGGATGGTGGGAAGTTTGCACAACAATGTAAACATACTTAATGCCACCAAACTTTGTATTTTAAAAGGAGTAAAATTTTATGTTGTGTATACTTTACCACAATTTTTTAAAAAGGGAGTAGTTCCCACCTCTTCTGAGAAATCCTTCTGATTGACTAAAAACCAGAAACCAGACCTCCCCAGTGGTGCAGTGGGTTGAGCGCAGTGCTATGAGGCTGTCCGCAGCCTCTGCTGTGCAGGGTTCAATTCCCCGCTGGTCAGGAAGGTACCCACATGGTGCAGCAGACCTCTCCTGCCTCGCCCTGTGTTCCCCTCAGCAGTGTCTTTGGTCCGTCTGCCTGTTCTGCTCCCCACTCTGTCTCTGGTGAATCCTCTCACCCTCCCCTGCCTCTGGCCTGTACCCCAGTCCTTGTATAAAAAAAAATAAATCTTAAAAATCAAAAACAAACCAGAAACCCATCCCATGTGATCAATCCTATAATAACCCTTTACTAAAGATCCTTCTTGCTTATGGACCATAAAAACAAATCCACCTACTGAAAAGGAAGCACCAACAGGCCTTCGGATCCACTTGGGTGGCTTCTTTAGAGGCAACACTACGCTATGTTGAGTAGTTGGCTGTGGAATTTGTAACGGAGGAAGGGGCTGTCCTGTGCCAAAGGGATCCAAATTCCCAAAAGATGATGAAAGCTGAAAAAAATAAAGATGGGAGAATTTGTAACTTAAAAAGATTATATGTTTTCAAGTCATAGCTAAGAACATTTTTAAAACATAATTAGTCAAATTAATCAGAATTGTTGATCAGTGAAGTCATTTTCAAAATCATTATATGATTTTGATTTATGCTTTTTTTCAGGTGTTATAACCCAAAACCTTAACTTTAACAAGTTTACCTTGTCAACTTGTTTCTGCCTTAAACCATCTGCACTTCCACCCATGATAGAATAAACACTGATACGCCCATCAAAGGAAGCAGCTGATAAGACAGCAGGATTTCTTGGACACCACTGAATATCAAAGCACCACTGTGTGTTGGTGGGAAGTTCATATAATACCTAGGTCAAACAAACAAAAGACAGTCAGAAAGTGGTACAGTCACTTTATAGCCAAACACCTGAATTAATATGATCAACAAGTGCCGCTTGATGAAGCATTTTCTTTTTAGAAAGTTTTTTTTAGCCAGGAAAAGTAATTATAAAAAGTTCCTTAACATACAACAAAAGTATATTATGCTGGTTTATTATGATAAAAAGAAATGCCATTCAAAATTTCAATCAGATTTGGCACAAGTTCATTTTAAAAATGGAGGGTTTTTTTCCATTTTTATTGAAAAACAAGAATATTCTACTAGACTCAACTTGTTAAAATAAAAGATCACTGGTATCCTGTTTGTCTCTGCCTGTGTAAAGGCCAAACAACCAATTTCAATTTAAAGACCAACTTTAATCTTAAAAAGAAAGAATTCAAGCAGAAATTTCTCTTTTAGTCAATTGAAAAAAACATGTTTATATCACCCTTATTACAGTTTTGGCATAGACAGTTTCCTTTAGGTGGGAAAAATACAGAAAAACTATAAAAATGACACAAAACCTTTACATTGTAATAACTCTTGCTAATTCAAAGTTAGTGTGATGGTAACTAATGCTAATATGAGCACAGCTTTCATGGTTTTATGAATTAAGTTAAATTAGCTTAACTTTGGCATCTGGTGATATTTAAAATAATTTTTATGCAAAAACAGAATTAAGTGAAAAGATAATCTGCTCATTCTTGATGCTTAAATTGGTTGATGAGACACGCAGCTGAATCACTTCTCTGTTCCAATCTGCATTAACATCTACTAAATTTTAAAAGTTGCAGCCTGTTCTACAGGTTTATTCCTTCCAAGTTTAAGCACACACAAGTAATCTTAAGTAAAAATTCATTTAATCAGGGTCCTCCTGGAGGCGCAGGGGTTAAGGTCTCACGCTATCAAGCTATCCCACTGCAACATGAGTTCAATACCCAGCCAGGGAGCTAACCTACATGGTGTAGCAGGCCTCTCCTGTCTCGCCTGCTGCTCCCCTCAGCAGTGTTCTTCAGTAGATCTGCCTGTGTTGTTTCCCACTCTGTCTGTAGTGAAACTCTCACCCCGCAGCTCTGGCCTACAACCCAGTTCTTGTATGCATAAATAAAAATATATCTTTAGAAAAAAATTCATTTAACCAAACTGCATAGCTGAGAAAATAAGAACAATTTCCATAAATTCTGAACCCATTTTTGAAGGCACAGTGTAAAATCCCAGATTTTTATTCCTTGGTGTACAAATCATATGGCGTAAAAATTATTATTTTAATTTTGTCTCTATCACCCCCTAACTTTAACATTTCTATATTTTACAGATATCAATAAATGTGGCAACTTTAAGCTACAAATCAGATAACAAAAGTGCTTATTATAGATTTAATATATTATAGATTTAATGCAAAACAAATTTAATATTATAGATTAAAACCTATCGAAGATACTCTTATTTTTACTAGCATCCCATAAAAGTAACTAGGAAAACACTTACAGTAATCTAAATTTAAAAAAAGATGAACGTGTAAAGCCGTAGTTAAAATGTATGAACTCTTGTCCAACACTGTAAGAAAGGGAAACCATCCAACTACTAGAATAAAATAATTTTAAATTATTTTAATCCAATTTTTAACCCAAAGCAAATAAAATTATAGTTATATAGCAATTACATTCAATAGGGTAAAATTTCCTACATTTAAATTATTACCATGGGAAGAGCATATGACAAATATTAATTATAAAAAGTATTAGATTCTTGTTATATTGTCCAGAAGAGAGATTAAAAACCTACATGTACTGATTTTTCAAGTAAAAGGGAATTATGAGGAACGGTAAAGCAGGAAAAAGACATCAACATTGGAGTACTCCTACTTTGAAGACATGGGTTTGTACAGACACCACATGTAAAATAAATCAAGTATTTCGTGTCTAAATAAACATCTTATATTGGATATGGGGGCTAGGAGATAATTTTTACTTTCAAATATACTATTTCAATGACAGATTTTTCATGTTTGAAACAACTGAGCTTAGATAACGTTGCTGACAAAATCTCTGCTCAATGACCGCTTCACATAACTCCATCTATTTTCCCATCTACTAAGCTGTAATAATGCACTAAAAAATCCATATGGAAAATACTTTTTTCAGCTAGAAATAAAATATTATAATAGCTATAAGCTTGAGAAACATTTCCTCCCCATACCTCTCCTGTATTTGGGTTAGAGCAAAGAATCTTAGCATCTTTTCCACAGCTTAGCAACAGTTCAGGATCAGCCATGCTCCAAGCAATTGCCAAAATCCCCCTATTAAAAAAAAAAGAAATGAAACAATTTTTAATCGTCAGAAAAATCAAATACCCAAATTATTTCTAAATATGTTTCTTGAGAATATACACTAATAGAAGTTTCATTTCATAAACCATTTCAAAAGTGATTTGGTAATATGTATACTCATTTGATTATTACATTGCATTCAAAATAGTGCAAAGTATATGATAGCAAAAATGAAAACAAATGTCCAATGACATGAACTATATAATAATAAATTACAGATCATCTTGTGATGAAAAAAATAAGTAGTTGAAAAATTACATTATAGAAAATTATTTCTTACAATTAATGAAAAAAGATAACCGTGTATGTAAATTTGTATAAAAATACATAATTACATTAAATATTTAATTGGAATTATGTAACTACAAATTAATAAATGCACAATAAATGTTCTGCCTTTGCATGGGTAGGAAATGCAACTATTTTACATTTTCTATGTTATGTTTACATTTTCTAGTTTTTATAATTTGCAGAATTCTTCTACCAAATGCAGCTTTTTAAATTTTTTCTCCCCGTTCTTTTTTTTTTCAAAGATTCATTTATTTATGCATACAAGAGAGGAGGCACGGGCCATTTATTTATGCATACAAGAGCGGAGGCATGGGCCAGAGATGTAGGGGGATGAGAGGATTCACCAGAGACAGAATGGGGAACAGAACAGGCAGACCAACCAAATACACTGCTGAGGGAAGCAGTGGGCGAGGTGGGAGCAGTCTACTTCGCCATGTGGGTTGCCCCCTGGCCAGCCAGGGATCGAACTCATGCTGCAGAGGCTGCAGATTGCCTCATAGTGCGGTGCTTAATCCCTTATGCCACCAGGGAGGCCCCAGTTTTTTTAATTTAAAGAAAAAATTTAAAATTTGTCTCACAAAGTACTACAAATCTAAATAACAAAGATCTGATTTTATAGTTCTTTTGGTGTTATAGTACTTTAATCCTAACTATAAGTTAGGATTAAGTACTTTAATCCTAACTATAACAAAAGTAATTATTGTAGCTATTTTGAAAATTCAGGTTACCATAAAGAAAAGTTCCACGCGAGGGAAAAACACTATTAATATTTTGTCTTTTCTATATTCATTCCTTTGTTGTTTAGAGATGGAAGAAGTTAGTAATACTACCATGCAATGAAAAAAAAAAAAAACTAGAAACCAGAATAAAAGTCTAGCTACTAGAAACTATGTTTGCATATTTCTTAAAATAAAAGCATACAAATTCAGATCCCTTAACTCTGCTGGAAACATTTCTAAGATGCATGGTTTCTTAACTTTTAAAATTTCCCAAATATAGTTAAATCTCATTTTTAATTTGTTTGAGTTAATGGTGTTTTCTTCTCTAAAAGTTGTTTTTAATTTGATAATGTTTCTTCAACTAAGTTCCGCTCAGAATTCAAGGAAAGATAGTATAAGAGAAGGATCCACATTGTTTAAGAGTATCTGGTTTGTCCAAATATTCTTTTTCTTAAAAAGTTCAAATCTTTGGGCCTCCCCGGTGGCGCAGCGGTTGAGCGCTGGGTTGCGAAGCTGCCCGCAGCCTCTGCAGCACAGGTTCGATCCCCGGCTGCCCTCCGGCCACCGGAGGAGGGTCCCACATGGGGCACAGGCCTCTCCTGCCGCCCGCTGCTCCCCTCAGCAATGTACTTCGGTCCTTCTGCCTGCTCTGCTCCCCGCTCTGGCTCTGGTGAATTCTCTCACCCTCCTGCACTTCTGACTGTACCCAGTGCTTGTATAAACAAATAAATAAATAAATAAATCTTTAAAAAAAAAAAAAAAAAAGTTCAAATCTTTTTTAAAAAAGTATTTTTTAGAGGACAGTATTATGTCCACCCTCATATTCCTCACTATTCACTTAGATTTACCAATTTGGCCACACTGAACTATGTCCCTCCCTTTTTCATACATACATAGACATATATGCACATATATATATATTTGACCATTTCAGGGTTAATTGTAGTTATCATACAGGTCATCCTTAAGATTCATCTCTGTGGATAAGAAAATTCATCTATACAATATTTCAATTACATACTGAAAATATTTATTCACATGCAATAAATAACATATAATAATTTTTAATATATAGTCTATATTAAAATTTTCCCAACTGCATCAATAATGTTCTTTACAATTGCCTTCCCTGGGCCAGGGAGCTAACCCACATATGGTTACAGCAGATCGCTCCTATCTCGCCCACTGTGCCCTCTTTGTAGTGTATTTTAATGAATCCAGCCATTCTGCTTCCCATTCTGTCTATGGTGAATCTTCTCACCCCCTGCACCTCTGGCCTACAATCCAGTACTTGTACGCAGAAAAAAAAATTTATAATTGCCTTTCCCTGTTAGACTCCAATCATGCATGTTAAGGCATGTCAAAACTTCTTTTAAAGAAATCTAGAACATTTAGATGTTCTTATTAAGTATTTTAAAAAGTCACACAACTGGGTGGCACAAGAGGTTAAAATGCAGCACTATGAAGCTATCCATAACCACTGCTGCATGAGTCTGATCTCCGGCCAGGAACTAAGACACATGGCGCAGCAGACCTCTCCTGACTCACCCACTGCTCACCTCAACAGTGTATTTCAGTCAATCTGACTGTTCTGTTCCCCACTCTGTCTCTGGTGAATCCTCTTACACACACACCCCACCCCCCACACCTCTGGCCTGTATTCCATTTCTTGTATGCATAAATAAATCTTTAAAACAAAAAAGTCACAAATTGTAGAGCTGGAAGGGACCTCAAGGTCATATAAGCCAATAGTTGCATTTATTAAAGAGGAGTAAAATGGAAAATTAGAGAGGTTGATTGCTCCTACACCCACTATGATCTGTCTTGCTAAATTATGATCAGTCCTAAAATTGGAAGTAGAATGTTGTGTTAAGAGTGTGTACTCTGGGAACAGGATTTTTGGGTTAGAAGTCATCACTTGATTATGTGACCTTCTAGTAACTTGTCAAGATAAAGTAGATTCTGAAGTTAATAAAAATCTAACAATTCAAAGTACTAAGTAGATGTGTTTTTTTTTTTAAGTTGTAATTTTATTTTATTTTATTTTTAAATAATAAATTTTATTTTTATATTCCCCATACAATTGCAACCCCCCCATTCTGACCGCAATCCCTCCCCTCCCGCCCCCCACCCCCAAAAAAGTGTCTCTGGTAAGTAGATGTGTTTTTAAAAATTAACAAATCAAGTTTGTTGAAAGAGCAGAATGATACCTGGCATGGTTTTCAGAATGATACCTGGAATGTTTTTAAAAATTAACAAATCAAGTTTGTTGAAAGAGCAGAATGATACCTGGCATGGTTTTCAAGGACACGAAGAGGAGAGGAAGCAAAGCGAAGATCCCACATCTGGACCACTGGTGACCTATCATCCTCAGAGGCAAGGACCATCTGCGTAGCAATATCAGGATGCCATGCCAAGCCAGAGCAATGCATCTGCAGAAAATTAAGACTCACGTTTTATCAATCATATTATAAGCCAAAATGAACTTGAGGAATATTTCTTTGTTTAAACAACAGAAAACACTAGCTCAGGTTAGTATATTATTAAAAACAAAACCTAAAGCTACTAAATTTTATTAGTCCTAAAAGTAAAAAGTTTAAATGTTTTCAATTCACCTAGCTATGTGCTATAAAAAGTCAATCTACGTCAGACTAATTCTATGACAAGAATGAGTTTTCCAGTCAAAATCACAACTAGGGAAAAGTTTTATATACATTTAAAATTTAGCAGATGCAGAAAAATAAAAAGATTTCAACAACCAAGAACTCTTCGATAATGATAAAATATCAAAAGCAACATCACCATCATTTAAATTTTTACATCAAATTAACATTATTATTGAAAATTTCCTGGAATTTCTGATCTTACTGAGTATTTTAGAAAATGACTGAAATGCCTATCGTAGGCCTTACTCCATTGAAGCTTGTTTTAAAATTCCTCATTCATTGAAAAACAATACCCTGAAAAAAGTCTTTTAAATAGGTTTTTGTTCTTTTTGTCGTCGTTTTAAAATTTTGCATGTGTTCTCTAATCCAGGCAAATTCATTTTTGAAATGTCAAACTAAACAAAGTATTTAAAAATAATCTAACAAAACAAGGTCCCCTAAATTGCATCTAAATTACTTTATAGCTATAAAATTTGTAAGGCTAAAAATTAAATGGGCAAGTGGGAGAAAGATATTAGCTCACTTTCACAGTACCAATCAGAAAATATGAAGTCAGGAGTTTGGAAACTACAAGTTCACACATCACAAAATTAGCAGCAGGAAAACTCTGTACATTCTAAAGAAAGTTAAAGATTAATTAGAGAGTTGCTGTAATTATTTGAAATAGTTAGCAAAAACAAAACAAAACAAAACAAAAACCCACCACCAGTATAAGCCCCATAATTTATCAAATTCTCTCTTCACCAGTATTATCCAACATGACTTATTGTTATTTTTGTATTATTTTCCTCAAGGAATAAAACCTTTCACTCTAACATACTGGGCAATGAAAATAGAACTTAACTTCATAGAAATCTGATTTGTTGCCAATTATGACAATGTAAGAATACCTATATTCATAATAACTATAGCAAAAATATGTATTCATCACACATCAATCATATACTTACCCTATTAGTATGATCACTGACTTTGATGATAGGTTCATTTTTTCTGAGATCCCATACAGTGGCCCGGCCACTGGGACTGGCCGATGCTAAAATATGCTGAACTTGTCTGTTCCATGCAATGCAGCTGATATCTTCTGCAGGCTATAAGGAATAAACTCTTAAAAAAACACTTCTCAATTATAATTAAATTTAACTACAAAATCTGATTCTTCATGAAACAAAATGGATTACTTAGAAATCTATCTATTCATTCCACAAATGTGCTTTATATATTCCAAAGTTTTCAAAATGTACACAATAGGTTAAAGCTCAGATATATGCCAATTCAAGATTTTCTCTTGGGGCCTCCCTGGTGGCCCAAAGGGTTAAGTCTCAGAGCTATCAAGCTATCACTGCTATAGCCTGCATTTGATCTCCAGACAGGGATCTAAGCCACATATGGCACAGCAGACCTCTCCTGTCTCGCCCGCTGCTCCCCTCAGCAATGTATTTCAGTCAATCTGCCTGTTCTGCTCCTCACTCAGTCTCTGGTGAATCTTCTCATTCCTCGCACCTCTGGCCTACACCCCAGATCTTCTATGCATAAATAAATAAGTCTTTTTAACAAAAATATTTTATCTTGTTTAATACTGTCTCATTCAACAGTCATTTATTAGGCTCCTATTAAAAATCAAACCTTGCTGATTTTGTAACTGTCACAAGATAGATAATAGACCACAGAGTAGATGCTGATCAATACACTGGAAAAGTAGGAAGGCAAAAATGACAGGCTAAGCTATTAGAAAAATAACTTTATAAATGGTATGCTATGTGCTATCATTATGTTATCTCTCAGATTGCCAAAACGTTAGTGGCAGTTATAACAGCTACTCAAATCTAGTAGTCTATGCAAAAAGGCAGGGGGAAAAATGTTCTTTCTCAGCTTATTAGAAATATATAAGGAGGTTTTTGTTTTTTAAATAAATTTCTATTCCATTCTGAGTTTTATTGCAGGTTAGGTATTATTGCACTACTTTTCTATATCTAGTACTATATCAAATATCTGGAAAAATTAGTAAGGACTTTTGTCCATTTTATTCACTACTGCGTAAACACTGACTACTGTCTGTTAGAGGGTACTCAATGAATAAGTATTCGCTGTTGAAGGACTCACTGATACTTTGAAGAAACAAGTTTATTAATACTTTGAGATGCTGAAGGGAAGACAACAATATCTAAATGCTGATTTTAAACAAATATACTTTTTGTGAAAAACAACTGAAATAACAAGTGTAGAACTGATTTGGGTTCTTTTAATTACATGAAATTAATGTAATACCTGTGTTTTGGCTCCTGGTGTCATTGGAGTTGCAAAATTGTTTAGATCCCAAATGTAGATTTCAGATTCATTAGCACCAGAGGCTACTAAATTAGTCTGCAATCAGAAATAATAAAAGACTAAATAGCACTTGCAAATAATTAAGTGAACTTAGAATAACTCAGTTCAGACCTGGAAAGATCTGTATGTTTTAGAACATATAATTTTTCTATTTAATTAAAAAAGCAAAACAAGAATACTATGTATGACAATTTGAATTTAAATAGTTTTTTTAGAGAAACATTTCTATTTAACTAAAATAATTGTTCTACTGACATTTTAAAATAAGACATTAAAAATAATTACATGAATAAATTCTTAATCATGCAACCATATGGGAATTATCGTTTGTGGTTTTGCATCTCTGGAAGGGGATCTGGCTGTGGGAGACAAAAAAGGCCACCAATTATTGCTTTCAGACAAATAAATGAACTCTCAAATAATGGCATCTATCCTAGGATATGTCAAAGCCAGCTTCTGGAGTCAGACCAAAAATACAGCTAGTAAAATTTCCTGTCTTAACACTTCAAATATTTCTAATATAGTTATAATTAATCCTATTCTAGGTAGCAATATTCTTATTTTATCTCTTTTGTACCTTCAGGGTCAAAAAGATGCTAAATCTGTACAGGATGACAATGAGTTGCATATAGTGACCTTGATCCTTTGTTCACTCATATATTCTTTCCTGATCAACTGACACATAACCAGGAAAATGGAGGAATTCTACGGTAGTTGTCACCTACAATAAATGACACTTCAACCAAAAATCAGCAGCTGTTTAATTCAATTAACAAAGGAACTAGCTATGTAAGCAAAAGAGTAGACTCCATAAACTGTACAAAGAAAGGCTGGATTTGTGTATTTTTATATCATAAGTACTTACTTACAATACAGTAAAAATAACTACTTCAAACTTTCTTAAATTTTATTTTTTGGCTTTTATACTTTAGTATCCTATTAATTCAAGATGTTCATTAACCTATATATTTATACAATTAATATTCAACATGTTTGAGAGCAACAGTAAGAGACTCTTAGTCATTAAATTTGTGCTGAATTTATGTATAATGTCTAATTATTTGATACGAGTAGTAATCTCTTTGTCATAATTACAAAATTTCTTTTAAAAAAAGCACAGGATTAACCCAGACATCACAGCACTAGCCTAGCGCTGAATAGCACAAACTTTTAAAAGGCAAAATTTCCTACCTTTGGGACTCCTAAAGTTCAACTAGATAGTATGACATCCATCTTCTACCTCTAGAATTAACCCCAAGAGCTTAATCCCCACCATGTATTTGGTACTATTCACCCTGAAACCAACTCTGAACACTTCATTCTTCAAATAAATACTCACTCATCAACCAGCAGGAACTGAATTTGCCAAGTCCTACATTGATGAATAGTAGATTCATGTATTTATTTCAAATAAATAGCACACAGCTCAAAAATAATGAATAAATGCCAAAGCCTGACCTGAAAAATGTTCACATCCAAGGCTCTCACTGGGCCGGTATGTTTGTCATTCTGGGCAATCACAACTTCCTTGTCTCCAGCTATAATTTTAGAAGGATCATAAAGAATAATATTTCCATTTTCACCACCTGCAATTAAAACTCCAGAAGTATTTCCTTTGGAATCCATTTTATGAGGGCCCCAAATCAATTTGTGGTACCTTTAAGAGAAAATGAGTAAAATGACTCATTTATAAAGTCAAATATATACAGAAAAGAATCTGAAGTTATGTACTTAGTTTATTTTCGTAAGTATTCCAGAAACACTGCATCTCCTCCATTCCTGGTAACACTGCAGGATTTAGTGAAACAGCGTTTTAGTTTTTTTATACTCATGTGAATGTCTGACTATATTTAAGGAGTAAAACTCTTTGTAGTGGTAAATATAATTTTAAAGTATACTTGATTTTTGTGTCTCATATATGAGCTTAATTTGGTTTTACCATTTAGAAACTGTGAGAATCTGGGCAAATTACTAAATCTTTCTAAGCTACTTTTGTTGTTTTGGGTTTTTTTTAAAGATTTTATTTATTTATACAAGCACTGGGGTACAGGCCAAAGGTGCGGGAGGGTGAGAGAATCCACCAGAGACAGAGTGGGGAGCAGAACAGGCAAAAGGACCAAAATACACTGCTGAGGGGAATACTGGGCAAGACAGGAGAGGTCTGCCATGCCATGTGGGAATCTCCCTGGCTGGCTGGGGATCGAACTCATGCTGCACGATAGCTTCATAGCGCTGCGCTCAACCCAATGCGCCACCGGGGAGGCCCCCCAAGCTACTTTTGATTCATTGGTAAAATAGAGCTAATCAATCACTTCCCTTGATTTTATTTGACTACAAAAGTAATCACCAAGTGGTTTGTTGAATATAAAGGTGTCAATGGAACCAACTGAAATTTTCTAAGAAAAATACTGAGATCCTGAGAGTAAAAGTAACATCAAAAGTATGTCTACTATGACAAGTTCCCCTACTGATGGAGAATAAAAAATTATGGATGGGGCCTGCCTAGTGGCCTAGGAGTTAAGTCTCAGCACTATCACCACTGTGGCCTGAGTTCAATCTCTGGCCAGGGATCTAACCCACATGTGTCGCAGCAGACCTGTCTCACCCACATCGCCCCTCAACAGTGTATTTCAGTAAATCCGACTATTCTTCTCCCCACTCTGTCTCTGGTGAATCCTCTCACCCTCTGTATCTCTGGCCTACATCCTGTTCATCTATGCCAAAAAAAAAAAAAAAAAAAAAAAGTGGTGTTTTTATAGCTGATGTTTAAAATAGGAAATAGAAATAAATAGTGTCTTTAACCCTGGTGGCGCAGGGGTTAAAGACAGTGTTATCGGGCCTCCCTGGTGGCACAGCGGTTGAGCGCTGGGTTGCAAAGCTAACCGCAGCCTCTGCAGCGTTGGTTCGATCCCTGGCTGCCAGCCGAGGGTCCCACACGGTGCGCAGACCTCTCCTGCCACCCGCTGCTCCCCTCAGCAGTGTATTTCGTCAGTCTGCCTGTTCTGTTTCCCGCTCTGGCTCTGGTGAATTCTCTCACCCTCCCGTGCTTCTGACTGTACCCAGTGCTTGTATAAATAAATAAATAAATCTTTAAAAAAAAAAAACACACACACACACAAAAAAAAAACAGCGCTATCAAGCAATTGGCAGCCACTGGAGCACGAATTCTATTCCTGACCAGCCGGGGAGCAAACCACATGGTGCAGCAGACCTTCCCTGTCTCACCCACTGCTCCCCTCAGCAGTGTATTTCAGTAGATCTGCCTGTTCTGCTCCCCACTCTCTGGTGAACCCTCTCACTCCCCACATCTCTGGCCTGTACCCCAGTTCTTGTATGCATAAATAAAATAAATCTTTAAAAAAAAAAGATTATGGATGAAATATGAAGTTAACAAGAAGGCATATGGTGAGACAGATGAGGGAAAATTGCTAGACAAAAACTATCTAGGGATCCTATCATAATGCAGGCATATCGCATCACAGCTCTGATGACTATGAGAGCTCCCACAAGAATCCATGATTTGAATTGTATTCTGTTAACTAATATACAATCTCCTCACCCAATATTTGCCAAGTTATTGAAGCACATTTTACAACTCAAATGAAAGTGTTCTTCCTCTGCATTATAATAACCATAAGTACTTGGGAAGGTGATTTGAAAACCCAAACTGTATCAGAAATATGTCAACAAAACTCGCTGTAAAGTATGTTTTTAAATATAGGTAAGTATAAAGAAAACAATAACCTATCCACTAATACTATTAACACCTTAATCAGCACCCAACTACTTTTTCTAGTCATACCTACCTCTTTTTTTTAAATTTATTTATGCATACAAGAACTGGGCTGTAGGCCAGAGGTGAGGGAAGGTGAGAGGATTCATGAGAGACAGAATGAAGAGCAGAATGGACAGATCTACTGAAATACATTGCTGAGGGGAGTAGTGGGCAAGACAGGAGAGGTCTGCTGTGCCATATGGGTTAGCTACCTGGCCAAGAATCGAACTCATGCGGCAGTGGCTGGCAACAGCTTATAGCGCTGAGACTTTAACCCCTGCGCCACCAGGGAAGTCCATACCTATCTCTTTTTATAAATAGGTAAAATAAAGGAGATAGAAAGTAACTCTATTATACATAAAAAACTACTAGAAATTGGAGCTTCTATTTCCTATTTTAAACATAATAATCAGCTATAAAAGTTCAAAAACACAGAGAACTACTTCTTTTACTTCCACAGAAATTTACTCATTAATGTTTCATGTCATAAATGATGTTTCTTGCAGTTTCTAATAATGACATACATATATAAACTAAGCAACAATCACAATATGTAATTAAATAAACAAATGAATTTGAGGTTGAATCTCATACCTGTGAGAAGAAGAGAAAGTAGCACAAGATTTCATATCCAAGGATGGATCAGAAAGGTCTAATTCAAATATCTCAAGGGAAGCATTGGTACTAAATGTTGCATCCAACTGCTGAGCAGATGTTCCTATAGAAAATGCACTTATAGTAATTACATTTGCAAAAACAGATGACTCAGAGAAAATCATTATAAAACATAAAATGCATGTTATCAGTGATCTCATTCATGAATGCTGCAACAGTGGCTGAAACCTCAACACATATGCTATTGAGCAGATGCTTAATTTACTATAGCAATGTGATTCTGATACAAGGTTCAGAGATTATGGTTGAAAGAGTGGGTAACGCAAATCATTTTTGAAGCTCATAGGAGTCAGAAAGGCCCAGATATCCTTCTGGAAATAACAACAAAATGGTTGTCCCAAATTAAGTTCAAAACTGTATTGACTGGTAGTAGTGGTACTGGAATAACTACATTTGTGAAACATCATTTGATCAGTGAATTGAGAAGTATGTAGCTAACTTGGGTGTTGAGTGTTACCTCTCAGTGTTTCATACCAATAATGGGCCTATTAAAGTTCAACATGTGGGCTACAGCTGGTCAGGAAAAATTTGGTGAACTAAGAGATATCTGTTAAGTCCATACCCAACATGACATTTTGTTGATACAGTATCAAGAGTTGGCCTAGCAAGCACAGAGATGTGGAAGAAATACATGAAAACATCTCTATTGAACTATATGGCAACAAGATGGGTGTCAAGAACAGGAAAGTTCAGACAAGTCTGTCTTCCTCTGAATAATGATTCTTCAGTGACATTTCTGTCAAAAGTTACTATAACTTGAAAAGTGCTACCTTGGCTTGCTGGAAAACCAACTGGAGACCCTAATGTGGAGTTCATTGCTATGCCTGCTTTTGCCCCACCAGAAGTTGTCACAGACCCAGCTGTGGCAGCACAACATGAACATGATTTAGAGGATCCTTAGGCAACTGCTCCCCAGGTAAAATAACCTCTGAGAACAGGCTGGAGCTAGAGCCCAGCACCAGAAGCCTAGTTTTACAGACTGTCCTGTGCTGTCAGTGGTGTAGTGTGTTCACGGTGCTTAATCTTTGGAATGCTAATGGAGATGAATGGGCTTTGGAGTGAATGTGGCAGTTAAAAAAACAAACAAACAAAAAACCCCTTAATTTCTTGGCCCTGTAATATTTAGCTGTTTTGAAACTTGTTTCCTTTTTAAATTTCAAATGTATGACTACTACAGTCATCACAATATTCAAGGGATAAAATCTTGTTTGCTATTGTCATTCACATTCCTTTTTTGTTTAGAATCAGAATAAAGTTGTATTTCAGATATCATAAAAAGTGTAGCTATTATAAAAGCTCTCTGTATAAACAGTCCCTGCTTATAGTCACAAATAATGTAACTCCAACTCTTTTTATGTAAAATGTTCATCACTCATCAAAATGTTCTTCATTCAAACTGATATTTATTAACTTCTTTTGCATATGATATATCAATGCTCAATACTGTAGCAATAACGATAAAACACATTCTGTAAAGTGGGGAAGACACTATAAAGGCTACGCATGTGTATGTACACACATACATAAATGATTAGTGCTCTAACACATAAATGATTAGTGCTATAATGTACAAGGTGATATGGGAACACAGAGGAAGATCAATGAACTCGGCTGATAAGGGGAATGGAGGAATCTCTCCAGGGAAAAAAAGAGGCTTCTAGAGAAAATGAAACTTGAATTGAATCTTAAATTATGGACAGGTATGAACAGGTCAGATAGAGAAGAGAAGAAATTAGGTGATTCATACTATCTTCTCTCTTTTGAACTCACCTGTAGCTAGGTAAATGGGATGATTCTGGGCAGGGCTCCATGCCTGCATGGCAGTACGATCTACTTCTTTTAACTTCATCCTGCTAAGAAAATATTTTACATAGACATATACTGAACATGTAACACAGAATACAGAACCACTTTTAACAGAGAAATATACTGGTCAAACCACTACATTATTAGTAATAACCCAATACCCCAATACATCAAATTGGTTTAGAAATCATTTGTTGGGATATTCAATATTAAAAAGAAAAGTAATTTGTCAAATTATATGAGATAAATTTAGGACCATTTTAATGTTTTAGTGTTTATAGAGTCCTTCAACTCAAAAATTAGTCTAGATCTTGCAAAACAATAGAGGATAGTATGAGGAATTAACCTTGCTACACAATATGCTTCTTAGAAAAGATGGTTGGCAGTATAATCAGGTGCTAGAGAAGGCACATAATAAATAAGATACAAAGGAAAAAATAGACAAAACTAGCAGGCAAATTATAGATCTGAGAGATACAGCAGGGGAGGGTGAGGGAGGGGGTCAAAACAGGGAGGGAAGAGCACAAGTAGCAATGGTGATGGCTCATGGGTAAGGTGATGAAGGGAGATTTATGGGGATTACACCTGAGGGGAGAAATCAAATATTGTACAAAAATGAACGATGTATTAAAAAATTTTTTAAATAATTAAACAAACAAGGTAGAACTTCCTAGAGGAGGATTACCTAATGATAAGTTTCTTGTTTTAAAGGTTTACTTTATTTATGCATTCAAGAGCTGGGGCGTAAGCCAGGGGTGAGAGGAATCACCAGAGATACAGTGTGGAGAGGACAGGCGAATCCACTGAAATACACTGCTGAGGGGAGCAGCAGGAGAGGCAGGAGAGGTCTGCTGCACCATGTGGGTCAGCTCCCTGGCCAGGGATCAAACTCAAACTCAGGCTGTAGCAGTGATAGCACTGAGCCTTTACCCTGATGCTACCAGGGAGGCCCAGATAACAGCAGTTTTAAAAATTAATTTTAAATAAGAACAAACTAATTGCAGAGAATATAGTTATTAAATCGGTAGCTTTTCAAGATAAACCAGGGCCTCCCCGGTGGGCAGCGGTTGAGCGCTGGGTTGCGAAGCTGCCCGCAGCCTCTGCCGCAACGGTTCGATCCCCGGCTGCTCCCCGGCCACCGGAGGAGAGTCCCACATGGCTCGCAGACCTCTCTTGCCGCCCGCTGCTCCCCTCAGCAGTGTATTTCGGTCCTTCTGCCTGCTCTGCTCCGGCTCTGGTGAATTCTCTCACCCTCCCGCGCTTCTGACTATACCCAATGCTTGTATAAATAAATAAAAAATAAATCTTGAAAAAATAAATAAAGATAAACCAAAAAAATTTCAAAAAATGGTCACACCAACATACAATTCCACATAATACCATATATATTCTGTTAAATTTACCTTGGTAGAAAAATTAAGGAGGTCCTGAGCTCTAGCTTCAAAAAAGAATGTTATTTTACATAAATGCATTCACATGGCAGTTCTTCACGCTAAGATGTACCATAATTTAATCACCTAGTTGGTGACTAATGAACATGCAAGTTATTTCTAATCTTTTGCTACTTTTTACAAACAACACTGAAGTAGATCATCAAATGTACATGTTACTACATTCATGGACAGGGATTGCTAGAAATTTCCACAAGTAAAACAGCTGGGGTACAACATAAATGCAATTTTAATCTTGAAGGACAGCCCGTCATGGCAACTGTACCTCTTCACATCCAGGAAAGTAATACATGAGTAGCCGCTGTCCTATTTAGTCTCACTGGAGTATAGAGTAACACTTAAAGATTTTTATCAACCTATCATGGTGAAAACTTTAGCTCAGTACATTTGCAATTTGCATTTCTCATACTAAAATGTTGAAAACTATTTTTTTGATTATGGTGAATCCACATTTCCTTCTCTGTCATTGTTTTTGTCTATTTGTATCTATATCATTTGCCCATTTTCCAATTATGTTGTCAGACTTCATTTTTTATTTTACTTACAATATTTTTTTACCTTTCACATGATTTTTATTTTTTAAAGATTTTATTAGAGCTATTTACAGTTACAGTATCATTCTGAAGATTCACTGTCCTAAAAATTCTGTGTCTACTCATTCATCCCTGTTTTCATCTGTCACTTCTTACTGATCTTTTTACTGTCTCCATAGTTTTGCCTTGTATAGAATGTCATTTAGCTATTATCATACAATATAAAGCCTTTTCCAGATTGGCTTTTCACTTAACAACTGACATTTTAGGTAGCTTCATGTTTTTTGTGACCTGACAGCTCATTTTCCCCCCCTTTTGTTAAATTCTATTTTTTTTTTTTAAGATTTATTTATTTATGTATACAAGAACTGGGATACATGCCAGAGGTGTGACGGGGGGTGGGGTGAGAGGATTCATCAAAGACAGAGTGGGGAACAGAAGAGGCGGACTGACTGAAATACACTGCTGAGGGGAGCAGCAAGCAAGACAGGATAGGTCTGCTGCGCCATATGGGTCACCTCCCTGGCCAGGGATTGAACTCGGTGCTGCAGTGGCTGCAGAATGCTTCATAGTGCTGATGCTTAATCCCTTGCGCCACCAGGGAGGCCCATATTTATTATTTCTTATTGAGGTACTAATGTTGGCTTACAACACGGTATATGATTTAGGGGTATAGATCCATACCTCTTCAAATCTATGTTACTACACATTACCTACCACCAAAACCCCAGTAATCCTCTGCCATAATCCAGTGGGTCCCCTTCTCTTTACTCTCCATCCACCTATCCCTCTGGTGGCCTCATTTCTGCAGCCAGATTTCTAGGATTTGGATGATTTATTTCTTTTTAGCACTGAAAAATATTCCATTTATGGGTGTTCCATTTTAATTTATAATCACATTTTCACTTTTAAAAAACAGTTTCTGAATTTTGATTAACTAGAGAGGTCTCCTGCCTGCCAAGGTTATGAAGAAATTCATCCTTATTTTAGTTCTGGCAAATTCATATACAGTTTACTCTTTGCATTAAAATTTTGACTGATTTGGAGTATATCCTGGAGTATATTTTCAAATTTTATTTCATTACCCCAAAGTTATTTATTGAGCAGTCTATCTTTCCCTACTAACTTTAGATATTACCTTTATCATGCACTGAACTCCTGTACATATTTAGATTTATTTGTGGGTTAATTATTTAGGTTTATATTCCTATATGTAGGTAGGGCTATTTACAGGAATTAGGATTTACATTCCTGCATGAATTTAGGTTTATTTCTGGATTTCCATCCTTGTATCCATTTGTCTGTCTACATGTTAAGCATTCTAGAGTTTTAAATATGAAGGCTCAAAAAAAAAAATGAAGGCTTGGGCCTCCCCGGTGGCGCAGTGGTTGAGCGCTGGGTTGCGGAGCTGCCCGCAGCCTCTGCAGCGCCAGTTTGATCCCCGGCCGCCGGGTGAGGGTCCCACATGGCGCGCAGACCTCTCCTGCCGCCCGCTGCTCCCCTCAGCAGTGTACTTCGTCAGTCTGCCTGTTCTGCTCTCCGCTCTGGCTCCAGTGAATTCTCTCGCCTTCCCGTGCTTCTGACTGTACCCAGTGCTTGTATAAATGGATAAATAAATCTTAAAAAAAAAAAAAAGAAGGCTTGATCTGAGTATGACTTGAATAACCCCTATCCACTCGTCCCCTCCCCACCTCTTTCCTTGTTAATACTGATGGCTTATTTTACTATATAAACATTTTTCCCTCAAAGTTTATTGATTTGCCTATCATTTACATACAATATAAACGTTAGAAAAGTGTTTATCTAATTCTAGAAAAAAGAAAATGTTTTATTTGTATTCTATTTTATGATGAATCGATACAATGTTGACTACTCCTAGTGAGAGGAGGAAAGACAGAGTGGGGAACAGAACAGGCAGACTGACCCAAGTACACTGCAGAGGGGAGCAGCGGCAGACTCAAGAGAGGTCTGCTGTGCTATGTGGGTTGCCTCCTGGCGGGCTGGGGGATCAAACCTGTGCTCTGTGCAGAGGCTGCAGACAGCTTCATAGGTTGTGTCTTAACCCCTTGCGCCACCAGGGAGGCCCGTTTTCCTGTAGATTCTGTTGGGTTTTTTACACACATACTCACTCATATACCATATGCCAATATTTCTCATTTCAAATTACTTCTCTAATTTCTTTCTTGCCAAGTTGGCCAGAATTTGTAATACCATACTGCATCATAGTAGTAACAGTGAAATTTCTTCTCTCTTTCTTTCTTTAATGGGAAAACCTTCTGTATCATTACCAAGCATGATTTTCTGATCTGAGATATACATAGATCCAGTTCTGTGAATGTTTCATGAGGCCTAAAAAGAAGAGATGCTATGTATTTTCAGGGCTGAATTCAATATATTTTAATCAAATCTACCCTACTGACTGCATGGTTAATTCTATATCCTTATCCCTCTCGTCCCCCACTAGATCTATCCTGGTATAAGAACAATGAACAAAACATCTCCTACTACTGTGCTACTAGTACATTTGCACCTGATTTCTCCTAATAGCCCTGAAACATGCCTTATGAAAATTACTTTGTTATTTAATAAGGTTATTTGGTAGATCCATAATGTTAAATGTTCACTATCTAATACACATTTTAGTTTTGTGAAGTATTCTTAAATAATGCCTTTGGGCCTGAAATCCATTTTGCTTCAAATTAACACCCTAGTTTTCTTTTTATTTGCCTTTACTTTATAGTTTTGCCCTACTGAACTTTTGAACTATTTTGTTTTCATTGTCTACCTTAAACATAGCACAAAGGAAAAAAAAAATCAGATTTTACTGAGAAACCTGATTCGAAAACCTTTAAATAGGTTAGCTAAGGTCACTGATATGACAGATGTTGTTTTCAATTCTATCACAATTTCATTTTAATAACACTACTCTATTTTTCTAGTTACTACTACTAACTGCACTAATGAAATTAGCTTGTATAATCTTACTGTCCCTCTTGTACTACACAGTACTAGTCAAGTATTATCTTTCTCAGTGTTTACCTTTGTACTGTTAAGTATATTTATACTTCCACTGATTTGTCAGCTTAAAATGATGTCCTTTGATTTGTAGTCATTACAGATGAGGCAATCCATTAAGCTATTCTATTTCTAATTTTCTACTTCCTAGTACTCATAATTTTTAAATACTTTTGAACCTATCCCTTTATTACCAGCTATTTAATATGTACATTTTATTCTTTATTCCCACTTTTGTTTCAGCCTTATATATTTAAATATAATTAATTCTCTCTAATAGGAGTTTTGCCAGTTTTCTTACTCTAGAAGATGAAATTTATCTGCTAGTGGTTTCTTTTAAGAGGTCTTAGAGTAACAATATACCTTGAGTCTTAGGTGTTCAAATTGTTTACAATATTAAGGCACAGAAAGATTAAATAGTTTGTACTTACTAGGAAAGGGAAGAGTTAAGATTTGAACTCCAAAGTTTAGTTCCAGAGTCCAAGCTCTTGTTACTACAAGTTCAGGTATTCAATTTTTAATCAGAGAAAAAAAAATTAATATAATGAAGAAATAATTAATGGCAAAGCAACTATAATGCATGATGAAGTAAAGAAAAGAAGAAATGTATTTTAGAAAAACTGTACTAGGTGGGCACTGGGAGGTTGAATATGGGATTGGGAGGTTGAATCACATGGTCAAAAGCAGGTCTCTGGAATCTCTCCTTGAATTGAACATGGATTCTGCTACTTATGAGACCTAGGACACACTGTTTAACTTCTTTGAGCCCACCTCTACATTAGCAAAATGTGTATAAGAGTGACTACCTTGGGGCCTCCCTGGCGACACAGAGGTTAAAGTCTCAGAGCTATCAAAGCTATTACCAGCCACTGGGGCATGAGTTTGAACCCTGGTCAGGAAGCTAACCCACATGGTGCAGCAGACTTCTCTTGTCTCTCCCGCTGTTCCCCTCAGCAGTGTATTTCAGTAGATCTGCCTGTTCTGTTCCCCACTCTGTCTCTGGTGAATCATCTCACCATCCCGCTACTCCGCACACCTCTGGCCTACACCCCAATTTTTATATGCATAAATAAATAAAAATAAATCTTCAAAAACAAAGAGCGACTGTTCATGGAATTTTGTGAGGTTTAGATGAGACAATGTATTTTATAGAGCCAAACACAGTGCCAAGCACATATGTTAACATGTAAAGTGATAACTATTTTTAAAAACTATTACTATCATGAATTTAATCTAGAAAACTGCACATCCAGCTTCCTAAGATTATTCAGAAAAAAAGAAGAAACAGCAATTTTCTAGGACATGAAAAGGGGCCTATTTTGTTTATATGAAATGCCTTTTCTTCCTCTCAGCCAACCGGCCAACCTAGTCTTTAGTAAGTTCAAATCCCAGCTTCTTCATGAACTTTGCCCTGATGACTCAATCCACTCTGATCTAAATAATCTCTTAACTGTTTATATTTGCCTATATTACTTTAAGCATTTATGGAAAGATCTTATTCTATATTAATAAAACTTTATAACATTTCACTAGTACATGCTATTTACATTTTTTCCCATTCTTTTTTAAAAACTTTTATATGTCATCTTGTATCACTAACTAGACAATGTCCTTTTCAATCAAGTGTTATAACTTTTACCCTTTCTTGGACTCAAAATTGCTTAGTACAGGTGAGGTAGACATATTAATGTGCTACAAAGACCAATTTTGGGTAAAAAAATTGATTTTTAAGTCCTTAACTGTTCAAAGGATCTCTTCCTATTTAAGAAATAGGGGTTCTCCCCGGTGGCACAGCGGGTTGAGTGCAATGCTGTGAAGCTGTCTGCAGCCTCTGCAGCACCGGTTCGATTCCCTGCCGGCCAGGGAGAATCCCACATGGCGCAGCAGACCTCTCCTGTCTTGCCCGATGCTCCCCTCAGCCGTGCTTTTGCTCTGTCTGCCTGTTCTGCTCCCCGCTCTGTCTCTGGTGAGTCCTTTCACCCTCCCGCAACTCTAGCCTGTACCCCAGCTCTTGTATAAATAAAAATAAATCTTAAAAAAAAAAAATAGGGGAAAGTTTTGTCAAGAGAAAACATTGAATGTTAGTATCTTTAAGAGCAAAGGTACAAGGGCTACTTAATAGTTAATGAGTAACACTTACTGAAAGAGAGACAAATTCACAAAAACATGAAATAGTTAAATGGGAATTCAAAGCATTTATAGAAATTTATTGCTTGGCCCTCTTAGTCTGATGTTCCACCAGAAGCAATTCTACTTATTAACCCATACTGTACTGAACACAAGGCTTTAATGCCATTTGTAAAAAACAAAATAAATCATTATACTACAACAATGGTCTGTAACTACATTATGTGATCTGAATCTAAATGAATACTGATTTCAACCATTTTCAAAATCACTAAGAATGCTCTGGAAGTACAGCTTTACCTGGATGCATGATTGTCCATTAAGTTGTAACTAATTTTCTTGAAAATATGAAGGTTTCAACCCAAATGCCCAAAAATAGATGACTGGATCAACAAGATGTGGTATATTTCTACAATTCAGCTATCAAAAAAGATAAACTCATGCCGTTTGCAGCAACGTAGATGGAGCTAGAAGGAATTAAGCCAGAAGGAAAAAGAAAAATATCGCATGGTTTCACTTATAGCAGGAATACAGGGGGACCAGATAAGACACCAGTGTATAAAAATAACAACAGTACAAAGCACAACAAAGCAAGAACAGACAATTATAAATCAGAGACATCCTGCAGAGGAGGAGGGAGAGGGAACAGAGGGAGGGAGGAGCACAGGGGACTGACATGATGGTGCACCGGGGCATTGGTGAAGGAAATTCTATGGGGACTACACCTGAGGGGTTGGAAGCAAATATTGTTTAAAAATGAACAATGATGTAAAAAAATTTAAAAAATTAATTAAAAAATAAATTAACGATAAAATAACAGTCGTCATGTTGTAATAAAAAAAAAATGAAGGTTTCAGTTAAACCATGTGTACACTTCCCAAGTGAGACTTACTTTAAAAGTTTTGTATATTTTTTCCAATAATATATGTGACTAGAAGTCACGCTATGCAGATTTGTTTTTATTCAAAGCTATTTTACACAGAATGTAATCACTGTATATATAAAAGGGAAACTGAAAAATGACTTGTTCGCATAAGCCAACTACAAAACAATATATATATAGGACACCAGTTAAGAGCATGGAGTCTGGGTCAACATCATCCATTTAAATCCCACCTCCACCATGTCCTAGCTCAGACTTCAGTGATGTCACTTTATGTGTGTTGAAGTTACCCCCTTTGTAAAATAAGAATGAATGTATCTATGACATAGAGTTGTAGTGAGAATGAATGGTGGCATTAGTGTGATTAGAATAGTCCCTAGCACACAATAAAAGCAACGCTTGTCAATGTCAGCTATTACCAAAGTCATAATTTAACATTGAATTACAAGCCTTTTTCAATGAATCTTTAAGATTACATTTAGCAACTGAAGAAAATTTATGTCCCAATTATTGTCTCCTACAATAACTGCAAGTAATTAAGTGAAAACTTTTTTCTTTATGCTCATTTTCTAAATGCTAATTTTTATAAAGTAATTCTAAAACCCAACCTAGTCTCTAAAAAAACATCAACCCTACAACGTTACATATAGTGCTAACTCTACCTTGGAAAGGAAAGTTAAGGAGATAACAAGGCAGAATCTTTGTCAACCCCCAGCCCCCCAACCCCAAGCTGGCACTCCCTTTAGTGAAATATCCATCCTGTGTTTGAAAAAATATCTCATGATGGTTTGGCACATTTGTTCTAGAGGATTTATTTACTATTATTAATGTTCTAGACGCATCTCACTCAATCAAAACTAAATCAAAGGGGAAAATATAAATTGGTTACTGAATTAAATACATACACATCTGCAGTCTTAATAAATAAAACTTTTTGAGCTGAAATTAACCCAGAAATGACAACATTTCTAAATACAATGTAAAATTTAATTTAATAATCTCACCTTCAAGGACTTTAACTTGGAATTTGTAAACCTCACGAAAATACACTGAAAATCCTATATGTGTATGTGCTCTTTTCTAGGAAGATCCAATGCTTTCATCAGGTCCTCAAAAGGAAATGGAATCCCAAAAGGTTAAGAATTATTGCTCTGTACAGGTTACAAATTTCTTTCTAGCCTTAATTTATTAGTTTCCAAAAAAAAAAAAAAAAAAAAAAAAAAAAACCTCTCACGTATAATTATGCAGAATAATTCTAAATCCATTCCAAAGCTCACATTTCTCCAATACCCTTGGATGTCTAACTACAGCTTATCCAGTGCTGTAATTAAAGGATGAGAAAGGAGGAGCACAGACGAATCACTAAAAAAAAACTGAGTAAACTCTAGCCAACTCTAGAACAATCCGTAGGTACAGAAAATGTAGGATAGTAGATGCAAGGACGTGATTACTGATTAAATACAAGTACAGTTGCTGATAAAAACAATCAAATCTCAATTTTCTGTAATTAGAAAAGAAAGTTGAGGAGGAGGAATTTGTGACAGACCATTACAACTTCGGAAGAGAGAAGTAAAATGAGTTCCTTGAGTTCCTTGAAAAGTTTTGAATGCCCACAAACCAAGGCAATATTTTCATTTATTTTGTACTGGTCCGGAAATTTACCCTCTTATTATAATAACTTATTTGCAAAAACATCTAACACTTAATGAGACTTCCTTGGGTGACAACCTGTAATTGGCGACTAGAACCTTTAAAATTGACAGCCTTCAGTTAAAACCTGTGAATCTTTAAATCGGGCAAGAGTTCAAACACAAACAAAAAATCCTAACCAAACTAAAGACAACCAAAGGAATCCTGTAGCTTGTTTCCTTCCCCTGCCCTTGGAGACCGTACCTCTTTGTGTACAAGGGTCTGAAGGTCTCCTAACCTCAGGCTCCCAGTTACCCCCAGGCAGGACACCCGTCGCAAGCCTCGGGGAACTCCTGCTCCGCAGTGGTAACGTCGGCGAACGCCGACCGGAGCGATTCCCAAAGCAGCAGTGACGCCAAGCGCCGTCCTGCTGGGCCTGAAACGAAGACGAGGGGCGCGCCGCCTCCAGAGACCGGGCCGCGGACCGGCGGGGACAACGGAGACCAAGGCGGGGGTCCCAGCGCTGCGCGGGCTCTTTCGCAAGGTGCGAAGGGCCGCGAAAAGGACAGGAGAGAACAGGCACACGTACCTGGCGGGGACCCTCGGCGACCGGTTCCTGCGTTAGCGCGGCGCCACTCCCAGCATTCGCCACCGCCCCTCCTCCCGGCCCAGGGCCACCTCCACGTTCCGTTCCAACGTGGCAGCCGCAGCCCCGCCCGCGCAGCCGGCTGACGCTTCCGGGAGCGACGCCTCGCCCCGCCCGCTCCGGCGCGCGCCCGCCACGGCACTTCCGGGGGCGGCGGCCAGGTCCAGCCCGGCGCGCGGCGAGCTTGGTGGGTCGCATTTGCGCGTCGCGCGTTTTTAAGACCAGGAAGCGGTGTTGAAGAGCTGCGCGCGGGGTGCCGCTGTGGGCCAGGACTGCGGAAAAGGGGGAAGCCCTGTTGGGTGTAGTTGTCTTGCCGGGGACGACCGGCCGCCCGAAGTAACGCCACGTAGCGCTAGACCTATGATGTCAGCAGCCCCTGAAACATCTCCAGCACCAGACAGACCGCTAGAAAACCGGGCTGCAAGGACCTTACTGCAGTGACTAATTTGTGCCTGTGTTCTTAAAATTGCTTACTTGGTTCTACGGTATTGCATTTGGTAACTTCTTTAAAACGAAAAGCTCAGATCATACCCAAAGGCTGTTGTGGAATTAATTTTGTCGCATGGTGGAATGAACTATAACTTATTTGCGATCTCATGGCAATTTCCATCAGTCAGTGCAATTTTACTAGATGCGTTGCCTGCATTCATTCCTAGGTTAGGGAGGAATTATTTTACAGCAAAGGAAGACAGGAAAACCACCTGGTTTAGTACCACAACCTGAATTCAACTTCTAGTACAGTTCTCTTCTAGTTAACCCCCCATTCAACCACCTTTCCTAAAGCCTTTCCTAAGCACCTTCACCGATGTTTCCTTTCTTTTACACACACAAAAATTAAATACAACAAATTTTCTGTTTGTACTAGAGAGTAGGCATATTTTTGTATTCATTGCATTCTTTCCAACACCCTGTATTGGTTCAATTTAAAAGTCTTTATTTCTGAAGAACTGAGTAGCTCAAGTGGATTGTTAGGCTACAATAGCTAGTTAAGTCTTCTGTAAAAGGCCTTCCATTCTTAGTTATGGCTCAAGGACTAGCTTCCTTAGATACCAATAAAAATCCAGTTTAAAAGTGGGACCACGATTTGAGTCAACAGGAAATGTCTGACAACCTCTTAACTGCCAACTGCGCCATCCCCACTAGCCTGGAACTGTGCCTGGTAAGGAACAGTTCATTAAAACTTTCCCCAAACTCAAAGATTCAAACAGTGGTTACATTCTTTGATTATTACTTAATGCAACTGTACAGTCAAGCTGTTAAGTCCTCACTTAATATCCTTATTCTCAGAAACAGCAACTTGGGGAAAACAGGAAGCCAATTCCTTAAATAATACCCTTTAATTCAACCTCAGCTTGGTTTCTCATCAACATTAAACATTATTCAATGGTCTGCTATATATTCCTAATTACTCCCCCTTTGTAGGCCCTGTGAGTTAAGAATGGCAAAATATTTCATGACATAAAAAAATTATGTAAAATAAATTTCAGCATCTAATTTTATAGGAATACAGCATTGCTCAATAGTTCATACACTTACTATGGCTGTTTTTGTACAAAGGCAAAGTTGAATAGTTGCTAGAAACCATTATCAACTGCAAAGCATATTTATTATGCAGGCATATTTACTATATAGCCCTTTATAGTATGTTTGCTAACCCCCATTCTATTCCACAGAATTCTGCCAACAAATGGATTAATACTCAAAGTTCAACCATGAGACATTCAGTATAAATTTTTATTTTGAAGTCTTGAGATAACATGAAAAGGCAATATGAAATGTTAATTATAACTGGTTTTGTATACAACCAATTCTAGTCTTGACTTATTTGGTTAAATGTAAATATTCCCAGCTTGCTTTAAATTCAGGCAGTGCTTGCTTTGATTATGCCAGTTGATTGCAGAGCAGTCTTAACCTGTGGGATTAATAATCTGATTGTTATGTTACCTTAAAATTGTGAAAATATTAAAAGTTCTCTGGGTGTTGACTGTAAGTTAAAAATAGTAAAAACAATATTGGAAACAAATATTGACATACTGTTTTATTTCTCTATAAAAAACATCAAGAAGTTTTAACAGTAATTTCTTCTCGAAATTTACAATACGGAGCGAGCATCTTTTCTATGCTTTGGCAAACTGTCACACTCCTTTCTAAAGTTGAACCATCTTTCAGAATTTTATCCTTGCACTTTCAATGCCATGAATTATCTTGGAAAGTTCCTTTAATGTGAAGTTTTTCACCAGCATCACTTTGACTTGCTCATCCTTTATAACACAACTGCATTCTTCAATCATGCTTGCTCTTATTACCTTTCTCTTCTGCATATCTAGAACTGCTTCTTGAATGGCAGCAGTGTCAACATTCCATGGTTGCTTATATATAACCTCTTTAACTTGATTTACAATCCACCCAAATCATGGGAAATGTTTTTACAATACAATCTCACACTACCATGCAAAGACTATCTGTAGTCCTTGGTATCCAGGTACAAATTTCACTGTAGCATCCTTATCTGAGTTTGCAGTTTCACCACACAGCTTCTGACTTCTGAAATGATGAATGCAGCCTTCACCAGCAATAAGGTGTTCTTTTTCAGTTTCTTCTTATGACCATTTTCCTTCAATATAACAACTAATTTCAATGCTTTGATGTGAATGCTAGTCAAACTGGAATTTGTTTTGATTAATCCAAAGTGCATTAAATGGGGCCTCCCCGGTGGCGCAGCAGTTGAGCGCTGGGTTGCGAAGCTGCCTGCGGCCTCTGCGGCGCCGGTTCGATCCCCGGCTGCTCCCCGGCCACCGGAGGAGGGTCCCACATGGCACGCAGACCTCTCCTGCCGCCCGCTGCTCCCCTCAGCAGTGTACTTCGGTCCTTCTGCCTGCTCTGCTCCCCGCTCTGGCTCTGGTGAATTCTCTCACCCTCCCGCGCTTCTGACTGTACCCAGTGCTTGTATAAATAAATAAATAATCTTAAAAAAAAAATTAAAAAAAAAAAAGTGCATTAAATGTTCCTCTTCAACCATAAGCCGCCTTCTCTTCCTAGTGCAATTTAAACTTGGCCTTGTTTTTTATATTCACCACACTCAAAATAAGGTTCTTACTGTAGCTTCAGGCAGGCTGAGTTCTTGTCCTATCTTTGCTTTGCTGTTTACGATTTTCAAATCATCCACCCAAATCCAATTTCACTTTCCAGTTTTTCACTTTCTGATTATTTGCTGCCCTGTCATCTCTGTTGACAATTCCCTCTTCTAATTAGTCATATCTGGAAAATGTTACATGGAGTTACCACTAAGCAACAAGGAGACAATACAAGCATGTTTTACTGTTTGTAGGTGAACAGATACTCAGTGACCCATCAACACCTTGAAAGTGATGTAACTGATCACTGATCATAATGCTCATTTATTATTGGCACAGTGATTTGTGGCCTAAAGAGCTTGCAGCAAAGTTTATGCAACAATTCAGTTAATATTATAATAACTGGAATTTCAACTGTGTTGTTGGGGGGGCTGGTGTTAATTAAGCTGAAAATTTATATTTGATGAGGTTGAAACTATAAAATACATGTATCTAAAAAGGGTTACATGTATCCAAAAAGAAAAGACAATTTTTAATCCATTTTAGGACTAGGCAAGCCTAGTCCTGGATCAAATAAAAACTGAAATTTTTCTCAAAAAGAGTAAGAGTTCTAAGACTCTGCCTTACTCATTGAAATTAAAGGTTCTGGAGACAGTGTAATGTGGAATTCTTCAAATTGGGATTTGCTAGCAGTGTAAAGACATCTTTTTGAGAATTTAGGTGCCTTCCCCGCATTTAAAAATCCTAACCACTGCAAGAGTTAAGTCTGGAATGCTTTGATGATGATCAGATTGTTCAACATTACCATCACCACAATAAACAAAACTGTTATGTGTTCACAATTTATTTGACAAGAGCCAGCATATATTTACTGCTGCAAAACAACATCTATCCCATTAAAGTCATTTTAATAGTTTTTGAATGCATTCATTCTATAAATCTCCAGGTTAAAGGGCCATCAATGAAGCATGTATCAACTTTTATGTTTGTAGAAATTTTAAGTAGAAAACTTAAATCAACATTGAGTAGTCACAATTTTTCTTTTGTTTCTCAAATTTGAGAAACACCCCAAGATTAACATGCCAAATTAATGACAACTGTTGTTAGATCTGAGATACCACCTCCTAATCAATTGCCTGTCTACTATTCTTGAACAAAGCTTAGCCTATACGATGGTCATCTACTGACATATCAAATAATCACCTATAGAATAGCCAATAGTTCAGCAAACTCTGGGAGACAGGTAATCTCTAAGAATTTCACGGGTTGAAAAGATTGACTACTAAGGTTAACATCCTGACCCCAACCCCTCCTGTCTATCCTGCACCAAGCTATTTGAAAAAATATTTTTGAAACCGTATCTTTGAAAAGCTAAGAGAAGAAAAATAATTTTTAAAAAAGATTTATTTATTTTGGGCCTCCCTTGGTGGCACATTGTTTTGAGCGCTGGGCTGCGAAGCTGCCCACAGCCTCTTCAGTGCCAGTTTGATCCCCGGCCGCCGGCAAGGGTCCCACATGGCGCGACAGACCTCTCCTGCCGCACCTGCTGATCCCCTAAGCAATGTATTTCGTCAGTCTGCCTGTTCTGTTCCCCGACTCTGGTTCTGGTGAATTCTCTCACCCTGACTACCCAGTGCTTGTATAAATAAATAAATAAATCTTAAAAAAAAAAAAAATTTATTTTTATACAAGAGCTGGGGTACAGGGTAGAGGTGTGGGAAGGTGAGAGGATTCACCATAGACAGAGCAGGGAGCAGAACAGGCAGGCGACGGAACTACTCCTGAGGGGAGCAGCAGGCGAGACAGGAGAGGTCTGCCATGCCATGTGGGAATCTCCCTGGCCGGCTGGCCGGGAATCGAACCTGCACTGCAGAGGCTGCGGAGAGCTTCACAGTGCTGCGCTTAACCCGCTGCATCACCAGGGAGGCCCGAGAAAAAAAATTTGAGTATAATACCCTCTGTATTCATTTTTTAATACTAATGAATTTATAAACCCCTTACCATATCATACAAATCTTTGGAATTCTCGATCAGGTAAATCTGACAAGTGAAGTTTTCAAAGAAAAGCACCCTTTAATTTTATTCCTAAAGGAAAAACATTTACAGACAAATCAATGTGTAAAAACTAAATCACATATATACAAGCCTCATGATTTTCTTTTTCTATGTCCTCATCCACATACATTAATCACAACAAATCATGATGTGAACAGCAGTGGAAAAGTTTAATCATTGGACATATGTACTTCCTTATTTTCAACTGAAGCTCTAGTCATAAGATTTTAGCCTTTTCAATAAAACATAATAAATGCACATTTCTATAAATTTCAATTTTCTCATGCAGAATAGATAAAAGCTCTAATTTTGCTATGATTAGGAAAAACTCTTAAGGAGAAAACTGCAAGTATATCATTTATCTATTTTGTGAAGATTACCTTATGTGAACCTGGAGGTGTCTTCTTCAGCAACAAACCCGACGTGAAAATGGTAACCAGACCTTAGTATATATTTCAAAATCGGTTATGCCTTGCTTTACATGTAGTGTTTTTGTCATTAGACAAGTTTTCTATCACAAGCACTAAAACTTCAATGGATAGCTCTGCTATCAGAACTTTTGAGCAGTGATAGAGGAAAAAAATGCCACAAGTTTATAGATTGCAGGTATTAATTAGAATTCTGCCCTTTAGGAATGTTCTGATTGCCTGACCTGCTCTTAATCTTAGATATAGAGAAGACTTGAAAGGGGAGTAGGTTGTGGATGGAAAGGGAATGTAACAGAAAAGAAACAAACTGTACTCACCATATTGGATAAAAGTCAAGTTTTGTAGGAAAAAGCAAACTGTTTTAGGCGGTTGCTGCATATTTTCATCTTTATCCTCTGTCAAATATTTATGCAACTACCTATAAGTAAAGGAACAACATTCCTTCAAATACTAAATAAAAAGTTCAACTTTTTTAAATCTGTCTGCACTCCAAGAATACTAGGGGTAGGGAAATGCAATTTCAACTTATAGTCTTGTTCCAACCAGCTTCTCTAACCACTAATTTCTCCCAAGAGTAAGTGGGAGAAGGAACTGCAAAAATATATGTGAGATCAAGGTAAAGTATTCTGACAATAAAATGAATTTTCTTGTAAAATCCTAGAAAAATTCTAAAAGGAATCTCTGCGGCATCATTTAAGCAGTTTATATACGTATAGGCCAGGACAAAACTGTGACCTTGGGCATCCCCTGGTGGCTCAGGCGGCTGAGCATAGCGCTGTGAAGCTGTCCGCAGCTTCTGCATGCTGGTTTGATCCCAGCCGGCTGGAGAGGGTCCCACATGGCGTGGCAGACCTCTCCTGTCTCACCCGCTGCTCCTCTCAGCAGTTGTGTTTCGTCAGTTTGCCTGTTCTATTCCCCACTATGTCTCTGGTGAATCCTCTCACCCTCCCACGCATGTGGTCTGTACCCTGGATCTTGTATAAATAAATAAATCTTTAAAAAAAAAAACAAAACCCACAAAACTGTGACCTTACAAAAGAGCAACTATTTGGATACACATGCTTTTCTAGTTCTAATTATCTGACTTGTGGGACAATTATTCAATATCTTGATTCAACAAATTGAAATAGTTAAAAAAGTATTTAAATGGCATGGCAGGGCCTCCCCAGTGGCGCAGCGGTTGAGCACTGGGTTGCGAAGCTGCCTGCAGCTTCTGCAGCGCCGGTTCGATCCCCGGCTGCTCCCTGGCCACCGGAGGAGGGTCCCACATGGCGCGCAGACCTCTCCTGCCGCCCGCTGCTCCCCTCAGCAGTGTACTTCGGTCCTTCTGCCTGCTCTGCTCCCCGCTCTGGCTCTGGTGAATTCTCTCACCCTCCCGCGCTTCTGACTGTACCCAGTGCTTGTAGAAATACAAACAAAAAAAAAAAAAAAAAAAAAAAAAAAAAACTTCAGTCCTTTAAAAAAATAAATAAATAAATAAAAATAAATGGCATGGCAGTCTGTCTCCAAGATGGTCCTCAATGATTCCCTACCTCTTGGTATTCATACCCTTCAGAGTCCCAACCTACAGCGTACCCGGAATGGTCTCTGCAGCCAATGTAATAGGATAGAAATGATGCTATGTTACTTTCAAAACTAACCTTAAAAGACAAGCTTTCATCTTGTCCTTTCTCTCTTGGATCATTCCCTCTGGGGAAAGCCAGATGTTATGGTATGAGGACACTCAGGCAGCCTATGGAGAAGAAGTTCACATGGTAAAAAGCTGAAGTCTCCCGCAAATCAATGTCTCCTTCCCCGCCCCACTGTTAAGTGGTTTATTTTAAACTCTTAAGTTTTTCATAATTTGTTAAATTGATATAAATAATACAAAAAAAGTCATAATCTGTACTTAAAAGTAAATTGTACAACTTACAGATTAGTAGACAAAAGTGAAATTTTAGGAGAAAGATTCAGAACTGCCTTTATATTTGGTCACCAATAATTTCCAAAACAACAAAAGCTTTCTGAAGCAAAATAAAAAATAAAAAAAGAAAATTTCAGCAAGACTGAATCAGTTCTACACATACAGTTTAGTAGGTCTTTGTATTTTTAATTTTACTGTTATTCTTGATTGCTATTTTTACTACAAATACATTTCATTATATCAGGATAACAAATAAAGGTTCTAGTAGAGTAAGAATCTGACAAAAGGGTAGGTGTATGTAGGGTAAGGTAAAAGGTATCAGGCTTTTCTGCCCTCCCGCCATCAGGATAGATGAGGGAACCCTGTGATCCTGAATGCATGCCTGATGGCGGGCACCTGAAGTGGGTACACCTGAGCTAAGAGACTGCTTTATAAGGGTGGTGCAGCAGAGTACGGTGTGGTGGTAGTGCGGTGTCGAGGGTGAAGGAGTGGAGTGTACGGAAGAGTACGGCGACTACAAACAAGGGCGAAGAATATGTGGCTGCTAGAACCGTTCATAAACCTGCCCGGAATGGGTTGGTTGCTTTACAGTGTACCACAAGGAAAATATAAGTTCTGGAAAGCAAAGTTTATTTGCTTTCATAGGAATGATTGTGAGAAAAATAGTTAAACCAAAAACCATGTGCACGTGTGGCATGACGCTTAATTATTCAATAGCTCCCCTCCCCACCGCAAAATAACTATTCAATAGGCATTAGCTGGCCACCTTCACACACCCCAAGTGACCAATAATTGAGATTCCATACCATAAAACATGAAAGTAGATTTCAGGGGTCTCTCTAGTGGGGCAGGGGTTAAAGTCTCAGCACTATCAAGCTATTGCCAGCCACTGAGGCCCTGAGTTAGATCCCTGGCCAGAGAGCTGACCCAGATGGCAAAGCAGACCTCTCCTGTCTTGCGCACCACTCCCCTCAGCATTATATTTCAGTTGCTCCCCGCTCTATCTCTGGCCTAGACCCCAGTTCTTATATGCATAAATAAATAAGTCTTTTAAAAAAAAGTAGACTTTAGGGCCTCCCTGGTGGCGCTGTACTCACCATATTGGAGTACAGTTCGATTCCCGGCTGCTCCCCGGCCACCAGAGGAGGGTCCCACATGGCACGCAGACCTCTCCTGCCGCCCGCGGCTCCCCTCAGCAGTGTATGTTGTCAGTCTGCCTGTTTCTGTTCTCCGCTCTGGCTCTGGTGAATTCTCTCACCCTCCCGCGCTTCTGACTGCACCCAGTGCTTGTATAAATAAATAAATAAATAAATAAATAAATAAATAAATAAATAAATAAATAAATCTTTAAAAAAAAAAAAAAGTAGACTTCACTAGTCTTACAAATCCAGTTTTTTATATGGACAATCCTCAATTTCAAACTAACTGCTATAGTTCCAGGAATACATAGTATATTTAAAAGAGAAGATACACTACCTACCAAGTATATTTCGAGTAATTATCTTCCAAGGACCAGGAATTTTCCCCAACATCTCTAAGAATGCTTTCCTGAAAAAAGATTTTTAAAAATTATTTTCTGTAACGGTCAAAGCCTTTTGCAGACATCTTTAATACAGCTTACATATCCTCATTTACGTATTAATAATCACAACGGTTCATTATGTGAACAGCAGTGAAAAGGTTTAATCACTGGATATGAAGTTATTGGAGAAAGCAAAGATATAATCAAATGACCAAACCAAGAACCTCAATTTTATCAGAAAAACAAAAACAGCAGTAAGAAAAAAACATGTGAAAGTTATAAACAAATGTAAAGACACATAACTACAACTTAAAAAAAAAAAAGGTTCCATTTGTAAGGGATTACATACTTTTCTATCCAGTAGAATATTAAAAACACCTTGGGCAGTTATCACTTGTAGTGTAGCTTTGGTAATTTTCATTCTACCAGTCTACAATATTTAAGCAAATCTTTTTCCTAACAATTCTCAGTAAGACATTTGTAATTAATTATTAGAAAAATGCAACCAAAATGAGAACCACATTGTTTAATCTTTCCTAGGACAGCTATAATATCTGGAATCCAATGAAATAGGAAAGGGGAGGGGGAAAGCTCTCTTTTTCTCCTTACACTGAGCCTGAATGGCAGCAAGGGAACTTTCAACTCCACCATAAGAAAAAGAAAAACAAGTGTCTGTACCTGGGACTCCTGCCCTAGCGCAAGGCTCTTAGCAGATTACACCACCTCTGAATCTATTCTAACAGCAGTCCATTAGCTCAGAGATTCACTTTAATATGAGATATCTAGCATTTAAGAGACCCCCCCAGATAGGCAGGGACAATTTAAAGATAACTTTAATGGAAAGGGAAGACATAAAAGTACTTCCCAGGTACTAATCACTTTTATTTTAGATATTATAAAACTGATATGTAGTTTTATATGAACAGTCAATATGATGGAGGCTGAGAATAGAAAATTTAGAATGGAGGCATCACAAGACTAGAAACTAGAGGTGGGGGTAGAAATGATTAGCACAGTTGTTAAACTAGCAAAAGAAATGAAAAATCCTTAAGCTCCAAGTGCTGTAGCAAGTCCAGACCAGAGGTGGGGAAATGGAGACTGAGGGCCATTGTAGAGAACCATCAGTCTTACTTACTCATACCTTACAAGTAAATAATTTCACAATAGATAACAATTCCAGGATCTCCCTGGAATTTGCACTATCAAGCTATCTGTAGCCACTGCAGCATGAGTTCGATCCCCGGCCAGGGAGGTGACCCACATGATGCAGCAGACCTCTCCTGACTGGCCTGCTGCTCCCCTCAGCAGTGTATTTCAGTCAATTCGCCTGTTCCGTTCCCCACTCTGTCTCTGGGGAATCCTCTTATCCCCACACCTCTGGCCTGTACCCCAGTTCTTGTATGCATAAATAAATCTTTAAAAAAAAATAGGTAACAATTCCACAAAGGAATAACCCCTTCCAAGAATAACACTCTTACTTATCAGTACAATTTCTGCAATGCCCATCGGTGACTATGCAGGTACCTCTCATTTTCTTTTGCCTTTTCCTGTTCATTTAAAATGTAACCTTTGGGCCTCCCCCGTGGAGCAGCGGCACAGCCTCTGCAGCACCGGTTTGATCCCCGCCAGCCGGGGCGTGCAGACCTCTCCTGCCGCCCGCTGCTCCCCTCAGCAGTGTATGTTGTCAGTCTGCCTGTTTCTGTTCTCCACTCTGGCTCTGGTGAATTCTCTCACCCTCCCGTACTTCTGACTGTACCCAGTGCTTGTATAAATAAATAAATCTTTAAAAAAAAAATAAAAAATAAAATGTAACCTTTGCCTGCCTGTGTCTGTGCAAATGTCTTCATCTCTGTGGCACTGAAATGGGAGTTCCGGTAAAACTTTTCTCAGAGATAACCTGAAAACATTATTCTCTGAATCCTACACCTCATCAAAACGTCTTATCTTAACCTTCCTCTTCCCCATAAGACCTACATCTTTCAAATCTACAATTCTGTTGAATATAAAATGTTTTTAGAAACAGATATGACATTAAAGCAGAAACACAAGTTAAAAATTTGTGTACCAGGGACTGAGAAGACAAATTCATCTTGGACAATGCCAATGCACTCCAAAGTGCATCCTTTAGCATGTTCAGAACAGACTTTGAGTCCTGAAAAATAAGGAAACCACCACATTACTTTCTCACCCAGGAGAATGTGGAGAAAGTAGAACCCTCATCCACTGATAAGGGGAATATAAAATGGCATAGCCACTTTGGAAAGAATCTGGTCCTTCAAGAGGTTAAGCATGACTTAGCATGCGGCCCAGAAATTATATTCCTATGTATACAAGTTTGCCCACAAACTGCACATTAATGTTGATGGCAGCATTATTAATAGCCCCCCCACAATAAAAAAGAAAGAGAAAACAACTCATGCTCAACAACTGATGAGTGATACATAAAATGTTGCATATTCATACAACAGTTATTTTTGGCAATAAAAAGAAATAAAGTGCCACAAAAGAGATGAATCTTAAATCACTCGGAAGGATTCCGAGTGAAAGAAGTCAGTGACAAAAAAACAATGTATTAGATTGTGATTCCATTTATATGAGGTAACTAGGAAGGACAAATCTACACAGACAAAAACATTAGTAATTTCCAAGGGCTGGAGATAAGGAACATATAAGCAATAACTGCTAATGAAAATGGGGTTACTTTTGGGGGTGATGAAAATGCTCTAGAATTTATTGTGGTGATGGATGCACAATTCATCATACACTAAAAACCACCAACTTGTACACTTGTAAGTGGTTAAACTGTATAGTATGTCAATAAAACTGTTACCAAAAAAAAAGGGCAAACTATTTCCTTAAAGATAATTAACAACTGTTACTTATTTTATTTTTTTTAAAGATTTATTTATTTTTATACACGTGCTGGGGTACAGACCAGACAGTGGGGAACAGAACAGGCAGAAGACAGAAATACACTGCTGAGGGGAGCAGCGGGCAAGACAGAAGAGGTCTGTGGCACCATGTGGGATTTTGCTGGCCAGCTGGGATTGAACCAGCACTGTGGAGGCTGTGGACAGCTTCACAGCATGGGGCTCAACCCGCTGAGCCACCTGGGAGGCCCTGTTACTTATCTTAATTTCATTTCATTCAGATGTTAATTGGCTGAGTACAAGAGAAGGCTTAACCTACCAACTGATAATGATTTAAATCCATCTTACAGGAGGGCGGGGAAAGGGGGGATTGAGGTCAAAATAAAGGGGTTGCAATTGTATGGGGAATATAAAAATAAAATTAAAAAAACCTTTTTAAAAATTAAAAAAAAAGTGTTTCAAAATGAGGATCTAAGGAAGGGTCACACTGTAGAGAGTTTTATTATAACTGAACAGAAATTTGGAAAGAAATTAAAGCTGAACTCCAACCAAAAAAAAAAAAATCCATCTTATAGACAAACAAGCACAACCCCCATGAACCAATTTTCTCTAAAACCCACGGGTGTGAATAAGTGAATACCTTGAGATGCGTCTTGGCCATTATGTGAACAAGGTGAAGGGGAAACTCAAGCAATTTTTCTTGGAAATATTGGCATCATTCTTGAGAGCTAGAGAAAGAAATGAAAGCTACAGATATTTCTATTTATTAGAATGGTCCCCGAACGTTAAGGATGAAGCACTGTTTCTTCTACGAAAATTGAAAACTCACACAGTAATCATAAAGAACAAAGACACGGTTCTAGGATCGTCTCGCATGTGAATGCTACCCGTGGTGCCCACATCCCAACCAAAACCCATTCATTGCCCTCTTTCTCCTGTTCTATGAAGGTCGTGACATTCCCCGAGGGCCCCAAAGCCCTTCCCTTACTTCCCTCTTCATTCCCCAAGGTCTTGCAGGAAAAGGTTCTCTGAATCGAGACATATCCGATTAGGCTGTCATTCAATCTGCTCTGGAATCACAAACCGACAGGCAACCATACCAACAGCTCTTACAGAATCTACATGACATGCTCTCAATAAATAAATTATTTTGGGCCCGATTTTGTCTTCCACATTTCTAGGGCACCGCGTTTATCCCTCTTCTTCCGATACCTTCCTTCCATCACGTCCTCTGGACAGTTTCAGAGCTCGCAGCTGGATTCGCCTTAACTTTACTTTTGCCTCTTCACTTCGCATTCTCAGACTCCGCTGCATGAGACGCTCGATGGCACCGGATTTAACCCGAGTGGGAGAAAACAGGAGGAAAGCGAGTCCGTTGCAGCAAAACGCTCTAACCACCCTTGACCAGGGAGGGAGGCGGGGCCTAGTGCGCGTCTTAGTGCCTCGACACTTCCTGATTGGCTGCCGCGGGACAACGTGGCCTGTGATTGGCCACGGCGCCAAGCGTCGCGCCCTAGGAGAGGATGGGAGGGAGCCCTGCGCTTTAAAAGCCCGCCTTTCCCAACAAATAAAGGTCGTGGTTGCCGAATCAACGGGCGGAGCTAAACTTATCGTGATTCATGCTGTCGCGCGAGCACCGAAAGTGGAGCCCCACGTAACAAGAAGATGACCCGCAGTTGCTCAGCAGTGGGCTGCAGCACCCGGGACACCGTGCTGAGCCGGGAGCGCGGCCTCTCCTTCCATCAGTGCGTGAGCGCAGCCTACGCTAGGTCTCCCTCCCTGCATGGCCAAGTTGGCAGTAGGCCAGGGTGGGGCGGGGCCGGATGTGCGTTGCGCCGTCGACGTGACGTGCGTAACGTGAGGCGGGGAAGCGGAAGTGGAGAACTTGGGGCCTTCGCTGTCGCTGTTTACCTTGAGAGTGCTAATATTTTCTCGTTGGCCTAACTCTTGCTTAATGACGCTTAGGCAGAGGTACTCGAAGGTCCTGCCTCCTGTAGGCGGTTTTACTATTTGAGGAGACGAGTAAGAGGGCAGTTTGGGAGAGACGTTGAAGGCTTGCGCTTCTCTTCAGGGCTGGGCTTGCTCTTGAGCCCGAGTGTAGCTCTCCTTTCACCGCTGCTTCCTAGCTTGCAAGGTGTTGAGTAGTGTTAGCTGAGCTCTGCAAGCCCGGTCTGGTTGGGCTGGATCTGGTCATGGCAGGGAGTGTTCATTTGTCTGGAGTTGGGCAGATTGTCAGACCTAGCTAATTTGAACCCACCTTTATGTTCCACATGGCTACAAGTCTTTTGAGTCAGTGTTCTGGGCACAATGTAAGTATAACAGTGGGTGAAACAAATCTTAACAGACAAAAATATGAAATACAGAGCTAAAAGGTTGACTGAGGACTTTTATGAGCTTAAAAATCTTTAATGGACATATATTTGAATTGGATCTTGAATCTTACCTGTATCGGGCAGGTAGGGTGGGAGGAGGATTGCAATTAAATAGAATAGTATAGAAAAATGTGAAAAGATAGAAAGTGCAGACACAGGAGTGGGGAAAGTAGCTTGGACACAAATTATTTTTGAATGTCCATTTTGAATATTAAAACGTCAGATTAGCAACTTTCAACTATGTTTGGTTGGCTTTTCTGTGATGGTTCCTTTTTTAAATAGGGTTGATACCGCCATCTCAGCTGTTAGAGTTGTATCCTTTCTCCCCTGCCATTTTCCCCCTCAATTGTTCCTGTTTTCTTTCTTTTAAACTACTAATTACTTTGTTAAAGTAATTAGGAAATCCTGAGCATGGTTAATTACTTCCATTTTTAAACACAGACATAAACCCTCAGCCTATCCATTTTCTTTTTATAACCTTCCGTTTCCTTCCATGTATAGCCAGACTCCTCAAAACTGGAGCATACAACTAATTCCCTAAGTCCTCTTAACTTTTCAATCTGCTGTTTCCAGGTTCCTCTCACCAATGCTTTAAAGAAACAGCACCCACAAGGGTCACTGATAATCTTGCCAAATCCAAGCGGCACTTCTTAGCCCTCTTGACTCTTTTTAACTCTTAATCCTAAAGACTGCTTGACACTCTCACTTCCCTTGGCTTTGACACACTCTCCCTCTCTGTTTCTCTAATTTACTCAACTTTTGATGCCTTCCGCTTCTGGTGCCTACTTTCTAGGTTCCTTCAATAAGGAAGAACTCACTGAATTCATTTGTTTTTGTTTTATATATTGAGGACCAAAGTAAGATCTTACTGGAAAAAAAGTGGTGCGATTATTAGTTTAGTCTGCTATTGCTCTTCTAGCCTGATTTCTTCCCCATTCATTCCATTTTCCAGATACCTGGAAGTCATTTTTCTAAAAATGCACATTTTATTATGGTGGTCCCCTGAGACAGAAATTTAATCACTTGGGCTCTTCAATGACAGTAAGACAGAGTCCAGGCTTCCCTGTGAAGGCTCTCATATACTTCTCTTCCAACCTGAATTACATTCCCTATTTATATTATTGAACATAGAACAAACACTTCTGTGAGCAAATGGGAAGGAATCATCTTGTCCTCATGACACCCAGGAAGTTGTAAGGGCAGCAGGAGAGAATAGAGACAGGAAAAGGAATTTGGGATCATGTTAGACCTAACAAAGTGATATTGATCTGAAGTAAGAACTCACTGAGAAGTTTATACAGAAGGAGAGGATTAATCAATTTGTCATTGCCTGAGGCGTCCATCTTCAAATTTTTTGATTATGGAACTCTCCATACAGAAAGTGGAGTACAGGCCTCCCCAGTGGTGCAGCGGGTTGAGCGCAGTGCCGTGAAGCTGTCCGCAGCCTCTGCAGCACGGGCTCAATTCCTGGCCAGCAAGGGAGATTGCTACATGGCGCGACAGACCTCTCCTGTCTCGCATGCTGCTCCCCACAGCAGTGCTTTCAGTCTGTGCCTGTTCTGCTCCCCGCTCTGTCTCTGGTGAATCCTCTCACCCTCCCACACCTGTGGCCTGTACCCCAGTTATTGTATTAAAAAAAAAAAATCAAAAAAAAAAGTTGAGTACAATTTGATATATGCACAGTAATTTATAAATTACAAGTGGTGTACTAATAGATACAGTTTAAACACAATTTAAAGGATGGGGCAGAAAATTATAAAAATCTGAATTTTTTTTCAAATCTCAATAGATGAGTACAGCCTCCTATGACGACCAGTCACCCTGAAGGATAGATCCAAAGCTTATTAGCATAAGAGGTCTTTTGTGATCTGGCTTCTAGTTACCTCTCCAGCCCTTCTGTAGTAGGTCCCAGCTATCTCTGTACTCCTAACCCTCTTAAGCCTCCAGATAATATTGTTCAGTGTTTTAACAGCCAGTAAGATGCAAGTGGCTATTTTTTTTAAAGATTTATTTATTTATTTATGCATACAAGAGCTGGGGTACAGGTCATATGTGTGTAGGGGGCGAGAGGATTCACCAGGGACAGATCGGGGAACAGAACAGTCAGATCAACCAAAATACATTGCTGAGGGGAGTAGCAGGCGAGTCAGGAGAAGTCTGCTGCACCATGTAGGTTGCTCCCTGGCTGGCCTGGGATCAAACTCGTTATGCATTGACTGTGGACAGCTTCATAGGTTGCGTCTTAATCCCTTGTGCCACCAGGGAGGCCCAAGTGGCTATTTTTTATCTCTACTTTTGCATGTGCCTTGAGTGGCATCACATACCCCTGTTGACACTTCAGTTCTAGCTTTAATTATATCTATTAAACCTTCCCCCAGCATCCCCCAATACAATCACCAGAGTTTTAAAAGAGTTGCAAGGACGTAAACAGGGAGCTCTGGTGAAAAACATGGAATAAAATGACTCAAAGATGTGGAAACTATTATTACAACAATATTGGTGTTCTGTCAAATGCATAAAAATGGTTAAATGCGAAATGGGACTAGCATGTTAAAAATTAAAGTGATCTATTGATTAATTTACTTTTGGTTGGTGTAAAAAGACTAAGAAACTTATTAAAGCTATGTATATATGTGTATATATATACATTAAATATGTATTTATTTATTTATATGTTATATATATAGGTATTATGTATATATAAACAGTCTGGAAGGGATTTTGCCTGAATTGTTGTAATGAGTTCTATTTTTAAACTTTTATGAAACATTTAAAACACACAGAAAATAATATATAACAAACAGCTATGTACCCAGCACTAGGATTAAGCAAATGTTAACATTTTGCCTTGTTTCAGATTTCTGTTTTTTTAGAAGAGAAGTTACAGGTATAGTTAAAGGCCTACCCTACCCCTCAGCGGTAATCACTGTAGGAGGGATTTTATTAGACCACTTTTCTGGAAAATATTTGATGTGCAGGAAGCAGAAGGTAAATTCCTGTCAGTTGTTTAACAATGGCATAGTTAACAGGAGAAGGAAAATGGATTCTTTATGATAGCATAAATTAATTCATTATTGGGGTGATAATCGATTTGGGATTTTTCTTCCGCCACAGGTAGCTTTAGACTGGGGAAACGTGAGTTATGATTTCACTTATCTACTGGTACCTATTCTTGTCATCATTCCCTAAAAAAAATAAAACAGTATAACAACTATCTATATAGCATTTGCATTGTATTAGGTGCTAGACATAATCTAGAGATAATGTCAAGTATACGAGAAGATATACATGTTATATGCAAATGCCACATTCTAATGGTTATGGTTTCATCTTCTGTAAAAAGATAAAAACCTCCCTTGTAGAGGTTTGTAAGACTAAAACTAAATCTTTCAAACATATATGTTGTACAAGGTAAATGTTTTAAAAGTAGTGTCAATTATTATTACCATTTTAAATTTTGTCCAGAAATCAAATTAGTGAGACTAATTATAATTATTTTCAAGTCATTTTATGCATAGAAAATATTTAAGGGCCTTCCTGGTGACAGAGCTATCAAACTATTGCCAGGCACTGCAGCATGATTTCGATCCCTGGCCTTCTGGCTAGGGAGCTAACCCACATGGCGCAGTAGACCTCTCCTGTGTTGCCTGCTGTTCCCCTCAGCAGTGTATTTCAGTCAATCTGCCTGTTCTGCTCCCCACTCTGTCTCTGATGAATCTTCTCACTCCCCGCACCTCTGTCATACACCCCAGCTCTTGTATGCATAAATAAAAATAAAAATCTTAATAAAAAAGAAAATATTTATTTAAAACTGGGATGAACCAAGAAAGTTTTTTGGGACTGGCTTACGGTAACTATTTCAGGGCTCCCAGTCGCCCAAGTCACCCCATGGGCTAAGGGGATTCATAGCTATACTTATGAGACATGCTAGTTAGGAAGTTTGCCTTAGAGGATCAGGCTAGTAATGTAACTTGATAGACTAGCCAACGTTTGGTGTCTCTGCATGGTTAGAGACTATAGATAATTGGTGGAAAAGAGTAACAAACCTGTGCTTTTAGCTAAGGAGGAGCCCAGTAAAAAGTTATTTGTCTCCCATTTTTGATAAAACAATTCCTGTACATTCTTTCTTGATCAGGTAGCACCATCATATTTCTGGAACAACAACAAAAAAAGAAAGTCCTGGAAGTGGATTAAGTTGTTCCTAAGCAAAAACAGACTTTGGATAGTATTTTACAGGTTACACAGTGCTTTTGAATGCATTTGTATCGTCATGTGCTCTTATTACAGCCCTGTGATGAGGCTCAAAGATTTAGAGATGTATCTGATATCATCTGGCTGAATAAAGATATTGGTAATTGATGCTCAAATATAGGTTTTGCAATTTAACCTTTTTCCCCAAGGTGATTGAGAGAGTATCTCAGTCTTGTTTTAGTATACTGCTGTATTGTTTCTGTAACAGCTGAGAAAATGAAAATTTACATCAGTTTCAGTTCCTACCAAATGAGGTGCTTCAAAGTCTAAGTTTAAAAAAGAAAGTCTGAATTAAAAACATACAAAAGTCATACAGCTACCTATAGATCTGTCTCCAAGATGAATGAGAGGACAAAGAACAAGTAGTTTGTGCTTTTATTTATTTTTAAAAGATTATTAATTTATGCATACAAGAACTGGGGTGTAAGCCAGAGGTACAGGGGGTGAGAGGATTTACCAGAAAGAGTGGGAGCAGAACAGGTAGGTCAACTGAAATACACTGCTGAGGGGAGCAGCGGGCCAGACAGGTGAAGTCTGCTGCACCATGTGGGTAGCTCCCTAGCCAGCAGGCCAGGGATCGAACTCATGTTGCAGTGCTTAGCAATAGCTTGATAGCTCTGTCTAACCCCTGTGCCACCAGGGAGGCCCAGTTTTGTGATTTTAATTGCATTAGTATCTCGAGTTTTTTTTCTTTACCCACTTGTAAACATAATAATTGGGCTGAGATTGGAAAAACAGAAATGCAAGATAATTTTATACTCAAGGCTAGTAAAAAGTGCTTTTCAGAAAGTAAAATAGGAAAATTGAATATAGGAATGTACTTGTTTGCTAATGCTGAGTAAGAAATTTCCTCACATTCAGTGGAAACATTATCTCACATAAGTTGTGAGGTTCAAGTATTCAGGAATGGATTATTGACTATAAAGATTGAAGTAACATGTTAGCCAAGATTGCAATCACCTGAAGACTTGACAAAGTTGAAGGTTCTACTTTCAAAAAGACTCACTCAAATGGCCTTTGGCTGCCGGCTTCAGTTTCTTGCTAAATGGCCCTTCTCTATAGGGCTGCTTATGACATGGCAGGTAACTTCCCCCAGAGCAAACCACTCCACAGAGAGAGCCTAGGTGCCTTTTATGATCTAGTCTCATTGCCACTTCCACTTCTGCTTTTAATTTTTCAGCTTATACTCAAGGGGAGAGAAATTAGACTCTTGAAAAGAATACCAACCTTTGGACATTGTTTAAAATTGCCACAGGAAAGGAAAAGACACAATAAATTTGAGCAGATTCTTTTAATTATAGCTAGTGAAGAGAGAATGTGGTAGGATATTTAATAGCATAGGATATTTAATTTGCCTCCATACAAATTGAAACAAATGAGGGCCTCCCTGGTGGCGCAAGGGATTAAGACGCAACCTATGAAGCTTACCGCAGCCATTGCAGCACGAGTTCAATCCCTGGCCAGGGAGGTGACCCACATGATGCAGCAGACCTCTCCTGACTCGCCCGCTGCTCCCCTCAGCAGTGTATTTCAGTCAATTCACCTGTTCGGTTCCCCACTCTGTCTCTGGTGAATCCTCTCACCCCTCACACCTCTGGCCTGTACCCCCGTTCTTGTAGGCATAAATAAATAAATCTTAAAAAAAACAACAAATTGAAACAAATGAGATTGGTTAGATATTAAACTTCTGGATTAAAAAAAATCAAAGACCTTTAAAAAATGAAATTGGATTAAGTAAACTAAACTTTAAGTGGTTTTAATATTTATATTACCATTTTATTTTCATGTTAATGAAATTTTAATATGATTGCTGTAGATTTCCAACTGATACCATACAGCGCTCAAAATGGATCAGGGCTGTTAATCGTGTGGACCCCAGAAGCAAAAAGATTTGGATCCCAGGACCAGGTGCTATACTGTGTTCCAAACATTTTCAAGAAAGTGACTTTGAGTCATATGGTATAAGAAGAAAGCTGAAAAAAGGAGCTGTGCCTTCTGTTTCTCTCTACAAGGTACTTAAATCTAGGTGTAAACCAAACTAAATTTTGCAGAGACTTTAAAAATCAAGGAAGCTCACATTATACGTAGAATATACAGAGATGAAAAAAACCCACCTAGTTTGAAAATCAGTAGTCCAGTACTAGATTTGCTTAGAAAATCAGTTTTGCTTTTAAATCTATATGCAATACTAGTAATTCTGCTTTGGAGTTGTTGTTTTGTTTTGTTTTCAAAAATACACTGTTTAAATGCCTATCATATGTCTAGACAAACTTAAAGGTTACTAAACTGATCACAAAAATCAATTAGTGGGTATAAATAGCCTTAGAATTCAGGCCATATTTTAAGTGATAGTTTTCATAATAGTTTGAAATTATTAAACCCTTATTTGACTCCTCCCAATGTTTGTATTGATAAAAAATCTACCAAGTTATCACCATTGATATAGAAAGAGGTATGTGAAAAAATAGAAGAGTTTCATGAGTCAGTCACCAGTATTGGTGTTATATTGTCTCTTGTTAATATTTTATCCTTTTACCCCTTAGCCATCTCTTGTGCAGGGCTAAGGAGTCCCTGTCTGCATAGTCAGCAGTAGTCTTCTCGCTGTTGTCTTGATACTGCCCTTACCTTCCTCTTACTCATTGGGGTCTCCTTTAGGTACTGTTTTATCTCATTCCTGTATTTAGAAGAATATACTGATGTAAAATCTAAACTCAATGCAAAATCTAAACTCATGATTTTCAAGAGTTTCCTGTTAATTGATTTGTGCATATTGAATAGGCCTGAGTTCCCTTTTCAAATCACATATACTTTCCCCACAGTATATGTGATAAATTATCTTGCTTTCATGCATTTGTGTAAAATCAATAACAGTTACTGTTGAGAGCAACAATGATCCAGGCATTGTACTAGGAGGTTGACAAAAGTTATTGTATCCCCTAAACAACTCTATATTTACTTCCATTTTACCAAGGAGATAAGAAATTGTAGAGGATAGGGCCTCCCCTGGTGGTGCAGGCGGTTGAGAGCAGCGCTGTGAAGCTGTCCACAGCAGCCTTTGCAGTGCCGGTTCCATCCCGGCCGACCGGTGAGGGTCCCACATGGCACAGCAGACCTCTCCTGTCTCGCCTGCTGCTCCCCTCAGCAGTGTATTTCGTCAGTCTGCCTGTTCTGTTCCCCACTCTGTCTCTGGTGAATCCTCTCACCCTCCCCCGCATCTGGCCTGTACCCTGGTTCTTGTATAAATAAATAAATCTTTTTTAAAAAAAAAAGGAAAGAAAGAAAAAAAGAAATTATAGAGGATACATGACAGCTAGCAAGTGAGTGAACCTCAGTTCAAGCCCAGATTAGTCTTAATTCGAAAACCCATGGCCTCTCCACTATACCTGCCTTTTTTTTCCCCCATAAAAAACTTCCCCATCTCTCCATTAAGCCATGTTATTGCTCCTCAAAAAACCATTCAAAATTCACTTCCACAAAGCCTTCCTAGATCACCACCACTTTACTCTAGTTCCTTGAATCATTTGGAAACTTTGAGCATCATGTTACTATTAATATTTCTGTATAGACAGGGGAAAGACTGTCTGCATTGCCCTACAGACTATATGTTTGGGAAAAGATTACGACCTTTTCTTTCATAGCTGTCCACAGCAGTCAGGTGAGTGCTCTGCATTTGGTGGTGTTTTTATAGATTACCTTCTGTGTGTGATTTCTAAAATAACCCTAATTTTATATTTCTCTCATAGGTTCTTCAAGGTGTACACCTTAAAGGTAAAGCAAGACAGAAAATCCTACAACAACCACTCCCTGATAACTCTCAAGAGGTTGCTGCTGAGGACCATAACTACAGTTTAAAGAGACCTTTGACAACAGGTACAGAGAAACTGGCTGAGGTGCAACAGATGCTACAGGTGTCCAAAAAAAGACTTGTTTCCGTAAAAAACTACAGGATGATCAAGAAGAGAAAGGATTTACGATTAATTGACACACTTGTAGAAGAGAAGCTACTTTCTGAAGAAACAGAGTGCCTGCTACGAGCTCAATTTTCAGGTATATTCCCAAATGACCTATAATTTTTACAACATAGTTTTAAATTTTTCCGAAAAATCATTAAAATTTACTTTGCTGTTGCCTCTGAAAATATGCTTTGAGAAATGAAAAGGCTCAGTAGTGTATTCTAAGAGATATGAAAAGTAATCTCCAAAATCCTATTATAGTCTTCCAATTTTAAAAGTAGTATGTTTATTTTAGAAAAAGCAAATAAATATTAATATATGATTAAAAATAACACATAATTGTATTACCAAAGATGAGATCACAAAAAATCAACTAGTGGATATTCATAGCATTAGAATTCATGTTATTGTTTAAGTATGTGACCGTTTTCATAATACTTTGAAATTATCTAGCCTTTTTTTGATTCCTCCCAATAATGTTGGTCTTGATACACAATACTGTACTTTTTACTTTATAATAGCACTCTGCTGTGTTACTGCAAATTCTTTATAAATTCTTTATTAACTGCTTCATAATTTATCACTAAAGTCTTTTTGCAATGGAGTTGAATTATATAATTTGCAAAATTCCTTGAACCTGAAAATTGGGTCTCAAAACTTTTTCTAAAATATTCTGTAGAGTATGTGTATGCATATGTGTATCTATATACTAAAAGACTACCTAGTTGTCTTTGTGAATCAGGATATTTGAAGAAAGAGGGGCAAAATAAGAATTTTCAACTTATTCTTTGATGAAAGCAGCAGAGATTTGGATTTACATCCTGGTTTTTAAAAAAGAGGCACATTCTGTTTTTAAAAACAAGTAGTTATTTCTGAAGGTAGAGAATATTGTGTGTTTTTCTTAGAAGGGAATAGAGGTAATACATAATGGTCTCTACCAAGAAGAAAAGATTTTGTTTTTGTTTTTGCTCTCAGTGGTAGGCAAAATTGTATGTTCAAACTAAATAGTACCCAGTCCCAGGAATGGTACTCAAGTCTAATTTTCACCCTCAGAATAGTGGCAGCCAGAGAATAAAATAAAACAAAGAGATAGCCTCATGATCCAGTGACTTAATTTTATCTAGTAATTTCATTTTCATCCATGTTCCCTCTACAAATCTCTGCTTACTCAGGCTGCCAATGAATAGTAAGATGTAATGATTCAATTTGAAACTTCTTTCTTCTCTCTTTCTCTGGAAAGAGAAAAGTGAAATGATCTGATGAACAGGAGAAATCTATCATGAGGCCCTAAGAATAGTTATTAGCCTCTATACCAACTGAGTGAAAATGTGATTGTATTATATTTGAATTTTGATGTGTGGTGCATTCTATGTCCAAATGTTATGACCTGTACCTAAAAATGCTACTCTGTACATTTTTCATCACAAACAGTAAAATTATTTTAACAGATTTTAAGTGGGAGTTATATAACTGGAGAGAGACTGCTGACTACTCCACAGAAATGAAACAGTTTGCATGCACTCTCTACTTGTGCAGTAGCAAAGTCTATGATTATGTAAGAAAGATTCTTAAACTGCCTCACTCTTCCATCCTCAGAACGTAAGTGAATTACTTTTTAGATGTTAAATAAAATAAATATTTTGTTCTTTTATTGCATTTTATACATTAAGGCTATTAGTATTTCATGTTCCTACTTATATTCCACTGTCTTTTTAAACACTTCTGGGTGGTATTTGTTTATCATGATTATAGTGACATTTTCACCAACAGAATAAAGACAGCCTGATAAATGTTTTGCATCTTCCAGGTGGTAGAGACACTCTGGGTGATAAAATTTGAAACTTGAAATATTGGAATTTCTAATATATTTCAGTAGTTTTAATACCTATCCTAGAAAATCTAGACGAATTCTAGCTTGAGGTCATTGGTTTTAGGTAAAACATGCAAATCTACATTATTCATTGGTAAGTAATTTTTTAGAATTTATGGTCAAAGTATATAGATGTAATTCTCTTAGTGTGAAACAAATAATAGCATTTTTATATAATACCTTATGAATTTAATACTGTTTTTATAACTAGTTTTACAGATTTATTTTTATTTTTTTTTTAATCTACGTAACTTAAACAACAGAAGTTTATTTTCTACATTTCAGAAGGCTGGAAGGCCAAAATGAATGTCCTGAAATACTTAGGGAAGTATATTAAAACCTCAGTTAAATAAAGGCCATTATCCAGGAAGAAATCTTGGCAGCCTAAAATATATCCCAAAAATCAGAAATTTAAGCTACCCCCCCAAAAAATAAAAAATTTGAGTTACAAAAACAAACTTGAGTTAAGGTGAACATCTCAGTCTCTGCTGCACCTCCCCACCTCAAAATTCATTTAATCTTATTTTAGACAAATTATTACACTTGGTTGTTTCTCTGATCCATAAAAAATTAGAAAGTGAATTAGAATCAAATGAAGAGAATCCTGAGTAGGAGAGAATAATCAGAAGCCTCGGAAGGTCAGGAATACTGGAAAAGAAAAAAAATACTCCCAAGGAAGTGGTGTAGCATTTTATAGTGGCAAAGAGATGCAGACACCTTAAGTGACCCTACAGGGCATATTTTGAGGCTATAAGGAGCACTGAGTAAAAGCATAAAAGGGCATCGGGAATGCAAGGTTTCACATTTTTACCTAACTAGCAGCACAATTTTGGCCAAGTGACCTAAGCTCTCCCACTATCTAGTTTCCTGCATCTATAAAATGAGCTGGATGTACTGCATGTTCTTAGTTTCCTTCTCCTTTAACAATTTTCTTTTTCAGTGGATTCACAGGAAAGACTGCCTTATCTAAATTAATCAAAATTACAAACATCAATTAAAACAAACTGGGTAATTGATTTGTATACTTTTTATAGAGAGAAATGAGAAACTGAAATTTATCTTGTGGTATGTTAAACTACTATCTGTGGTATGTTTAAGATGTGGCATCTTAAACTACTGTTCTAAGACTATTATTCTTTCATGGTAAAAATATGAATATATGCTTGAAAATATATGTAGAATTTGGCTACTTACAGTTGGCTATATTTTTATAGGGATTTTAAGCTTCTTTAAGTACCATTTAAAGCATTTTTTTTATTTCTTCATTTGGGTTTTACAGTTTCCTTTTTTTTCCCAGATGGTTATCCAAATGCAAACCCAGTCCAGGTTTCAATAGCAACGTTTTTTCCTTTCTTCAACAAAGAGTAGAGAATGGAGACCAGCAATATCAATATTGTTCACTGATAATAAAAGGAGTATCTCTCAAGCAACAACTTCAGTGGGACCCCAGCAGTCACCATTTGCAAGGCTTTATGGACTTTGGCCTTGGCAAACTTGATGCTGATGAAATGCCCCTTGCCTCAGAAACTATTTTGTTAATGGCAGTGGGTATTTCTGGTCACTGGAGAACACCTCTTGGTTATTTTTTTGTAAACAGGGAATCTGGATATTTGCAAGCTCAACTGCTTCGTCTGACCATTGGCAAACTGAGTGACATAGGGATCACAGTTCTGGCCGTTACATCTGATGCGACAGCTCACAGTGTTCAGATGGCAAAAGCACTGGGGATACATATTGATGGAGACAACATGAAGTACACATTTCAGCATCCTTCATCTTCTAGTCAGCAGATTGCATATTTCTTTGATTCTTGCCACTTGCTTAGATTAATAAGAAATGCATTTCAGGATTTTCAAAGCATTCAGTTTATTAATGGCACAGCACATTGGCAGCACCTTGTGGACTTAGTAGCTCTTGAGGAACAGGAATTATCAAATATGGAAAAAATCCCAGGGAAACTTGCAAATTTGAAAAACCATGTACTGAAAGTGAATTGTGCTGCCCAACTCTTCAGTGAGAGCGTGGCCAGTGCATTAGAATGTTTGCTCTCCTTAGGCCTCCCTCCTTTTCAAAACTGTATTGGTACCATCCATTTTTTACGCTTAATTAACAATCTGTTTGACATTTTTAATAGTAGGAACTGTTATGGAAAGGGACTTAGAGGACCTCTGTTGCCTGAAACTTATAGTAAAATTAACCATGTGCTAATTGAAGCCAAGACTGTTTTTGTTACATTATCTGACACTAGCAATAATCAAATAATTAAAGGAAAGCGAAAACTAGGATTCCTGGGATTTTTGCTTAATGCTGAGAGCTTAAAGTGGCTCTACCACAATTATGTTTTCCCAAAAGTCATGCCTTTTCCATATCTTCTGACTTATAAATTGAGTCAAGATCATCTAGAATTATTTCTAAAAATGGTATTGGTAACCAGTTCTAACCCTACTTGCATGGCATTCCAGAAAGCTTACCATAATTCAGAGACCAGATACAGACTGCAAGATGAAGCTTTTCTGCATGAAGTAAGCATCCTTGACATTTCAATTGCTCGAAGGACAGACTTGGCCCTTTGGACAGTTCAGAGTCAGTATGGCATCAATGTTTTAAAGACTCTTTTTCACAAAGAGGATATTTGCCTAGACTGGTCTAATGGTTTGCTAAGTGAGGCACTACTAGACCTCTCAGATCACAAGCGAAATCTCACCCGTTGTGCTGCTTATATTGCAGATAGACTATCAACTCTTGTACACTGTGAAGACTGCATCAGTGCACTGTATGCATCAGATCTCAAAGCCTCTAAAATTGGGTCATTGATATGTGTTAAAAAGAAGAATGGTTTGCATTTCCCCTCCAAAAGTCTATGTCAAGTAATAAATATTTGTGAGCGGGTTATGAGAACCCATTCAAAAATGGCAGATTTTGAACTACTTCCTAAAAGGGAAGAATTATATCTTCAACAGAAAATATTATGTGAACTTTCTGGGCATATGTATCTATTTGTAGATTTAGATGAGCATCTCTTTGATGGAGAAGTATGTGCCATCAATCACTATGTAAAGTTACTAAAGGATATTATAATCTGTTTCTTACAGATGAAAGCTAAAGGTGTATCTCAGTACCCTTTAAGACAGTACTCAGAAAGAAATGAAATAAAAACTTTGTCAAGGAAACACTGGTCATCTTTACAAGATTACAAATGTTCAAGTTTTGCTAATACCAATAAATTCAAACATCTGCTAAGGAATGATGGCTATCCATTCATATGAGGGACCTAAATATATTAATTTTTAATTAAAAATAATTGGTCAACATTTAACATCCAACTTTTACCGTATTTTATTAATTGACCACTCTGCACAATAGACAAATTAGCAGTTCTGATTTACTATAATTTCTAATTATGCATATCAAAAACTCTGCTCAAACTTTGGTATGTCTTATAGCATTTCAGAAACACCCAAGATGTAGGAAGCCATAAGTCAGTAGTAGAAACAGACTGACCAGTGGCTTTTGTCTTTGATTTACTAACATAATGCTGAGTAATCTTAACTGGACATATTTGTAACTTGTTCAGTCTACTTTTAAACAACAGAATATGACAACTGGAGTCACCAAAATACTGACACCTTTTATAGACTACATCCCTAAAAGAGTTTTGATTCAGTATTTGACAGATTACTTATAAATCTTGAATATAATTTTTATGAAAATTAAGTGCTATTTGAAAATCAGGTTAAAGCAAAATATCAAATGCCACAAAAATCCCCTTCCCAGTGTACCTTAAAATAGAAATGTTGGGCCTCCCTGGTGGCACAGCCGGTTGAGCTCAGCGCTGTGAATCTGTCCACAGTCTCTGCACTGCGGGTTCAATCCCGGCCAGCGGCGGAGCTACCCACATGGGGCAGCAGACCTCTCCTGCCTTGCCCGCTGCTCCCCTCAGCAGTGTATTTCAGTCAGTCTGCCTGTTCGGTTCCCCGCTCTGTCTCTGGTGAATCCTCTCACCCTCCCGCACACCTGGCCTGCACCCCGGTTCTTAAATGCATAAATAAATAAATCTTAAAAAAAAAGAAATGTTTATGCTTTAGTAGGTGAGGGTAAACATGTGAGCCATGAAATAGTTCCTTGTGCTGCAACCAAGCAGGGGAATGTGGTCTGAAGAACACAGGCAATATACTTTTCACAATCTGTTGTCCAGGGACTTTGAAAACTATTTTTGAAAAGGGAGTGGATATTGACTTGACTCCTATTAGAAGAGCCCAAAATTCATCAGAGAATGAGAAAAGAAAGAAGCCTTTTATTTTGATGCTAGCTACTCCTTCTGAAGTCTATTCATGTTTACAAAGAGATGAAAATGATACCTATTTTCATTGCTAAATAGTAGAATTTTGTAGCATGTGCTTGATCAACTGGAAAGGGGGTTGATTGAGACAATGGGATTTTTCAGAAATTTATAAGCTTAAATCTGAAGATAGAGACACACTAAGGACAGTTTTCTTCATTCTTTCACACCCATATTTGAAATGATAAACAGAAAACATGTATGTGCACTTTCACAAATGGGAGTATTTTAATGGACAAAACAAGCACATTACTCGTTTATGTAAAACATCTCTACTCTTTTGCCATTGAGCGAATGTTCACAAATTAGTTAATATGAAAACTGAAAATTGCAAAAGATTAATTAATGACTAGGTAAAAATTGGATTTTATTGAGGTTAAATAGTATATTTTGATGTTTGTTCTACCTCAGAGACTTAAATTTTAAAAGGTAACTAGAATTGTACTACATTTTATAGAAGAGCTATTGCTGTGAAATCTGAATGTTGTAGTTTTGTTTACAATAGAATGAGCTGAGATGCACCAGGATAAATCTTTATTAAAGGAAGCCTATTGGTAAATCACCTTTAACTTATTGCTTATATAAATCCAAGTTTTGTACCTGACCTTTATTTAAAACAGGTTTTACATCTGTAGTGTCTAATGTTCTTTGCTGTTACATTTGACTGATGTACTAATAATATATTCTGTATTTTAAGAAAGTAGTGTTTTGCATTATTTCTTTAAATGCTGGATAAACTAGACAAACACTAAAGACTTTCCCGTCACTGTGTTTAGCACTACAGTTCCTGCCCTAGTAAAAGTGTTTCAAGTCTGATAGCAGACTTACTTGATGTGATATGCTTTACATTGAATTTTTTTTTGTTTGTTTTTTTTTTAAGAGGCATGTATTTTTATTTGTTTGTTTGTTTGTTTGTTTGTACATGCACTGGGTATAGTCAGAAACGCGGGAGGGTGAGAGAATTCACCAGAGCCAGAGCGGGGAGCAGAGCAGGCAGAAGGACCAAAGTACACTGCTGAGGGGAGCAGCGGGCGGCAGGAGAGGTCTGCGCGCCATGTGGGACCCTCCTCTGGTGGCTGGGGAGCAGCCGGGGATCGAACCGGCGCCGCAGAGGCTGCGGGCAGCCTCGCAACCCAGTGCTCAACCGCTGCGCCACCGGGGAGGCCCTACATTGAACTTTTTTAAATGAAATATTTTTTTATATTTGATCAGAGTGATTTCGAATTTCTACTCAGCACCTTTGTACTCTTTTCCTTTGAAGAAAACACAACAAAAAGCTATTCTTCAGAAATTTATTCCTCCTACTCATCCCCGAATATTCCTGGAATAACTCAATATCCACATGCAAACATTAACTCAAGATAGATCAAAGACTTAAGTGAAAGAGGTAAAACTATAAGTCTTAGAAGAAAACAGAGTAAAGACTGGAATTTGGCAATAGTTTTGTAGGCCAAGACACCAAAAGCACAAGCAAGCAACAAAAATAAATTGGATTTCACCAAAATTAAAAACTTGTGCTTGAAAGGACACCACCAAGAAAGTGAAAACTCACAGAAAGTTTTGCAATTCATATATTTGATCAAGGAGTTGTAATTAGAATAAAAAAGAACTATAACAATGAGGACAAATAACCCCATTTTAAAAATGGGTAAAGAATACGAGCACATTCTTCAAAGGATATATACAAATGGCCTATACACACAAATATATTTTCAACATCATCGTATGGGAAATACAAATCAAAACCATGAAAAAAAAATGAGATATCACTTCACACACATTAGAATGGCTATAGTAAAATAGATAATAGATAATAAGTATTAACAAGAATGCACAGAAACTAGAACACTGAATACACTGTGGGAAAGTAAAATAGCAAGACACTTTGTAAAGCAGCCTGGCAAAAGGTAAAACATTGCTGGAAGACTCAACAAATATGATAGGCGTATATAGAAATATAAAACATGCCCATGCAAAAACTTTGTACACAGATTTCAGCACCATAAAAGCTAAAAAGTGGGGAAAGTTTAAATGTCCAACTGATGAATAAAAATGCACTATATCCACACAATGGGTCATATGGTAAGTGTATGTTTAACTTTGTAACAAACTGGAAAAACTTGTACCCTCTGCACTTTGATCAGGGATGTATGAAAATCCTTTCCCCCAGTACAGGTATTGGCAATGTTTTGTTTTGAATTAGCCATTCTAATAGGTGTGCAGTGATATTTCACTGTGACTTTCATTTCCATTTTCATAATGGCGAATGATGCTGAGAATCTCTTCACAGGCTTATTTGCCATTGACATAATCTGACATGAAATACCCATTCAAGTCTTTTGTGCATATTTGGGAAGGCTGGTTGCTTTCTTTTTTAGCATTACATATTCTGGAACTAAAAAGTGCACTATCAGATATGTTTTCTCCATGTCTTTTTTTTTCCTTTGTGTATTTTCAGAAGCAGACATTATTAATTTTGATGTCAGTTTTTTTTTCTTTTAGGGGTCATACTTCTTAGAATCTTTGCCTAACCTTACACAGATTTCTTTTAGATATTCTGTAGTTTTTTATTTTACATTTAGGTTATGACCTACTTTCAAGTTAATTTTGGTGTGTGGTATGAGTTGAGGTTCAATTTTTACATTTGGATAACCCAGCACCACTTGTTTAAAAGCTGTTCTTCTCCAGTGGATAACCTTTTATAAACTCTTGTAAAAATAAGAGGTCTAAAAAAAAAATAATAAAATAAGGTCTATTTCATGGCTCTATTTTGTTCTATTCATCCAAGGGTCTATCTTGATTAGCCACACAGAAATCTTAAATTAAGGAGGGAGTTCCACCTTTGTTCTTTCTTTCAAAAATGTTTGGCTATTCTAGTCATACCTTTACAGGGAAATTTTATAATCAGTTAATTTCTACAAAAATTCCTTCTGGGATTTTGACTGGAATTATGTTGAATCCTTAGATCAATTGAGGGAGAAATGAAATCTAAATGTAGACTCTCCCAATTCATGAACAGGGTATGTTTTCAGATCATTTCATTTTTTTAATTAATGTTTTTTACATTTAGCACAGATCTTGTACATTTTGTTCATGTTTTTTTGCTACTATGAATGCTAATTTTAACATTTCAGTTTCCAGATGTTCATTGTACTGATTTTGCATATTGACCATGCTTATTTCACTTATTAGTGCTAGCAGATTTTAAAAAAAGATCCTTTGACTTTTCCATATAGGCTATCACATCAACCACAAATAGGTATCTTCTTATTTCCATGGCTTACTCAGGGGGAATGGGGGAGGGAGAAGGGCTACTGTTATTATAGAGATTTTTTTTTTTAAAGATATATTTATGTATACACAAGAACTGGGGTACAGGCCAGAGGTGCGGGGTGGGGGATGAGAGGATTCACAAGTGACAGTGGGGAGCAGAACAGGCAGATCTACTGAAATACACTGCTGAGGGGATCAGCGGGCGAGGCAGGAGAGGTCTGCTGCGCCATGTGGACAGCTCCCTGGCCTGCTGGAGATAGAACTTGTGCTGCAATGGCTGGTGATAGCTTGATAGCGCTGTCTTTAACCCCTGCGCCACCAAGGAGGCCCAGCTATAGAGTGTTGATAAATGCTTTTTATCAGATTGAAGACCCCTTGCATTCCTAGTTTGCCGATTTTCTTTTTATTTTAATCATGAGTGCTGAGTTTTGTCAGATGATTTTTCTAGGTTTTTAAAAATTAATTTATATAATACTCATTCCCTTGAGCAGACAATTCAGTAGATTTTGTATATCCAAAAGGTCATTTTTCTGTAATTTTTGAGATGATCATATATAGCTTTTCTTCTTTTGTATGTTGATACAGTGAAACAGACTTAAAAAAAAGTTAGCTTAACCTTTTATTCCTGGTTTAAGTCCAACTTGGTAACGATGTATTTTTAATATATTGCTAGGTTTCATCTTCTAGTACAATAAATTACAGCATTAAAGTCTGTGACCTTACAATAAACATTACCCTGAAATATACTTTACTGCTTTTCAATGGAAACTAAAACTGACTTAAATGCTTTCATTAAACTTGGTATTTAAAAGGAAATTTTTAATCTTAAAAAAAGCCTTTATTACTCTCATCTAATAAAATCACTTGGATCATATGAAGCTCACATTTGGTCTATAATGATAAAATGTGCAGTCCTCCCTGGTGGCGCAGGGGGTTGAGCACAGCGCTGCGAAGCTGTCCACAGCCTCTGCCTTGCCAGTTCGATCCCTAGCCATGGAACTACCCACGCGGTGCAGCAGACCTCTCCAGACTCTCCTGCTGCTCCCCTCAGCAGTGTACTTTGGTCTGTCTGCCTGTTCTGTTCCCCACTCTGTCTCTGGTGAATCCACTCACCTCTCGCACCTCTGGCCTGTACCCCAGTTCTTGTAATAATAAATAAATCTTTTTAAAAAAATGATAAAATGTGCATTATAGGGAACCTAACAAAAAGCTCTAATTAGTAATTTACAGAATAGAAAATAATCCAATAGTAAAGTTCTCTAGTTGATTGGCTTCCCTTTCCTTCGGATTGCTGCTCCAAAATGCCTATATATTAATAAAATGTTTAAGGGATGCAATATGATCACAGGGAGGGCTGGAAGTCCTGTTCTGAAGCTTCATTTACATAGTATACATTTTCTTACCTATCTGTGTTACAGAGCAATAAAAATAGAAAATTTTTTCTAAAGGTTTTTTTTTTTATATTTTATGTAAGACCAAAAAATATCAGTTGTCCATATCAAAGAATGGAGACAATAAAGCAGTTGTCCCTTCCCAAAGTCACTGCCCTTATAGTTTTACTACCTATAACATTAAGGTTCTGTTTCCCACTTAGTACAAGAGGTAAGACCTACAGGTTGCATTTTGTTATTATTGAGAAAAAAGGAAATTAAGAAAGGCGCTCACCATAAGAACATCAAACATTAAAAGAATAGACTGATTTTCTACCCTTGAAAGAAACAGTAGGGAAAAAAAGAAGACAAATATTCTCATTTCAAAGCAATTTATGTTCATAATGGGGAAAAATGATAGATTTGTATTTCTGTTGTGTGCTTTCAAAGGTAATTACAAATTTACTTAAAATCACTTATTTTTAAAGAGTTCTTGCATGCTAAATGGTTAAAAGTGGTGGTATTAAAGAAAAAATGCAAAACTTTTTTTACAGAATAGTATAAATGTTTATTTTCTGTATGATTTACTTTGCTGTCCTGTTTTTACAATATAGAAAAGTGTATTCTTTGAATAGCTCTAGTAAATATAAATTTAATCTTTCTACTTTGGGATGTAAATAGAGCTAAAAAATTATATACCCAACCCCCCAATAGTCTTTTAAAATTGTTGAGTTAATGTGGATATTAATCTTGTTCAGCAATTTGATGCAAATGCCTAAATACAAAATGTTGTTTAGTACTACACAGGAAGGAAAACACTTAATACTTTAGATAGCTTCTTGATAATCAGAAAAACTAGTAGCATTTGATTGCACCTTCAAATTTTTACAAGCAAAACATTCTCAAGCAATGTCATCATACATAATCTACAAGTGTAATCCAAATTCACAAACATTTTCTGCACACTGTATATATAAATACACATCACAAAGGTGCAATTAGAATTAAACACAGAATATGTACAAAATGAACAAAGTTTAGGTTTAGACCAAAAAGGTATTGTAATCTTTTAAAAAATAACTTGATTAGATATTATTTTATCCTCTTACACTAATTTACATTTATACAAACTTTAATTTTAAACATACTAGAGTGAGGTGCTAAGAATGTTTGCACTATCTACATTTAAAGTTACTGCACTGGAATTTTATAAATCCAAATTTCAAAATACACTTTAATGAATAACGGAATCCTCTTTTGGATTACTTAATTTCTATTGCCTATACCTTGCTGTTCATATGAACATATATACACACGTAATACATACAACTATAGATTCCTTGTAGGAAATGCAATAATCATCTACTAGTAATTACTGAGGATTAGGTATCTAACAAAATGCCTGAATTTCAACATGGTTTTTTCCTTGTCATAAAATTCAGAGTCCATAATAGGCTCTTAAATTCATAAAGCTTTAAATTTTGAATTACTGAAAATGGTTTCTGTAGTTTTAGTAATTATTTGAAAACACTCATACTTTCCACTTACCAAATCACTGGCTAGAAATAATGCCATATTACACTTCCCTTATAAAAAAAATTCCCAGTACAATTTTGAAAGCTATGTCAGGAGGCCCGTTTCACTACATCAAGAGTTACACACTGGCTTCAAAAGTGTATGATGAGAATTTTGTAATGATGAAAAATTCTCCCCTAAATTCATTTCTTAGAGCTTCAAAATTCTTTATTTCGCCATCCAAGCCAAATTTGATACCTGATATAATGTTACCTCTACTCAGATGCACCTCTCATTGTGAATCACTTTCACAATTTATTATTTCAAATACCACGCCTCCTTGAAAGAAAATAAAAACATCCCAGAGCATTTCTTAGAACATACTACAGAAAGTTATTGCCCACTGAGAATTATTTTCTGTCCTTTAACATTTTCTTGTTTTTAAAATTTCAAAATGACTTATTTTAAAAGTGTGCTTATGGATACTTCCTCTTCTGCATTCCCAAAGTGACAATAAGATATTATTTGAGAATCACTCTAAAAATTGATTTTTTCTTAAAAAGATAGTACTTTACTAAACACAAAATGTCATCTGAATATGTTTCATAAGAATTTGTTTATGTAGACTTTCTACCTGCTTATATTATAGATCGAATACCAAAGGATCATTGGGTAATATCAATGCTTCTTTGGGTTTTTCTACTGGAACAAAGCCATACAACACCATACATTATAAATTATAGCAGTTTATAAATGTTCTGTCAATAGAATCAGAAGGATAGAACATCTAATTCTTAAGAAACCCAAGAAAATTAAAAATCTATATAATACATAAAGTAAAATTCAATTTAAAGGGGGCATGAGCAAATTTAACTAAGATTTTAAATGTACTAACTTCCTCATTTAAAATTTCTTCTCTTTCAATATTATAATTTCAGGTCTCACAAGGACTGAATTAACAATACAGTAATTGTTAAACTATCTTCCAGAAAATCAAGTGTCCCTGCACCTTAAATTTTCTGTACAGTTCCATTTGTCAGTCTTTTGTGCAAGAGTTAGCAATTCATGGCACAAGGGTCACTTTTTGCTTTTCCTGCAGAATTGATGACGCTCATCAAACATCGTCCAAATTCCTCGAGTATCATCCGTTCTGCCGCTGCTTTTGATTTTCCCTTCTTGTCTGCCTGCTCAGCCTGGGCAAGAAGGCAATTACACGTGGCTTCAGCTACTTCCTTAGTTACAAAAGTAAATGGCAATCTGAAATGATTTTTGAGAGAAAAAGGGAAATGATGATGGTGTTGAATCACAATAACAGTGGATGACATTCTTTCATTTGGAAATATATTGACATTTTCATGATTCACCATCAGAGTGAACATTACAATTTGTGCAATGAGCAAAGCACATCCCAAAGAGCTTTAAAAAGTTAGACCTAGTTTTATTATTCAAAAATATTGTTCAGAAATACATATTTTTACATTATGTCTTATTACCTAAACAAGGTTATCTGGTTAATTAAAAGATGTAATTCTACATGTTAGATATTTCTACCACAGACATCCTCCCAATTCATGATTGTAAGCTCCAAGAATTCACAATTTTATTTATTGCTGCCTACAACAGAGCCTCACACAAGGACATACCAAGAATATTCACTAAATGAATGAAATGAGTAATGCTGGGAACTGAAAACACTATCTTCTTTCTACTAACACCAAAAATAAAGCACTTTCTCACAGTCCTATACATTGTAAAAATTTTGCACTGTTCCATTTCAAAAAATAAAAGAAAAACCAAATGTTGCTCTATACATGGAGTTTCATTCATAAAGACCTGAACTATTAAGTACTATATTAGAGCAACTTATCCTAAGGTTTGCTATACTGTAATCAAGATTTCCTTTCGGAGACAAAGCCAGGCAACTCAGTCACCTGTAAACTGTCATGATTAAATATAAGCTGAGAAACAAAACAATGAAGTCTGAAATTAAGGCCCATTATGACAAGAGAGGATAATTGAAGATGTAGGCTGCTATCCAGTAGTAAAGAAATCTTAAAATGTAAAAAAACAAATTTATATTGTAAGAATGTGACTATTACAATAATATTGTATGATTACTAGTACTGTATAATAGTAGTGCACATTATGTAATATTTGAAAACTACAGAAAAAAAATTTAGATTTTTGTCACTCAAAGACAAAAAGCTTGTTAACAATCAGGTATGACTTTTATTTACAGTTTTGATTATAACATATTATTTTTCTCTTATACTATATAGTATCATAAGCAGTTTACCAAAGTGAAAACATAACTGTAAATATTTTAGTGTAGCAATGTCTTTTATCTCCAGATAAAGATGAAATAATCTGAAAGATTATTGGGAGCAGATGACCAGAAACATTATAATCCCCATTAAGGTGACTGCCCATTCCACTTAATTTAGTCAACGTAGCAAACCATTTCCTAATTACATTCCAGTTGTAAGCTTCTTTTAAACTAAAACCTATACATTTTGTACAAAGGAAGTCTTACTTTTTAAAACACTGGATCTTATTTCAATTTAGGCATTTTAAATAACATATCATTTGCAATACAAGCCATTTAATAATCCCTCAAAGAAAACTGTAATGGACTCTACTACACATCCAAGACAGCAAATTATGCAAACTATGTTGTAATAGTCCCTGCCAAATACTGAGATAGAAATGCTGTACTCCTCTCAGCTCTGTGGCAAGGGTGACTTGAAGGATAAGAAAACAAAAGCTCAGAGAAATGACATGCTTGTCTAATTCTTAAAGTGCTACAAAGCACTGATAGTATTTAAACTTATGTCAGCCTGACACTATAAAGCTTTTAACTCCAAAACTCAGGAGACCAGTGAAATAAGGAGCTATAGTAAAATAGTTTGTGATAGGTATGGGAAAAGTATTACAAGGACATGAAAAAGGCAAGGGAAGGTGAGAAGATACAAAAAATATGAATGACATTAGTAGAAGGTGTAATAATTTTGATTTTCCTGGGGGTTTGTCAAATTACATAATTACTTCATCTTAATAGGGAGAAATCAAATTAAGCATAATGAACTAAGGTATCACTGTGCATTTTAGAACTGCTACAGTGGTTTTTCTATTAACTTTAAATTTCTTTATATACCACAAGTAACCAAAGACAGAAAGAAAATACAAAAACTGGTTTTATAATAACTAAAAGTCTGAACTAAATTTTGCCCCCAAAAGGAAGCTTTACTAAAAATGTATAGTGATGTAAAACTACAAAAAAAGGTTAAAATACTGACTTACTTTCCTCCTCCGCTACTCAAAGCTGGTGTTGGCCTAGTAAGCAAGTCCGAAATTTGAGACGATAACTTAGTCTTCGCTGCTGTTTGTTGCTGTACCCTCACTTCAGCAGCATCTGCCAAGTGCATCAATGTCTTTCTTTCTGGGCTTTCTTCAAAATTTTTACAGCCAATACATTTGCATATTGAGGAACACATTATTTTTGCCTAAAAGATTTACAAAAGAAAAGCTTCCACATCAAAAAACCAAAAAACATGACTGTAAGTAGACTCCATGGTAAAATCAACAAAGAAGAGAATTAACTAGTCAACTGACCGAAGATAAAATGAAAACCTCTCTTGCTGACAAATACTAAAGAGCTAAGTGAATATGAACAAGACTGAGAGAGGTTATACAATGTTTGTGCTTGAGTCCTTTTCATGTCAACCTTCTCCCCACTACAAGTTTTCCTTCTGACATGAATAACATGTTCTTTATAAAGAATATGAATGGAACACTAAAAACAAGTTTAAGGGTTATCCAGAATTCAGCCACCTTAATCAAGTCACCATTAACATGCTGGTGATCTCCCCTCCTCGCCCCCCACATACAATTTCACATTAGAGATATTTAATAGATGCTATTATTTAGTTCGAATTTATCTCTCACTTCTCACCAGATTCCCTATTTTAATAACCCACTGTGAACTTTCATGTAAAATATATGTATTTGAGCCTCCCTGGTGGCCTAGGTTTAAGTCTCAGTGCTATCACCAGCTAAGGCCTGAGTTCAATCCCGGGCCAGGGAGCTGACCCACATATGGCGCAGCAGACCTCTCCTGTCTCATCCACTGCTCCGCTTAGCAGTGAATTTCAGTCAATCTACCTGTTCTGCTCCCCACTCTGTCTCTGGAGAATCCTCCCAGCCCCCAAACTCTGGCCTACACCCCAGTTCTTCCATGCAAAAATAAATATTTAAAAAATATATATATGTATATGAAAAAAAAACTGTGCACATGTACATTTATCAACTTAAAAATACATACGTCAACTTTTTTCCAGATTTTACAAAATCATATACTCTTTTCTGCATCTCCCTTTTCTTGCTCTACCTCGTGGAATCCTTTCTTCCAAGTCACCCGGCATAGAATAAATTTGTTCTATTTGGTAGCTGGGTACTAATCGCTGTTATGGGCCACATTTCAGTTGGGCATTTGTTTCCCTACTGATTGATATTTATTTTATTTCCAGTTCTTGAATCCTACAAACAATGCATTAAATGATTTTTATGTTTATTAAACCTTTATTTCTATGAGCAAAACTTCTCAAATTGCAATCACTGGCACGTGTATTTGAATCTTAATAGACCTGGCCAGATTACTTTTTCAAAAAGTTACCATAGCACCTCACATCTCATCAGCACTGTATAATGGAAGCCTTTCCCAAATTCCCTCCAACAATGTATGTTACAACTCTTCTCAATATTTACTATCTGATTTGGGGAGTGAGGGGAACTGAGATCTCCTTGTTCTTTAGTGTATATTTCCCGTATTCTTAGTAAATAAATATGAGCTTCTTTTGTCAGCTGCATTTCCTTCATTAAACCTATGTCAGTTAGATAAATAAATACAACTACTCTCCTTTTCTATAGCATCTAACAACATAAATGGATCATATTATGAATCTCTGGCATGACGGGATTGCAGGACTTAAACATTTACTCTGTTCCTTTCTTTTAATACACTAATATTTTACCAAGAAGGAAAAAAATAGGTATACAGGTTGAGTTAGTTGGGTTACTGTGAGTCTGGGAATCTAACTAAAGCAACACTTGATAAGCGTCTAATGAAGATATAAAATCCCTGACATAGGAGGGAAAAAGATACCAATAATGTTAATTTGGATTAGTGTTTAGAACCATAACAAAGGTACTAATAATGTCTCAGAAGCTCAAGCACCCTTTTAGTTTTGCTATTCAACTTTCCCTGTGGTCAGAAAGAACAAAAAAAGGAAGGGAAGTTCATAAGAAAAGATATAACCACTTAAATAATGTGGACACTCCACACATTCAATGAACACACTGTGAAAGGCAGGTGAATGTGTTATAGAGAGGCAGATCAATAGGACCAAAAAAGTTGATTCAATTCAACTCAAACTGTGAGACAGCATCACAGCTGATGCATAGTGGGCCACTTAGCTACCACTAGTCACAATTTAGTGTATTCTAAGTTCTTTAATTTCTTAACCATTTGGAACAACAAATTAGTTATTAGACATTTTGTTATGTCCTGAATGTCAAAGATTCTCTCTTATAACATTTTCTTTTTCTTCTTTTTTAGATTTTATTTATTTTTGCATAGAAGAACTGGGGTGTAGGCTAGAGGTGTAGGGGTGAAAGGTTTCAACAGAGTCAGAGTGGGGAGCAGAACAAGCATATTCACTGAAATACAATGCTAAGGAGAGCAGCGGGCAAGACAGGAGAGGTCTGCTGTGCCATATGTGGGTTAGCTCCCTGGCCAGGAGATCAACTCAGGCCATCACTGGGGTGTAGGCTAGAGGTGTAGGGGTGAAAGATTTCACCAGAGACAGAGTTGGGAGCAGAACAGGCATATTCACTGAAATACACTGCTAAGGAGACCAGTGGGCAAGACAGTAGAGGTCTGCTGCGCCATATGTGGGTTAGCTCCGTGGCCAGATCAACTCAAGCCGTCACGGTGGGCCCTCTGGGCAGTACTGCTGAGATATAAGCCCTAGGCCACCAGGGAGGCCCCCTCTTATAACATTTTCCAGTCAGTCCACTGTCTTTTCTAATTCTATTAATTCACAGATTTGTTAACCAACTCAATGAAATGATTAGTCCATGTATATTCGAATTCTATATGCTATCAATTGCTCAGTGCCATATATGTGAAAGGGTTTCTTTGCCCTCTTTACCCAGCTTTACAACAATTTCCACCTCTTCTCTTTTCCAGACTTGGTTTGATAGTTTAATAAAAAAGATTGCCTGTTGTTAATTGCATATATGCATGACATGGTTTTTAGAAGCCACCTATTTTACCAGGTATTCAAACAAAAGAATCAATCTTTTCTGACAGTGGATAAAATTGACTGGATTTTGGACTTTGAAATATTACTTAAGAGACCTTTGAAAATAATCTTGGTCACAATCTTCGCTTGTACTGACTTAGGACTAACAAGATGTTATTTTTACTACATTTGAGTAACCATTGAAATATGTAAATTAGAATCCACTACTCAAGAGAATACAGTACACACATTTTGTATGTGAGAAGACACTACAAGTACATGTTCCTTTAGCAGAGCAAGCCTCAACAGGGGAGAGAGTATTCCTTGGTGGTGCTATTTTACCAAGTGTAGATGGGTAGGCCTTAGGCCAAAACTAAAAATAAGGTCTCCCCTGAATATGAAATCTGAAAGAATGAAAATATAATTATAAGAATAGCTAACTGCAGAAATGACTCAATTCAAAAGACTGTCAGCAAAGAGTTTCAAGTACATCAAGAAACCAATGACAGTAACCCAAGTTAATCGTGGGCATGACTAGATTGTTAATTTTATATAAAGCAGACCTTTCAAAGCACACTATCAACTACATTCTCTAGAAAAGATGCCTGAGCCATACATTTTAGAAGTCAGTTTAGTGGGATGGTGAAATTGGAAAAATGGGTGCAATCACCTCATAATGACCAATAACCTCATCTTGCAATAGTCCATATTCCTCTTTTCCTATATTTTTATGCTCACAATGCAAACTTCTTACTTCTTAAAAGAATTTAGTTTTCCACAAAACAGTGTTCTTCTCAGGGCATTACTGGCATTTTGGACAAAATAAATCTTTACTTTCAGGACAGCACCATGGGATGCAGGCTGTTTGTTTACACATATTTTTTCCCCCACTGGCATGGGGGAGCATGGGTAGCACTGCTCCTTAATTAAGGCACTGCTGTAGATTTTCTAATCCACTTTGGCATTATTTTTATTGAAAATTAGTAAACTGATCAATACACATTTTCAGGTGTGATGACTAACAAGTAGGAGCTGGTAAATCAGTTAATGAGACCTCCCAAGCTGTAAAGACAAAACCAAAGTATCCTTTCTCTGAAGTCCTGCTTGAGAGGAGGGAAGATATTCTTCAAGTTAAGGTCCTTGGGATGACAATACAGTCAAACTACAACATCAAAGTCTCCCAGTTTTGAAGTAAATTTTTATAGTATGCCCATCCTAAAGTTATTGGGTTATCGGAAAAGTCATATTTTTTGTTTTTCAAGCAAAAATGCATCATGACGTTTCTGCTAGCCCAATATTTTCAAAAGATGGCTAGATTATTTTCCCCAACCAGCACCTCACCTCATAACATTCACAGTAGTTTTTAAGACATCCTGATCGTTTGCAATTACATCCTTTGCTGTGACGGCGATCTGATTCTCCCTCTTTCCCTTTTCCTATTTTAGGCTTAAATGCTTCTGGATTTCTGTCAAGGCATGCCTACCAAAACAGAGCAAATATCAAATGAAGTAAATCACAGTACATTAAAATTAAAACATTGCAAAGGGAATTAATTTTGATTTCCTTAAAAACAAAAAACAGGCTCAATTGAAAAATTTTTGTCACTCAAATGAAATAAAAATCATCACCTTTATTGCTTTTTGCCTTTCATTTTCATGTTCCAAATTGTTATAACAATTAGTACAATTGCAGTTGTTGCAAAATTCACCATTTGCAAAGCAATCACAGTATCTGAAATACAAAAATTAGCATAAGTCATGTAAAAGTCATTGTTAAAACTAGAAATGATTTGATTCAACAGCATTATCTATGCATTGAAATATGTACTTGGAGACACCTAGTTTTAGAATAAACATCATGTATTGATTGCCAACCACTTATTGACAAAGATAAAAATTAAATTTCCTCAAATTTTGATTTAGAAACACAAAGAAATGTGACTTTTATGTGTTCCCAGAATAAATTATTTCAAAATCATGGAAAAGGAAATACACAGGCTATATTCTACTATGGAACCTGCCTACTTGAACTATAGTCATGTAGAGGATTCTAAATCCTCTATAAACCAATGCTGTTCATCTAACTGTTTCACGTCAAATCTTTTTTTTTTTTTTTAAGATTCATTTATTTACACAAGAACTGGGTGCAGGCCAGATGTGTTGGAGGGCAAGAGGATTCACCAGAGACAGAGTGGGGAACAGAACAGGCAGGCTGACTGAAACACCTGCTGAGGGGGGCAGCGGGTGAGACAGGAGAGGTCTGCCTCGCCATGTGGGTATCTCCAAGGCCAGCCGGGATCAAACCCGTGCTGCAGAGGCTGTGGACAGTTTGACAGTGCTGCGCTCAACTGCCTGCACCACCAGGGAGGCCCCGATATATTTTTTTTTAAAAAGATTTATTTATTTATACAAGCACTGGGTACAGTCAGAAGTGTGGGAGGGTGAGAATTCACCAGCGCCAGAGCGGGGAACAGAACAATCAGACTGACAAAATACACTGTGAGGGGAGCAGCAGGTGCGGCAGGAGGGGTCTGTGCACCATGTGGGACCCTCGCCGGCAGCTGGGGATAAAACGGGTGCTGCAGAGGCTGCGGGCAGCTTCGCAGCCCAGCGCTCAACCGCTGTGCCACCAGGGGAGGCCCTTCACATCAAATCTTTTAGCTCAGTATTGATAAGCAAATCATCTGACAATTTTTAAACTGCTCAGAGTATCATCTCATTTAAGAGAGGAAATAAAAAGGTTATAAATAAGACCAAATTTGTTATTTTTTAAAAAAAGATTAATTTATTTATGTATACAAGAACTGGGGTACAGGCCAGAGGTGTGGGGGTGAGAGGATTCACCAGAGACAAGGTGGGGAACAGAACAGGCAGACTGACCAAAATACACTGCTGAGGGGAGCGGCAGGTGAGTCAGGAAAGATCTGCTGTGTCTTGTGGGTAGCTCCCGGGCTAGGGATCTAACTTGGGCTGCAGTGGCTGCGGATAGCTTCATTAGTTATGCCTTAACTCGTTGTGCCACGAGGGAGGTCCCAAATTTGTTATTATTAAGGACAGACTATGTCTGTCTCAAGTTACTGTGTCCCTAACCCCTATGCCAATGCCTCATCTATGGTGATGACTAAAATGATCTCTTTTTGAATGAAGAGTATTTTTACACTGTCACATGTGCTTAGACATCTATATATTTAAATTACTAGGCTTATGAAATTTGTTATGGTGGTGAAATATGGGTGAGTTGGTAGTAGGTATACTATGGTGGTAATAGTTGTGATGGGGATACCCCAATATTACTTCAGTTAAAAGTAAATCAATTACATTTTTTAAAAAATAATTTTTAGTTAACTATTTTTAAAAGCATTTTTCAGTTGTACAGGAAAAAGACTTACAATTTGAGACACAGTGATTTTGTACAATTACAGGGCTTTCTGGGTCGACTGGCAGACTCTGATGGGATTATGCTATGAGACATAAACCAAAGAAAGGCATTTTAATCAATTACAGGTACCAATTTAAAGTTAAAGTCTTCAATCTAGGAATTCCTTCTAAAATAAAGCTTAAAAACAGTGTCTAACTTTAATAAGTTAGTCTGCTACATTAATAAAAGTAAGTCTGCTACATTTGTTCCATTTACATTATATTCAAAAGCATGTGGTAATAAGAAAAGATACAGCAGCAAGATAGAGATTTAAAAATAATATTTTACAGTTTTTGATAGTTTCTAAAGAAGAAACCACAAAAAGTCTTCCAACTGAATGGACTAAAGTTGAAATCTCCCCAAAACTTCTGGGATTCAATGACAATTGGTATTGAACGAAAAAGGACTGTGTGAAATTGAAATTTGGGAAGAGAGGGGTCAACTGGTTCCATGTAATTAAGCATTGCTTCTAAACCACTACTACAAAGGCACCAATTAACAGAATAAAAAACAAACAAAAGAAATAAGAACCTAACATAACAACTTAAAAACTACCTATGGTCACTTAAAAGACATAGTCAAGATGAGAGAGAGAAATAAAGCAAATAGGACAAAATTGGTGAATCCAAGTAAAAAATATTTGAGAGTTCTCTGATTATCCTTGTAACTTTTCTGTTTAAAGTATTTCAAACTAAAAGGTACTATAGAGATGCTCACACTGAGTTTGAGGGGGGATATAAATCAAATATATTTTGAAATAAATATACTTGATGCTGCATTTAAACCTGATCTAACAAGCTAACTAGCATATTTTCAAAATACTCACCCATTGAATGGAAGCCTTGCCTGGGTCTGGATACCAGGTGTTCCAGTAAAGGTAGAGTTGCTTGCTATAGACACATATGAAGACTGCTGTAGCTACACGTAAAGAGAGGTACAAATAAAATAAATATTTTCATGGGCAGATTTAAACAGACACTTATCCAAAGAAGACATACAGATAATCAATGGGTATATGAAAAAAAAAGTTCAACTTCACTTTTAGGGAAATGCAAATCAAAACCACAACGCTATAAACTCACACCTGTGAGAATGGCCTATATCAAAATTACTAGAAACAAGAGCTGGCAAGGCTGTGAAGAGAAAGGAATTTGAAAATGGAAATATCATATGATCTAGCAATACAAAGAAAAAATATTGAAACTGGCAAGGGGGAAGAAACAGATAACCTCTAAGGGAAAATCGTTCAGGATAACCTCAGACTGCTCCAAAGAAACACTGTGGGCAAGAAGAGAATGGAGTAACATATTCAACAAACCTCAAGACAGCAAATGCCAAGCAAGAATACTTTACCCTGCAAAAATGAGGCAAAAATGAGAGACTCCAGTAAAGCATGTAGGGTGTTTTCCTTTTAAGGACAGTATGATATAGTGTATTTGCTTTGGAGGCAAGTACAGTGAACTGAGAGTTTTTTTGTTTTTGTTTTTTTTTTTTAATTTAAGGTGTATATTTGAGTAGGTTCAGTATATATTAGAAAGAAACAAACCAAGAGTGGTAGATAGTAACTTGGAATGCAAGTTCTGGAAACAAACATTCATATTGTCACTTCTATGTATGTATGTTGTGTATTTTTCTGTTTTTAATTGTGGATTATTCCCTTTGTTCACTTTTCTATTAAATCATGGCACATAAATTTATAAAAAAAAAAAAAACAACTGGATGGTCTCTCTCACGTGTGGAATATAAATAGCCAAAGTTAATGAACTTTAGACAACAAAATGTACTTTAGACTGTGAAAAATAAGGTAGTTACCAGAGGGGAGAGGGAAAGGAAGTGGGAGGAAATGGTAGAAGGGCCAATTTGATCACGGAAATGGTTAAGAGAACCTTGGTGGTGGGTGAGGATTATACATATAAAATGGTGTGAAGTTGTACTCACCAAAATTATATAGTGTTGTAAATTTATAAAATTTCATTAAAAATAGAAATTTTTAAAAATTTAAAGAAATATTTAAAGGAGTGTGTATATCAGAATATCTAGATGAATGCCCTGAAAGTATTACAATAACTTCAATTCTTTAGAAAAATGGACTGTGTCTACTGCAAATAAAATAGTATTATATTGATCATCACAAGTTACAGGGAATGAAGTTACATGCACAATAATTAAGATTCTTTTTTATACTGATTTCTGAACATGAAATGCAAATGATAAAAATACTGAATACTAAGTTTTTTTATACTTAAAATTTTATTATATTTTGATAAAACTGACAGAAAAAACTACCCCAAAAGTTATTTATGAGAATTATCATTCTCAAGAGCAATTTTTAATGTGCCACATAATATACTATAAAGTTCACTTTACTGAATTACACAGATGTTTCTCTTTCTCTCTCATAACCTGAGTAGATCAAGTCAAAAGCTTAGAACCTGGTGTTAATTTGCTGATTCTTAGATGAACTTCCACCTGCTTCCTAAAAGCACTCCTAACCCAGGCCCGTCAACTAGACAATACATGGCTTTGACTCTATAGATGACCAGATGAGTGTCTGAACCGATCACTAAAGGAACAACACCTGGAAATATATCTCACAGTCTGTTTTCCAAGAACAAGCCAGTGGCTTCATATTCACAAGTGAGAGCAGCTTTATTATAGTCTTTTCCAAAGCCAATTGGATGCTGTTGACTTTAACTTCAACTTATTTTCTCCTATATCTACATGACCATGTCCTCTCCAAACTGTTCTCAGCTCCAAGTTACCTGACTTATATATTAACTCATGCTGTATATTTTTAAATGCTAGATATACATAAACTCAGAAGTTGTTAACATTTCAAGATTAAAAAAAATTTCAAGATTTTAGGAAATCATTTTAATACTGAATCAGGCGTTTTGAGTAGTTTCAGAATGGGATAGTGCTGAACATCTTAGAAACAATTATCTTTTTGAAATGGAATGACTACCTCTCCCGTTATACCTGAGTAACATACTGTGCCGGAAGCACTGCATAACCCACATTCCCTGTTCCTGGAGCGGGTGCCAGCACAGTGCCTGGTGGCAGGTTGGTGAGGTTTGGCTGGATCTGTGGCAGTGGAGTGGCAGGCATGATGAGCCGCTGCTGTGGTTGGCTGGTAGTAACTATTTGTGAAGTCGGATTGATTGGTTTTGGAACAACCTACAAAGAAAGGAAGTATATCCACAATGACAAAAATAAATTTTACAGCTTCCTAACTCAATATATATATCTTGTACATTAATCTTAGCTTTCAATTTTAAAAGTAAACTGACAGTTTGAAAAAGACTAAGAAAAGGATTTATGTGACACTCACTTGCTTGACAGTCTGTGCTGAGACAATTGGAACTGACATCCGCACTGGAGTGGTATTAACCACCACTGGCTTTGCTTTTTTAAAAAAGGGAAGAAAAAGGAAAAATTACTTATAGAAAATAGTATTTAAAACACTTGTAACACTTAGTTCATGCAAGATATCCTCATCAAAGAGTTTATTTTTTATTTATTTATTTATTTATACAAGATTGATTGATTGATACAAGCACTGGGTACAGTCAGAAGCGCGGGAGGGTGAGAAAATTCACCAGAGCCAGAGCAGGGAGCAGAGCAGGCAGAAGGACCGAAGTACACTGCTGAGGGGAGCAGCGGGCGGCAGGAGAGGTCTGCGGGCCATGCGGGACCCTCCACCGGTGGCCGGGGAGCAGCCGGGGATTGAAACGGCGCTGCAGAGGCTGCGAGCAGCTTCGCAACCCAGCGCTCAACCGCTGCGCCACCGGGGAGGCCCCTCATCAAAGAGTTTAAAGAATTCCATTTGTTTGATATTTGGAGCAATCTTTACTTATAAAGGACAATCTTTCAAATGTCTGTAACTCACCCACTACTTAAATTCTTTTTGTCTATATTCTTATTTACAATCTGGGAATAGAATCTCTCCTATAGGGTATAAGGATTAACCAGGCAAACTCATGAAAAGTTATTAGAATTGCCTAACAAGGGCCTCCCTGGTGGTGCAGGGGTTAAGCACGCACTATGAAGCTATCCGCAGCCTCTGCAGCATAAGTTTGATCCCTGGGGAAGCCAGGGAACAATCCACATGGCACAACAGACCTCTCCTGACTCACCCGCTGCTCCCCTCAGCAGTGTATTCCAATCAATCTGCCTGTTCTGCTCCCCACTCTCTTTCTGGTAAATCCTCTCACCCCCACACCTCTGGCCTGTAACCCAGTTCTTGTATGCATAAATAAACTTTTAAAAAAAGAATTGCCTAACAAATAGTTGGTTTTGAATGTTAGTTACCATTATTAGTTACCATTATTGTTACCATTATTGTTACTGTTATTAATGCAACTTACTACTAAATTAATGGCATTGTCAATGGAGTTTCAGGGAAACTAAAGTACAAGACATCAGCTCAGAGATTACATTGATGAAGAGCAGATTAGACCCAAATAATATAAATACTGAAGGGAAAGTGCTGTGAGATCCAAAGAAGAGAGAACACACATGTGACTGGCAGAGGATGGGAATAAAAATGAATGTATAGAGAACACAGTTTCCTAAGTGGGTTGTAGAGAGGACAGAATGGAGGAAGATATTTGATGCAGAGGCAGATGCACAAGTGGAGGCTTGATCCTAGGAAACAGCAAAGCTTATTCACAAAATGTTGATGAACAGACAAATTTGACTGGAACCCATGGTTAAAGTGGGCAAGCACAGGCAAAAAGCAAATTGTGGTCATTTTCCTGAAGACCTTAAACACTAGGGTAGAAATTTGCATTTATATTTTTAAATTCAGCAGGCAGTGAGAAATGTCTGAGAATTTTGAGGTGCAGAAATATTATTGGACTATTAGAAAAAAGAAAATATTTGGTAGCAGTATGTAAAGACATAATGGAGCTGTAAGAAACAAGAAAAGTTAGAAGAGTACAAAAGATCAGGGTCTAATCTGTGGTGACAGTACTTGGAGTGAAGAGAGCAGGTGCAAGAGACATGTGGAGGTGAAAGCAGCATGAATTATCACCCAGCTGGAAGGCAGGAAGAATATGTATAAGGGAAGGAAAAATCACTGAAAAGCATTTAAATGGCCGGGAAAAGATAGCCATTTTAACAGAAAATTCAAGGATGAGGTGATTTGAAGAGATGAAACCTGATCTGGAGAAATGTTATGATGAAATTCAGGAGAAGGGTTGGAACTTGCGCTGTATGTTTGAACCAAAAGAAGGACAATTTTTAATACTGTTTATTGACCATTTCCATATGTAAGGAAGGGATTTAAGAAGATAGAAAGGATATCTCTGTGGGTTTTATTTATGCAAAAGGCCTAAAGCCTGGTCTGAGAGACTGAGAATGGGGTCTAAACTGTACTAAACAAGAACAAAAAAAAAAAAAAGATTTTCTTGGAAAGAAAGGCTGTTAACAATACTAGCAGGATTTATTTCTTTTGGTGAGGATGGGAAGGATGATGGCTAAAGAGAAGTTAAGAGTCCTGGAAGAACGTCAGTGAGTACTCTGATTTGACAGGGTGCAGAGCTTGTAAGGCGACCAACTAGGGTGAGGAGGCAGATGAGACCTCTAGAAAGAGTGGATGCTTAATGGCAATGATTGTGTTATCTCTAAATAGACTAAAACCCACTAAATTATATGTTCAAAAAGGGTGCATTTTATGGTAGATATGAATTATATCTCAATAAAAGTTGTTATACAAAAATAGTATATAATTGTGAACCATGCATAGGAGCAGTGAGATCTGGACACTGGATTTGCAATTGTTCTCTGTTCTGTTTCAATGCTCCTCAATTATTTTAATTTTAGTGACATAATGACCACTGTAGATTGGTCTTAGTAATACTAAAAGTAATCAAAAGAAATAAAAAGCCTGAATTTGTGCTCGGGACACAAAAGCCTGAACTCCCCACACCACTTGTTCCTTGGAGGGGAGATGCTGGTCATTGTTCTGTGAGTACACAAAGCAGAGATTCTGAAAGAATACAGCAGTCAGAGGAATGTCAAGAACTTCCTGGTGGTCTGTGAAATAATGGGGGAGAAGTGTATGCTGCATCTATAACATCAAGTGGAGACTTTGATGATTCTCAGCTAAATGACAAGGAGAGTACAGCTATCCCCAGGCATGCAAAACACACACACACACATACACACACACACACACACACACACACACACAAACCTAGATAAGTTTACATTAGCTTGGCATCTGCATGCTGTGTTTTAACTGAAACCTGGCATTCCAGAATTGGAAGTGATCAGAAAATAGACCTTTTTTTTTTTTTAATTTTATAGAGGCATGTTTTATTTTATTTATTTATTTGTTTGTTTTTGCTTTGTTTATACAAGCACTGGGTACAGTCAGAAGCGCGGGAGGGTGAGAGAATTCACCAGAGCCAGAGCGGGGAGCAGAGCAGGCAGAAGGACCTAAGTACACTGCTGAGGGGAGCAGCGGGCGGCAGGTGAGGTCTGTGCGCCATGTGGGACCCTCCACCGGTGGCCGGGGAGCAGCAGGGGATTGAACCGGCGCTGCAGAGGCCACGGGCAGCTTCGCAACCCAGCGCTCAACCGCTGCGCCACCAGGGGAGGCCCCAGAAAATAGACCTTTTATAATATATCTAGGGAAAGGTGCAAGATTGTTTGTATAACTAAGTCAAAGTCTGGATTTCTTCTCCTAACTTTCAAGTACAATCCCACATTACTACTAGTGTATTTTTCATAGATAGTGGCACGTTTTTATTTTTTTTGGTCTTTAGCAGGAATTCTGAATAATAATTTTAGGGCCTCCCTGTTTGTACAGGGATTAAAGACACAGTGTTACCAAGCTATCGCCAGCCACTGCAGCATAGGTTGGATCCCGGGCAGGCCAGGGAGCAACCCACATGGCGCAGCAGACCTTCCCTGCCTTACCCGCTGATCCCATCAGCAGTGTATTTCAGTAGATCTGCCTGTTTTGCTCCCCTCTCTGTCTCTGGTGAGTCCTCTCACCCCCATACCTCTGGTCTATACCCTATTCTTGTATGCATAAATAAGTAAATCTTAAAATAATAATAATAATAATAATAATAATATTTTTAGAATACCCTCCTTCCAAATTTCAGAACCCATACCTACAAATGTTTTAGGCTTCTTAATTTCTTAAGTTTATTTCCTCCCTCACCAAAATATTAAGAGATTACCCTGTGAAGAGGTTAACTAATTATTCTTCTGGGTTCTTTTACTGTACTACCTTCCATGCAATCAGCAATTAACAAGGTGGAGCCTTTCACACTGACTTAAGTCTTTGGTGAGAAAATGTACAAGATAAACCCAACTCCCTCTGGCAGTTAAGTAAATCCTTATAAGGAGTTAAGCCTTTAGAAAGACATATTAATACATTTCATGAACTATTGTAACTACTAATATATCTCTAATTGTAAATATAAGTCATTATTCCTCAAAATCATGTATTATTTATGTTCAGATCTTTAATGGGATAGGAGAGAAAGACAAAAGTAAAAATGAGAGTGGATATAAGGGAAATTGCAAGGTTGTTATAGCTATGAAAGTTGGTGAGAAGAGGGTGTATAAGATAGACTTGACGGAGCAAGACAGAGAGGGAGAACAGAAAGAACACACAGAAAAAAGGGAAGATGTAGGGAAGCAGAAAGCAGTAGGGTAGGCCTGAGGGGAGGCATAGCCAGGAGGCAAAAAGAGTAGAGAAAAAGAAAGGCAGAAAGACAGACATAAAATAGGAAAAAAAAGAACTGGTTAAAAAAAAAAAAAAAACAGAATTATGAAATGTCCAACCCATTCCTCCAAAATATAAGTTGCATTTTTCCCTCTCATTAAGAACACTATAAAAAAGTTCCTTCCAAAATCAATTTAAAGAATTAGAAAATACCATTTACAGCAACATGGATGGAGCTGGAAGGGATTATACTAAGCGAAATAAACCAGAAGGAGAAAGACAAATACCGATGGTGTCACTTGTATGTGAAATATACATAAATCAAACAAAGGGTGAAAGAAAAACTTTAAACTCTTGAAAGTGGACCATAGAACTGAGGCATCCAGACGAGGGGAGGGGTGGGAAGAGAGTGGGGTGAGAAAAAAATAGACTTTGGTGGGAAACTGAGGGTTCTTTGGTGATAGATGCACTAAGATGACTACACCTAAAGGGGGAAACTGTACACTTAAAAACACTAACAAGGATGTAAATCAATGGTACCTCAATAAAGGAAAAAAAATTAGAAAATGTAATTACTTGGTATGTCCAATTTTAATAGACCACACACTAAAATACTGTTTCCCTCATGCATCCTGTGTTTTCTGCCATTAGCAATTTAAAACACAAATAGGGGGCCTCCTCTGGTGGCACAGGCAGTTGAGCACCGCACTGTGAAGCTGTCCACAGCCTCTGCAGCGCTGGTTCGATCCCAGCCGGCCAGCAAGGGTCCCACATGGCTCAGCAGACCTCTCCTGTCTCGCCCGCTGCTCCCCTCAGCAGTGTATTTCGTCAGTCTGCCTGTTCTGTTCCCCGCTCTGTCTCTGGTGAATCCTCTCACCCTCCCGCGCATCTGGCCTGTACCCCGGATCTTGTGTAAATGAATAAATAAATCTTTAAAAAAAGAATTAAAAAAAAAATAGGATTTTTCTGTCAGTTCCCTTAGGTAAGCTAGCTATGGGCAATGGAAAGCTCCAACTTTTGATCCCTTAATAAAAAAGAAAGAGTAAACAAGTGGTCATTCATTCTTCTGTTTACAATCAGTAAACAACAAATCATTCACTTGCCATCAACTGCTTTTTGGCATAGGTAGAATATGCAGCAATCTTCCAAAAAAGAAAATTAGGTCCTAAACTACAATCTGTCCTGATCCTGATGCACCACTCAATTTTCTAACAAGTAGATAAATACAGGGAAAGGTTATGTATGTGAGTCTATGGTACTAAGGGTTAAACACAGACAGAAAATGGAAGGACCACAGAAATGTCCTCTAGGAAAAGTACAACTAAGCAAGGTAACAGATCATTTTCCTCACTTTTTATTAACAACTATAGATTCAAATAAGTATAGGACATAAAATGCTTTTCATCTACACCTTGGGTAACTCAGATCCTATTAAGTGACTTCACAGTTTAGAAAATAACATAGGGCCTCCCCGGTGGCGCAGCGGTTGAGCGCTGGGTTGCGAAGCTGCCCACAGCCTCTGCAGCACCAGTTCAATCCCCGGCCGCTGGGCAAGGGTGGCGCACAGACCTCTCCTGCCGCCTGCTGCTCCCCTCAGTAGTGTGCTTTGTCAGTCTGCCTTTTCTGCTCTCTGCTCTGGCTCTGGTGAATTCTCTCACCCTCCCACGCTTCTGACTATACCCAGCGCTTGTATAAATAAATAAATAAACTTAAAAAGAAAAGAAAAGAAAATAACATAAATAGGGCCTCCCTGGTGGTACAAGGAGTTAAGTCTCAGCACTACGAAACTATCAGCAGGGAGCTAACCCACATGGCACGGCAGACCTCTCCTGTCTCGCCCACTGCTCCCCACAGCAGTGTATTTCAGTAGATCTGCCTGTTCTGCTCCTCACTCTGTCTCGGGTGAATCCCCTCACTCCCGACACCTCTGGCCTGTACCCTAGTTGTTGTATGCATAAATAAATAAATCTTTCAAAAAAAGGAAGAAAATAAGATAAATAATTTGGTCCATGTAAATCTATCCCACTGGCAAAAAAAGGTAGGTCTTTAAAGCAGTAATAAAATGGCTACTCGCAAACTAAAGATAATGCCTAGCAGAATGAAATATTCTAGTTTATCCAACTATGATTCCATTTCACTAGCCTCTGCACTAGCTGTTGATTCAAACTTAATACTTAAGCAGGACTTAAGCAAAAAAGGTCTAACGTTCTTTATCAAATGTTCAAAACTTCAATTACTGTTTTTAAGAAATGGCTACTAACCTTGCTGAAGAGGCTGAGTGTTTGTACTGGGATTCTGACTGACTGGTTGTGTTGAGCTGCTGGCTGTTGTGGCAGTAACAAGTCGGACATAATGAAACTTGCTTCCAGGCACTTGAATCTGCTGAACATTGGGAGCAGTTGCCAGAGGAATAATTGTCTTAAATTGTGATGTGTTCACACCTCCAACAGTGATGGTTTGCACAGCTGATTTCACTGCCTATTAAATAATACAACATGGTTATCATTAATCTGGGATTTAACTTTCCAACTTTTAATTTATGAAAATCGCTCAAGTAAAAAAGTACATTCCAGTATTTCATCAAAGCTGCTGAAGGAACACCTTGTTCAAGGAGAAATGAGAATAGTAATGAATACAAGAATGAAACCAAAATAGATGAGTCAAGTCTTCCATCTCTCGTAAATTCCTTGATAGTCCAGGTCAGATGACTTGCTATAAAGAAATCATTATTTAAATTACAAGAACTTACAATTTTGTTAATATCAAGCAAACGATTATTTTTAAATGGCTAGAATTAAGCCTCATCATCAACATCAAAACAAGATACAGATATTTGGCTCTACTGCTAACCACCAAATTAATTATGACAAATTTCATTTTCACATGTTCTAAAGAAGAAAAAAAACCCCAACTTATACTCTCATTAAGCCAATTCTAAAAGACTTACAAAACTCCATAGATACAAATGTGCCAGCTAACATATGGGTAAAGAGTACAAATTCAGTCCCAATTTTGGTTGTTTAGGGAAACTAGCTTTAGGTGATTCAGATCTGAGTCAATCATAAATCACTTAAATGATTTTCAGTCCTTTCCTTCAGTCTGACAAAAAGCATTATTACTTCCCAACAAGCTAAATGAAACATCAGAGGCAAAGCAGAACAAGTCTTTTAAAATGTCTCCCAAAGGATGTTTACCTAACATATAACAAAGTCATAGAATGCAAAGGTCCAGACATAATTGTTCTCTAGTTCTATAGCTTTATTTTATAAAGAATTATATCCCACCTATTCTTCTAAATGTCCTCATGCTAAAGTACAATTGACATGATAGAAGAAATCTATATACATTATGGAGATAATTTACAAAATAATAATTCCAAAGAACTTGAACACTTTCACAAAAACTCAGGAAAAAAAAAGAGCGACAGATCACTTAGTTACAAAATTCTACAGGTAATAAAGGATATTACTTCAGCATAAAATAGGACACATATTATCATTCAACAGAGGCACCACAAAGCAGATTTAAAATAAAGAGATAACAACCTAAGTTGTGAGTTACATGAAAACAGTGAAGCTTAAGAAAAAGGATAAAATGTCTGCAGATGGAAGTTACTGAAAAATCAAGCAACCTATGAAGGCAAATAATGTACAATTGTGTAAGAGTCATCATCCTCGTTATATCAGCTCAAAATGGAAAAAAACAGTATCTCAGGAAACAAGGTGCCTCAAAACAAAATAGTTAAATTTACCAGATACTTAATATGCATAGAGGACAGTGCTTTTAAAAACTCTTAGGTAAGATTATTTGATTTAAATCTAGCAATTGTATTAAGAGTGAGGTACAGCATGATCCAAGAGGAGAGGTTTATTACCTAAGTATGAACTGTATACCTTTCCCATCTTTTTTTTTTTTTTAAAGATTCATTTTATTTTTATGCATACAAGAGCTGGGGTACAGGCCAGAGGTGCGGGGGCCGGGTGGGGGGGTGAGAGGATTAATCAGAGACAGCGGGGAACAGAACAGGAAGATGAACTGAAATACACTGCTGAGGGGAACAGCGGGCGAGTCAGGAGAGGTCTGCTGCACCACATGGGTTGCTCCCAGGCCAGGGATTGAACTCGTGCTACAGCGCCTGAGGTTAGCTTCATAGGTCGCGTCTTAACCCCTTGCGCCACCAGGGAGGCCCCTTTTCCGTCTTTTTTACGTTCAATATTTCTGTATCCTAAACTTCAAGCTACAAGTTATAAAACCTGCAAATAACTGAATCCTTTAAAAAAAATCAGATATGGGGATCTCCCTGGTGGTGCAGGGGTTAAAAACAGAGCTATCAAGCTTTCCGCAGCCACTGAAGCACAAGTTCAATCCCCGACCAGCCAGGGAGCTACCCACATGACACAGCACACCTCTCCTGCCTCGCCGACTGCTCCCCTCAGCAGTGTATTTCAGTAGATCTGCTTAGTCTGCTCCCCACTCTCTCTGGTGAATCCTCTCACCCCCTGCCCCCACACCTCTGGCCTGTACCCCAGTTCTTGTATGCATAAATAAATAAATCTTTAGAAAAAATCAGATATGACTTTATTTTTAACCACTGTATGTCTGATCACCCCTAACATACTTAAATATCTAGATTTAAATCTGTCATTACACTGCTTTATATTTAATTCATCCATCCTCTTCTTGTTTTTTCCCCTCCTTTCAGGCTAAATATTTATTATTTCATCCCCTGGCCCTGTATTAGCTTATTATTTATATACTTCGCTACTACTACTTCATGGGTCACCTTAGATATTACAGTGTACCGATTCAACAAAAACAAAGGAAACACTCTAGTCAAGAAATGGGCAGAACTTAAAAGACATTTCTCCAAAGAGGAAATGTAAATGGCCAACAGGCATATAAAAAAATGTTCAACATCCCTTATTATCAGGGAAATGCAAATCGAAACCACACTGAGATACCACCTTACACCAGCAAGAATGGCACTATCAAAAAACTATCAATAACGAATGTTGGCAAGGGCCTCCCTGGTGGCGGAAGGGGTTAAGCACCGCACTATGAAGCAATCCGCAGCCTCTGCAACAGGAGTTGGATCCCGGGCTGGCTAGGGAATAACCCATATGGTGAAGCAGACCTCTCCCGTCTCGCTCGCTGTTCCCCTTGGCAGTGTATTTCAGTCTGTCTGCCTGTTCTATTCCCCACTCTGTCTCTGGTGAATCCTCTCACTGCCCACCCCCCATTTCTGGCCTATACCCCAGTTCTTGTATGCATAAATAAACCTTAAAACAACAACAACAACAGGGCCTCCCCAGTGGCACAGCGGTTGAGCTCTGGGTTGCGAAGCTGCCCTCAGCCTCTGCAGGGCTGGTTCGATCCCAGCCACGGGATGAGGGTCCCACATGTTGCGCAGACCTCTCTCAAGCGGGTGCACAGACCACCCGCTGCTCCCCTCAGCAGTGTACTTGTCAGTCTGCCTGCTCTGCTCTCCGCTCTGACTCTGGTGAACTCCCTCACCCTCCCACGCTTCTGACTGTACCCAGTGCTTGTATAAATAAATAAATCTTTAAAAAAAAAAAAAAAAACACAAATGTTGGCGAGGATGTGGTGAAAAAGGAACTCTCCTACATTGCTGGTGGGAGTGCAAAATGGTCCAACCACTATGGAAAGCTGTCTGGAAGTTCCTTGGTCTACTAAAAATGGAGCTACCATAGGACCCAGCAATTTCACTCTTAGGAATCTACCCAAAGGATACAAAAACATTGATTCAACAGAACACCTGTACCCCTTGCACCCCTATGTTTATTGCAGCACTATTTACAATAGGTAAAATCTGGAAACAACCCTAATGCCCAAAAATAGATGACTGTATCAAGATGTGGTATATATACACAATTATTCAGCAATCAAAAAAAGATAAACTCATGCCAGTCACAGCAACGTGGATGGAGCTAGAAGGAATTATGCTCAGTGAAATAAGCCAGAAGGAAAAAGAAAAATATCGCATGGTTTCACTTATAGCGGGAATATAGGGGAACCAAATAAGACATCAGTGTAAAAAAATAATAACAGTACAAAACACAACAAAGCAAAAACAGACAATTATGAATCAGAGACATACTGCAGGGGAGGAGGAGGGTGGGAGGAGCACAGGGGACTGAGGTGAGGGTGCTCGGGTGCACTGGTGAAGGAAACTCTATGGGGACTACACCTGAGGGGGTGGGGGGAAGCAAATATTGTTTAAAAATGAATAATGCAAAAAAATTTTAAAAATAAATAAAAAGTGAAAAAAACAAGAAATTACAGTGTACAAGGTAGGAATTAAATCAGTATTTTATATACCACCCAATGAAAGAACCACAGATCACTAGCACCATTTACTCCTGCCCCACCCTTGTGTACTGTACATGAGATTCACTTCTCTAGGTTCCCCTCAGCTTGGATGGTGGTCTCTGAGGTCCTAGCTACCGTGGCAAGTCTTTAATGTCTTCCAACAACTTATTAAAATATGTTTTACTCTGCTTTTTAGTTGTACTTGGTGTGACGGGTGGTCTGCAACCAGCCAGTTCTGTATATCTAAACAGAATCCAGGCTGCCTCGCTTTTAGCCTGGACTCCAACAACTCCTAGTTGCATGACTGTTTAAGTAACTAAAACTCCCTGTGCGGAAGCTTCCTCATCTAAAGATGTGAAGTTTGTTGTAAGGATTAAATAAGTTAAATTATATAAAGTGCAAATAATAATTCATCACATATTACAACGCTCAGTGTTAGTTATATCATCACTCATTCATGATGAGCAAACTAAGGCTCAGAGAGATGAAGTAACTTCCCTAAAATCACACAGCTAAAAAACAATAAAGCCAAGATTTGAACCAGATCCAACTCCAAAGCCTATTCTCTTTACTAAGATATTGTAATACTCCTACTGTTATATCAGCTTAAATAATGTTATTAAATAACTAAATAAAAGTAAATAGCACTGAGTCCTCAAGAACTATAAAGAACTAAAGTTTCATATCTGCCTCTAAGAAACATGAAAAGTAATTTTTTAATCAGTACACTTAAGTATAAAGCAGTACTTTAAAAACTTTTTACTTTAGGGCCTCCCTGGTGGCGCAGGTGGTTGAGCCCCACACTGTGAAACTGTCCGCAGCCTCTGCAGTGCAGGTTCGATCCTGGCCAGGAGGCAAGGGTCCCACATGGCACGGCAGACCTCTCCTGTCTCACCTGCTGCTTCCCTCAGCAATGTATTTCTTCAGTCTGCCTGTTCTGTTCCCCGCTCTGTCTCTGGTGAATCCTCTCTGCCTCCCGTGCATCTGGCCTGTACCCAGGTTCTTGTATAAATAAATAAATCTTTAAAAAAATACTTTTTACTTTAAAATAATTTTAGACTCACAAGAAATTACAAAAGTGAGTTCCTGTGTTTCCTTTCCCCAGCTTCTCCTAACAGAATAACATCTCACATAACCATAGAACATTACCAACATCAGAAAACTGCCATCTGGTACAATACTATTAACTATAGAAAAGACCTTATTCAGATTTCACCATTTTTATGTATGCCTTTTATTCTTTTTTTTATTATTTTTTAAAGATTTATTTTTATACAAGAGCTGGGGTATAGGCCAGAGGCGCTGGAGGGTGAGAAGACTCACCAGAGACAGAGCAGGGAACAGAACAGGCAGACTGACTGAAATACACTGCTGAGAGGAGCAGCAGGCGAAACAGGAGAAGTCTGCTGTGCCATGTGGGTATCTCCTTGGCCAGCTGGGAATCAAAGCGGCGCTGCAGAGGCTGCAGACAGCTTCACAGCACTGTGCTCAACCCACTGCGCCACCAGGCCCCACCTTTTTTATATGTATACTGAATTGCACAGACTCATATAACCAACATAACACCATCAAGATGCAAAACTGTTTCATCATCACAAAGACACTCTATTCTCATATTCCTCTCTATCCTAACTCTTGGCAACAAGTGATTAAACTGCATTTTTTTAAATACTTAAAACACCAAATAGTATATAAAAGTTGCACAAAGGAAAGCATTTTAATATACTGTGGCTTTGAGAATTCACCAGGTGGTCCCTTCCTTTAAGTAGTAAAGTGGCCTGAGAAACTCCATGTGAATGTCAGTCTAAATATATGCTATTATATAGACAAGCATTCAATAAACATCATAAGTTATAGTTACTTCTTGGTCAACAACCTTAACAGCTGGGTTAAAAAGCAACTATCTTAAATTCGAAATCCTCGGCTGCTAGAGGAGGGTCCCACATGGCGTGCAGACAGCAGTGTACTTCGGTCCTTCTGCCTGCTCTGCTCCCGGCTCTGGCTCTGGTGAATTCTCTGCGCTTCTGACTGTACCCAGTGCATGTATAAACAAAACAAACAAACAAACCAGCAAACAAATAAATAAAGCATGCCTCTATTAAAAAAAAAAAAAAAAAAAAAAAAAAAGCAACTATCTTAAATTCAAAATTGCAACATTAACACTTATTAGTGGCTGCTCTCAAAATAATGGACTTGAAAAGATTCTTTTTATTTGTACTATTTCCTCCTAAGTAATTTCTATTTACAGATTAGTATAATAATCTTATACTTCAGATAAATTTCCTTGACTATTATTATCCAATTAGCAGATGCTAAAAGCCCTTGCTTAAATGAAGATTTACCAAAAAAAAAAAAAAAAGACTACTCTTTTCAGTCTGCAAATGAGAATTCTTTTTTATTTGGTGAAGCTGGAGATGTTATATAAACATAAATATGCTTCAACTAATATGCAAAAATGTTGAATTGTAGGCTCCATATTAATTGCCCTTTTAAAAATAATTTGCATTTGGTTTTGTATGTAAATGTGGCTGAGAAACCTTTGCACATGTCTGATTCACTCTTGTATATGTTCTGCTAAACAACACAATGCTTCTTTATACCTGTTTCTCTATTTGTATAAAACATTATCACTAAATGAAACATGTATAGTGCTTGGGACACATGCACAAATTGTGCTGTTTCAAACAGACACTAAGAAGGTATTTATATACTGCAAAATCAGAATTATACTTTTCTTAATGTTGGTTATATGTTTACTAAATTGCATTTGTTTCACTAAACACTGCTCTTCAGGATTTGATGTTACATGACATGTCTTAGTTTTGTCAAATAAATTTTTGAAACCCTATGGTAACCAAAGTTAAGCATTGTCTTTGCTATGGGACTTCTCAGAGCCTTTAATATACTAACAAGTATTATGCTCTTCTAGAATATGGGTATATGGTGTTTCCCAAACTTACTTAACAAGTAACATTATTTCCTTGGCAGGGAAACTTTTCTATTCTTTCAAAAATGTGTGAATACTGAATTGGTGCCAAAGGAAGGGCAGAGAGTGTCATGTCAACACATATAGGAAACAGTTTTTCACAGAATTTGTTATAAAGAATAGTGAAAGTATGTGGTAGAACAAACATAATGAATCCCAAGCAACCTGCACAATTAAAGTCCTAGTTGTGGTATGTCTTAAATTAGCAATTTGTAAGTATTTCTACATAGGATATAACTTAGATTTGAATCTAGATAACTAGGAGCTAATTTTGGCATAATTTTATAGAAATAACTTGTCTTTTTTTAAAAAATTGAGATTCAACTGACATATAAAACATTGTATTGATTTTAGTTATATAATGATTTGATATACATATATATTATGAAATGGTCACAATATATAGGTTAGCTGAAATCCATCACCAGTTACATTTTTTCTCTTGTGATGAGTACTTTTAGGATCTACTGTCTTAAGAGCTTTCAAATACACAATATTAACTACATCATTATGCAGTGATTATACACAATATGCTCCCATGATATATTTATCCTATAACTGATAGTTTGTACCTTTTGACTACCTTCACACATTTCACACACACCCCACTCCACACCTCTGGCAACCTCCATTCTATTCTCTGTATCTGAATTTGGAAAGGTTGGTTTGGAATGGTTTGCTTTATTTTTTTTTAAAGATTTATTTATTTATACATACAAGAGCTGGAGTACAGGCCAGAGGTGTGGGGGTTGAGAGGATTCACCAGAAATAGAGTGGGGAACAGAACAGGCAGACTGACTGAAGTACACTGCTGAGGGGAGCAGCAGGCAAGTCAGGAGAGGTCTGTTGCGCCATGTGGATTGCTCCCTGGCTGGCCGGGGGATCAACTCATGCTTCAGAGGCTGCAGACAGCTTCATCGGTTGCATCATAACCCCTTGTGCCACCAGGGAGGCCCTGAAAGGTTTGCTTTTTAGATTCCACATATAAGATATTTTTGCCTGGGAGTGTTCACATGCGCCCTCAACATTTCGCTGACTGGAGCCAGTGTCATGGTGAGCAGTCCCCTGTGGTTCTTGTGATTGCAAGATGTACTTCAGCAACAAATATCTCAAAACTCTGAAAGAAACGGTTTATTACTCAAAGGTCCTGGAGAGTACACCCAAGGAAAGGGAGTGGGGTGGGAGAAGTAAAGCCTATAGTGAGGTGACCAGAGAGCTTATGTGTGGACCTGAGGATCTGCTTTCATTGGGGTTGCCGTTAGGGTTTTTTGGGTTCACACTACTGGTGAATTTAAAACATAATAGTGGAGATTAAAGTGCAAGAATGGCAAAGCAAGTCAGAGCTTTTTATAAGAAGGCAGGGGGGAGAGGAACTTCATGGGAAGGATGATCTAGCTCTTTTTCTAGCTGTGTAGCTGATTATACATTTATCCTAGATGGATGCCTTAGTAATCAAAAGCTTACTGTCAGGCTTTTGGATTATAAGTTAATTGTCATAAAAGTTAACTGTCAGGTGCTTATACAATATATCAAATAGTATTTGTGTTTCTGAGTTATTTCTCTTAGTCTAATGCCCTCAAATTCTATCCATGTTGTCATTCAAAGTCTATTCATGTTGTTGTAAATCAAAGTTTCCTTTTTTTTATAACTGATAATATTACATTGTATATGTGTATACCACATCTTTATCCAGTCAGCAATGTACACTTTGGTAGTCTCCATGCTTTGCCTGTTGTTAATAATGCTGCAGACTTGGGGGTGAAGAATGAGATAGCAATTTCATTTTTTGCAGATAAATACCCTAAGGTGGAAATGCTAAATTATATGGCAGTTTTATTTATTTATTTATTTTTTTGAGGAGCCTCCATACTACAATCCATAGTCACTGTACCAATTTACATTCTCCCCAATAATAAACAAAGGCTCCCTTTATTTCACATCCTTGCCAATAATTGTTATTTCTTGTCTTTTTTTTTTTGATTGATTGATTTATTTATACAAGCACTGGGTACAGTCAGAAGCGCAGGAGGGTGAGAGAATTCACCAGAGCCAGAGCGGGGAACAGAACAGGCAGACTGATGAAATACACTGCTGAAGGGAGCAGTGGGTGTGGCAGGAGAGGTCTGCGCGCCATGTAGGACCCTCGCCAGCCAGGGATTGAACCGGCGCTGCAGAGGCTGCGGGCAGCTTTGCAGCCCAGCGCTCAACCACTGCGCCACCAGGAGAGGCCCGTCTTTTTGACAATTCTAATAGATGTGCGGTGGTTCTGATTTGTATTTCCCTGATAATTAATGTTGTTGAGGATCTCTTCATATTATCTGCTGGCCACCTGTCTTGTATTTCATTTTTGGAAAAGTATCTATTTGGATCCTTTGCCCATTTTTTAATCAGACTGATTGCTTTCTATGCTATTGAGTTGTATGAGTACTTTATATATTTTGTATATTAACTCCTATCAAATATATAATTTGCAAATATTTTCTCCCATTCAGTAGATTGCCTTTTCAATTTGTTGATGATTTCCTCTGCTGTACAGAAGCTTCTTAGCTGATGTAATCCCACTTGTTTATTTTTGCTTTTGTTTTATTTGATTTTGCTGTCAAACACAGAAATTATTGCTAAGGCCAATGTAAAGGAGCTTACCAACTATGGTTTCTTCTATGAATTTAATGGTTTCAGGTCTTATGTTGAAGTCTTTAATCCATTTTGAGTTGATTTTTGTGCATGCTATACGATAATATTTCAGATCCATTCTTTTGCATTTGGCTCTTCAGTTGAAGAGGCTGCCTTTTTCCCATTGTATATTCTTGGCTTCTTTGTCATAAATTAATTGACCATATAAGTATGGGGTTACTCCTAGGCTTTTCTATTCCATTCCATTGATCTATTTGTCCATCTCTACTTATACCAAAACCACAATGCTTTGATTACTATAGTTTTACAATATAGTTTGAAATCAGGAATTGAAGCATTCCTTAATAATATGTTTTAAAAAAAAATAGAGATTTCCCTCCCAGAAAAATTATGTCTGTATTATCTTAATCCCAAACTTAATCCTCAAAAAAATTAAACACATGGGCCTCAGTGGTGGCGCAAGGTTAATGTCTCAGCAATACATATAGCACTATCAAGCTATCGGCAGCCACTGCTGCATGAGTTCAATCCCCGGCCAGGGAGCTAACCTACATGGCGCAGCAGACCTCTCCTGTCTCACATGCTGCTTCCCTCAGCAGTGTTTTTCAGTAGATCCACCTGTTCTGCTTGCCACTCTGTCTCTGGTGAATCCTCTCACCCCCCACACCTCTGGCCTATACCCCAGTTCTTGTATGCATAAATAAATAAAATAAATTTTAAAAAATTAAACAAAGGATTACCCTACAATCCAGAAATTCCACTTCTGGATATACACTGAAAAGAATGGAAAGCAGGGTCTCAAAGAGATCATCATTCACCAAAACTGAAACATGGAAGCAACTTAAGTGCCCATTAACAGATAAATATTCATACAGTGTAATATTATTCAGCTATAAGAAGGAAAGAAATTTTGACATATGCTACACTGCTTGTGAACCTTAAGAACATTATGCTAAGTGAAATATGCCACCCACAGAAGAACAAATACTTTATAATTGCATTTATGCCAAGTACTTAGTGTAGTCAAATCAGAGACAAGGGTTGGGAGGCAGGGAAGAATGAGGAGTTATCATGTAATAGGTACAGAGTTTCAGCTTTCCAAGATGGAAAAAGCTCTAGAAATGGAAGCCACATCAATCCACTTGCTACAATATGAATGTACAATATGAATACAATACCACTAAACTGTATACTTATAAATGATCAAGACATCAGGTTTTATGTTTATATTTTACCATGATGAGAAAACAGATCCAACTTCTAAGATGGGTTATGGGAATCAGAATCAAAGTGATATAGAAACTAATTTTAATTTAACCATTTCATAAAGTTTAAAAAACAAGAATAAATTTATTGTATTTAACTTGCAAGAAAGGAATATTACACATGAAATAAAATAATAAAGCTTGATGGAGGAATATCTTAAAATATTAGAGTAAGAAAGAATTACCTAAACATGACTTAAAAACTCAAAATTTATACATGATGACACCAAGATATTTTGGTAATTTAATGTATAAATTATATGCCAAAAAAACAAACCAAAAACAAAACACACAATCAGCTGGGAAAAATGTATTTAACTACACTGAAAACAAAGCAATAATTTCCTTAATATGCTAAAGGCATTTTTTAAGTGCACAAGGGGAAAAAAAATGCAATGGGCATCAGAATTCATAGAAGAGTCTAGAAGACACAAAGATATGAATAATTTATAAAATACAAATTTATGTGAGATCCTTAATCAGCTGACTGATAAGCAGAAGAGCACAGAAAAATACCCACACACATACCATCAACTGATCTCTGACAAAGGAACAAAGGTAATTCAATAGAAAAAGGACAGTTTTCCCAACAAATAAATGATTTTGGAACAACAGGACATCCACATGCAAAAAGTTGAATCTTGACACATATCTTACACTTTATATATGAATTATGGACCTAAAACAAATACAAAACTATAAAACTCCTAGGAGAAAATATAGGTTACCCTGGGTTTGGCAATGACTTTTTACACATATCATTAAAAGCATGATTTGTGAGGGAAAAAAAAATTACTAAGTCAAATTCCATTAAAATTAAAAATTTCTGCCCTGCAAAAGACAATGTGTAGAAAACAAAAAGACAAGCCACAGACTAGAAAAAAATATCTGCAAAACACATAGTAAAGTCTAAAGAAAAAGAAGTTATCTGGGTTCCAGATATTCTTGACACTAAACAGCACCACAGGGATGCAAGCAGCAAAATCCAAACTATGAAAAATTATAGGATTTAAACAATCCAATTTTATTTAAAAAAAAAAGGCAAGGGAAAAAAGGTGAGACAATGAAACTATGAGAAATATCAGACATATGCAAACTTATTTGCATCCCAATTCATATAGTATAAAAATAAATAAGATGACTGAGGAAATGTGAATTACCTAGATAGCTAATGACATTAAAGGAATGTCAGTGCTGTTATCTTTTATGTACATGCTATTTTTTATGTACATACTATGTACACAGACAAATATCTACAGGTGAAACGTGACTTACTTTTAAAAAAAGGCAAGGGTGAGGTTATAAATGAGAACTAGGTAAGTTGATAATTACAAAGTTAGATAAAGGGTTAATTACGCTATTCTAACTTTTTAATATATTTAAAATGTCTATAGTAAAAAGAGTTTCAAACATGACTACATAACTCCATAGGTATTCCATCAACATAACAAAAGCAAAAAAACAAAACCAATATATGACACAGAAAAGAGAATAATCTCTTAGTCATTTATTCCTTCCACTCCTTCATCCTGGATAATGGGTATTGGTGTGAGGAGCTCTGCACAAAATAAAAATTCAGGCAACTGATCAATGGCGCCTACAACTTGTAGTCAGTCACCTCATCTCCATCTTTTATTAATCTTATAACAACCTATGCCAAAGCTATCCGGAAAACAGATTTCCTATACATCAAATTTTACTCATTACCACCATGACTACCCCCCAACTCAAACATGCAATTTTCACAGCAAAAGCAAAATTTATCAACTTCTGAAGTCTCTTTCTCAAAACTGTTTTTAAATGATCAATGTGTCAATATTGTCATTGTTCATATCACTTCCTACCCGGATATATGCAAAACAAATTCAGAATCAGCTTTATGATTCACGTCTACCAGTCCTGAATCCACCATATAAATACTGCCTTGCTAATGTTTTGCAAATTTCCCTTTCATACATTTATTATACCTCCTCTTGCCTCAGAAATATTCCACAACAAAACTTAATAACATTTAATGACAAAATTAAATCTGAATTTGCTTTGTTTTGAAAATTATATGTAATCAAATCCTATCTTTACTCTCCACTCTCTCCAAAGTATTACTAATTTCAATCAGAGTAGTGTGTTACTGTCTCATGCAAATATCTATTTCACACTTCAGTCCTTCACTCATAGTTGATAGCCATTCTTCCTGATATCCTTAGCTAAAGGATTCTGTCTCTAATCATCCCAACTTTGGTTGAATCTCCTTATATAGGATCTCATGTCATGATGCGTCTTATCTTAATTTTGGAATTCTCTGTTTTTATAATTATTTGATTCCTTTCTGTCACATTCCTACCCATACCTCCAATGACTTTAGGTTACATGTGTCTATTTCTGCTCTCTACTTTTTTCCCAAAGAGCACAGCCCTTGATACATAATAGGCATTCATAAATATTTGCTGAACAATGAATAAAGGAAATATTGGGACTAATTTCTTTTCTTTCCTTTTACATCACCTAGTCTATACCATGCAACTTAGCAACTACTCCATTATTGACTGTTTTACTTGAATTCAATTTTGTCTGCCTAACCATTATAAGCTCTTCTATAGTTCCCATAGTCTCAGCACAGTGCATACATAGACCTCAATAAATACTTGATAGCCATAGATAAACACAGAATGGAAGAGTGACTGTAACAGGAAACCTTCACTAATATTCAAGCTCATTGGTTTCTGCCTCATGCCAACTGCCGGTGCTAATACAGCACAATAAAGCTGTATTTAGGTAATTATGCTACAGACTGCCTGTTGGTAACCAAAATCTATATTCTCTTTTGCTTTGTAGGCATGTAGTTGGATCATATTTCTTATTCTCCATGAGTAAGACTATGCTGAATTTTAGCTAGTGGACAAACATGGACACTTCCATATCTGGCCTAGAAAAATCTCTCACATGTGCCTTTCCTATCTTTCCCTTTCCAGCCGGCTGGAATGGAGATAACCAGTATAATTCAGACCATCACTCAGTTCATTTCAATTTCCATATTATGAACATTAGCATTTAAAATAAAACTGGGACATCACTTTTTTAAGTGTATTCAATGGAATTAAATCAACTTTAGTGATTCCTCACCAGTATCAATTATAGTTTTAAAAATACAAATAAACCATTCTTTAGCAGTCAGAATTTTATATTATCCCTTCCCCCTGTGAACTTCTATTTTAATTTCATCTCCTCTAAAATTTTATCCTAATATAACATTTTATGCTTGTGAAATTCTTTTATCACAATCTCTGGAACAAAAAAATATAAACTGTAATTTCAAATATATTATTTTCTATTACCTTTATGTAAGGCTCTAAGTGTTAAATAATTTCATCTGGATTGAATTAATAATACAATTATTGTATACATTTAATTAAAACAGCATCATTATAAATTGTGATTACGACAACATAAAAAGTTTCTATTGCATGCACCTGTCAATAGGATTTTTATATATTACTTCCAATGTCCACAGATGAATATTACACATTGTAGAGTGAGAGTTCAGGACCAATTCTAATTTTTTAAAAACAAATGTCTACCAGACACTGAAAAACATTGTTTTGCAAATAAATACATATGAACAGAATATTTATTATAATAGTATAGATTAAAACTTTTAATTCCTTCTGAACTTTATTGTATTCTAACATGAAAAATTATTTTTAATGATAGGAAAATTCCTTCAATTTAGTAGAAATTGGAAGCTTTCTGATCCATAATGAAAAGAAATTTTAATAATCTGAAATCATTTGTTTTTCCATTTCTAGGAAATATGTCAAAAAGGCTTTTTATTGAAACATATCATAGCTGCCTTGTTTATCCTGATACATTCAGAAACAGAGAAAATAAATTTATTGTTAATTTCCTGCAGTGATAATAATGCTCTAATTTTAACAAGTTTGGGGTACAGGAATGTATGCATTTTTATCTGAATACTTCCAAAGGTACTTTCAAATTTTGAATATTTCAGTATATGTGACTTTTACCTCAAAGGAAAAAATACCCTAAACAAATAATGAATTCCAATGAATGGTTATGCATGATGAAATATTTAGGAAGATGAATATAGAATATGTGCAACTTGCTTTGTAATGCATTTAAAAGTAACATCTGGGTGATAAAATGATAAAGCCAACTATAGTAAAATGTTGAGTCTCAAATTTAATTATAGAAATCTCATGGGAAGTCTACCCAAACTACATGGCCTAGAAGTAGGAAGAGTTCAAGAAGTTAAACTGGTCATAGAAATCAGAGAAGAAACTTTTATTAAACCATCTGTACATAGCTTACACTCTGAAATTCTTCACATGAGAATCCAGTACATTTTGCATTCTAAAATGGCAATGTGGTGACTCAAGTACTTATCACAGGCAAGGCAAACAGGAAAGATATGTTTGTCAAATAAAGCCTCCTTGGGAGGAGAGAAAAATTGAAAAATGGATATAAAGTATATATAAGGATGTCCAGGATAATCTGAAGATTCTCAACCATAAAGAATAAGGTATGCTGAAGATATAGTCATGTTCATCACTGTGATATGATTTTTAATCAGAAAAATATGCTTGGTCATTGTTTCTGTCACAGAGCTTCCATTGCTGTAGGAAAACTCCTAAACTATGAGATTAATAAAGGTATTTTGTTATGTTAATGAGGTAACTTTGGAGTTGGTTGCCAAAGGGACCAATAGGATCAGAAAAGGGCTGGAATTTTCAGTTACAACCCCCTAAGTAGAAAAAAACAGGCTGCAGACTGACCCAATCATAAATGGATAATGAGCTAATCAATCATGCCTAAGTCATGAAGCCTCTAAGAAAGCCCAAAAGGAGCCATTCTGGAGAGCTTCCGAATAGGTAAACTTGGAGATTTGAGAAGAATGCTGTGCCCAGGGGGCACAGGGAAGCTGTCCTCTCCCCATGGCATGTTTTGTGCATGTCTTCCAGATGGCTATTCCTGCAATACATCCTTTTATAATAAACCAGTAATCTGGTAAAAAAAAAAAAAAAAAGTTAGAGATTCTCTGAGTTCTGTGAGTAACTCTCAGAGTTGCTACCCAACAGAAGCAGCAGTGAATCAACAACTTCGGTTAATCTAAGGAGGTCATTGTGGGAACCTCTGATTTATGGACATTTCCTCAGAAACGGTGGTGTGAGGGGAAAACCCACACACACACACACACGTTGGAATTGGGTGTACTACCTCTTTAATCATGAAAACATTAGAGGGGAGGAGTACACATCAGTATTACATAAAGTGTAAGCAGGTCTTATACTTCAGGAATATTTACTTACTCTGAGACCAACAATTGTAGGAGGGGGGTTTGTAGGTTTCTAACCCACATTTCTTTGATCCAAGTTCTGCAAACCTTTAATTTTCTTGAACTTCAGATATCCAAAAATCCACTATACTAAAATATTTCTCATCAGAGTTGATATGAATCAACAGGCCACCTTCAAGGAACAAGGTTCCCCACCCTAGATGTATAACCTTAAAAATCCCAAAATTAAAAAGAAGAAATGCAAATGGTCATTCCATGAGAGCCAGACCCAGAAATGCCTCAAATAGTATAATCATCAGATAAGGTTTTAAAAATAGCTATAATTACTTGGTTAACAGATACAGTGGGAAAGGAAGACAACATACAATGAAAAGAGCGCAGTTTCAGCAAAGATGAAAACTATAAGAAAGGACCAATTGGAAATGCTAGAAATCAAATAAATACATTATCAGAAATAAAGTTCTTTAATAGGCCCATTAGTAGACTCCATGCCCTTGAAGGGGAAAAAAAAAAAAAATCAATGAATTTGAAGCTGTCAATAGAAATTATCCAAATGGAAATACACATATGCAGAACAAGTGGAGAAGGAAAACAGAATAGAGCATTTAAGATCTGTAGAACTTTATTGGTCTAACATCTTTGAAATTGGAGTTTTGAATGAAAAGAAATAAAGCAGTAGAAATATTTGAAGAGATAGCAGCCAAAAGTTTTCCAAATGGCAAGAAATCATAGCTCTAAGAAGCTTTAAAAATCAAGCTAAATATATATCTAAAAAATAGCAACAGCAAAGAAGCACACATCTGCCAAATATAACTCTTGAAGGCAGCAAAAAAAAAAAAAGGCACGTTACATACAGAAAGGGGAAAAATTACAGCATTACTTCTAGCCAGAAACTAGGCAATCCAGAAATCAATGGAGTGACATTTTTAAAGTAGTAGGGGAAACGGCAACCCAGCATTCTTTACCCAGTGAAAATATTTTAAAAATTAATGTCGAGGGCCTCCCCGGTGGCGCAGCGGTTGAGCGCTGGGTTGCGAAGCTGCCCGCGGCCTCTGCAGCGCCGGTTCGATCCCCGGCTGCTCCCCGGCCACCGGAGGAGGGTCCCGCATGGCGCGCAGACCTCTCCTGCCGCCCGCTGCTCCCCTCAGCAGTGTACTTCGGTCCTTCTGCCTGCTCTGCTCCCCACTTTGGCTCTGGTGAATTCTCTCACCCTCCCGCGCTTCTGACTGTACCCCAGTGCATGTATAAACAAAACAAACAAATAAATAAAACATGCCTCTATTAAAAAAAAAAAATGTCAAAATAAGACTTTCTCAGGGAAACAAAAGCTGAATTTGTCAGCAGACTTTGATGAAAAGAAATAGTAAAGAAGCAGTAGAGGAAAAAAAAGAAATAAATATTAAAGTTCTCTAGTGAAGAGTTTGGAATCAGACTGAGATTTGGACCTAAAAATAAAAAAGAAAAAAAAAAGAAAGGAAGCATGTAGGATATGGTTCAAATGTTTTCCTTATTTTTAATCATTTTATTTATTTATTTATTTTAATTATTTTTTTTTTTTACATCATTGTTCATTTTTAGACAATATTTGCTTTCTCCCACCCGCTCAGGTGTAGTCCCCATAGAGTTTCCTTCACCAGTGCACCTGTCACCTCAGGCCACCATCACCTCAGTCCACTGTGCTCCTCCCTCCCTCCCTCTGATCCCTTTCCCTCCTCCTTCCCTGCAGTATGTCTCTGATTTATAATTGTCTGTTTTTGCTTTGTTATGTTGTGTATTGTTATTATTTTTTTACACCAATGTCTTATTTGGTTCCCCTATATTCCTGCTATAAGTGAAACCATACGATATTTTTCTTTTTCCTTCTGGCTTATTTCGCTGAGCATAATTCCTGCTAGCTCCATCCACGCTGCTGTGACTGGCATGAGTTTATCTTTTTTGATTGCCGAATAATATTCCATTGGGTATATACACCACATCTTCCTGATCCAGTCATATATTTTTGGGCATTAGGGTTGTTTCCAGGTTTTGCCTATTGTAAATAGTGCTGCAATAAATATAGGGGTGCAGGTATTCTTTCGGATCAATGTTTTTGTGTCCTTTGAGTAGATCCCTAGGAGTGGAATTGCTGGATCCTATGGTAGCTCCATTTTTAGTAGACCAAGGAACCTCCAGACAGCTCTCCATAGTGGCTGGACCAGTTTGTACTCCCACCAGCAATGTAGGAGAGTTCCTTTTTCACCACATCCTCGCCAACATTTGTTGTTGCTTTTTTGATATGTGCCATTCTCACTGGCGTAAGGTGGTATCTCAATGTGGTTTTAATTTGCACTTCCCTGATAAGGGACGTTGAACATTTTTTCATATGTCTGTTGGCCATTTTAAACAGTAATTTTGTATAAAGCAAAAACAGTAAGATGTATTATGGTGTTTGTAAAATGTTTAACAACGATACCACTAAAGTTGGAAAGGAGGAACTGGGAGCACTCTATTGTAAGGTTCTTATCCTACATGAAGTGATGAAAGTTTGAAGGTAGACTGGGGTAAGACAAAAACGCATATGTGACTCTCAAGCAAGCAGCAGAAAAAAAAAAAAAAGTGAAGTTAAAATGAAGATAGAGAATCACAAAAAAATATTCAATTTATCCAAAGATGGGGAAAAAGTTAAACAAAAACAGAAGGGACACTGAGAAAGTAACTAGTACGATGGAACATTTGAGTCCAATCATATCTACAATTATATAAACTGCAAATGATATAGTAATATTGATTTCATTTTGTATCTAATCATCTTGCTAAATTTATACATTTTTTTTTATTTTTTGTGTAATTTTTTTAATTTTTGGGGTGCAGGCCAGAGGTGCAGGGGGTGAGGGGATTCACCAGGACACAGTGGGGAGCAGAAGAGGCAGAGGTGAGAGGAGCAGTGGGTAGACAGGAGAGGTCTGCTGTGCCATATGGTTTAGCTCCTTGGCCTGTAATTAAATGCAGGTCATAGAGTTGACAGAGTTGAGAGTTCATCCTAGCTATGAGGGAGGCCCTATATACACACATTCTAATAGTTTAATAGAAATTCTTAAATTTTACATGTATATAATAATGTATGTAATATGTAAATTATTATAATTTTTTACTTCTTTTTAAGTCCTTCTGCCATTTACTTCTCTTTCTTGATTTGTTGCTTTAACAAGACTTGCAGTAAAATTGAACTATTGCTAAAAATGGATATCCTTGATCAATATTGCAACATTACATGAAGTTTCATGTATTTCTCCCCTTTTCAAATTATGAAAGTATCCTATTTTTATTGTTTCCAGTAATTTTAACTAAAATGAAGGTTGTATAGTATCAGAATTTTTTTTGCATATATTTGAGATTGTCATATAATTCTCTCCATTTTTTAAATTAATGTAAATTAGATGAACACAGGGCCCTCCCTGGTAGCACAAGGGATTAAGACGCAACCTATGAAGCTGTCTGCAGCCTTTGCAGCACGAGTTCCATCCCCGGCCGGCCAGACCTCTCCTGACTCACCTGCTGCTCCCCTCAGCAGTGTATTTCAGTTGATCTGCCTTTGCTGTTCCCCCCTCTGTCTCTGGTGAATCCTCTCACCCCCCACACCTCTGGCCTATACCCCAGCTCTTGTATGCATAAATAAATAAATATTTAAAAAAAATTAGATGAACATATTTTTAATTAAATTTGTCAATCATTTACATTTCTATCAATCAATACATTTTTAAATGTTAAAACCACACTATATTTCTGAAATAAACACAAATATGATGTGAAAAAAACAATACTAAAAGATAAGAATTGTATCACTGGACAAAGACGCATTAAATGCCAGGAAGTAAAGGAAAACAGCATTGCTTAAAACTGAAGCAAGAACAAAGTTTTGCATGCAGAATAATATTTCCATTCATTTAATGCTTATTTGCATGTCTAATAACTACTAAAAAAACTGAGGATTACTTTAGAAAACAAATATAATGGAAGTAATCTTTCTTACAGTAAGAGACAATAACAATATCAAGTAAACTGAGAAAACATTAGACATATCCAACTTCCAACAATGAATCTGGTAACATTAATTACAAAGATGCAAAAAAGGGGGACAATGGTCCAAAAATTGTTATGAGAAAAAGCAAGGCAGACACTTATTCTCCCGAACCCCCTTTCCAGGCTCTAGTATAAGATATGAAGGAGAAATATAGCTATCACTTAAGAGGTCTACAGGGAAAGCAGTATTCTCAGGGAAAGAGCCAGGCATCCATTAGAGCAAGAAGATAAAAGAAACATTCAGTGTAGGGCCTCCCCGGTGGCGCAGCGGTTAAGCGCTGGGTTGCGAAGCTGCCCACAGCCTCTGCAGCGCCGGTTCATTCCCTGGCTGCTCCCTGGCCACCGGAGGAGGGTCCCACATGGCGCGCAGACCTCTCCTGCCGCCCGCTGCTCCCCTCGGCAGTGTACTCCGGTCCTTCTGCCTGCTCTGCTCTCCTCTCTGGCTCTGGTGAATTCTCTCACCCTCCCGCACTTCTGACTGTACCCAGTGCTTGTATAAATAAATAAAAATAAATCTTTAAAAAAAAAAAAAAAAAAAAAAAAACATTCAGTGTAGAGGATGAGGATTTAGGGGATTACTTTGACTATGAACTCGAGAGGGCACCGCACAAAGATTTTAAGAGTTGGGAATGGGAAGGAAAGGAGACAGAGGATTTGATAGCCTTAAGAAGATTAGATGTGGCAGAATGAAAGATAATCTAGGATTCTGGGTCTTCAGTGGTACCCACTATAAACAGGGATAAATGATGAAAGAAGTCCTGGCAGAGTCAGGGCAGATGGTGGTCAGACTGTGAATGCTGGCAAGGAGGGAAGGTGAGGGAAGGGGTTTCCTTTCTACCACTTTTGATCAAAAGGAACAAGGAGATCTCCAGCAAAATCTTACTTTTTATCTTTTCTAGTATTTGATAACATATAGCCCAGTGACATTCTTGAAATCATCTTCACTTCCAACTTTTTATAGAGTCTCCTATCACCTCTCCGACCAATCCTTTTCTTCCACTGACTTCTTTATTCTACTAACTCAACATTTTGTGGTTTGCTCCTGGTTTTTTTCTTACTCTACATGCAATCTCAAGCTCCCTGGTTGATCTAATCTAAATGCACAGCTTTAGCCACCACCTATATTCAGCTTCCTCAAGACATATTCCACTGGATAATCAGGGAGTACACATTTCAGTGATAAACATCTGTAAGAAGCAAACACATCTCTGCACAAACCAGGTACTCCTTCAATATTCCCTCTCTACTGAAGAAGATAATGCTATTTTTTTTCTACTTTATCAAAATTTGGCAGAAGTGAGGCCCCAAAGCTGAGAACTACAAATAAACATCTCAAAACACTCATACAAGGACAAGACATCCATGCCAGACTTTCTTAAGGAGAGCACTCACATAACCTGCCTCCAAAATATCAAAAATTAAATAAAACAAAATAGATTAGAAGTAGAAATGAATTTATAAAATAGTGAATGCTAGGGCTTTATACCGCAATGAGAACAAAGTTGGAAATTCGCCAAGAAAACCTCTGGCATAGACAGTTATATCAAAACGAATGCTAACACAACATCTAGTTGCCTTTATCTGACAAGGCTGACAACATACTGAGATAAACTCTTACACCTGTCTTGGTCTAGCTACCAGAGTGAAAGAAGAAAGTTCTTAGGAAAGCCTAACCATATGCCCAGGAGTTTAGAGCATATGTGAACACAGACACTGATCCCAGCCTGGAGAATTCTGAAAATAAGAGGTTGGCTGGAATTTTCACAATGGCAAGGCAAGGACAGAGAGGACAGCGTTTGACAAGCTGGAATTCTACCGCTGGGTCCTGTAGGTTTCCCATTAGTCCAGTCAATGCTGTACAAGGGCTAAAACACCTTGATAGACCAAAGACATGTTCCTTCTCAAGTAAAGCACTCAGCATGACAGACTGTAGTGTGGATATAGGAAGCAAGAGAGAGCTAAGAGCACAATGTCAAAGGTAGCTGGGTGTGCACCACACCCACGAAAGTCAAGTGGACAAGGGGGACATACCCAGCGGGGTCTTTAAAAAACTATCTAAACGTACAATTCTAAAAGTCCACACTTACACACCTGCCGCACAGAGGGCACCTGCAGTTAGATTACAATAGCACCAGTCATATAAAACTTTGTCGTTTCTCATCTAATCTTCCTTGTAATCAGTAGGCAAAAGCAGAAAGAAAGGCAATAGAAGAGTGAAGGAAAATTACAATGCTCTTCTGAGTCATGACTAGGTCTGAGTTGAGGAAGCTTTGAACTAGATGTAAACTTTTGACTAGACTGTAATACCTGTAATACCTTAAATTTAATTTAAACTAAGGTTAATTCTTAGAGTTAAAAATGACCTCCAAAATGCATGAAAGTCAAGGACAGAAAAAAATAAAGCTAGTTCCTATTAGCATACCATATACCAGTCTTGCCAGCCGATAATGTCAGCATGTACTCTGTTATGTAAGTCAGGAATCTAGGAATCATCCTAGATTCTCCTTCTCCCTAAGACCTTGATGTCTAGCCACTATGTCTTAAACTCTTTCCTCTTTTTGTTTTTATTTATTTTTTGTGTAGAAGAACTAGGGTGTAGACCAGAATTGCAGGGGTTGAGAGGACTCACCAGACACAGAGTGGGGAGTAGAACAGGCAGATCTACTGAAATACACTGCTAAAGGGAGTAGTGGGTGAGACAGGAGAGGTCTGCTGCGCCATATTGGTGTTAGCTCCCTGGCCAGGGATTGAACTCAGGCCATGGCAGTGACAGTGTGATAGAGCTGAGACTTAACCCCTACACCACCAGGGAGGCCCTTAAACTCCTTTCAATACATCTCCCTTCCTGTCCTTTAGCTACTAAGTCAGCTCAAATGTGAAATATTATAATAATCTAGTTTAGTGTCTCTACCCTTTTTTTTTAAAAGATTTATTTATTCTTATATACAAGAACTGGGGTACAGGCCAGAGGCATGGAAGGGTGAGAGGATTCCCCAGAGACAGAGTGGGAAGCAGAACAGGCATACGGACTGAAAGCACTGCTGAGGGGAGTAGCAGGCGAGACAGGAGAGGTCTGCCACACCATATGGGTAGCTCCCTGGCCAACCGGGAATCAAACCCATGCTTCAGAGGCTGCGGACAGCTTCACAACGCTGTGCTCAACCTGCTGCGCCACCAGGGAGGCACTCTACCCTTTTTTTTTTTTTAACTTTCATATTTTAAATCTAATACCTAGACACTAGTCACTAGTTTTTCTAAGAAGCCCCCAGATATCCCTAAAATGCAATCAAGGTTGAGAATCACTAGTCTAACTGATCTCTCTCAGGATCCAGATGTGCTTTCCCCACACTATCTTTCAATAATGCCACATGTCATCTTTTTTAAAACGCAAGTCTCATTATCATAGAGCAGTGGTTCTCAATCCAGGTCACCCATTACAATCACATATGGAGTTTTTAAAAGTATTAATACCAGGCCAAATTCTTGAAAAATAATTAAAACATCTTGGGGATGAAAACCAGGCATGGGCATTTATTAAGGTTCCCAGGTAATTCCAAAGTGTAGACAAAGTTGAGAATCATCGCCCTAGAAGCAACAAGAAGCCACAAAGCCTTTAAGAATAAACTCCCATCTGCCCTGAAAGTAATGGAACCTTCCATCTAACCTCGCACCCTTGGCTCTCACACTACCAAAGCAATATATCTCCTACAAAAGCCACACTTTTATACATTTGTGTAAAATATTAGCTAAATTAAGGGAGCCCCCTCTGCTCAGCTAAGACCTAAAGCATCCTTAAGGTTAAGACCTTTCTAGAAGAACCTCCTTTGTATAAATCCTCCATGACACAACAGCAGAGCTCATCAATTTAGCCGTGACCACTATGATTTTGAGGGTAATTTTTAATGTTTTAAGTACAACTTCTCACCTAAACTACTTGAAATTAAAACCTATCTGGGCCTCCCCGGTGGCGCAGCGGTTGAGCGCTGGGTTGCGAAGCTGCCCGCGGCCTCTGCGGCGCCAGTTCGATCCCCGGCTGCTTCCCGGCCACCGGAGGAGGGTCCCACATGGCGCGCAGACCTCTCCTGCCGCCCGCTGCTCCCCTCAGCAGTGTACTTCGGTCCTTCTGCCTGTTCTGCTCCCCGCTCTGGCTCTGGTGGATTCTCTCACCCTCCCGCGCTTCTGACTGTACCCAGTGCTTGTATAAACAAAAACAAACAAATAAATAAATAAATAAAAGACTGACACTTAAAAAAAAAAAAAAAAAAAGAAATTAAAACCTATCTGACTCATACTTTTATCCCCAGTGACTATCACTATGCACAGCACATAGTAAGCACTTATATAACTATTGACTTCATTCCATGTAAGAAATAATTATTAATATATACAGGTAGAATCCATTTTAATAACTGATGTAGTATCAGACATATTTATACATTATAATCAAGTATCATTAAGATAGAAACTAATAGCCAGACTTTTTAAAAAGGTAAGGCAAGCTGTTAATGTTTGCTTTATTTATGAACAGTAAAAAAAGTTGGGTACAAAGGGCAATATGTTTCCAGATTCACATAGGAAGCTCTTACAGAAAATGACACTTGGTTTTCCACTTGAATATGTTCTTTAAAACAAACCTTTTTTAGGAACCTTATTACACTGTTGGTGGGAAAGTAGACTGGTCCAGCCCCTATGAAAAAAGTATACAGACTTCCCAAAATATTAAAAATGGATCTGCCACAGACCCAAAGGTTCCAATTATAGTTACCTATCTGAAGAATACAAAAAAACTAATTTAAAATGAAACCTACATTCCCATGTTTACTGCAGCACTATTTACAATAGTCAAGCTATGGGAACAACCTAAGTGCCCAAAGAAAAGATGAGTGGATTAAAAAGATGTGGTATATATACATAATGGAAGACTACTCAGCGATCAAAAAAGATAAACTCATGTCATTTGTGGCAACATGGATAGAGCTGAAAGAGATTATGCTAAGCAAAATAAGCCAAAAGGAGAAAGATAAATAGCAGATGATGTGACTTATATGTGGAGCATAGAAAAACTAAACACAGGGTCAGACAAAGACAAACTTCAAAACCAACCCTTGAAAGTTGATGATAGAACTGAGGCATTGCAAAGGGGATGAAAATACAGTGGAGACAGCAAACAATGGACTATAGTGGAGGACAGTGCTTGCTTTCATGATGCGTGCCCTAAGGTGACTACACATGACGGCGGAGTTTCTCTACTTCCAAAACATTAACAAATATGGAAGCCAATGGCACTTTAAAAAAAATACCTTTTTTACCCAAAGCAATATGTAGGATCAATGTACTTCCTATTAAGATTCCAACGGCACTTCAAAGAAATAAAACAAACAATACTAAAATTCACATGGAAATACAGAAGATCTTGAATAGTCAAAACAACTCTGACAAATAAGTGGAAGATGTGACAAAGGGCTGGTATCCAAATACAAACAGAACTCAAGCAACTCAACAGAGAGAAAACAATTAACCCTATCAAAAAATGGGTAGAAGAGATAAACAGACATTTCTCCAAAGTAGACATACAGATGGCTCAATAGGCACATGAAAAAATGTTCGTTATATACTTAGCATCAGGGAAATGCAAGTGAAAACCACATTGAGATACTACCTCACACCCGTGATAATGGTTCATATAAAAAAGACTGGAAACAAGTATTGGCAAGAATGTGAAGAATATTCTTACATTTATACTCTGTTGGTGGGAATGTAGACTGGTCTAACTCCTCCAGAAAACAATTTTCAGTTTTCTCAAAACATAAAAAATAGATCTAACGTATGACCCATTAATTCCTCTCCTAGGCATCTATCCAAAGAACACAAAAACACTTATTTGTAGGGCTATAAGTACTCCTATACATTGCAGCCCTATTTAAAATAGCCAAAGAATGGAAACAACCTACATGCCCAAGGACAGGGAATGGAATAGAAAATGTGGTATGTGTACACATAAACATACAATGGAATTCCAGTCAACTATAAAAAAAGATGAACTCCTGCTATTTGCAGAAACATCAATGGAACTAAGTGAATGCTAAGTGAAATAAGTCAAGAGAAATACAAATGCTGGATGGTCCATTTATATGTAGAATATAGAGACAAAACAAAGGGTCAGACAAAACCAAGCCAATAACAAACCCTTGACATCTGAATGCAAAACTGAGATAACCAGGAGGAAAGGGTGGTGGGGTGACAGTGGGGGAGGGGAGGGACCCAAAGAGCACAGTGAAGGATTATTTGGGCTTTGGTGGTGGGCATGATATGAAAAAATAGTTTAGAGGTTTGAACAAATACCCCTAAAACAAATACAATGATGTAAATCAACTTTTCCTCAATGAACATAAGTAGAGGGGGAAAAATACCTGTTTTCAAACATGTGGTATAATGACATCTGTATGTTTCAGGAAAGTGAGCTAAGACTACTTACTTTACCTGTATGTTTTAGGAAAGTGAGCTAAGACTACTTACTTTACCTAGGAGTAAAATGATAGGTACAATAAATGAAAAGAAATTACGAAAAATTACCAAGTACTCTCAATGAATTGTACTAAGCTTTAAGATATCTGATAATATGGTTACCAGCATTTAATAGCAATTTCTAGCAGTCTGGGTACTGTGTTACCAGCGAAAGTTCAGATCTCCATGACACCCGTGACAGCTTCGGCAGAATACATAAAGTATTTCATTTTTAAAAAGTCGCATTTAACATTTAATATTTATAAAATCACTCTATATGTGACTTACCCAAATATGGTAACCCCGCACAAATATTAACAGTAAAGGTACTAAATATATATTCAAAAAATTTTTATTGTACCCACAGTCCAATGGGCCATGTCAATTATTTTAGCATGCAAAATGATAACTATGTTACTCTGTATTTAGTTAACTGTCATATATCCTTGATTATTAAATTATTCCAGTATTTACTGAATGTCTATTACTTGTTTGGGAATATAATGAAACTAGTATATGAAGTGACCAGTAAGACAATAAAGGCATTAACCACAATATTTGGCATTTGTGGCTAATCTTTTTTACCTTATTTGGCGATTTCAAAGGTGAGATGGCTATTTTATTTGGTGTCTGTGTTGTAGAATTTAAAGTTGATCCAATAACACCACTTTCAGATATTGTTATGGTCTTTGATGGAGTCCCGGGAGTAGACTGTGAAAGAACCCTACCTGCAAATGAGAGGCAGCACATCAGTTTGACTTTTTTCAATAATAGTATAAAAAAGAATGTGATGATGATCTACACCACCAAGGACTGTAGATCACTAATTCATATTTATCCATCTATAAACTCAAACATGTGAGTCCCTAATTACCCATGGTGAATCTAGGCAGAAGAGCAAAACAATGCTTCTTAGTGACACTGTATCTTAACCACTTTACATAAAGCTCACAAAAACATTTCTGCTCATCAATACATTTTCATCAACACTGTTGTCATATCCATCAGAAAATAGGCTAAGGACAACTAAGAAATATGTCCTATGTAATACACCTCCTGGAAATGAAGACCTGAATTCAAGTCTTAAAACACCAGTTTCTGTTCTCTGCTATGCTATAGCTCTCTTCTTGTTTGAACTTAAACCCTTCAAGATACAATTTAAATCCACATCTATAAGACAAGTAATTATTGAACTACTTAAGTACTGTCTGATGTTACACTGTGCGACTTCTAGACTGTCAAAAGAAAAAAAACTTTTTTTCTACTAGCTGTTCTGGCCAGATTCCAAGAGGAATACTGTGTTCCCTTCTGGGCAATACTCTTTAGGAACAAAATAGAAAAATCAGAGTGTGTCTTAATAGCTTAGGGAATTGGAAATCATATTACAATGAGTTGAAGTATAAGGAATTTTTATCATAGGCAAGAGAGGGATGCAAAGAAAAAACACACGAGTCATTAGTGCCATTCACCAAGATTCTGGTTCTCACCCATTCTGGGCGGTGTTAGAACTGTACTTCCTACCCTACTCACCGTAGTTAATTTAGGGCCATATGACCAGTCCTAGCAATGAGTCATGCATAGAAGTAATGAATATCATTTCTGGGCTAGAACATTTGCTGCCTATGCAAGACTTTCCCAAAACTCTGTTTTCTCTGCCACATGCAAGGTTGGTAGATCTGTCAGTCTGGGTCCTTGAGTGGCTAAATAAAAGTCCCCTTTCTAACCTATAATAGACATGAAGTTTGAATAAATACTAAAATTTTGGGTTCTTACAAAGTCTTCTAAAGATTCAGAGCTTGTTTATCATGGCAGGAAACCCAAGATTACTCTGACTGATGCTGGTTGTCAGTTGAAGGATTAGAACGAAGCATAAGTACACAGAAACAGAAAATTTTCAATTTAGGACTAAGAAAGAACTTCTACTGAAAAGTTCCAGTGAAATGACTGTTTCAACATAAGGGAGTTTCTAGTCACTGAAAAGTTTCCTGAGCAATTGCTAAATAACCAAATCCACTGATTAAAATGGAGTTCAGCACCCAAAAAGTGCAGAAGTAGAAAAATAAATTATCTCTAAAATTCCCTCTCATCTTTAGATGCTATGATTTAACTTAAAGGTATAGCTAGAGATGAAAAAAGAGGGAGAAAGGAAAGAGACTTTCTCTTTAGACAAAAATTATTATTATTATTTATTAGTTGTTAGCTATTAGATAGCACTTTTGTGCCATTTTCTCAGATAATGCCACAACAACATAGCTTCTTTTAAGTGAATCAAATTTTATCTAACATTTACAAATTTAAAAATTATTTCAAACACAATTTTTTTCTGTTACTTTGTAGTACATGATTACATTTAATTTTATGGATATATTCTTTAATGAATTTCAGTTCAGTGTTTTTTTTTTTAGCCTGAATTGCATCACCGCTAAATAAGCCAATTTTATAAAATAAATCTACATCAAATAGTTTTAGAAGATCACCCTAAAGTTTGCTGGTTCTTCATTCCAAAGCTAATACCTATGGGTAAGACTGAAGCTGCACCAACCATTATGTTAATATAAAAATACCAATAAAGGTCCAGTGTAATAAAATATTCACCATGTATGGTTATTATAATTTATTAGTTGTTAGATCTTACATATATTTCAGAAAATGTCCACATAGAAAATCCTCAATTCTTGAGGATAATTGACACCAGAGAAAGACCACTTCAAATGAATTCACTTAAAACAGGAATAAAAATTTCATTATAAATAAAAAGAGAACTAAGGATAAAATCTTCACTTTTTTTCCCATTATATTTAACAAAAATTCAATTTATAACTACAACTACAGTTATCCTTGGGATGAACAAAGGACAAATCAACTGTTGTGTTTGAGGCAAAGAGAAGTCTTCTGAAAATCTGTATAACATTTTGTGTTGATGGGTACAACCTGATCATATAGGTCATTCCTTGCAAAAATACTTCAAGATTTCATCAATTTCCCCAAGAATCCTTTAGACCCTTTAAAATTCAAGTTATTCTTTTGAGGATTCTGCTTGTTTTTCATTCAGATATCAATTCTTCTGATTATCTTATCTAATCTCCAAATCCCTAGTTGCTTTTAGTCCCACAGATTCAAACATATATACAAGTTATACAATCTCACCTTGAAATCATTTTGTAAGGCATCTACACTCTACTGTCAGAAGTTCTCCAGAATTAAGAAACATACTCTAAAAGCTACCAACAAGACAGGCTGAGGCAGGGAACTAGCATATCTCAGTAAGAACTAAATCTATTAGAGATTAATTCATTAGTGAATATTATTACATTAATGATGTTTGTTCCACTATAGCAACCTTCTACTTTGTGAACTTTGAAAATGAGGACCTCTGCATCTCACTTAACCACCTCAAGTCTTGTGAAGTAGTTGGCATTAACATTTTACAGACCTAAGTATGGTAAACAGATAATATAATTACCCAATAATTTGGAGAAAATAAATGGAGGAGTCTTGACTAAAACCCAAGTTTCCCATAGCACTATACTGCCTCTATAATGTACATATTCATTCAACAATCCATACTCACTAAATCACATCTATGTGCCAGAAACTGTGCTAGCTATTGGAAAGAGATAAACACCAGATAAAGGAGCTACCATCAGTGTGGTACATACATACAATGGGATATTATTCAGCCTTAAAAAGAAATTCTTACATATGCTATAACATAGATGAACCATCAGTATAGTATGCTGAGTGAAGACAGTGAGTCATAAAAAGACAAACACTATAGGATTCCACTTACATAAGTTACAGAGAGTAGTTAAAATGTTAGAGATGGAAAGTCTTTTCCAGGGGCTGAGGGGAAGAAGGAATGAGGAGTTATTGTTCAATGAGTACAGTGATTCAGTTTCGCAAGATGAAAAAAGTTCTGGAGATGAATGGTGGTGATGGTGAGTACACTCACAGAACAATGTGAGTGTACTGAATGCCACTGACCACTTAAAAATGGTCAATTTAAAGTATTTATATTTACCACCATTAAAAAAAAATAATTAAAACTAGATGATAAATAAAAATAACCATTAAGAAAAATACTAAGTTTACTGTGGAAGACAGAAAAAAACCATTAATTATAATAAAGAATGATTAATGGAAACATAAAAAGTGACTATGAAATTTAATAGAAGTCTAATTATAGTTTGGTATTTGCAGGTGTAAGTTTTATGGAAATACATAGATGGCCAGAAGAGTACCCAAGTAAACCTAGGAATTTGCCAACATAGGTGGAGCTAATCCAAAGACACATAAGCTCAGAGGATACATAAGCCCAAAGGAACAGCAAAAACCCGAGAGAACATGGTCAATTTGGTGATCTCTTAAAATAAGTTAAGTCAGTAGGTCTGGAGCTGACAGGAGGTGAAAATGCTTTGTGATAGGCTCATAAATGCTTTTAGTGCTAAGAAAGCACTAGCATTTGATCTTGATTCTGATAAACTGAGGTCAAGAAATGGATAAGAAATGGCTACTACTAGGAAAATTTCAACAGGGGTGTATCAAGATAAGATGTGCATTTCAGTAAAACACATACAAACGTGTTTATCTTGACTAAAAAGCAGGAAAAGATATTCATCTTCAATGAGAAATCCACAAGTCATTAAAAACCTTTTAAAGGTTCTTTGAAAGATCATTAGCTACAATAAAAAGATTGAGAATCTTCTTGTGACAAGATAATTCAACAAGAGAGCTTCTCTGGTGGTTAAACATCTGTGGCTTCTCTGAATTTAAAAGACTATAAAGAACTAGTGAACAGTAGAAATTATCCCTCCAAACTGAATTTAATGCCAACAATTCTAGTGAAATTTCATAGGTTCTATATGCATTTTGGTAGGCTAATATGTGTTTATAATTAGAGGGTAAAGCAATGGTTAATGTACTCAAAGACCAAGCAAAGACATTCATCATAAGACTCAAAGACCAAGCAATGACATCCATTAATGTCAAAAATAAAAGAGATGAAATCTTGACATTGGCAAAAATTTATTCAGATATTTCTGCAAATATTACAATTGTTTAGCATACAACTTTCCCAGTAACTAAAAAAAATTTAAGGGATATTCTCTGAAACTCAAGAAACAGTAAAGACTAAAACATTCCTCCTGGTAAGCCTCCTCGACCTCAAAACTTCTCAGAGGGCTAATGCACCTTTTTTTCTTAATACATCCAAGCCTTGCTCATTTTCAGTCAACTAAAACCCTTCCTGAATCACTCCCAAACCCAAACCTTTCCTAATCTTTTTTCTGGGGCTATCCCTGCCTCCCATTGACAGTTCTGAAGACACCAACCTCCTCAAACACCACAAATCTGTACTAAGGATCAAAAGAGAAAAAGAGCACTCACTCACCCAACACTACACTCAAACCACAATCTTCCCTTGCTTGCTACAATGAGAAACCTCCCTACATACAACTCAAAGACTTGAAAAACCATGAATCACTGCCATTGACTTCAAAGCTGCCTACTGCCTGTAATTTTTATTAAAGACAGCAGTGTGTGTGTGTGTGTATATATATATATATATATATATACACATATACACACACACATACATACATATATATGCATGCTTGCTGGGGATGGTTAGTTTACATTCTAGGAATGGGTTATTAGCATATGAAAGTTTTTAGTCAAAAGGTACCATCCAGAGATGTTTCCATAGCTGTCAGCACAAGGTAAATTAGAAATGACTTCCAAATTGATGAAAAAACAAATGTTAGCAGCGCTCTGAATTCAAGACGAGTCACCATAACTGTGATTTTCTCTAGAAGCATTTTGTTGCTTGTCAGGCAAAGAGTAAGAAGAGATCTATTCTTAACTAAGACATAAAAAGAGAATCAATGGTATTTCAAGAGAGTGGTAATTACAGGGCCACAGACTCCAGTGTGAGAAAGAACTTCAGCAAAGAAGGGGATGATTATTGATGAGAAAGTAGAAGGATTAATGCATCACAGATTTCAAAGAATTGCCAGATTGGGTATACAAAAGAAGGTTAAACTAGAATATTACAGGGAATGAAATACTCAGTTAAGATTTCTACAGTTTTATAAATTCTTGGTGATGACAAATTTCAAAGTATATAATAAAAGAATATTGGGCCACACCAGAGAATTTGCTGGTAATAGTAATATAGCTAAAATTCTGTTACAACTTAAGTAAATTACAAATAAGACAATTGCCTATTTGTAAATAATTTTATAGAAAATGTACTCATTAAAATAATGAGACCAAAAATTCAAACAGTAACTATGAAAAATTATATTATGTAATCTAAACCTATTAGACTTAGTACATATACTCTAGAGACCCTGAGTGGGTTCAATTCCCAGTTCAGTCATTTGCTGAGTGCCTCCATTTCCCAACTGATAAAATGGGAATATTAGTACCTACCTCATAAGATCATCAGACGAACACACATGTCACTATAGCTAAAGAGCTAATAGTGCAGGACAAGAAGCAAACACTATAGAAATGCTAGCAAGTATTATTGGAATTTAAGATTACTTTCATGGTAAAAACCTACCAATAACTAAGGAAACTAAAGTAATGAACTGACTTTGAGAAAAGGCATTTTGTTTTAAGCACATATTTAATAAATGTAACATATTTTATTAACTAGTTTGGTTTATAATAATAAGTCATACTTATTGCAGTAAAACATCTCAAGGTGGTAGAGCAGCCTTTTTAAATCTAAAAGGCATGTAAATTTATAGCTTAGTAAACTATAAAGAAATATAACCTGCAATGACTGGTGGTGATACTTGAGTTGTCTGTCCTGTAACTGCTTTACTATTAATTGGTTTTGCAAAGATCAGCTTCGTGATTACCGGACCAGAGGTTGGTGTTCGAGGCTTCTTAGCAATCTGAAATATATAAATAACTATGAAGACCATTTGTTTCCTTAAAACACCTATCCAACCGAAATTAGACAAAAGATTAATATACAGAAGTACACGTAAAATGAGCTTATTTAACAAAATATATTTAAATACTAAGGTTGAAAACATTTAAAATGGAACCAATCATCAAAATATTAAATATGATCACACACTTAAGTCAATATACACCTTTACATTTTGCCATAGATTCTTACGTTAGTCCCTGTGATATGTGCATGATGAAAACCAAATGTTTAATGTTTAATAGCAATGTTTATTTAATATTAAACATAATAAAAACATTGAAATAGCAATATTCTTTTTTGAAATAAATTTTCAATAATAAAAAGATGAAGTAGAGTAAGTTAAAAAGTATAGTGCAAATGATCAAGACACCATTGAAAAATTACATTCACCCCTGGAATCAAAATACAAACATACATTAAAGATAAGCTTATGATTAAGATCTTAAAGTTTTAGGTCTATGTATCAGAGTAGGTAAATGAAAAACTGAACAAGTTAATGCTCTAAGATACAAAGGATACAAAAAATAAGTTTGGCAACAGAAAGAGTAGTCTAGGACAAAGACTGAAATATTTACTGAAAATACTGTTTACTAGACTATAAATTCCTTGAAGGGAAAATCTTTATTTTATTTATCTTTAATCATAAGATATATATTGGCATACTGTGGACATGCACTAAAGTCTCCACAAATCAAGGAAGACTGAATTACTAATTTTTTCATATAGAAATTATCAATGTACGCAAAGACATAGCTTCTTCTAAAAGTCAGAAGCAGAAATTTAACTCTGATAAAAATCACAGACTTCTAGATTAACTTAAATATTGTTATCTTTTGGCAAATAAAAAAACTGAGTCCTGTAAGTACTATTAATTATTGGAAATCATGACTCAAAATGAATAAACATGGCCATCTTGAATGATAGAAATAAACCCAAAGCTATACTAGACTAGATCACAGAACTTGATAAATATCAACTGTGTGCTCAAATTACAAATTAATGTATTTTCTTACCTAGAAATATACTACTTTCTTACACTCAGCACATATTACTGACAAAAATTATAAATGAAATACAAATCACTTTTTGAAACACAAGGAAATCCATCAATATTAAAAACACCCAGTTTAAAAAAAAACACAAAACTACCCAGCTTACAAAACTGATATATCCAAATAAATTCATAGTTGTACTTTTAAAAACTGATGCAATTTAGGGAGTCATATAGAAAAATAGCTCCCAATTGTGTCTTCAGGCCTAAAATAAATGAGAATATGTTATCTATTGACTTAGCAGTCACGTCGTCTTAGAAATATTAAATATTTTCCTATTTTTAAGTGATCTTCACAATCAGGGAAAATATGCAAGTAATACAACTAAAAGCACATTAATTATTCAAATGAATAATCTCAACTTGCCCTTGCAGTTATGTTTCTTTAGTGGAGCACAGCTGAGAATAACGATTTCCAGTTCCATTAAGGAACCAAGATTTTGCATTATGAATTCTACACTATGTAGAACAAAATCACTTTATTAAGTAAAACAAAGCATAAAGGATAATTTTTAACAAATTTATCTAATCAGAAGATTAAGACAAAAATGAATCAGAAAAGGAAATTTACAAATAAGACAGTCAAGTATGTGATCAAATAATACACATAACTTCTGGCACTGCGTTGGATAGCTTTTGAAACTAGTATGGATTTATGGTATTCCAGAATGCTAGTTATTTATTACTCTTATATACTATGCATAAGAAACACGGGAAAGTGTTTATATATCTGTAATTAATTGTAACTATACCTCTTTGTTACTGCCTCTGGCCTCAACTGTCACCTCTTCCCTTCATTTTTCAAGATGGGTCTCCTTCTTCCACCCTTACCTGATGTCCATACCCTAACAGTTTCAATACTCTGATTAAATTTAAGACAACGCTGAGGACTGTCTAGGAAAAAAACCAGAGAATCATATACACCGTGTAATACTAAACCAAATATTCTGATGCCTAAAAAGGTACCATATAGATATGTAGTTGTTTTTTTCTGTGCTTCAGTCTTGCAGGTTACTTTTGAGATTTGACTTGCTAAAATAACTGCTCACATAGAGCCATATTCTAAATGGGGTTTCTTTTGTTCTTGTTATATGTTTTCAATTGTCTTTTTTAAAATCAGCAATATCAGGTTTTATGAAAATAACAATCCAGAAAGAAGCTACAAGAATATGACCCCAGTATTTTTTAATGTTAGTACTTAGGAGGGATTATAGCAAAAAAAGTAGTGGATAGAAGTAAAATTGTCATTGAAACAGTAGGCTTTTACAAACAAAAGCCAGCAGGCTTTTACAAAAAAAAAAAAAAAACAAAAATATCCATTACACTTTTACATACAAAATGACAAAAGAATGTCATTTTACAAAAAAAATGACATTCTGATTTACATTATCAGTTTCTTGTGAATGTGACTGACTCATATTCCCAAAGCCAATGAAACTGGTAAACTAATAAAAACAGTTTCAAAACTGATGGCCAAAAAAAAAGTTGAGAATAATACTGATGGAGACAGAGAATATCACATTCAAAAGATCTTCATCAAAAAAAGTAAAAGAATGTCAGCTATAAGTGAGAGATGATAACAAACAAGAAAGAAAAGAACTAAATGTTTAATAGTGGCAGAAGAGACATGAGCAAATTACAACGCTTGAGAAATCTTATAAAATTCCTAAATAAAAAGCCCATGAAAAATAAGTTTCTAACTTCTTTGCCAACATAATAACCAAAACATTATTTCTAATGTCAGTTAGGAGAGGATAGCTGTTCAAACCCTCCTACTTCTTTATATACCTGTGTTAGTACTCTAACTCATGCCTTTTTTCTAAAAAGTTCTTTCTTCTAAGAGACCACTTTCAAATAGGGAGTGTGTCTGTGTTGCCAGATTTTAAGTGAATCATTGTATTTCGAAAGGTAGTGGTGACCTAAAAAGGTCTATTTGGGCATGAAAACCACCTATAAATGGTCCAAAACCTTCTATCATAGAGCTCTATTCATACTAATAATAGGTACCATTTTAAAGAATACTAAGGTTTAAAGAACTATACAAGTATTACCTTTTACTGTGTATTTCTCTAGGATCAAATAGCCATTCTTCAACTAAAGTAAAAAACTCAAAGATAAATAACCTTTTCAAAGTTTCATTGCTAGAAGGGTTTCATTTCACAGCTGGTCAAACTCTGTAGCCTATATGTTACCTTCCATCACATGGTACTGCTTTTTCCATCTTGCAAATATGAAATGAAGGCAGTGGACAGAAAACTCCAGAGAAGATACATACACTGGCTAGTATGAACTGGCTGGCTCCAAGGATTTCTCAGAGCAGCAAATTTTCCTGGACTTTGGTCATCTGTTAACTGAGAAATTCATGTCTAAATGGTTTTTAACAATCCAGCAGCAACTCTCTGGCATCTTTATACCAGCAGAACAAATTTGTAAAACTACTACTAAGAACAAAATACATTTAAAAATGATTAAAGAACTACCAATACACTAATTTGAAATTTAACCAAAATTAAGTTCTAAATTTTCTGGCAAATATACTCAAAAGCATTTGACATATCAAATTTAACAAAAAACCACACCATTACTAAAAGCAACATTCAAAAGAATTCAATAACTATGCATTTAATCACCCTACAAACATAACTGAGAATCCATTTAATTTTTAACATGCACTTTAAATTAATAAGCCCCCTTTTTTTTTTACCTGTACTGTTTTTAACTGTTGGGTCTGTAACACAGAGGGCTGAGTTGTAGTATTAATCAGTTGACTTCCTGGGGTCAATGCTGAGACACCAATGACAGGTTTCACCTCTGGCCTCCCTCCAATGGTAACTACTTTAATTTGCTGCGGTGGTAACTTAGCATCTCCTGACTGGGCCTGAGTTGTAACTTTCTGAGCCTGGGGTAGTTGGCTATGGGGTAGTGCTAAAACAATTGGTGAACCAGACTTGCCCAAAGTTGTTAAAATTAACTTCTGTCCATCTGGTTTAAGGGTCTGATTGCCAAGTTTAAGGTCAGATGTCTGTGATACTTTGTTTAAAATAATCTGATTGGCTGATATAGTCACAGGAGTCTGAGCACCAAGTTTTTGAAGGCCACTTGGAAAAGCTGGTTTCACTGTGGTATTAGAATCTGCTTTAGTAATTGTGGTATTCACTGCAACTTGGTTAGTGTGGTTACTGTACACTGTGACTGGTTCCGTGGAAATGGGCGTGGTTGTAGAGTCACCAGTAGAATTTATGTTGACAATTTCTTCCAGTTCTGTCTCCATGGGAATTGGGGATGAAACAATAACAGCCTCAATACTATCATCATCCACTAAAGTTATACCAGTGTCCATTATCTCCTCTGGAAGCAAACTATTCACCTCAGCTGGCACCACCTCCATGATCGTTCTTCTGCTAGAAAGTTGATCAGGCGCTGTAATAAATGTTGAAAAAAATGAATAAATTACTAGGTTTCAAAACAGAGTTAAAGGAGAAAAGAATTATTCAAAAAAAACACAAATGACAATCAGTTTTATTGATGTATAATTGAATGTAGGATATTACCAATGCTTATTTGGAATCTGAAAGTTATATGGGACCAAAACTAAGAGCAAACATTCCCATTCTCCATGTCTCAATCTAAAAGTACACTGCATTCAGGTAACACCAAGTCACAGGGAACTCCTTTTCAAAGACTACCCATTCAATCTTTTTCATCTTTGACACATCTGGTCATCTTATTTCTTCCCAGTTTATGTTTTCTTTCCCATTGATAGACTAAAAACTGCTGATTCACACAAGAAATAAAGAGTTAACATTAGTGTTTATTGGGAAGTACCTTCAAACCTCTAATGAGTTAGGGACTACTATGAGAGTACTACGCCATTTAAAAAAACTATTAAATACTTCAAATGAATTTGTTATAGGAATTTATAGAGTAATCCATCTCAGCAACTGCAAATCATATGGCTTATTTCATCCAAACTTCATATTAAAAAAACCTTTATTTTTAAGAAGATTCTCAAATCCTCCTCAGCCATGTAAAATGTCAAAAAGGAAACCATTTAAGAGGTGTACAGTCAGCCCGCATAAAGAAAAAGAAATCATAATGACAATAAAGCAGATTCCGAACAAATCAGAACTAACTATGATGCTTTTAGCCAAAGGTGATGCAGAACCCCCAATAAAGGAGTATCATTATCTTCACATATTAAAGAGAGTACATCATGTTTATGACCGACTACATAGCAATAACTTACTTGCCCAGAGAACATCAAAGATCCGTAGTAACCTAAATAGAAATTCTTTCTTTCCTTCCCTTTTTTAAAATATAAAAATGTAATACCCACTCTGAAACTAAGAGTAACAGACATGAGTAGAAAATTATACTTGTTAGCACTGACAACTACTAATACTGCCAAAATTAATTACCATTGTTGAGTGCTTACTGTGTACCAGTGATGACATAATTTTATTTATCCCAACAACTCTGAGGCAGTATTATTATCATGCTGGTTTTACAGATAGGGAAACAATTTCCTGCAGTCACATAACTGTGACATAGAAGTTAGACAGCATAAATAGTGGAGCCAGAACTCAAACTCAGTAAATACATTATGACACCAAGGTTCATAATTTTAATCACAAAATTATATTGCCTAAAAATTCTGCCACTTATGTTTAATTGGAGAAAAGTATACTCCTTTATAGTCAAAACCCTGCCCAAAAATCCCACCCTATATAACCAGTGATCTCAGCAGATCACTATAGTTTTATTTTTTTGTCCATTCTAGAACTTCAACATAAATAAAACCACACATTATGTACTCATGACATAAAGGAATATATACTATAAACATTTTCTTTCAGCACATTTGTGCAAATTTATCTTTATTCTTGAACTTACTATTAACTTTGTCCCATTTATTACTGAGTAATATTCCACTCTACCAATCTACCACAATTTGTTTATACATTCGTTCGTGGATGGACATTTAGGTTGTTTCCAGTTTGGGACTATTATCAATAGTTTCCAGTTCCACATTTGAGATTGCCATGAACATTCAAATTCAAGTTCTTTATAGACACATATTTTCATTTCTTTTGAATAAAAACCTAGAAGGGAATTTGCTAGGTCATAAGGTTAAGTGTATTTTTAATTTTGCACGAACCTGCCAAACTATTTCCCAAATTGGCTGAACCATTTTATACACCCACCAGCAATGTGAGAGTTCCAGCTGCTCCACAGCCTCACCAACAATTGTCATTGTCAGTCTTTTTAATTTTAGCCATTCTTGTGGGTGTGAAGTGATAGCTTATTGTGGTTTTTAATTTGCAATTCCCAGATAATTAATAATGTTGAACATCTTTTCATATATGCATTATCTATTGGTATACCTTCTTTTGAAAAGTTCCTGTTAAGGTCTTGCCATTTTCAAAAAATATTGGGTTCTATCTTTTTATTCATTTGAATGAGTTCTTTACATATATTACAAAATCATCAACGACAATAACTTGCAGTTGAAGTTATTTGGGGACTCCAAAGTACCTATTTATAGGTGGCTCTTCCTGATCAGAAGAATCCCTTCTGGCACTTTATGGGCATTTACAATGCAGAAGTGTAAAACATCAACACCAATTATAACTGTAGCAATGGAAGCCACAAGAATATACAACAAAGGGCCCCACCCACAATGTCATATTAATGTCTCTTCCCTACTTAAACCCTTGCCCAAGTCCTATTGATGGAATCCCAACACTCCATTCCCCTCAGAACAAAACAGAAAATGACCTAGTTGCCAGCATCCAATCCATTCATAAAAGTTTGACTCTCTCCTCTCTCTGAAGTTACCCCAGCATATTTACACACATACTTATGGCCTTTGGTCTCCCTTAAGGACAAGTAGACCTCATCCAATCCCCTTTCATTTTTCTCCTTAAAGCACTAGCTAAACTCAAGGCGTAGGAGGAGGAGTATTCAGACTAGGGAGGGCCAAATTATGTACTTACTTTCAGTTTCAAGAACCCACACTTGCAGCTCAACTAATAAACATCGAATGCTTTCAATCTACCCAAAGCTTTATATCCTCATGTCTGCAGAACACCGTTTTTCTCAGCTCTGGGAAATCCCTGACTCAGCAGTTACAGCCACATTGCCATTCAGCTAGAGCCATGGAATTGAGCCTATACAACAACCCAAGCACCATTTGGGCAACCTTTCTGTTCAATGCCTAAATATTAATTTAAAAGGTAGAACACTGAAGGATTGTTACCCGAGTCCCCCTACCCTTGCCCACAACTTGAGTGAGAACATTTGCTATCAGATGCCGGAGAATCTTTTCATATCCCCTGGCCCACAAGGCCCTCATCCTTCCTCTTTCAGAAAGAGGTCAGTATCAGCATTCCATCCCCATGGGCTTAACTGTGGAGAACTGTCAGGAGCCTCAGATTTTAGACCTTCCTTGCAAGCTAACAAAGTAAATAACTTGTTACTGTTTCACGGATACTAGCAGACAATTCAGTAGTCCTAGTCAGAGAGGCAGGACTTATTACTCACAACACAGCAATGAACAAAAGCACCATGTGAGTATCAGTTCTCCCATGCCCCCAAGTATCACAGTGCAGATATGGAAACATTGTATATGCAGGAGGCTTGCATCACAATTGAGAAATCTGAGTTTAGGAAATGTAAATCATTTTTTACAGACTGAAGCACACCTGCCCTTTGTCCAGAGGGAGATATCTTTATTACACTGGACAATAAGCAAATCTGCCCTTTGCTATAGCTGGATTAATATCTCTATCATTCAAGGCTGTATAATATACAAACATCCTGGAAAAGATCATTTAAAAGGACTGTCATTTTCTCACTTGTAAGAGGTGTGGAAATGAAAGACCCATGGAGAACTGTCTCCTTTATTTATATATTTTAAGAGTACAGGTCTTACACATATTTTGTGAAATTATCCCTAAGAGTTTTGTTTTTTGATGCAGTGTAAATTTTCTTTTCCCATCTTCCAATGGTGTGTGGTTAATATTAGAAATAAAACTGATTTTTTTAAATTTTTCCCATGTATCTACAATCTAGTCAAATTCACTTATTAATGCTAGTATTTTTTCATGTAGATTTTTTAGGATTATCTATAAAGACAATTGTATGTCTTTTGTTTCTTCCTTTCCAGTCTGTATGTCTTTTGTTCCTTTTCTCTATCTTCTTATACTGGCTAGAGCCTCCAGTAAAAGGTGAAATAAAAGTAGTGAAAGCATATAATTTTCCTTGTTTCCAATTTTACCCACTAGCTGTAGGTTTTTCATAAACTTTCTTAACCAAGTTGAGGAAGCTTGCTGATATTTCCAGTTTATGTAGTTGGTTTCTTTCTTTCAATTATAAATGACTATTTAGGGCCTCCCCGGTGGCGCAGTGGTTGAGCGCTGGGTTGCGAAGCTGCCCGCGGCCTCTGCGGCGCCAGTTCGATCCCCGGCTGCTCCCTGGCCACTGGAGGAGGGTCCCACATGGCGCGCAGACCTCTCCTGCCGCCCGCTGCTCCCCTCAGCAGTGTACTTCGGTCCTTCTGCCTGCTCTGCTCCCCGCTCTGGCTCTGGTGAGTTCTCTCACCCTCCCGCGCTTCTGACTGTACCCAGTGCATGTATAAACAAAACAAACAAACAAACAAATAAATAAATAAAAAACATGCCTCTTAAAAAAAAAAAAAATTTTAAAAAAAAAAAAATAATAATAAATGACTATTTAATTCTGTCATAATATGCTTTTCCTGGGCCTCCCCGGTGGCACAGCGGTTGAGCGCTGGGTTACGAAGCTGCCCGCAGACTCTGCTGCGACGGTTCGATCCCCGGCTGCTCCCCGGCCACTGGAAGAGGGTCCCGCATGGCGCACAGACCTCTCCTGCTGCCCGCTGCCCCCCTCCGCAGTGTGTTTCGTCAGTCTGCCTGTTCTGCTCCCCGCTCTGGCTCTGGTGAATTCTCTCACCCTCCTGTGCTTCTGACTGTACCCAGTGCTTGTATAAATAAATAAACAAACAAACAAATAAATAAATCTTTAAAAAAAAAAAATATGCTTTTCCTACAACTATTGAGGTCATATGGTTTTCCTTTTTTAATTTGCAAATTACATTGATTTTTTTTAACTAGGCCAATTTTGCATTTCTGAAATTAATCTCACTCAGTCATAATAATGTATTATACTTTGTATATATTGCTGAATTCTATTTGCTAATACTTTGTTAAACATTTCTTTCTGTCTACACTCATCAGGGATATTGGTCTGGAGTTTTTATTTTTCTTGTAGTAACTGACTGGGGCTAATGCTAGCCTAATTAAGTGGGTTGACCAATTTTCCTGCCTCTTCAATTCCAGGGAAAAGTTGCCTTACAATTGTTACTATTTCCTCCTGCATGCACCAGTAAAGCCATCTAGACATAATGCTTCCGTGTAGGAAGGGTTTTGACTATAAATTCAATTTCTTTAATAGATGTAGGGTTATTCTGGTTATCTCTTTCTTCTTGAGTGATCTCTAATATTTGATAGTTTGTGCCCTTCAAGAAATTTGTCTATTTCCTCTAAGATGCCAAGTTTATTAACACAAAATTACATTAAGATTCTTCTAATGTCTATAAAAATGTCCTTTCTTCAGTTCTCATTTTGGTAATTTTGGCTCAATCTTGCTGGAGATTTATCAGTTTTTATCGATCTTTTCAAAGAATATTTTGGCTTCACTGATTTTCTTAATTGTTTATCCATTTTTTTAATTTAACTGATTGTTATCTTTATCTCATTTCTTCTACCTACTTTAGACTTAATTTGTTCTATTTCTAGAAGCTTAAGATGAAAGCATAGGTCAGGGTTCATAAAACTACATCCCATAGACCAAGTTAGGCCCATGGAGTATGTATTGCTTTTAGCTGTGACTAGGCTTTTACATTTTTAAGTAGTTGGATACATACAACACACACACAGATGACAGATGTACATGGTCTTTTGAAGCCTAAAATATGTCATCTGGGCCTTTATTGAAACTGTCAATACTTGGTTTAGATCATAGATTTTAAACCTTATTTTCTAAAATAAGCATTTATAGTGATATTTAAAATTTCGTGCAATGCTACTTTATTTGCATCCTATTAATTTTAATGTGTCTTTATTATCATTCAATTCAAATGTTTTCTAATATCGTTGTGATTTCACCTTTGACACATGGCAAATAAAAAAGTGTCTTAAATAACCTCCCTAGTGGCGCAAGGGGTTTAAGATGTAACCTATGAAGCAATTCACAGCCACTGCAGCACGAGTTCGACCCCCAGCCAGAGAGCTACCCACGTGGCACAGCAGACCTCTCCTGTTTTGCCCGCTGCTCCCCTCAGCAGTGTATTTCAGTCAGTCTGCCTGTTCTGTTTCCCACTCTGTCTCTGGTGAGTCCTCTCACCTCCCAGCATCTCTGGCCTGTACCTCAGTTCTTGTATACATAATAAATCTTTCTTTAAAAAGTGTATTATTTAATTTCCAAATGTGGGGATTTTCTGTTGTAGTATTATTGATTTCTAATTTACTACTATTATTGTCAGAGAATGTAATAGTCTCTACATCTCCCCTATTTCAAATAGACTCTGTTTGAAATTAAGAGACTTGTTTTATGGCTCAGTATACGGTCTATCTCGGTGAACACTGCATAGCCACCGAAAACTGTGCATTCTGTAGGTGCTGAGAGTAGTGTTCCATAAGAGCCATTCAGGTCATCTTGTTTGACAGTGCCATTCAGATCTTCTATATTCTTACTTTTTCGTCTTCTACTAATTACTTAGAAAGTTGTTTAAAACCCCCCAAATATGATCGTGGACCTGTCTATTTCTCCTCTTCTGTGTTATTTTGGCCTCATATATTTTGAAGCTATGTTACTAGGAAGAACATGATTTTGATTGTCCTATTGAAACAGAGTAGGAATTACAGGAATAGGAGTCTCTTTTTGAACTCAGAGTAAAGTTTACTCTACTAACAAGAAAAGGTCTGATTGGCTTGGGCAGTTTCTGTGTAGGGTAAGTCTCTGCAGAGTTCTGCAGTCAGCATACCTCATAAGCCTATAAGTACTTTTCGGTTAGACATCATATCTGTTTCAATCAGGGTCACATGTAGAGCGTGGTGGTCTATGTTGAGAGAAACTCTCAAAAGGAACTTGTGGGCACAGCAGGAAAGGGTTTGGTCATCTATTTAACATGAATCATCACTCTAATTTTATCCCTTAGGAATGGAAGTTATGCACTGACACATGCTACCTCATCCTCAGTGTGTTGAGGACCACTCCAAGGAAAAGAGAAGATCTGCACAAGCCATCGGGACTAAGGAGTTGTAGCTCACCTCATCTGCATGAGTGGTTTACCTGTCAAGGTATGTTAGGAAAAGAATACAGAACATACAGTGTTCTTCATGCCCTCAATATCTTTTGCTCTTTTGAAGCAAAGTTCTAAAGGAATAGCTGCAAATCTGAAAACAAATATGTTGAGCTATTCCCTCTCACAGGTGAACATGATTGAACGTTTTAAGTTAAATGAGAGTTAAAGATTCACTCATTTCAACAAGTCTAATGAGGCCTCCCTGGTGGTGCAGTGGTTAGTCTCAGTACTATCAAGCCATCGTCAGCCACTGGGGCATGAGTTCAATCCCCAGACAGGAAGCTAACCCACATGGCACAGCAGACCTCTACTATCTCACCCACTGCTCCCCTGAGCAGTGTATTTCAGTGGCGCCACGTGTTCTGCTCCCCACTCTGTCTCTGGTAAATCCTCTCACCCCCTGCACCTTTGCCCTATACCCCAGTTCTTGTATGCATAAATAAAAATAAACCTTTAAGAAAGTCTGATGATTTCTAAATTTGTCTCAATTGTATTATGCTTATAAGATCTACTTAAAATGTCTCCTCTCCACTGTTCTAGGCATTTTATCACATTACCCTGCTATTTCCATCACAGCATCTACCACAATCATAAAGTATCATTGTTTAATGTAGCATCCCCCACCACTCCTGTCATCATCACCACTGCATCTCCTATTCTCAGTACTTAGAACAGAGTTTGCAAATAATAACCTCTCAATACAAACCTGAAGAATGAATAAATTAATCATAAAGAAGGGGTGTCATCTAAAACTCTAGCATCAATGACACTGGGCTTTGAAAGACATCTTTGGTTTGTGTATTGAATAGGACAGCTTACATAGTTACCTGAGACTCCACAATGCTTCAAATAAAATAACAAACTAATACCATCATAAGGCACTCCAGCAAACATAAGAAACTCCATTTTCAAATAGGATTTTGCTCAGATTTAGCTGTTAACCTCTGTCATTTCATTCCATCTTAAAATCTACATGGTTCTCTTAGGGTTTTTTTTAACAAGCTGATGATTTTATCACTCACTTCATTAATATTTATTGCTTCCCAACTTTGTAAAGGGCATTATGGGAAATTAACCAAACCTTGTCTGGACAACCTAGAAATCAACAGAAGAGTGAAATGATCACAGCTGTACTTTGGGAGGATTAGCTTCATCTCAGTATTTCATTGGACTGGAGGCAGGAAGGTCAGTTAGAAGGCTGTTAACAGCAATTAGTTCAAGACAGAAATAAATGGTCTAATTTAGGATAGCAACAATTAAATTATTTATTTATGCATAATACAATATGCGATATGTTCAGACAGAATATCTCAGTGTTTAAGAATTATACTTTTGTATTCTAGAGTTCCCCACCACCACTAACTGGTAAGCTATGACATTTGGATTTTAGCTTTGATTTCTAAAATCAAACAACTCAAAAACAGTAACTTGAGAAACTACATTTCTCAACTGGGATCAGTAGACTGTAAGCCATGAGTTCTGAGAAGGATATGGAAAGTCTGTGTTATCATTTAAAAAATACATTTTTAAAAGTATATTCTGGATTATATGGCTACCACACCACAATCAATGACACTAAATAGGGTGGGCTAAAGAGAGAGGTACAGAGGTCTCATAGGGTAACTGATATAGTTATGCCAAATGAAAGTCAATTGACCTAATCTGTGACTTAAGAAGGAAAGCTTTACAGTATTCAAGCACAGAAAAGTGATGTAGGAACTGAGTTATCACAGGATTTACAGTATATAGAAAATTGCATGTCTTGTTGAGACAAATGATACTAAATTCACTACACAAAGATTTCATTTCCGTAAAACATCATCCATCACCCTAAATTTAAGTTACTTTGAAATACAGTTTTTGTCTTTATTTGTAGTTTTATCTACATTTCACTTACACTTTGGTCTATATTACATTTACAAATTGATTTTTGGTTTATATTTGCATAAAAGCAATAAGCATAAGGAACATATTTATATACAACTAAAATTAAATAATGTAATAAAACAAAATTAGTTAAGCTAATTTGGTAGTTACAATATTTTTTCCCTTTAAAGGGGGACAATAAATTATTCATGTTAAGATGAGCATGCTTATCATGTAATCCCAAGCAATAATCTAAGCCTCAGTGTATGGAAGGGTTAATGTGAAGATGGTTATGTGGTACACTAGTGACTCAAACGACAATCTGTTATACATCATCACTCAGATCACACCTTCACTTTGTCCTCTTCTGACTGCATTCAAGATTTTCCAAAATCTCCAAAGCTTGAAGTTTATTACATTATTTTTATCTCCATCTCTTCTAAGCTACAATACACCTTACATAAAAGTCATAGAATTTATTTCCCTTGGGCCTCCCTGGTGGCACAAGTGGTTAAGTACTGCACTATGAAGCAATCCACAGCCTCTGTAGCATGAGTTCAATCCCCAGCCGGCCAGGGAGAAACCCACATGGCGCAGCAGACCTCTCCTGTCTCACCCACTGCTCCCCTCAGCAGTGTATTTCGTCAGCCTGTCTGTTCTGTTCCCCACTTTGTCGCTGGTGGATGCTCTCATCTCTGGCCTGTACCCCAGCTCTTGTATGCATAAATAAATAAATCTTAAAAAAAAATTATTTCCCTTCAGTGCATCTCTGAGGCTGTCACTCTTCCACACAAAAGTTTTCTGCAACTCTCAAGGCCCTACCAAACCTACCCATTTCAAAATTACCTACAGGGATTCTTAAACTTAAATTTCCTAAGGAAATGCTATTAGGTATCCCCTATCACTAGCACAGTATGTAGGCACCAATTGTAATGTTTTAAAATAGTAAAATCTATGATGTTACACCCTCCCAAAAAGGATGCATAACTCTTCCTTCATATCTAACTCTAATTTTAATTCTAATTATTAATAGACAATTTCTAATCACAACAAGTGAAAACTAGCCTTTAAAAACAAAATCACAGGCCTCTCTGGTGACGCAAGGGGTTAAGCACTGCTCTAAGAAGCAATCCACTGCCTTTGCAGCAGGAGTTCGATCCCAGGACAGCCTGGGAGAAACCCCTGCACAGCAGACCTCTCCTGTCTCACCCCCTGCTCTCCTCAGCAGTGTATTTCAGTCAGTCAGTCTGCCTGTTCTGCTTCCCATTCTGTCTCTGGTGAATCCTCTCACCCCCTGCATCTCTGGCCTGTACCCTAGCTCTTGTATGCATAAATAAATCAATCTTGAAAAAAAAAAAAAAAGAGTAGCAGATCTTGGAAAAAAAAAATCACAAGACAACAATCCTCTGTGATTAAAAAAGAAAGAAAATCAATGAAAAATTCATCTTAAACTCTTTATATTAATTATTTTAAAAATTCTTTCTTACTACTAATTTAGCAGCTGGTTATAATTGGCCAAATAACTGCAACATAAAAAGCTATTAAAAAATCAAATTTCTACTAGACAATACAAAATCAGCCAATTTTTTAAGAAAAGCTTTTTAACTAAACTGAATATTATAATTTTTCAAAAAAAATCTTTGGTCCCTTTTTCTTCTACCGAGTGAAAGCCAAATGCCCAAGCTATACATATACATAAAAGTATTTTGCCTATGAAAAAAATACATAATGTATGATGTAATATGACACAGTATGACATCATCTCTTTGTAAGAAACTAGGAGAAGAAAAATTACTGCTAATCATGAACATTATTACCAGTGGGCATTTCTTAAATATGCACATCTCTGTTCACTCTCATACTCTGTGTCACCAACCCAAACTTCCTCTACTAATGCAAGGGGGAAAAGTCCCAAATTAATGTATAAAAATTTCGTTCCATATAACTTTTCAGTAACAGTACAGCTATGTGCAGAGAGACAGAACTCAGGAACCTGCAGCACAATCTAAAACATACACAGATCTTTAGGTAAAGTCACAAAATTAAATATGGCTGTCATAAGGTCAATCAATCCAGTTCTTCAGTTCTTCAAACAAAGAGCTAACAAGACTAGTATTTAGAATAAGACAGTCCCTCAATTCATCTTTACCAACTTAATGTACTCACATCAAACATATGATGAAACCATCATAACTTCCTTCTTAACAATGAGGGTAAAACTTGTAACCAAAATAGTGCCCCCATATTGTATTTCACTAGGATTATAAAATCTACTGCAAAACCTTTCATAACTTTATAGTCTGGATGCATGTAATCCGTGGGGGGGGTGGCGGGGGCGGGTGTTTAGGAAGCGGAGGTGGCAGAGGAGGAAGATATATCGATATCCATAGATACAGATATCTGTAACATGCCTGACAGTTTCTTAATTGTTATTTGCCCAATGGCAAGGGTCACTTGTCCGCATGACAGTCACAAAAGAAAAAGACAACATTTTTAATTGTTACAAAACTGGTTCATATGCTCAAAAAATGTGAGCATCCACACCCCAACAAGTTACAGACTAGGATCAGAGACCCGGAGCTTAAATGCTAAAAAAAAACGTCAATGCCCTGCCTCCCTAAAGAAACACCCAACCCCATAAACTGCGGAACATCACCAACTCAACACCCACCGGGGTGGATGTCTAAACACTGTATCAGGAAATCATGGTAAGTGCTGGCGGTTCCTCTAGGCCTCAGCAGCAGCCTTGGGTGTAAGAGCAAACTCGATTCCTCTTCACTCTCAAAGAATAATGTTGCTGTCATTACGAAGCTACTGATTCTTCGCACTCGGGACTAGTCATTCCTTGAGCCACCACGCAATTCGCCCCCCTCCCCACCCCCACTGCCGAAAAGACATCTCAAGACAGAGAAGCCCTCGGGTACCCCCTTCTGCTCTACCTCCGGCGGCTGCCGCTTTCTCCTCCCTCCGGCTCCGAGGTGGGGGCTCCAGCCGGTCCCGGGCAATCCCAAGCCCGGGAGGTGCCTGTTTTGCCCGCGCACGGTCTGCCCAGTCGCCTCCTTTCCCAGTTCGCCCAAACTGGCGCGCTACAGGGGCCCCGCGGGCCGAGGAGGGAGCCGGGGCGCTGCCGCCGCCTCTGGTATGTCAGGGGCCGGGATTGTATTTCGAAAGATCCGCCATTTTCACCTCGTCATCACCATCACAGCTCAGCAGCTTCCCCGACAGCCCGAGCCCCGGCCGCCGCCGCCGCCGCCAGTCACCTCCCCCTTCCCCCCCACGGCCCTCCTCCCGCCCGCCCCGGCGCGCACACCCACAGCCCCGGCGCCCGCCCGCCCCGCCAACCTTCAAACGCACGGGAGAGACAAACGCGCACCCAGCCCGCGCCGAGACCTTTCACCCCACAACAAAAAATGGTGCTTCTGCGGGTCCGGCCGCAAAGCGAAAGGAAGTCTCGCTACCTGCGGGGTCCCCGGCGCGGCGTATTTTTGTTTTGAAAAGCAAAAGCCATGAGGAAGGTGGCATAAGGACAATAAAGGAGCCAAACGCTTTCATTTTCGGGAAAGCAGCTGAAGAGAGATTTGTTCGCTGTGCCCACTACAGACATGGTCAAGACCTTTAATGTCATCCGCCAACTCTGACGTTGTCCTCCGCCGCCAGCACTGCTCTGACTGGACGAGCCATTCCCCAAGGCACCTCTGACCTCTCGGACACGTTTGTAAATTACAGGCGCTGATCCTCCTGCAGAGGCTGTGGTCAAACATATGGTCTTTAACATAAAGTTCGGAACTATTTTTCTCGCCACTTAATTTCATCTGATCATTTCTGTCCATCAACACTGACACTTCCAATTTATCAATGGTTTAAAATGTCAAAGAGCCATTAGATTTAAAAGGGACTGATACTATTCGTGAAAGACCAATTTCCAAAATACAGAAAATATTCCTCTAAGTCCAAATTCTTCGCCAAACGTTTTTAGGATCTAAGTCAACACATTAAAAAAAAAAAATTCACTACTGATAGATTTGCCCAATACAGAGAAAATAAACAGCTTGCTTTTAGAAAAAGACCCTAAAGTTATCCATCCACCCATCAGTACTTCTCAACATGCAGCTTAATAACTAAAAGAGAACCTAAGTAATATTAATCATCTAAGAAATAACAACAACAACAACAACAAAAAACCCGTAAGCCTCAAGGCTTCTGAGACCAGAATTTTTAAAATGAAGTCGGCTACTTTATCTCATCTCCGAAATATTTGATAATTATCCATTCAAACGCTCCATTCTATCCTGCCATTCAACCACAGCAGGAGCTCGCAAAGCCTCATCTGAAAAGAGCAAACTGAATTACAAGTAGGGTCACTTACTGCTGTCCAAAAAGTTAGTGTGAGAAGAGTGAGACAGCTGAAAAAGCGACTTCCCAGCCTTACCTTGCTTGACTGACAACTTCATCTAAAATCAGTAGGTTCAGGCTCAAACGAGCGCTCGCCAGCTCCCACCCAATCCCCTCGCCGGCTCTAGGCGCAGCCTGCCAGTCGCCGGGAGGACCCTGTCCTCATCTGTAAACTTTATTTCCCCACCGCCAGCCCCGTCCCCCCGCACTCGGCTTCGTATTTACCGTTGCTGGGCCAAGCTAAGCCCCAGCCCGCTCCCTTCCCCCGTGCACCTCGGGAACATTATGACATTTGGCTGGTGGGCTTCGCGCGGAAAACGGACACACAGGAAGACGACACCATACAAAGGGGCGTAGGAAGAACGGGGCGGCGGGCAGCAGGGAAAGGAGGGGCTGGTACAAAGTGACACAGCAGCAAAACCGGTTCCCAGAAACCCGGGGCCGACGCGGCCGGGTTCTCGGGCCGAGCAGGGTGCGTGTCACCAGCAGCCTCGGAGCCGCCCTCTCGCCGGCCGGGAAGGGCGCGCTGCCGGCCGAGCGCCCGCCGGGCGGGTGACAGCCGCCCTCCGGGGTGCGGGCGGGAAGGGGCCGCGCCCGGGGGATCCCCCCGCCCCCTGCGGCCCGGGCTGGGGCGCGCCGGCCCCCAGCCGGCAGGTTCCCGCTCTCGGCCGCGACCCACCAGTCCCGGCCCCGGCAGGGGGAGTCCGGCGCCCGCCGCCTGCGCCACCACCCGCAGCGGGAGCCGGCGTCCCCTTCCCGCCCGCCCGCCCGCCCGCCCGCCCGCCCGCAAGGATGCCTCCACCCCGGGGACTGACACTCACCAAAGTCGGCGGCGCCGCCGCCTTCTCCTCGCGCCGCGCTCCCTGGGCTCCCAGCAGCCGCGGCGGCGGCGGCGCCTCCGAGACACAGACCCGGGTTTGTTCAAAATCACGCGCCCAGCGCCATTCCACCGCCGCATCCCATAATACGCCGGGCCCTCCCCGCCCGCGCGCCCCTCTCAGCCCGCCCCTCCACTCCGCCGGCCCCGCCCCCCGGCCGCCTTCCTTAGCCCCGCCCCTTCCTGCCTGCTCGCCCCGCCCCCTGGCAACCCAGTCGGCGTCATTCCGCAGGGCGCGGGGAGCGCGCTCCCGCCCACGTGACCCTGACCGCGCGGTGTCAGAGCAGTCGCTGGGAACGTTCCATCAGGCCGAGGCTGGAGGGGAGAGCCAGGTCGCGTCGGCTTCATCTTCTAGCTTTCCTTGTTAGGAAGTCGGTCGGTGCTGTCGTTACGATTTCCTGGGTGCTGCTGCTGTGTAATGTGCTCGCATGAGAAGGTGATCGATATTCACAAATGCCAAAGGTCGTCGGGTTGGGGGCACTAATTTTGCAGGGTCGCTGAAAAGCCCCCGTGTCAGACCACGCAGAGTTAAACTTATTTTGAAAGGGACTTTTTTGCAGTATGTAGCTAAGACTAACAGAGTCAAAACTCTTTGTATTTAGTCATCTCTTCCTTTTATTTTCTCGCTGTCCTTTATTTTAAAAACAAGAAAAAGATATATAAATATGGAGTGGGATGAACAGGTACTAAGTAATAATTCAGTTAATAACTGTTCCGTGTAAGACAAGAACTATACGAACAATAGAAAATACGAAAATTATATGCGATACAGTCTATGAATTGCTAATGGAGCATAGAGGATATACAACAACGTGAAAGACTGTAGCCAGAGAACCTAAATGGACATAGCACTTTGAGATCAGGCAGTTCCGGTTTTAAATTCTAGCACCTCTACTTATAAGTGTGTACTAATTTATCAGGTTTCTTCTCCCATCGGCAAATTAAGAAAGACAAACCTTCCTGGGATATTGAAGGTTAAATGCAGTTAGGGTATCAGGCAGCTACATAGTCCCTGCCTCAAATGCTAGTTCTGTTCTGCCATAATCAACACCACCCCATACCTCCCACCTCGAACTTGTGAAATTAATATACAGAAATCCTATTCAAGTGAGATCTGGCCGCTTTAAGAAAGTTCCCGCACTTGCTCATTCAACAAACTACAAGACCCAGCATGCCTTGCATCTCCAGTAGGAAGTAAGTTTTCTTCCCACCCCTCAACCCCAGCAGAAGGAAGGACTTGCCTTTTTGCCCCTCTAAAAGGTAGCTAAGGGGGTGCAGCCTTTTGTTCTGGGGAAGTACATATGTGTTTCAGCATGAGATTGCACTTTCTAAATTACCATTTTGCCATTTTCTGTTTTGGAACAAACCCTTTTGTTTGGTGATATAACAGGTTGCGTTTTGTTTTGTTTTGTTTTGTTTTGTTTTGTTGTCCACAAACTGAATGGTTAGTATTTAGCAAGGCCAATGAAATTAGCAAGCTCTTAAAAAATCTTAAAAGGAGGATCAGGATGTCACATTCTCACGGTATAATGATGGGTGGCAGTATAAGGCACTTTAGGAACGAAGAAGGGAATGAGATGGGGTACCTAACCCCAGCCGGATTATAGGGAAACTAGCCAATAAAAGAGAGTCATTTTCCAAAAGACTAGAATAACGCTAATACCAAAGGGGTGCTTTCTCACTATGACTTTGATACCGAACCAAAATGTGTATTAATATATCAAATCCGGTAGTATCATTATAGACTTCATACCATGACAAAAATATGGATTATTCCAAGAGTGGTGATTTACTAACATTAAGAAATCTGTGTGTGATTTATTACATTAAAGGAGAAAAGTCAAATGGGATGCATTTGGGATGCAATGTGCAATATTCAGCCATTTAATGGGGGCCTCCCCAGTGGCGCAGCGGTTGAGCATTGGGTTGTGAAGCTGGCCGCGGCCTCTACGGCGCCGGTTGGATCCCCGGCTGCTCCCCGACCACCACCACATGGTGCGCCATCCCGCATGGTGCGCAGACCTCCCCTGCCGCCTGCTGCTCCCCTCAGCAGCAGCGTACCTCGGTCTTTCTGCCTGCTCTGTTCCCCGCTCTGGCTCTGGTGAATTCTCTCACCCTCCCGCGCTTCTGACTGTACCCAGTGCATGTATAAACAAAACAAACAAACAAACAAATAAATAAAACATGCCTCTATAAAAAAACTTAAAAAAAATATTCAGCCATTTAATACATTTTATTTATTTATGCATACAAGAACAGGGGTGTAAGCTGGAAGTGTGGGAGGTGAGAGGATTCACCAGAGAATGAGTGGGGAGCAGAACAGGTGGATCAACAGAAATACACTGATGAGGGGAGCAGAGGGCAAGACAGGAGAGGTCTGCTGTGCCATCTGGGTTAGCACCCTGGCCAGGTATCGAACCCTGGCGGCAGCGGTGACAGAGTAATAGCACTGAGACTCAACACTTACACCACCAGGGAGGTCCCTTTAATAACTTTCAGTAACCTAGGTGTAAAAGAATATTTCCTTAAGTGGATCATGATAATCATCATCAGAAAAAAACAGTAACAATATACATTAGAGTGAAATGTCTAAAGCATTCACTGACAGGACACAATAAGGAAATAAGACCACAATATTTAACAAGTCTCAAGAGGCCCTAGGTAAATGCAATTAAATAAGAAAAAAGGAGATTGAAATACTGAATAGAAGCAACTTTATTCGAATAATCACAAGAGCTCAGTGTTGTGGTTATTTGTTTGGTCTTTGAAACTGGATTGCCTGGGATGAAACTCATGCTGCAGTGGCTGCTGATAGCTTCACAGAGCTGAGACTTAACCCATTGTGCCACCAGGGAGGCACAATGCAAGGCATGGTGGTTCTGCAGTTTTCTGATAACACATGTGGAAGCTTTCTCCAACCTCATATAAATAGGGTTTCTGTGGGCCTCCCTGGTGGCAGGGGTTAAAGACAGCGCTATCAAACTATCACCAGCCATTGCAGCATGAGTTCCATCCCCAGCCAGGCAGGTGACCCACATGGCGCAGCAGACCTCTCCTGTCTCACCTGCTGCTCCCCTCAGCAGTGTATTTCAGTCAGTCTGCCTGTTCTGTTCCCCACCGTCCCTGGTGAATCCTCTCACCCCCAACCCCACACCTATGGCCTGTCCCCCAGATCTTATGTGCATAAATAAATAAATAAAATTTTTTTAATTTTTTCAAAAATGTAATCTTTTATTTTTTCAAATAGTGTTTTAGCTCCTAAGAACCACTGCTATTCAAATATCTGTATTACAAAGAGACTAAATATTTTTTATTTGTATGGTTGTTATTTCTCATTAATTAGAAACATTTATTCAGCAAATATAAGCTGATCATCTGCTGGATCCCAAGTAGTATGTAAGGCACTAGAAATAAAGTGGCAAACAAGATGGAGCTGCTCTAGCTAATAGAACTTTCCCTTATAATGGTGGAACTATTCTATTTCTACACTATCCGGTACAGTAACTACTAGACATGTGGTTATCAAGCAACTGAATGTAATGAGTGTGGCTAAAGAACAGACTTTTTTTTTTTTTTCATTTTTTGTCATTAATTTAAATTTCAATAGCCATGTGGACAACACAGTTCTAGAGTAAGCAACAGACTAGAAGCAAGTTGGGAAAATGACAGCTTTTTAAATAAATAAAGGGGATTTTGAGGAATATATGAATACAAGAAAATGAGAGGACACTGGAGAAAATGAGAGGCATGAATTGAGTAGAACTATCAACAGACAAATATAACAGGTTTCTGGGTACCTATTTCGTGCCAGGTATACTGCTAAATACAAAGTATAGAATATAGTTAATAAAATTTTCTTAAAATAGGTTAGTTTCCAAAAGATCATTCAAAAGTTCCTTTGTTTGTGAGTCTGTGTGTCTTTAGTTCAATATGTTCCTATATATGCAGCCAACATGTATAAATCTATATAAATATAATTACCCTCTTATATCTTTTTATTATCATGTAACCCTTATAATTGATCCCAAAACCCCTATCAACAATTTCAAACCCCAAAATGTTTTCAAAACTGAAAGATGAAAGTTAATGCAAGGGCCTCCCTGGTGGCACAAGGGGTTAAGCACCACATATGAAGGAGTCCGCAGCTTCTGCAGCACGAGTTTGATCCCCAGGCAGCCAGGGAGCAACCCACATGGCGAGGCAGACCTCTCCTGTCTCACCCGCTGCTCCCCTCAGCAGTGTATTTCAGTCAGTCTGCCTCTTCTGTTCCCCACTCTGTCTCTGGTGGATCCTCTCACCCCCCACATCTCTGGCCTGTATCCCAGCTCTTGTATGCATAAATAAATAAATCTTAAAAAAAAAAAGTTTATGACAAGCTCGTTTAACAGGCAAACCTGGCCCAATATGAGGTATTAATATTCCTTATATCATTTAGTTTAAAAATTTATATATGTCAGAGCAGAAATATGAAAGTGTTTGATTGCTGGGTTTGATTATGGTCAAGACAATTGGAAGGAACTTTCTGGGACATGAGAATGTTTTGATGTGGATTGTGGTGGTAATTGCATCAGTGTATACTATGGCCTAAACTCACTGGGTACTCTTAAAATGAATTAGTGCTAGGGCCTCCCTGGTGGCATAGGGGTTAAGTCTCAGTGTTATCACCTCGACAGCCTGAGCTCCATCCTGGGCCAGGGAGCTAACCTACACATGGCGAAACAGACCTTTCCTGTCTCACCGGCTGCTCCCCTTAGAAGTGTATTTCAGTAAATCTGCATTTCTGCTCCCCATTCTGTCTTTTTCTTTTTTTTTAAGATTTATTTATTTCTGCATACAAGAGCTGGGGTACAGGCCAGAGATGCAGGAGGTGAGAGGACTCACCAGAGACAGAGTGGGGAACAGAACAGGCAGAATGACTAAAATACTCTGCTGAGGGGAGCGGCGGGAGAGACAGGAGATGTCTGCTGCGCCATGCGGGTTTCTCCCTGGTGGGCCGGGGATTGACCTTATGCTTCAGAGGCTGTGTATTGCTTCATAGTATAGTGCTTAAACCCATGCACCACCAGGGATGCCTGACCCCCACTCTGTCTTTGGTGAATCTCTCACCACCACCCATCCCAGCACCTCAGGCCTTCACTCCAGTTCATCTATGCAAAAGTAAATAAAATTTTTTAAAATGTTAGAAAATGAATCAGTTTTAAGGAGAAAAAAATAGTTTTTTAAATTGCGCCTACTATTTTCTAAATCCAAAATATCCTCAACCACCAAAGCTTTTTTTGTACCAAAGGTTTCTAATAGATCAGTATCACATTGAATATACCCCACATTTTTTCATTGATGGTACAGAATGTGATTGGTAATGTTGAACCACCTAAAAAAAGGCAGGCAGAGTTCTTTTAGTTTTCCTCTGGCAATAAGATTTCTTTGCCTCTGTAATGGTTGTTTTTGCTCTCATTAAAGGTTAGTAGTAGAGGCTTCTCTATAATGCTCTATTGTACTTTACTGGCTAGGGAGGTAATCATCCCTTGTGTCTAAGAGAGATTTCGCTTGCAAGAAGTGAATATGGGCAATAACTGCCATTCTGAGAAAAGGCATGTCTTGAGACAGGATGTGGGCATTGGAAAGAAGGGCTTTCACTACAGGGGGGAAGTGTTTCCCCTCTCTCAGTTTTGCTCATTTGCAAATGAGCCCACATGCCAAATGCAGCCCAAAGGCTGGTTTTGTGCAGCCCGTAAGAAGACATCTGTCCTTGGAGAGACTAGAAACTAAGCAGTGTTAGTTTTGGGGGGTTTGGGGATTTTTTTTAAATTTTATTTATTTTTGTGTAAAACTAGGGTGTAGGCCAGGGTTGTGGGGGCTGGTGTAGCGTTGAGAAGATTCACCAGAAACAGAATGGGGAGCAGAACAGGTGGATCTACTGAAATAAACTGCTGAGGAGAGCAACACGCAAAACAGGAGAAGTGTGGTGCGCCATGTGGGTCACCCCCCTGGCCAGGCATGGAACTCAGGCCATCGAGGTGAATCTTAACCACTCGGCCACCAGGGAGGCACCTAGTTTTGTTTTTTTGTTTTGAATTACAAAACACCTTAAAATTCTTCATAGCTTAGGGCCTCCCTGGTGGCGCAGTGGCTGAGCGCAGTGGTTGACCGCTGGGTTGCGAAGCTGCCCGCAGCCTCTGCGGCGCCGGTTCGATCCCCGGCTGCGCCCCGGCCACCAGAGGAGGGTCCCGCATGGCGCGCAGACCTCTCCTGCCGCCTGCTGCTCCCCTCAGCAGTGTACTTCGGTCCTGCTGCTCTGCTCCCTGCTCTGGCTCTGGTGAATTCTCTCACCCTCCTGCGCTTCTGACTGTACCCAGTGCTTGTATAAATAAATAAATAAATCTTTAAAAAAAAAAAAGCTTAAAAAAAATTCTTCATAGCTTATAATCACAAGCATTTCTTTTTCTCATACCCTGGCTGAGTTTAATTCTCTAGGCTGGATTTAGCAAGGACAGGTTGGAACCCAGGCTCAGAAGGGTTCCCATTTGTTGCATAGATCTTAATTCTGTGGTCTGGGATCACAGGGCATTAGCAATCTGGTTGCATGTTTGTTGCTCTTCTACTGCATCATAGGAACACTACCGGAATGAACAGAAACAGTATTATGTTTAAAGCTACCCTTCCTCCTCAACCAACTGGCATACCATCACTTCTGCTCATATATCATTGGCCAAAACAATCCATATGGCCAACCCCAACCTCGAGGAAGTGGAGGAATATATTATTTCTACTTAGTGAGAGATAACAATGGTGAAAGGGGGTAGATGCATAATTCTATTACAGGGAGGAACTAAAAAATTATCAGTAATGATCTAAACTGCCAAGAGATAACTATGAAGACTCCTTGCACACAAACCTGAACATGGTATAATATCCACAACACATTCCCTTTCTTTAACATAAGCAAATGACTCTTCAGTCTTTTATAAACCAATACACCTACACAGCATTAATTTCTTTTTTTTTAAAGATTTATTAATTTTTGTGTATAAGAACTGGGATGTAGACCAGAGGTGTGGGGGGTGATTCACCAGAGACAGAGTGGGGAGCAGAACCAGCATATCTACTGAAATATACTGCTGAGGGGAGCAGTGGGAGAAACAGGAGGGGTCTGCTGGGTCATGTGGGTTGCTCCCTGATGTGGGATGGAGCTCAGGCTCTAGAAGTGATAGCACTGAGACTTAACCCCTAGGCCACCAGAGAGGCCCCACAGCATTAACTTCTTCATTCCAATCAAACTACTGTTCTTTGTTTTTCCAGTATAAAATGGTCACTGGTCTGGAGCCCAAGAACTCAAAAAACTAACCAGAAAGGTATTTGCTACGTAGTTGTAATTTATTATCAATAGGAACTAAGCTACTTCCATCTCAAGGCAGAGAAAACCCAAGTAAAAATGGCCTATGTATCTCAGAACTACCTTTATCTCTTATAAAATAAATATTAATAGTATACAGACTGGTTTTTCCAGAATAATTTAACAGAAAAAAGATGTCATCACAGTCACCAGTTCATTCTTCCTTTCTATGCAGTTTTCTCAAGGCTTTGTCTGTTCGTGGGCTTCCTGTGGTTGTCACCTAGAACCATACGTATACTACACAACACAGACAACAGCTCCAGAGGGAGAATATTTCTCCCATGCCCTTTTTTTTATCAGCAGATTAAACTTGTATCCCAGAAGACTTCCCATCCTGATACACTCACTACAGCTGGACCATATGTATCTTCTTTTTTTTTTTTTTTTTATTTATACAAGCACTGGGTACAGTCAGAAGCACGGGAGGGCGAGAGAATTCACCAGAGCCAGAGCGGGGAGCAGAGCAGGCAGAAGGACCGAGGTACACTGCTGAGGGGAGCAGCGGGCGGCAGGAGAGGTCTGCGCGCCATGTGGGACCCTCCTCCGGTGGCTGGGGAGCAGCCGGGGATCAAACCGGCGCCGCAGAGGCCGCGGGCAGCTTCGCAACCCAGCGCTCAACCGCTGCGCCACCGGGGAGGCCCCATATGTATCTTCTTAAACAATTCACTATCAAGAAGGATGGAAATGCCACAAATGACTTAGACCAGCGGTAAACAAACTAAAGCTCACAGACCAAATCCTACAGATGACCCGTTTCTGTTCAGCCTACAAGCTGAGAATGTTTTTGTTTGTAATTTTTTTAAAGAGTTTTATTTATTTATGCATACAAGAACTGGGGTACGGGCTGGAGGTGTGTGGGGGGTGAGAGGATTCACCAGAGACAGAGTGGGGAGCAGAACAGGCAGACTGACTGAAACACACTGCTGAGGCAGCAAGACAGGAGAGGTCTCCTCAGCAGTATATTTCAGAAGATCTGCCTGTTCTTTTTAAGATTTATTTATTTATTCATACAAGAACCGGGGTACAGACCAGATGCGTGGGAGGGTGAGAAGATTCACCAGAGACAGAGTGGGGAACAGAACAGGCAGACTGATGAAATACACTGCTGAGGGGAGCAGCGGGTGAGACAGGAGAGGTCTGCTGCGCCATGTGGGGCTCTTGCTGGGCGGCCGAGATCGAACCCACCCTGCAGAGGCTGCGGACAGCTTCACAGTGAGGGGCTCAACTGCCTGAGCCACCAAGGAAGCCCAATAAATAAATCTTAAAAAAAAAAAAAAGATATTCGTTGAACACAAGGAAACAAAAACAACAGAAACCAAAAATAAGCTGAAACAAAAATCAGGTTAATCACTTAAGCCTAATATTTCAGATGATTTCAAGGCTGTCATCATTAAAAAGATGTTAAGAATTGGTTGAGCCACTATGGAAAGCTGTGTGGAGATTCCTCAACCTGCTAAAGGTGGAACTTCCATATGATCCAGCAATTCCAATCCTAGGTATTTACCCAAAGGACACAGAACTATTAATTCAAAAGGGCACCTGCACCCCTGTGTTTGTAGTAGCACTATTTACAATAGTTAAGCTATGGAAACAACCCAAATGTCCAGAAATAGATGACTGGATCAAGAAGATGTGGTACATATACACAATGGAATATTACTCAGCAATCAA